>NC_091985.1:213334046-213987554 GCF_044704955.1 Pristiophorus japonicus
TCCATGATCGGATCAGCCATGATCGTATTAAACGGTGGAGCAGGCTCGAGGGGCCATATGGTCTACTCCTGCTCCTATTTCTTATGTACTTACATTTAAGGTGGAGATACAGATTTTTGAGCGGTAAGGGAGTGAAGGGTTATAGGTAGCAGGCAGGGAAGTGGAGCTGAGCCCAGGATCAGATCAGCCATGATCTTATTAAATGGTGGAGCAGGCTCGAGGGATCAAATGGCTGACTCCTGCTCCAAGTTCTTATGTTCTTATTTACGATTCAGTGAAGGTGTCAACGATGGTTTGGAGTTCGGACTCCGAGTGTGCGCAAACTCAAGCGACGTCTGCATACTGCAATTCAATGACAGAGATTGGAACAACCTTGGATCTCGACTGGAAACATCGGAGGTTAAACAATTTCCCGCTTGTCCTGTAGATTAGCTCCACTCCAGCAGGCGAGATGAAGCATTGCAGAGAGGAAGATTGAGAAGAGCGTTGGTGCGATGACACAGCCTTGCCGGATCGCTCTGTGTCGGCCGCAGGGACACAATGGGCCGAATGGCCTCCTTCTGTGATGTCACTGGCTCTGACTCTATGATGTCACAGGTCTCACCAGCAGCCGCGCTGCCTGATGGTGATTGACAGCGAGAGTCTGCGCATGCGTACGCGGCACTGCGTGTGCCACAACACCCCCTCTCGGTCACCCTCGGTAATAACCGCGCATGCCCAGAGGGCACCACCCGCCCCGCCACACTCGGTGCTGCGCCAGTGCGCTCGGATGCTGTGGTGCGAACTCGGCGCTGAGCCTTCCGGGAAAAGGCGTTTGTGTCCGTTACAGAGCCGCGATCGGTGACGCGCAGTGAGTTTTCTCCACTCGGATTGGGTCGAGAAATGCGCGTGGGGAGGGAGTGGGGATCGGGAGAGAATAAAGGTTAATACAAACCTGAGTCCGTCGATCTGGGCCCCGCGCTGTGCTTGGTCAGTTTGGCAGAGCGGGCTCAAGGGACACGTGACAAAGGTGCACAGCCTGATTGACGGGAGCTTCCGACCAATGGGGAGCGAGTAGGGCGGGGCTGGAGGAGTTTCCGTCCAATGGGGAGCGAGCAGGTCGGGGCTGGAGGACGAGCCGGTGGCGTGACCTCCAGCCAATCGGGGAGCCCGAGGGACGGGACTTCCACCGCTGATTGGTTGAGCCGCAGGACGCGAGTTGGACCGTCCGTTGGTCAGGACGCGGCCGGAGGAAGGGCTCGCGCGGGAGCTCGGCCCAAAGCGGCTTTGGCAGTTGGTCAAAGGCTCACCGCCGGCCGCTGAGATCCCGGGGGCCGCCTGGAGCAGTGTAGTGGTCCACTGGGAGTTGAGCGGGAGCTCCCCGGACGCTGATGATGTCCGCAAGGAGTCGCTGGGTCGGCCACTACTGGCGGGGGAGCGTGGGCTGGGCAGCGGGAAAGTGCGGCGGGTTAAAGATGGGTTTGAGTGGGGATCCTGCACTCACTGATGGAGGTGGGGATCCTGCACTCACTGATGGAGGTGGAGATCCTGCACTCACTGATGGAGGTGGAGATCCTGCACTCACTGATGGAGGTGGAGATCCTGCACTCACTGATGGAGGTGGAGATCCCGCACTCACTGATGGAGGTGGCACTCACTGATGGAGGTGGAGATCCTGCACTCACTGATGGAGGTGGAGATCCTGCACTCACTGATGGAGGTGGAGATCCCGCACTCACTGACAGCTGGAGATCCTGCACTCACTGATGGAGGTGGAGATCCTGCACTCACTGATGGAGGTGGAGATCCTGCACTCACTGATGGAGGTGGAGATCCCGCACTCACTGACAGCTGGAGATCCTGCACTCACTGATGGAGGTGGGGATCCTGCACTCACTGATAGAGGTGGAGATCCCGCACTCACTGATGGAGGTGGGGATCCCGCACTCACTGATGGAGGTGGAGATCCCGCACTCACTGATGGAGGTGGGGATCCTGCACTCACTGATGGAGGTGGAGATCCTGCACTCACTGATGGAGGTGGAGATCCCGCACTCACTGATGGAGTTGGGGATCCCGCACTCACTGATGGAGGTGGAGATCCCGCACTCACTGATGGAGGTGGAGATCCCGCACTCACTGATGGAGGTGGGGATCCGGCACTCACTGATGGAGGTGGAGATCCCGCACTCACTGATGGAGGTGGAGATCCCGCACTCACTGATGGAGGTGGAGATCCGGCACTCACTGATGGAGGTGGGGATCCCGCACTCACTGATGGAGGTGGAGATCCTGCACTCACTGATGGAGGTGGGGATCCTGCACTCACTGATGGAGGTGGAGATCCTGCACTCACTGATGGAGGTGGAGATCCTGCACTCACTGATGGAGGTGGGGATCCCGCACTCACTGATGGAGGTGGGGATCCTGCACTCACTGATGGAGGTGGGGATCCGGCACTCACTGATGGAGGTGGAGATCCCGCACTCACTGATGGAGGTGGAGATCCCGCACTCACTGATGGAGGTGGAGATCCCGCATTCACTGATGGAGGTGGGTATCCCGCACTCACTGATGGAGGTGGAGATCCCGCACTCACTGATGGAGGTGGAGATCCTGCACTCACTGATTGATCCTGCACTCACTGATGGAGGTGGGGATCCTGCACTCACTGATGGAGTTGGGGATCCTGCACTCACTGATGGAGTTGGGGATCCTGCACTAACTGATGGAGGTGGGGATCCTGCACTCACTGATGGAGGTGGAGATCCTGCACTCACTGATGGAGGTGGGGATCCTGCACTCACTGATGGAGGTGAAGAACAGGCATTTTTGGGGGATGGGCAGTGTGCTCAGGTAACTGCCCTTGCAGCATGGATTTGTGCTTAAGCGGTAAGAAATGTGTCCTCTATAAGGGCCAGGGGGAGCTTAAAGTGGGGAGATTCTGGGAGAAAGGGTGTCGTATGGCAACAGACGGCAAGGGATAAAGTTATTCAGCAGAGGAGCTCCCCCGGGAGCTGCCACCCCGGCGGCCATCAGGGCCAGGGGAGGCTGGGGGCATTTATTGTCCTTATTGGACACAAGGCTCTTGGGCTCACAACCCACCTGCTCAGATTTTAATATAGACTTTTTAAATTCATGAATAAAAGCATACATGCCCCGTGCTTCTGTGGAACAAAATATTTAATATTTAGGACTAAAAATACTATATTTTACTTCTGCGCAATGTATTGTCCGTTCAGACAACAACAACTTGTATTTATACAGTGTCTTAAACGTCCCAACGTGCTTCACGGGAGCATTATTAAACAAAATTTGACACCGGGTACAAACCAAGCATATTCTCATAAGGAGGAAAGATTGAAGTGGATGAATGGGAGTGATGGCAGAGAACTGGAGGATTACAAATATTACATCCCTGTTTATAAAAGGGGAGAGGGCTAAACTACAGGCCAATCACTCTAACGTAAGTGGTGCGTGAATGACTAGAGACCTTTGTCAAGGACAAAATTAATTCTCACTTGGAGAAGCATGGATTAATAAGGGGCAGCCAATATGGATTTGTTAAAGGCAAATTGTGTCTGACTAACCTTATTGAGTTCTTTGATGAAGTAACAGAGGATTAATAGAAGACCTGATTGAGGTGTATAAAATTATAAGGGGCCTAGATAAAGTTGATATGAAGGACCTGTTTCCTGTTGTCGACTGGCGTGGACGCAATGGGTCAAAATGGCCTTCCATGCTGTAAATTTCTATGATCCAAAATTCAGCTGCCCCTTTCCTAACACTCTCCAAGTCCCGTTCACTCATCACCCCTGTGCTCGCTGACCTACATTGGTTTTCGGTTAAACAGTGCCTCGATTTCAAAATTCTCATCCTTATTTTCAAATCCTTCCATGGCCTCGACCCTCCCTATCTCTGTAATCAACCTCACAACCCCCTGAGATATCTGTGTTCCTCTAATTCTGCCTTCTTGAGCATCCCTGATTATAATTGCTCAACTATTGGTGGCCGTGCCTTCTGTTGCCTAGGCCCCAAGCTCTGGAACTCCCTGCCTTAACCTCTTCACCTCTCTCTACCTCTCTTTCCTCCTTCAAGATGCTCCTTAAAACCTACCTCTTTGACCAAGCTTTTGGTCATTTACACGAATTTCTACTTATGCGGCTCTATTATCTCACAATGCTCCTGTGAAGTGCCTTACAACGTTTCACTATGTTAAAGGGACTATAGAAATTCATGGTCTCGAGCTCTGGTCTCCCCCACAAGTAGAAGCATTTTCTCTACACCTACCCTATCAAACCCTTTCATAATCTTACTCATACAATCATAAAAAATTACGACACAGAAGGAGGTCATTTGGCCCCTTGTGTCCGTGTTGGTCGAAAAAGAGCTACCCAACCTAATTCCACCTTCCAGCACTGTGTAAAACATTGGTTAGGCCACGGCTGGAGTACTGCGTGCAGTTCTGGTCACCACATTACAGGAAAGATGTGATTACACTATAAAGTGTACAGAGGAGAATTATGAGGATGTTGTATGGAAGGAGAATTTTAGCTATAAAGGAAGATTGGATAGGCTGTGGTTTTATTTGGACTACAGAAGGATTAGGGGAGACCTAATTGAGGTGTATAAAATTATGAGGGACCTTGATAAAATTGATATGAAGGACCTGTTTCCGTCAGCAGAGGGGGCAACAACCAGGAGGCATAGATTTAAAGTAATTGGGGGAAGGTTTAAAGGAGATATGAGGGGACATGTCTTCACCCAGAGGGTGGTGGCGGTCTAAAACTCACTGCCTGAAAGGGTGGAAGAGGCAGGAACCCTCACCACATTTTAAAAATTGCTTGGATGTGCACTTGAAGTGCTGTAACCTACAAGGCAACGGACCAAGAGCTAGATAGCTCTTGGTCAGCCAACGTGGACACAATGGGCTGAAATGGCCTCCTTCCATGCTGTAATTTTCCATGATTCTATGAGTCTCAAGTTGATGAAGGTAGTGCAGTAGATGTTGTGTATATGGACTTTCAAAAGGCATTTGATGAAGTACCACATAAGTGAGTTAATCGGAAAATAGAAGCACAGGGAATTAAAGGGATGCTGGTAATTTGAGTATATAATTGGCTAATGTATAGGAGGCTGAATGGATATGTTTTTGACTGGAGGGAAGCATGGTGGTGGGGTTCCCAGGGGTTCGTATTAGCACCATCGCTTTTCTTGTTATAAGAACATAAGAATTAGGAACAGGAGTAGGCCATCTAGCCCCTCGAGCCTGCTCCACCATTCAATAAGATCATGGCTGATCTGGCCGTGGACTCAGCTCCACTTATCCGGCCGGTCCCCGTAACCCTTAATTCCCTTATTGGTTAAAAATCTATCTATCTGTGATATATAAATGACCTGGACTTGGGTTTGGGTGTACAATTTTGAAGTTTACGGATGAAACAAAACTTGGCAACATTGTAAATCGTGAGCATGATAGTAGCAGACGTCAGGAGGACATAGACAGAATGGTGAAATGGTCAGACACATGGCAGATGCAATAAAATGCGGATAAGTGTGAAGTGATGCACTTTTGGAGAAACAACATGGATAACAGTATAATCTAACTGGCAATATTTTGAGGGGGTGCAAGACAGAGGGACCTGAGGGTGCATATTCACAAATCGTTGAAAGTGCAACGACAAGTTGGTAAGGCAATCCAGAAAGCATATGAGGTATTTGGCTTTACAAATAGAGCCATTGAATACAAAAGCAAGGAAGTTACACTAAACATTTACAAATCACTAGTTAGGATCATAGGACAGGAGTAGGCTATTCAGCCCCTCAAGCCTGTTCTATCATTCAATGAGATCAGGGCTGATCTGCGACCTAACTCTGCACACCCATCTTTGGTTCATATCCCATAATGGTTTTCAAAAAATAAATTATCAATCTCAGATTTAACAATTGATCTAGCATCACCTGGATTCACTCTGGAGCATCCACGATGCTGAGGATGCCGTGAATAGCACGTTGAGTGAGTTGGTCTTACTGCAGGTAAAGGTGACACAGACAGATAGGGAATGGGAGACCAACAGGAAGAGCAGTGGAAGGAAGATAGTGCCGGGGTCCCCTGCGGTCACCCCCCTCCAAATCAGATACACCGTTTTGGGTACTGCTGGGGGGGCGACTCATCAAGGGAGGGCAGCAGCAGCCAAGTCCAAGGCACCGTGGGTGGCTCTGCTGCACAGGAGGGCAGGAAAAAGAGTGGGAGAGCTATAGTGGTAGAGGATTCTATTGTAAGGGGAATAGATAGACGTTTCTGCGGCTGCAATTGAGACTCCAGGATGGAATGTTGCCTCCCTGGTGCAAGGGTCAAGGATGTCTCGGAGCGGTTGCAGGACATTTTGGAGGGGGAGGTTGAACAGCCAGTTGTCGTGGTGCATATAGGTACCAACGATACATGTAAAAAGCGGGATGAGGTCCTGCAAGGTGAAGGAGCTAGGAATTAAATTAAAAAGTAGGACCTCAAAGGTAGTAATCTCAGGATTGCTACCAGTGACAAATGCTAGTCAGAGTAGGAATCGCAGGATAGCGAAGATGAGTATGTGGCTTGAGGAGTGGTGCAGAAGGGAGGGATTCAAATTCCTGGGACATTGGAACTGGTTCTGGGGGAGGTGGGACCAGTACAAACAGGATGGTCTGCACCTGGGCAAGACCGGAACCAATGTCCTTGGGGGAGTGTTTGCTAGTGCTGTTGGGGAGGGGTTAAACTAATATGACAGGGGGGTGGGAACCTATGCAGGGAGATAGAGGGAAGTAGAATGGGGGCAGAAGCAAAAGATAGAAAGAAGAAAAGTAAAAGTGGAGGGCAGAGAAACCCAAGGCAAAAATCAAAAAGGGCCACATTACAGCAAAATTCTAAAGGGGCAAAGTGTGTTAAAAAGACAAGCCTGAAGGATCTGTGCCTCAATGCGAGGAGTATTCGTGATAAGGAGGATGAATTAACTGCACAGGCAGAAATTAATGAATATGATATAATTGGCATCACGGAGACATGGCTCCAGGGTGACCATGGCTGGGAACTCAACATCCAGGGGTATTCAACATTTAGGAAGGATAGACAGAAAGGAAAAGGTGGTGGGATAGCTTTGCTGGTAAAGAGGAAGTTAACGCAATAGTAAGGAAAGACATTAGCTTGGATGATGAAGAATCTGTATGGGTGGAGCTGCGGAATAGCAAAGGACAGAAAACGCTAGTGGAAGTTGTGTACAGACCAGCAAACAGTAGAAGTAAGGTTGGGGCCAGCATTAAACAAGAAATTAGGGATGCGTGCAATAAAGGTACAGCAGTTATCATGGGCGACTTTAATCTATATATAGATTGGGCAAACTAAACTGGTAGCAATACGGTGGAGGAGGATTTCCTGGAGTATATTAGGGATGGTTCTCTAGACCAATATGTCGAGGAACCAACTAGAGGGCTGGCCATCCTAGACTGGGTGATGTGTAATGAGAAAGGACTAATTAGCAATCTTGTTGTGCGAGGCCCCTTGGGAAAGTGTGATCATAATATGGTAGAATTCTTTATTAAGATAGAGAGTGACACAGTTAATTCAGAAACTAAGGTCCTGAACTTAAGGAAAGGTAACATAGAAACATAGAAAATAAATGTAGGAGTAGGCCTTTCGAGCCTCCACCGCCATTCAATAAGATCATGGCTGATCATTCCTTCAGTACCCCTTTCCTGCTTTCTCTCCATACCCTTTGATCCCCTTAGCCGTAAGGGCCATAGCTAACTCCCTCTTGAATATATCCAATGAACTGGCATCAATAACACTCTGCGGCAGGGAATTCCATAGGTTAACAACTCTCTGAGTGAAGAAGTTTCTCCTCATCTCAGTCCTAAATGGCCTACCCCTTATCCTAAGACTATGTCCCCTGGTTCTGGACTTCCCCAACATCGGGAATATTCTTCCCGCATCTAACCTGTCCAGTCCCGTCAGGATCTGTCCCCTCTCATCCTTCTAAACTCCAGTGAATAAAGGCCCAGTTGATCCAGTCTCTCCTCATATGACAGTCCAGCCATCCCTGGAATCAGTCTGGTGAACCTTCGCTGCACTCCCTCAACAGCAAAAACGTCCTTCCTCAGATTAGGAGACCAAAACTGTACACAATATTCCAGGCGAGGCCTCATTAAGGCCCTGCACAATTGCAGTAAGACTTCCCTGCTCCTATACTCAAATCCCCTAGCTATGAAGGCCAACATGCCATTTGCCTTCTTCACCGCCTGCTGTACCTGCATGCCCACTTTCAGTGACTGATGAACCATGACACCCAGGTCTCGTTGCACCTCCCCTTTTCCTAATCTGCCGCCATCCAGATAATATTCTGCCTTCGTGTTTTTGCCCCCAAAATGGATAACCTCACATTTATCCACATTATACTGCATCTGCCATGCATTTGCCCACTCACCTAACCTGTCCAAGTCACCCTGCAGCCTCTTACCGTCCTCCTCACAGCTCACACCGCCACCCAGCTTAGTGTCACCCGCAAACTCTGAGCTATTACACTCAATTCCTTCATCTAAATCGTTAATGTATATTGTAAAGAGCTGGGGTCCCAGCACTGAGCCCTGCGGCACTCCACTAGTCACTGCCTGCCATTCTGAAAAGGACCCGTTTATTCCGACTCTCTAACTTCGATGGTATGAGATGTGAATTGGCTAGAATAGACTGGCGAATGATACTTAAGGGGTTGACGGCGGATAGGCAATGGCAAACATTTAAAGATCACATGGATGAACTTCAACAATTGTACATCCCTGTCTGGAGTAAAAATAAAATGGGGAAGGTGGCTCAACCGTGGCAAACAAGGAAAATTAAGGATAGTGTTAATTCCAAGGAAGAGGCATATAAATTGGCCAGAAAAAGCTGCAAACCTGAGGACTGGGAGAATTTTATAATTCAGCAGAGGAGGACAAAGGGTCTAATTAGGAGGGGTAAAATAGTTTGAGAGGAAGCTTGCTGGGAACATAAAATCTGACTGCAAAAGCTTCTATAGATATGTGAAGACAAAAAGATTAGTGAAGACAAACGAAGGTTCCTTGCAGTCAGAATCAGGTGAATTTATAATGTGGAACAAAGAAATGGCAGACCAATTGAACAAATACTTTGGTTCTGTCTTCACGAAGGAAGACACAAATAATCTTCCGGAGATACTAGAGGACCGAGGGTCTGGTGAGAAGTAGGAACTGAAGGAAATACTTATTTAGTCTGGAAATTGTGTTAGGGAAACTGATGGGATTGAAGGCTGATAAATCTCCAGTGCCTGCATCCCAGAGTACTTAAGGAAGTGGCCCTAGAATTAGTGAATGCATTGGTGATCATTTTTCAACAGTCTATCGACTCTGGATTGGTTCCTATGGACTGGAGGGTAGCTAATGTAACACCACTTTTTCAAAAGGGAGTGTGAGAGAAAGGGAGTAATTATAGATCAGTTAGCCTGACTTCAGTGATGGAGAAAATGTTGGAATCAATTATTAAGGATGAAATAGCAGCGCATTTGGCAAGCAGTGACAGGATCGGTCCAAGTCAGCATGGATTTATGAAAGGGAAATCATGCTTGACAAATCTTTTGGAATTTTTTGAGGATGTAACTAGTAGAGTGGACAAGGGAGAACCAGTGGATGTGGTGTATTTGGACGTTCAAAAGGCTTTTGACAAGGTCCCACACAAGAGATTGGTGTGCAAAATTAAAGCACATGGTATTGGGGATAATGTATTGACATGGATAGAGAACTGGTTGGCAGACAGGAAGTAGAGAGTCGGGATAAACAAGTCCTTTTCATTTTGGCAGGCAGTGATTAGTGGGGTGTCGCAGGGCTCAGTGCTGGGACCCCAGCTATTTACAGTATACATCAATGATTTAGATGAAGGAATTGAGTGTAGTATCTCCAAGTTTGCAGATGACACTAAGCTGTGTGAGATGTGAGGAGGATGCTAAGATGCTGCAGGGTGACTTGGACAGGTTAGGTGAGTGAGCAAATGCATAGCAGATGCAGTATAATGTGGATAAATTTGAGGTTATCCATTTTGGTGGCAAAAACATGAAGGCAGAATATGATCTGAATGGCGGCAGATTAGGAAAGGGGGAGGTGCATTAGTCATTGAAAGTTGGCATGCAGGTACAGCAGACGGTGAAGAAGGCAAATGGCATGTTGGCCTTCATAGGTGATTTGAGTATAGGAGCAGGGAGGTCTTACTGCAGTTGTACAGGGCCTTGGTGAGTGAGGTCTCACCTGGAATATTGTGTTCAGTTTTGGTCTCCTAATCTGAGGAAGGACGTTCTTGCTATTGAGGGAGTGCAGCGAAGTTTCTGCAGACTGATTCCCCGGATGACAGGACTGACATATGAGGAGAGACTGGATCGATTGGGCCTGTATTCACTGGAGTTTAGAAGAATGAGAGGGGATCTCATAGAAACATATAAAATTCTGACTGGACTGGACAGGTTAGATGCAGGAAGAATGTTCCCGATGTTGGGGAAGTCCAGAACCAAGGATCACAGTCTAAGGATAAGGGGTAAACCATTTAGGACCGAGATGAGGAGAAACTTCTTCACTCAGAGAATTGTGAACCTGTGGAATTCTCTACCACAGAGAATTGTTGATGCCAGTTCGTTAGATATATTCAAGAGGGACTTAGATGTGGCCCTCATGGCTAAAGAGATCAAGGGGTATGGAGAGAAAGCAGGAAAGGGTTACTGAGGTGAATGATCAGCTATGATCTTATTGAATGATGGTGCAGGCTCGAAGGGCCAAATGGCCTACTCCTGCACCTATTTTCTATGTTTCTAACCAGGGCTCTGTATGGCTGCATGGTTTTAGCCTCAGCTGGAGGCTTGTGTACAGTTCTGGGCACCACACTTTAGGAAGGATGACAAGGCCTTGGAGAGGGTACAGAGGAGCTTTACCACGATGTTACCAGGGATGGTGGACTTCAGTTATGTGGAGAGTAGGAGAAGCTGGGATTGTTCCCCTTCGAGCAGATAAGATTAAGGTGAGACCTAATAGAGGTATTCAAAGTTAGGAGGGGTTATGATAGAGCAAGTAGGGAGAAACTGTTTCCTCTGGCAAAAGGGTCAGTAACCAAAGGTGACAGATTTAAAATAATTGCCACAAGAACTAGCGAGGAAATATTTTCACACAGAGGGATGTTAAGGTCTGGAATGTACCATCTGAAAGGATGGTGGAATCAGGTTCCATAGGAACTTTCAAACAGCAATTGAGCATGTACTTGAAGAGGACTAGATTGTAGGGTTATGGGGATAAAACTGGGGTAGGGGACTAAATTTTACAGCTCTTTCAAAATGGCAGCACAGACATGAAGGGCCGAAGCTCCTCCTTCTGTGCTGTAGGATTCTATGATCAGTGTGAACACGCCGGTGTCTCTTAAGGCTCTTAGAGCTTTTAAAGCACTGCCCACAGTCAGAACATTTAAAGGGTCTCTCGTCAGTGTGAACAGGCTGGTGTGAAAGGAGGGTGGATGACTGAGTGAATCCCTTCCCACACACGGAGCAGGTGAACAGCCTCTCACCAGTGTGAATGAGCTCACGTCTCTTCAGCTCCACGGAGCTTTTAAAGCTTTCCCACAGTCAGAACATTTAAAGGGTCTCTCATCAGTGTGAACAAGTTGGTGTCTTCAGCGTGTATGACTCAGTGAATCCTTTCCCACATTCAGAGCAGGTGAACGGCCTCTCCCCAGTGTCCTTTCAGTGAACTCGCTAGTGTCCCTTCAGCTTCCTGGATCTTTTAAAGCTCTTCCCACAGTCGGAACATTTGAATGGCCTCATCAATGTGAACAAGCTGCTGGTTCTTCTCCTGGACCTGCCCTTGGGCCTGGCTAAAACAGCAATTTGTAGGTCCAGGATGGCCGGGGGACCCATGGTGGGTGGTTGCTCTGGCTGCCTGCCTATCTTCCGCGGTCTTGTCTGAGTGGCCCTGGAGAATGCGGCGTCCATTGGTACACTTCATATGTTCCGTCTCAGCATGCAGAGTGTGTCATAGACACTGGTAACAACACCCTGGTTTAGTTGGGAAGGTTCTCTTTGCTATTGTTGTGACTTTGTTGCTTATTTTTTCTGCTTTTTGTTTGATTGGACCACATGTTTGGGGGAACAAGAGAGGAAAGAATGTTCCATAAATATTAGAATTGTCTGTTCCAACTTTCTATCCTTTACTTACAGTGATGACTTTTGTAAACTCCTTTTACAGGGTATTAGAAGGGGAGGATTTACAGACGGGAAACTTAAATCAAACATCACATCAAGATGTGACAGTCACTCGATTCATTGCAACCTGAATATCATCGGACCGTGAAAGTGGAAGGAGAAATGTTTGTTCTGTTTGTGGAAAAAGATTTCAAACATCAGTGTGACTGGAACAGCACCAAGACACACACACCCGAGTGAGAATGTTCCAATGCACTGACTGTGGAAAGAGCTTTAACCAGTTACACAGCCTGAAAAAACATCGCACCATTCACAGCGGGGAGAAACTGTACACGTGTTCTGTGTGTGGACGAGGCTTCAACTGATCGTCCAACCTGGAGAGACACAAGGACACCTGCACCATGGAGAAACCGTGGGAATGTGGGGACTGTGGGAAGGGATTCACTCAGTCATCCACTTTGCTGAATCACCAGCGAGTTCACACTGGGGAGAGGCCATTCACCTGCTCCGTGTGTGGGAAGGGATTCACTCAGTCATACCACCTGGTGAGACACTAGCAGATTCACACTGATGAGAGATCGTTCAGTTGCTCTCACTGTGGAATGAGATTCAGGCAGTCATCCACGCTCACTGAACACCAGCGAGTTCACACCGGGGAGAGGCCGTTCACCTGCTCTGTGTGTGGGAAGGGATTCACTGTGTCATCCCGCCTGGTGAGACACCAGCGAGTTCACACTGGGGAGAGGCCGTTCACCTGCTCAGTGTGTGGGAAGGGATTCACTGTGTCATCCCACCTCACAGTGCACAAGCGAATCCACACTGGGGAGCAGCCATTCACCTGGTCCGTGTGGGGGAAGGGATCACTCAGTTATCCCACCTCATGTCTCACCAACTTATTCACATCAATAAGAGACCTTTGAAATGTTCTGGCTGTGAGAAGAGCTTTAAAAGCACAAGGGATCTGCTGAATCATCAACGCACTCACACTGGAGAGAGGCCGTTCACCTGCTCAGTGTGTGGTGAACGATTCGCTCGGTTATCCAACCTGCTGACACACCGGCGAGTTCACACTGGGGAGAGGCTGTTCACCTGCTCAGAGTGTGAGAAGGGATTCACTCACTCATCCAACCTGCTGACACACCAGCGATTCACACTGATGAGAGACCTTTTAAATATTCTGACTGTGAGAAGAGCTTTAAAAGCACAAATGAGCTGATGAATCACCAACGCACTCACTAGGGAGAGACCGTTCACCTGCTCCGTATGTGGGAAGAGATTCAGTCGTTCATCCATCCTGCTGACACACCAGCGAGTTCACACTGGGGAGAGACCTTTTAAATGTTCTGACTGTGAGAAGAGTTTTAAAATAAAAAATGATCTGCTGACACACCAACATACTCATACTGGGGAGTGGCCGTTCACTTGCTCTGTGTGTGGGAAAGGATTCACTCAGTCATCCCAACTGCTGAGGCACACACGAGTTCACACTGGGGAGAGGCCATTCATCTGCCCTGATTGTGGGAATGGATTAACTCAGTCATCCACCCTGCTGAGACACCAACGGGTTCACACTGGGGAGAGGCCATTCATCTGCCCTGATTGTGGGAAGGGATTCACTACCTCATCCAACCTGCTGAGACACCAACAAGTTCACACTGGGAGAGGCTGTTCACCTGCTGTGTGTGTGGGAAAGGATTCAATCAGTCATCTAACCTTCTGACACTCCAGTGAGTTCACACTGGGGAGAGGCCGCTCTCCTGCCCCAACAATCACATCCAGGACTGAACCATGTTCATTCTGACAGTTGGGGTTTGTTTCTGCTGATAACCCCAATAACTGGGCTGGATTTTGTGTTTTGATATCTTTCAAATAAATCAACTTTGTTTCAAACACAATGTGTCATGTCCTTGACATCTCCAAGATAAGAGGAGACTAATTGGTGTCCTGTTACAGACTGTTCCATTTTTGGACCTTTTCTCCTTTCTAACTCTAGATCATTTCAGTTCTCATATCTTTCATTTCTCTCATGGGCAAGTCCCAGATCTCCATACCCTTCAGAGTGCCTCTCCTAGCCTTGGTATCCAGGGATGGTATCGGTAACACGCCTGGGGTCACTAAACACAAAACCCAGTCTGTTAATCACTTCCAGCTACTGGACTTAGCGTGTGCCCCACAGCATCTCTCTCACCTTCGATGTGTGGATAGAGAATCATGCCTGCAAACCTGGTTTTCAATTTAAATCCACTCAGCAAATGTACTCAACAAAAGTAAACACATCACGGCCCAATAATCCAGCTCTATATTTGCAGGTGAAAGTCTGTTATCTAACTCCTTGAGTGGACAAAATAAATAACGATCCCAAATGGAAGAACCCCTTGAATTCATTGTCAATAGTTTTCCAATCCTGACTGGTTTCTTCCTTACTTTTTAAAAAATTCCTGGTATGTGGGCAGCGCTGGCAAGGCCATCATTTATTGCCCATACCTAACTGTCCTTGAGAAAGTGATGGTGAGCCACTTTCTTGAACAGTTGCAGACCAGAAAAGCAGTATATAGAAACATAGAAAATAGGTGCAGGAGCAGGCCATTCAGCCCTTCTAGCCTGCACCGCCATTCAATGAGTTCATGGCTGATCATGAAACTTCAGTACCCCTTTCCTGCTTTCTCGCCATACCCCTTGATCCCCCGAGTAGTAAGGACTTCATCTAACTCCCTTTTGAATATATTTAGTGAATTAGCCTCAACTACTTTCTGTGGTAGAGAATTCCACAGGTTCACCACTCTCTGGGTGAAGAAGTTTCTCCTCATCTCGGTCCTAAATAGCTTACCCCTTATCCTTAGACTGTGACCCCTGGTTCTGGACTTCCCCAACATTGGGAACATTCTTCCTGCATCCAACCTGTCCAAACCCGTCAGAATGTTAAACGTTTCTATGAGGTCCCCTCTCACTCTTCTGAACTCCAGTGAATACAAGCCCAGTTGATCCAGTCTTTCTTGATAGGTTAGTCCCACCATCCCTGGAATCAGTCTGGTGAATCTTCGCTGCACTCCCTCAATAGCAAGAACGTCCTTCCTCAAGTTAGGAGACCAAAACTGTACACAATACTCCAGGTGTGGCCTCACCAAGGCCCTATACAACTGTAGCAACACCTCCCTGCCCCTGTACTCAAATCCCCTCGCTATGAAGGCCAACATGCCATTTGCTTTCTTAACCGCCTGCTGTACCTGCATGCCAACCTTCAATGACTGATGTACCATGACACCCAGGTCTCGCTGCACCTTCCCCCTTCCTAATCTGTCACCATTCAGATAATAGTCTGTCTCTCTGTTTTTACGACCAAAGTGGATAACCTCACATTTATCCACATTATACTTCATCTGCCACGCATTTGTCCACTCGCCTAACCTATCCAAGTCACTCTGCAGCCTCATAGCATCCTCCTCGCAGCTCACACTGCCACCCAACTTAGTGTCATCCGCAAATTTGGAGATACTACATTTAATCCCCTCGTCTAAATCATTAATGTACAATGTAAACAGCTGGGGCCCCAACACAGAACCTTGCGGTACCCCACTAGTCACTGCCTGCCATTCTGAAAAGTACCCATTTACTCCTACTCTTTGCTTCCTGTCTGACAACCAGTTCTCAATCCACGTCAGCACACTACCCCCAATCCCATGTGCTTTAACTTTGCACATTAATCTCCTGTGTGGGACCTTGTCGAAAGCCTTCTGAAAGTCCAAATATACCACATCAACTGGTTCTCCTTTGTCCACTTTACTGGAAACATCCTCAAAAAATTCCAGAAGATTTGTCAAGCATGATCTCCTTTTCACAAATCCATGCTGACTTGGATCTATCATGTCACCATTTTCCAAATGCACTGCTATGACATCCTTAATAATTGATTCCATCATTTTACCCACTACTGAGGTCAGGCTGACCGGTCTATAATTCCCTGCTTTCTCTCTCCCTCCTTTTTTAAAAAGTGGGGTTACATTGGCTACCCTCCACTCGATAGGAACTGATCCAGAGTCAATGGAATGTTGGAAAATGACTGTCAATGCATCCGCTATTTCCAAGGCCACCTCCTTAAGTACTCTGGGATGCAGTCCATCAGGCCGTGGGGATTTATCGGCCTTCAATCCCATCAATTTCCCCAACACAATTTCCCGACTAATAAAGATTTCCCTCAGTTCCTCCTCCTTACTAGACCCTCTGACCCCTTTTATATCCGGAAGGTTGTTTGTGTCCTCCTTAGTGAATACTGAACCAAAGTACTTGTTCAATTGGTTTGCCATTTCTTTGTTCCCCGTTATGACTTCCCCTGATTCTGACTGCAGGGGACCTACGTTTGTCTTTACTAACCTTTTTCTCTTTACATACCTATAGAAACTTTTGCAATCCGCCTTAATGTTCCCTGCAAGCTTCTTCTCGTACTCCATTTTCTCTGCCCTAATCAAACCCTTTATCCTCCTCTGCTGAGTTCTAAATTTCTCCCAGTCCCCAGGTTCGCTGCTATTTCTGGCCAATTTGTATGCCACTTCCTTGGCTTTAATACTATCCCTGATTTCCCTAGATAGCCACGGTTGAGCCACCTTCCCTTTTTTATTTTTACGCCAGACAGGAATGTACAATTGTTGTAATATAGCCGAGACAGGGAGGATTTACAGACGGGAAGCTCAAACCAAACATCCCATCAACATCTAACAGTCAATGTATTCATCGGGACCTGTATTTCATCAGCCTTTGGATATTGAACCTGGAGAAACATGAGGACACCGACACTACGGAGAAACCATGGAAATTGGAGTGTAGGAATGAGTTCAGTTCCTCATCCCAGCTGGAAACTCATCGATACTAGGAGAGGCTGATCATCTGCTCCCTATCTGGCAGGATTCAGTCGGTCATTAAATCCCATCTGAAAACTGAGTTCCCACAACATTCTAAAAGATGAATCTACAAGATGACAGGACAGAAAATTCGATTATATGACAGGGTCCACTTCAACCATCCAGGGCAGTGAGTCCCTGTAATATTGGATTTTAACCTGTGGGAAATATTCTGATGTGTTATTGTCACGGGGCAAAGCAGCATTGTTACTTTAACATCAATTTAGTCAAACTTAATGGGCAATCCGATCTCTAAATGGAAACGTCTCCTTAGCTGATAGTGTGGGCAGTTCTGCAGCTCATTTCTCTCTGTGAGTGAGTCAGAATAAGAAGCTTTAATAACAGCCGATGTTTTACAAAGAGAGACTAGACCAAAGGACATTGGTGGAATTTAATGGGCTACAGGAGGCTATTTTTAACAGAAGGAAAGCTGGTCACAGCACACAGACAGTTTAACAGACTGTCCATGGTCCACTCTCATCCCCGCCTTCTCTCTCACTATTTATGGACACTGCTGCAGTAATTGCTCCTCTGACCTTTCCTCTCTTGTCCCTCCTATATCCCTAATACATGGCCCTACACAATCTCCCTCCCCCTACATCCTCACTGTGCTGGAATCCACACCTGTCTCCCCATCTGCTCCTTGTTCTCTCCCTGGATCCTGAAACTACTGAACTCGGTCTGCCCTCCTGAAGTTTACAGGCTCTAAACCTGAAGCTTGGTGTCCCTCACTCCCTAGTCCTTGGCTTACCTCCCCTTCTCTCCTTTTTCTCCCTTGGTTGTGTTCCACACTCTGGGCCTTGGGCCTTCCCCGGGGATTCTCAGTATGAACAGGGGGAATGTGTGTTGAGACAGGATGTCCCAGCTCTCCACCTTTAAAGGGACAAGGATAGGACCCACTGGACTGAATGGCCCTACTTTATGACATCACTATAGTGCCCAGCAACCAACCTCCCTGAGCCCTGCTCATTATGGGCTGGGTTTAGCTCAGTGCTGTGACAGGAAGGGAAACAGGAGCAGGATTCAACCCGTGTGGAGCCCAGGATTAATGAGGAGAGGTACAGGATCAATTTATACCTTATTGAGTGAGAAATGTCATTGTCCCAAACACTCTGTCCCTCAGTATTTCTGTTGTGGAGCAGCTGTTGGGTTTGTGTTACCTCCTTTCGGTGAATTTTTGTGCTCATCGAGGTGATGAATGTCAGTAAAATTCCCTCGACACTGCCCTGCGAGTATTTGATGGGACATTGTAGAGGGAGCTTTACTCTGTATCTAACACATGTTGTACCTGCCCTGGGAGTGTTTGATGGGACAGTGTAGAGGGATCTTTACTCTACATCTAATCCGTGCTGTACCTGAAATAATAACTTTTATTTATATAGCGCCTTTAACGTAGTAAAACATCCCAAGGTGCTTCACAACAATTTTACAGCATATTGGATATTGACCATTGAGGGAAAGAGAGAAAAAGCATAAGAAGGAAGTGTAAAAAGAGGTAAATGGCTCGGGTCCAAAGCGGCAGCCAAAATGTGCAGCAGATAGACAGGCAAAAACACTTTAAAAAAAGAAATTCAAATTACATTGTAAATAATACAATAAGGAGTATACAATAGTAAAATCACTATAATAAAGATTAATTATAATTAAACAAAAATAATATATACCATAATTATAAATTAAGTTAAAATTAGAAACTCAGCAATTGAAGCAAATTAAATCAGTTGTTAGCTTTCTTTAAGATTCCCTGTCGAGTGATTCAATTAATATTGGAAGAACCAATCTCCATCCTTGTGATGTCCTAATTTTATTACTTTTTAATTTCTCATTTCGTCCCCTTGACAGGACCTGTGTTGGCTCCAGACGCGAGCTGCTTCCAGCTGCTCCAGGGTCAAAACTCCCTCGTGCTGCTCCAGGTTCAAAACTCCCTCCAGCTGTTCCAGGTTCAAAACTCCCTCCAACTGCTCCAGGCTCGTGCTGCCTCCGTTGTCAGGGACATGCTTATGTTTAAATAAAAATAAAAAATGCCGGAAAAACTTAGCAGCGTCTGTGGAGAGAGAAACAGTGTTAACATTTTGTTAATCCTTCATCAGAACTGGAAAAAGTTAGAGCTGTAACAGGATTTGAAGCAAGGATAGGGGGGAGGGGAGGAAAGAACAAAAGGGAAGGTCTGTGATAGGGTGGAAGGCAGAAGAGATTAAGAAACAAAAGGGATGATGGTGCGAGGCAAAAGGAGATGGTAAGAAACAAAAGATGAGGACCAAGAGATTGATTAAGTGGAGAAAAATAGAGTATGAGAGGAAACTTGCAAGGAACATAAAAACATGTCTGCAAAAGTTTCTACAAGTACGTAAAAAACAAGATTAGTGAAGACAAATGTAGGTCCTTTACAGACAGAAACAGGAGAATTTGTAATGGGAAACAAGGAAATGGCAGAACAATTAAATAAATACTTCGGTTCTGTTTTCACGGAAGAAGACACAAATAACCTCCCAGAAATGCTAGGGAACCAAGGGTCCAGTGAGCAAGTGGAATTAATGGAAATGATTATTAGTAAGAAAATAGTGCTGGAGAAACTAATGGGACTGAAGGCAGATAAATCCCCAGGGCCTGATGATCTGTATCCCAGAGTACTAAATTGGTTGTCATCTTCCAAAATTCGACAGATTATGGATCAGTTCCTGCAGATTGGAGGATGTCAAATGTAACCCCACTATTTAAAAAAGGAGGGAGAGAGAAAACGGGGAACTACAGACCGGTTAGCCTGACATCAGTAGTAGCAAAAATGCTAGAGTCTATTATAAAGGATGTGATAACGGCACACTTAAATAATATCAACGGGATTAAACAAAGTCAACATAGATTTATGAAAGGAAAATGACGTTTGACAAACCTACTGGAGTTTTTTTGAAGATGTAACTGATATAATAGATAAGGGAGAACCAGTGGATGTAGTGTATTTGGATTTTCAGAAGGCCTTTGATAAAGTCCCACATAAGGGGCCCATGTTTCCACATGATTTGCACCTGATTTTTAGGAGCAACTGGTGGAGAACGGACTATCTTAGAAATCGCAATTCTCCACATTTTTTTTTCTGCAGTTCTAGTCAGGTAGAACAGTTCTACTTTGGAACAGAATTTTTTCTTCAAAAGGGGGCGTGTCCGGCCACTGACGCCTGATTTCAAAGTTTCCACAGTGAAAACGAATTCCAAACTAAAGTAGAATGGAGCAAGTGAAGATTTTTGTAGAACTGAAAAAACCTGTTCTACACATTAAAAAATCAGGTGCAGGTTACAAATTAGGCGTCCAGAACGAGGTGGGGGGGGGGGGGGGGGGAAGGGAACTCATTAAATTCTACAATAAATCCTTATTTATACTTCTACAAATATTATACAAATAAATCCAACCTGAATAAACATTTATAAGCAAAGAAAAGATTAAATAAACCATCTTCCTACCTGTGTGAAAGTGCTTCAGGCACAGAGAATGCTGCAGTCAGCCTGAGGCGCCCGTTCTTCCCGCGGGGGAGGGGGGGGGGAGGCGCCCGTTCTGCCCGCGGGGGAGGGGAGAGGAGGTACCCGTTCTTTCCCACGGGGGGGGGGAGGCGCCCGTTCTGCCCGCGGGGGGGGGAGGGGAGAGGGGGCGCCCGTTCTTTCCCGCGGGGGGGTGAGGGGAGAAGAGGCGCCCGCTCTTTCCCGCGGTGGGGGGGAGGCACCCGTTCTGCCCGCGGGGGGGAGAGGGGAGAAGAGGCGCCCGCTCTTTCCCGCAGGAGGGGGGGGAGGCGCCCGTTCTTTCCCGCGGGGGGGTGAGGCGCCCGTTCTTTCCCGCAAGGGGGGGGGGCGAGGCGCCCGTTCTGCCCGCGGCGGGGGGGGAGGGGAGAGGAGGCGCCCGTTCTTTCCCGCAGGAGGGGGGGGAGGCGCCCGTTCTTTCCCGCGGGGGGGGGGGGGGTGAGGCGCCCGTTCTGCCCGCGAGGAGAGGAGGCGCCCGTTCTTTCCCGCGGGGGGGGGGGGGGTGAGGCGCCCGTTCTGCCCGCGAGGAGAGGAGGCGCCCGTTCTTTCCCGCGGGGGGGGGGGAGGCGCCCGTTCTTCCCGCGGGGGGTAGGAAGCGCCCGTTTTTCCCGCGGGGGGGGGGGGGAGGAGACAGTGAGAAGGCTGCAAGTGCTGATGTGCTGATGGCAATGTGCTTTTATTAAAAAAATGTTGAAAAATTAAACAGCTACAAAGAACTACAAAAATGGCCGCGTGCCAATGTTTTTTTCACACTGAGCATGCGCAAACGCTCCAACGCACACGCGCAGCGTTGCCGGCAGGAAAAAAACTAATTTAAATAGTACCCGCCCCCTCCCACTTATAAAATCGGCGCGAGTGTAGGCTCCGCCCCCCTGGGCGCCGCACCAGGCAGACAAGGAGCTGCAGAACGCTCCAGAATCGCGAGGTTTTTTTTAGGCGCTGTTTTAGGCGCGAAAAACGGGCGCCCAGCTCGGAGGGGCGCCCGTTTTTTTATCGTGTGGAAACTTGGGCCCAAGAGGTTAGTGTGCAAAATTGAAGTACATAGGATTGGGGGTAATGTATTGGCATGGATTGAAAATTGGTTAACTGACAGGAAACAGAGTAGGAATAAACAGGTATTTTTTGGGGTGGTGGGTAGTGACTAGTGGGGTACCACAGGGATCAGTGCTTGGACCCCAGCTATTCACAATATATATATATAAATGATTTGGATGAGGGAACCAAATGTAATATTTTCAAGTTTTCTGACGACACAAAACTAGATGGGATTGTGAGTTGTGAGGAGGATGCAAAGACGCTACAAGGCGATTTAGATAGGATGAGTAAGTGGGCAAACACAAGGCAGATGCAATATAACATGGATAAATGTGAAGTTATCCACTTCGGTAGGAAAAACATAAGGACAAAGTATTATTTAAATGGTTATGACTTGGGAAGTGTTGATGTACAGAGGGACCTAGGTATCCTTGTACACCAGTCATTGAAAGCAAACAAGCAGGTGCAGCAAGCAGTTAGGAAAGCAAATGATATGTTGGCCTTCATTGCAAGAGGATTTGAGTACAGGAGCAAAGATGTTTTACTACAGTTATACAGGGCCTTGGTGAGACCGCACCTGGAGTATTGTGTGCAGTTTTGGTCTCCTTACCTAAGGGTATACTTGCCTAGAGGGAGTGCAGCGAAATTTCACCAGACTGATTTGTGGGATGGCAGGACTGTCGTATGAGGAGAGATTGGGTCGACTAGGCCTGAATTCACTAGAGTTTAGAAGAATGAGGGGGGATCTCATTGAAACATATAAAATTCTGACTGGGTTGGACAGACTGGATGTGGGGAGGATGTTTCTCCTGGCTGGGAAGTCAAGAACAAGGAGGTTTCAGGATACGGGGTAGGAAATTTAGGACCGAGATGAGGAGAAATTTTTTCACTTGGAGGGTGGTGAAATGTGGAATTCTCTACCACAGAAGGCTGTGGAGGCCAAGTCACTGAATATATTTAAGAAGGAGATGGATCGATTTCTAGAAACAAAAGGCATTAAGGGGTATGGGGAAAACTGGGAATATGGTGTTGAGATAGAGGATCAGCCATGATATTGAATGGTGGTGCAGACTTGAAGGGGCGAATGGCTTACTACTGCTCCTATTTTCTATGTTTCTATGAGTCTTGATAGGGCGTAAATGGAGATGGCAGAATCACCAACAGCTGCCATGGGAAAGAGAAAAAAAACAGAAAAGAAAAAAAATATGAGCAGAAGTTATGGTTTGAAATTGTTGAACTCTATGTCGAGTCCAGAAGACCGAAACAGAAGATGAGGTGCTGTTCCTCGAGTCTGTATTGAGCTTCATTAGAACAGTGTGGGAGGCTGAGGACAGAGATGTGGGAGTGGGAGTGGGCCGGAGAATTCAAGTAACAGGCGACCGGAGGCTCGGGGTCACCCTCGCGGACTGAATGGAGGTTTTCCACAAAGCGGTCACCCAATCTGTGTTTGAACTCCCTATTGTAGAGGAGACCACATCGTGAGCAGGGAATACATTATAAATAGAAAGAAGTACAAGTAAATTGCACTGTTTCACCTGGAAGGAGCGTTTGGGGCCCTGGACAGTGGGAATAGAGGAGGTAAAAGGGCAGGTGTTGCAGCTCCTGTGCTTGCACGGGAAGTTGCCGTGGAAAGGGGAGGCGTGCTGGGGGTGACTGTGGAGTGGATCAGCATGTCTCAGAGGGAGCGAACCCTTCGGAATACTGAGAGGGGAGGGGAAGATGTGATTGGTTGTGGGACCACCCTGGAGGAGACGGAAAGGGTGCAGGATGATCCATTGAATGTGGAGGCTGGTGGGGTGAAAGGTGAGGACAAGGGGAACACCATCGTGGTTCTGGGAGGGCAAGGAAGGGGTGAGAGCAGAATGGCGGGAAATAGAACGGACACGGTCAAGGGCCATGTTAACCACGGCAGAGGAGAATCCTTGGTTAAGAGAAAAGGGACATATCAGAGGCTCTAGTGTGGAAGGTGGCATCATCAGAGCAGATTCGATGGAGATGAGAAATGGGTGAATGGAATGGAGTCCTTACAGGAAGCGGGGTGGAAGGAACTGTAGCCCAGGTAGCTGTGGCAGTCAGCAGGCAGTCACTGAATGTTTGTCAATAGCCTATCCCAAGAAATGGAGACAGAGAAATCAAGGAAGGGAAGGGAAGAGTCAGATATGGACCATGTGAAGGTAAGGGAAGGGTGGAAATTGGAAGCAAAGTGAATGAAATTTTCTAGTCCAGGGCGAGAGCAGGAAACCGCACCGATACGGTCATCAATGTACCAGAAGAAGAGGTGAGAGAAGGACCTGAGGACTGGAACAAAGAATTTTCCACATATCCCACAAAAAAGCAGGCATAGCTAGGACCCACGTGGATTCCCATAATTTGGAGGAAATGAGTGGAGTCAAAGGAGAAGTTGTTCAATGTGAGAACAAGTTCAGCCAGGCGGGGGAGGGTGGTGGTGGATGGGGACTGGTTGGGCCTCTGCTCGAGGAAGAAGCGGAGCCCCCTCAGGCTGTCCTGGTGGGGGATGGAAGTGTAGAGGGATTGGACATCCATGGTGAAAAGGAGATGGTTGGGGCCAGGAAACTGGAAACTGTTAAAATGGCGGAGGGCATCAGAAGAATCATGGATGTAGGCGGGAAGAGACTGGACAAGGGGAGAAAAAATAGAGCTGAGATAGGGGTGAAACGATGGGTCTACCAGGGCAGTCCTGTTTGTGGATCATGGGAAGGAGGTAGAAGCGGGCTGTGCGTGGTTGGGGGTCTTTGAGGTTGGTGGCCGTGAAGGGAAGATCTCCAGAGGCGATGAGATCAGTGACAGTCTGGGAAACAATGGTTTGATGTTGGGTAGCGGGGTCATGGTCCGGGGGAGGTAGGAGGAGGTGTCAGAGAGTCGGGTGGTACATTCTGTATCGCACTGCAGGCTGGGTGAGACAGCCGCCATTAAATGTCTTGATCTTCCACCTGACGGGAATGTGATTGGAAGCAGGTGAAATGTGTTTGGAGCAAGGACAACAAAATAAACTGAAA
This sequence comes from Pristiophorus japonicus, assembly GCF_044704955.1. Lineage (NCBI taxonomy): Eukaryota > Metazoa > Chordata > Chondrichthyes > Pristiophoridae > Pristiophorus > Pristiophorus japonicus. The sequence continues at coordinate 213,358,685 of NC_091985.1, forward strand.
CCCCAGCACTTGATGTCATTAAAAACCATCACACTCTGTAGACCCGCCCACAATTTAGTCAACTCTGGAAAATATTTTTTCCAGTCATTTTTATTAATTTAGATTTATTGAATGTTGTAACTGACGCCTTCAATTAATGTTTATTTTCCAACTCTGATTCCACTGGTGGATGATAATCGCCATCAGCCATTCAGAGGGAAGCAGATGCCCCCTTCTTAAAGGGCACAACCCATAAAGACTGGAACTTCACCACAATTAAAAGGAAACTTAGCAGATTAAAATAGAGTTCTGTTTGCTGGGGTGATGATGCACTCCAGTCCCTCTGGTATCCACCAGTCGCGGAAGGCCAACTACAGCTCAGGACCACATCTATTGTGTTACACTCTATGGAAAGCCTTCTGGAAGTCTCTATCGACAACATCCATTGACAATCTCTTATCTACTTTATTAGTGACCTATAATCATAGAATCATACAGTGCAGGAGGAGGTTATTCAGTCCATCCAGTCTGTGCCGGCTTTTTGAAAATCTTTCCAATTAGTCCCACATCCCCGCTCTTTCCCCAGAATCCCATAACTTCTCCCTTTCAAGTACATTTCCAATTTCTTCTTGAAATTAACTATTGAATCAGTTTCCACCATTTTTTAGACAATGTGTTCCACGTGGATAGGAACAGAGAGCAGTGGTTAATGGATGATCTTTATCCAAGAATTATGTAAATTCTGGTGTCCCCGAGTCAGTGTTAGGACTATTGCTCTTCTGAATATAGAGAAATGATCTGAGCTTTGGTGTATGGGCCACAAGATCAAAATCAAAGATGGCTCACTTTGGTGATCATCATCATCATCATAGGCGGTCCCTCGAATGAGGATGAATTGCTTCCACATGAGTTCATAGATGGTTCAATGAAGGACCCGATGTACCAGTCCTGAACTCCAGGGGTGGAAGATGCCTGTGCGTGGATTTTTTTCAGGTGTGGTGACCGTTGCACATCAGCAACCACACGGGCTTGACAGAGCTCGGCCTTTATCCAGTGGCAAGGGTTAACCAGGACAACTGGAGACCTGCTCTGCTGCACGGACCTAGTGCGCACACATATTGCAGTGTGGGCTGGCCCGTGCTGCCCCTGGGCCCTCGGCTCTTCTGGGTGCCGTACCCTCATTAGCCGCACCCCCACCACGATCTCCCATCGCTCCTCCACCACAAACATTCGCCGCACCTCCGCCATGATCTCTCACCACCACTACCTTGATAGCCTTGCTTAGATAGGTCACATGGAAAACTTTGCAAATGCAATATTGCCAATAATCAGGTGGTGTTGGTTGAAGGATAAATGCTGGCCAGGAAATTGGGGGGCCTCCCAATAGTGCCGGGGGATCTTTTATGTCCAGGCAAACAGGGCCTTGGTTTAACTTCTCGTCTAAAAGATGGCACTTCCGACACTGCAGCACTCCCTCAGTACTGCACTGAAACCTCAGCCTGGATTTATGAAAGGGAAATCATGCTTGACAAATCTTCTGGAATTTTTTGAGGGTGTAACTAGTAGAGTGGACAAGGGAGAACCAGTGGATGTGGTGTCTTTGGACTTTCAAAAGGCTTTTGACAAGGTCCCACACAAGAGATTGGTGTGCTAAATTAAAGCACATGGTATTGGGGGTAATGTACTGACGTGGATAGAGAACTGGTTGGCAGACAGGAAGCAGAGAGTCGGGACAAACGGGTCCTTTTCAGAATGGCAGGCAGTGACTTGTGGGGTGCCGCAGGGCTCAATGCTGGGACCCCAGCTATTTACAATATACATTAATGATTTCGATGAAGGAATTGAGTGTAATATCTCCAAGTTTGCAGATGACACTAAGCTGAGTGGTGGTGTGAGCTGTGAGGAGGACGCTAAGAGGCTGCAGGATGACTTGGACAGGTTAGGTGAGTGGGCAAATGCATGGAAGATGCAGTATAATGTGGATAAATGTGAGGTTATCCACTTTGGTGGCAAAAACACGAAGGCAGAATATTATCTGAATGGCGGCAGATTAGGAAAAGGGGAGGTGCAATGAGACCTGGGTGTCATGGTACATCAGTCATTGAAAGTTGACATGCAGGTACAGCAGGCAGTGAAGAAGGCAAATGGTATGTTGGCCTTCATAGCTAGGAGATTTTAGTATAGGAGCAGGAAGGTCTTACTGCACAGTTGTACAGGACTTTGGTGAGGCCTCATCTGGAATATTGTGTTCAGTTTTGGTTTCCTAATCTGAGGAAGAACATTCTTGCTATTAAGGGAGTGCAGCGAAGGGTAACCAGACTGATTCCCGGGATGGCAGGACTGACATATGAGGAGAGATTGGATCGACTGGGCCTGTATTCACTGGAATTTAGAAGAATAAGAGGGGATCTCATAGAAAAATATAAAATTCTGATGGGACTGGACAGGTTAGATGAAGGAAGAATGTTCCCGATGTTGGGGATGTCCAGAACCAGGGGACACAGTCTAAGGATAAGGGGTAAGCCATTTAGGACTGAGATGAGGAGAAACTTCTTCATTCAGAGAGTTGTTAACCTGTGGAATTCCCTACAACAGAGAGTTGTTGATGCCAGTTCATTGGATATATTCGAGAGAGAGTTAGGTATGGCCCTTATGGCTAAAGGGATTAAGGCGTATGGAGAGAAAGCAGGAAAGGGGTACTGAGGTGAATGATCAGCCATGATCTTATTGAATGGTGGTGCAGGCTCAAAGGGTCATATGGCCTACTCCTGCAACTATTTTCTATGTTTCTATGTTTCTATGTCACGCGTGCTCAAGTTACACAGCTTGGACCCATGACCTTGTGACAGAGCACAGAGTGTTAGCAACTAAGCCAAGCTGGCCAAAAATAAAATAAGGAGACAGGAGAGAGAAGGCAGATAGGTAGAAATGTAATGACTTCAGTGTGACATAAGGAGGTTAGTAAATGGGGCAGGTAGATGTCAGATGAAATTTGACGCAACGAAATATGAGGTGTTACATTTTGTAGGGAAAGAAATGGTAAGAAAAGTGCATTAAACCGTAAAATTTTAAAAGGAGCAGAGGCACAGAGAGACCTTGGGTGTAAGATTCTAGCTAATGCCTTGTCTTATTAATTAGCAGATTTGAGAGTCCAGAGTCAGCAACTTTAATACCTTATTAAAAAGATAAGAAAATATAGAATATGAGCAGATTCTCTGTCCTCTACTGTATCTTGTGTTGATCCATCAATTAGAGTAAACATGCAAGTCCCGCGTGTCCACAGTAACTGACACACGAGGTCAGCCCGCTGGATGGAACCTCGGGCGCCCTGAGCTTGATCTCCGGTGTCTCCAGTCCCGACTGCCCCCTTAAATCAGTCTCCCCTCACTTTTATACCCTGCAGTGATCCATCTCTGGCACCGGCCTCTTCTTTGTCTTCTCTGCTGGGTTTTGGCAGGAAGTGAGGAAAAGACAGCTGGAACTTCTCTAATCTGTGATTTACAAGGACACTTTCCCTGGTTCCCAGCAGTTACTTTTCTTCAGTAATTTTCTCATTATTCCTAGATGGTGGCTGGTGTGCAACGGCCACCACACATTAAAAAAATCCACGCACAGGCATCTTCCACCGTTCAGGATGTAGTTCGGGACCTGGAATGTTAGGTCCTTCATGGAAACACCTGTGAACTCATCCCTTTTTTTGCGTGGAAGCAAGTCATCCTCATTCCGAGAGACTGCCTATGATAATGATGATTATCTCTAAACTACCCTGCCTACACTTAATTGTGTTACTTCTGATAGTTTCACAATTTATAGGTATAAACATCACACACTATAATCTAATCTATTCTATTACTCACTCTGGTTTAAGCTTATATTGTGGTTATTAACAGACAAACCCTGTTCGATCAGCCATGATCATATTGAATGGTGGTGCAGGCTCAAAGGGCTGAATGGTCTACTCCTGCACCTATGTTTCTTTCCCCTGATCTGATTACAGATTCCAACCAGTGGATTCAGTGAATGGAATGTCTGATCAGTGTTGCCATGACGACCTGTCTGCAGTGAAGCATCTCGTGAGTTTCTAACTCAGACTAAACTTCTTTTTCCCATAATACACATTATATCAGCCATTTGATGTCAATGTATTTTAGCCATATTATGTTAAACCAACAAGGGTTTATGTTGCCTCCAGACCAGATCCAAGGTCGTCCCACCGTCTGTCATTGAATTACAATATGCAGACGGCGCTTGTATCTGCGCACATTCAGAGGCCGAACTACAAGCCATCGTCAACACCTCCACCGTAGTGTACGTGAGTATGGGCCTTACATTAAACATCCGTAAAACAAGGCTCCTCTATCAATCTGTCCCCACTACACAGTTCTGCCCCCCTGAATATCAAAATCCACAAAGAGGCTTTGGACAACGTGGACCATTTTCGATACCGCGGGAGCCTACTGTCAACAAGGGCAGACATCGATGACGAGGTCCAGCACCGACTTCAGTGTGCCAGTGCAGCCTTTGATCCCCTAAGGAAGAGTGTTTGAAGACCAGAATCTTAAAACCGGCATCAAGCTCATGGTCTACAGAACCTGCCCTCATATATGTTTCTGAGACATGGACTATACACAGGAGGCACCTCAAAGCACTGGAGAAGTACCAGCAATGCTGCTTCAGCAAGATCCTGCAAATCCATTGTTAGTGTTCTCACTCAGGCCAACATCCTCAGCATGGAAGCATTGACCACGCTTGATCAGCTCCGATGGACAGGCCACATCGTCTGCATGCCCGATACGAGACTCACAAATCAAATGCTCTACTCGGAGCTCCGACACAGTAGTGGGCAGAGGAAACGCTTCAAGGACACCCTCAAGGCCTCCTTGAAATCCCTGACCCTCGACCGCTCAAAGTGGAAGAGAATAATCCGGGATGGCACCGAATATCTCGAGTCTCTTCGCTGGGAGCACGCGGAGACCAAGCGCAAACAGCAGAAGGAGCGCACGACAGCCCAAGTACCCCACCCACCCGTCCCTTCAACCACCATCTGCCCCACCTGTGACAGAGACTGTAGATCCCACATCAGACTCATCAGTCACCTGAGAACTCATTTTTATGTGGAAGCAAGTCATCCTCGATTCAGAGGGACTGCTTACGAAGAAGAAAAAGGACAAGGATTCATGTATATAAATCTTTAAAAGTGGGAGAACAAGTTGATCAAGTTGTTTACAAAAATATTATCCTATGTTTGATCAATCATAGAAACATAGAAAATAGGTGCAGGAGTAGGCCATTCGGCCCTTCTAGCTTGCACCGCCATTCAATGAGTTCATGGCTGAACATGCAACTTCAGTACCCCATTCCTGCTTTCTCACCATACCCCTTGATTCCCCTAGTAGTAAGGACTTCATCTAACTCCTTTTTGAATATATTTAGTGAATTGGCCTCAACAACTTTGTGTGGTAGAGAATTCCACAGGTTCACCACTCTCTGGGTGAAGAAATTCCTCCTCATCTCGGTCCTAAATGGCTTCCCCCTTATCCTTAGACTGTGTCCTCTGGTTCTGGACTTCCCCAACATTGGGAACATTCTTCCTGCATCTAACCTGTCTAACCCCGTCAGAATTTTAAACGTTTCTATGATGTCCCCTCTCATTCTTCTGAACTCCAGTGAATACAAGCCCAGTTGATCCAGTCTTTCTTGATAGGTCAGTCCCACCATCCCGGGAATCAGTCTGGTGAACCTTCGCTGCACGCCCTCAATAGCAAGTATGTCCTTCCTCAGGTTAGGAGACCAAAATTGTACACAGTACTCCAGGTGTGGCCTCACCAAGGCCCTGTACAACTGTAGCAACACCTCCCTGCCCCTGTACTCAAATCCCCTCGCTATGAAGGCCAACATGCCATTTGCTTTCTTAACCACCTGCTGTACCTGCATGCCAACCTTCAATGACTGATGTACCATGACACCCAGGTCTCTTTGCACCTCCCCTTTTCCTAATCTGTCACCATTCAGATAATAGTCTGTCTCTCTGTTTTTACCACCAAAGTGGATAACCTCACATTTATCCACATTATACTTTATCTGCCATGCATTTGCCCACTCACCTAACCTATCCAAGTCGCTCTGCAGCCTCATAGCATCCTCCTCGCAGCTCACACTGCCACCCAACTTAGTGTCATCCGCAAATTTGGAGATACTACATTTAATCCCCTCATCTAAATCATTAATGTACAGTGTAAACAGCTGGGGCCCCAGCACAGAACCTTGCGGTACCCCACTAGTCACTGCCTGCCATTCTGAAAAGTCCCCATTTACTCCTACTCTTTGCTTCCTGTCTGACAACCAGTTCTCAATCCATGTCAGCACACTACCCCCAATCCCATGTGCTTTAACTTTGCACATTAATCTCTTGTGTGGGACCTTGTCGAAAGCCTTCTGAAAGTCCAAATATACCACATCAACTGGTTCTCCCTTGTCGAGCACAAATCATTGGTTAGGCTACATTTAGAATATTGTGTCAAGTTCCTGGCATTTTACTGTGGGACAGATGTCAAGGCCATGGAGCAGGTGCAGAAGCATTACACTGAGAGGATACCAGGGACAAGAGGCCTTAGTTATGAGGAGAGAGAAACTGGGGCTCTTTTCATTACAACAAAGAAGGAAAAGAGGAGATGTGAGGGGGTGGGGGTGGTGTTTAAAATATTCGAACACTCACTGTCCCTCAGGATCTAGTGTCCAGGGGAGAAGCTTATCTTACATCTTTCAGTTATAACATGTGTTCATCGATGTGAGTAACTTGTGTCAGCATCAAACACTCTATGGTCTGGTAAAGCACGGGTTAGATACAGAGTAAAGCTCCCTCTACACTGTCCCATCAAACACTCCCAGGGCAGGTACATGGGCGTGTTACTAATTAGCGTGTTACAGATTATCTGGTCATTATCACATTGAGGGACACCGGGGTAAACACCCTTTTTCTTCGAATAACGTCATGGGATCGTTTATGCCCATTTGAGAGGTCAGATGGGGCCTCGGTTGAACGTCTCATGTAAAAGACGGCACCTCTGACAGGAATGTCGGCCTAGATTTTATGCTCAAGGCTCTGGTGGTGGACTTCAATCCACAATCTACTGACTCAGAGACAAGAATGCTACCACTGAGCCATGACCAACACCTCATTACTCTGAATTATTTCAGTTCTCTTGCTGTTGGTTATTATCATGGACAAGTCCGAGCTCCCCATACCTTCCAGAGCGCCGCTTCCAGCCTTGGGACAGGGAAGCCCATTCTTGTAAATCTTTTCTGAACCCTGTCAAACAACTCTCAAATAAATCAGCTTTGTTTCCGACATACAGTGAGTCGATTCCTTGATTTCTCCAAGAGGATATCCTGTTCCATGTTTGTGGGAGCCTGCTGTGTGCAAATTGGTTGCTGCATTTCCTCCATTACAACAGTGACTGCACTTAAAAAGCACTTCATTGCTTGTAAAGTGCTTTGGCATGAAAAGCACTTTATAAATACAAGTCTTCCTTTGACAAAGGAGAAAAGGTTCAAAAATGGAACAGGATATCCTCTTGGAGAAATCAAGGAATCGACTCACTGTATGTCGGAAACAAAGCTGATTTATTTGAGAGTTGTTTGACAGAGGGTGCAGAAAAGATTTACAAGAATGGGCTTCCCTGTCCCAAGGCTGGGAGCGGCGCTCTGGAAGGTATGGGGAGCTCGGACTTGTCCATGATAATAACCAACAGCAAGAGAACTGAAATAATCCAGAGTAATGAGGTGTTGGTCATGGCTCAGTGGTAGCATTCTTGTCTCTGAGTCAGTAGATTGTGGATTGAAGTCCACCACCAGAGCCTTGAGCATAAAATCTAGGCCGACATTCCAATGCAGTAGAGGCAGTGCTGCACTGTCAGAGGTACCGTCTTTTACATGAGACGTTCAACCGAGGCCCCATCTGACCTCTCAAATGGGCATAAACGATCCCATGATGTTATTCGAAGAAAAAGGGAGTTTACCCCGGTGTCCCTCAACCAACATCACTAAAACAGATTATCTGGTCATTATCACATTGCTGTTTGTGGGAGCCTGCTGTGTGCAAATTGGTTGCTGCATTTCCTCCATTACAACAGTGACTGCACTTAAAAAGCACTTCATTGCTTGTAAAGTGCTTTGGCATGAAAAGCACTTTATAAATACAAGTCTTCCTTTAACAAAGAAGAAAAGGTTCAAAAATGGAACAGGATATCAAATAGTCTCCTCTTGGAGAAATCAAGGAATCGACTCACTGTATGTCGGAAACAAAGCTGATTTATTTGACAGTTGTTTGACAGAAAATGCAGAAAAGATTTACAAGAATGGTTCCAAGGCTGAGGGACTTCAGTTATGTGGATATACTGCAGAAGCTGGGGTTGTTCTCCTTACAGCAGAGAAGGTTGAGAGGAGATTTGATAGAGGTGTTCAAGATCATGAGGGGTGTAGACAGAGTGGATCCAGAGGACACAGATGTAAGGTGATTGGCAAAAGAACCAAAGGTGACATCAGGAAAAACTTTGTTTACGCAGCGAGTGGTTAGGATCTGGAATGCATGGCCTGAAAGGGTGGTAGAGGCAGATTCAATCGTCGCTTTCAAAAGGGAATTGGATAAGTACTGGAAGGAAAAAATTCGCAGGGCTACGGGGCATGGGTGAGGGAGTGGGACTAGCTGAAGTGCTCTTGCAGAGAGCTGGCACAGGCTCGATGGGTCAAAAGGTGTCCTTCTGTGCTGTAACCATTCTATGATTTCCAGAAAATTAAACTCCAGCCCAGTTATAGGGATTAATTACATCAGCAGGAACAAACCCCAACTGTCCAAATGAACACGGTTCAGTCCTGGATGTGATTAACAGCAGAATCCACACCTGCAGTCACTTGTGAACTCGCTGGTGTCTCAGTAGATGGGACAACTGAATGAATCCCTTCCCACACTCAGAGCAGGTGAACGGCATCTCCGCAGTGTGAGTGCGTTGGTGTGCCAGCAGGTTGAATGAACGAGTGAATCTCTTCCCACACTCAGAACAGGTGAACGGCCTCTCCCCAGTGTGAGTGCGTTGGTGTGTGATCAGATCCTTTCTGCTTTTAAAGCTCTTCTCACAGTCAGAACATTTAAACGGTCTCTTATTGGTGTGAACAAGTTGGTGTTCAGTGAGCTGGGATGAACGAGTGCATGCCTTCCCACACACAGAACAGGTAAAATATTTCTCCCCGGTGTGAACAGGTTGGTGTGCAGTGAGCTGGCATGAACGAGCGAATTCCATCCCACACATGGAGCACATGAACGGCCTCTCCCCGGTGTGAACTCGCTGGTGTTCAGTGAGGATGGATGAACGAGCGAATCCCTTCCCACACACAGAGCAGATGAACGGCCTCTCCCCGCTGTGAACTTGCTGGTGTCTCAACTGATGAGATGATTTAACAAACCCTTTCCCACATATGGAGCAGATGAATGGTCTCGCCCCAGTATGAACTCGCTGGTGTTCAGTGAGGCGTGAAGAACAAGTGAATCCCTTCCCACACACGGAGCAGGTGAACCGTTTCTCCCCAGTGTGAACTCGCTGGTGCTCAGTGAGGTTGGATGACTGCCTGAACCGCTTCTCGCAGTGAGAGCAACTGAACGGCCTCTCCCCAGTGTGAACTCGTTGGTGTTGATTTAGTTCCTGAGAGGTTTTAAAGCTGTTCCCACAGTCAGAGCATTTAAAAGGTCTCTCATCAGTGTGAACTCGCTGGTGTGATAGAAGGTGAGCTGAACGAATGAATCCCTTCCCACACACAGGGCAGGTGAACGGCCTCTCCCCGGTGTGACGACGTCGATGAGTTTCCAGCTCAGAGGGGCAATTGAATCCCTTCCCACAATCTCCACATTCCCATGGTTTCTCCGTGGTGCGGGTGTCCTTGTGTCTCTCCAGGTTGGACGATCAGTTGAAGCCTCGTCCACACACAGAACACGTGTACAGTTTCTCCCTGTTGTGAATGATGCAATGTTTCTCCTTCCACTTTGAAAGGCCGATGATATTCAGCTCCTGATGAATGGAGTGACTCTGACAGATCTTGACATGATGTTTGGTTGGGTTTCCCGTCTGCAAATGCTCCCCTTCTAATATTCTGTAAAAGGAGTTTACAAAAATCAGCACTGGAAGTGCAGGATAGAAATTGAGGACAGACAATTCTCATTTCTATTGCACAGTCTTTTCTTTCTTGTTCCCCCAAAGCTGTAAATCCCTGTCCCACACACTCTCCCTCCTCGCTGTGCTGAAATCCAAACCCATCGCACCATCCCCAACATTTCTTTACCCCACCCCCCTACCCCCCGTTTGCTCCCTCCCTCTGCTCTGGTTGGGTTCAGTTCTACACCCGCTGTGTGGAAAGTGAGAATAAAATCAATGAGGCATTGATGTTTTTCTCCTGGTTATTGGGACACTGAAGCCCCGCCCACTCTCTGCTCCTGTACCAAAATAGCTGCGCAGTCGCAGTAATCCGGGCTTGTCACCGGGGGAAAAGCCTCTGCCAAGATGGCCGCCAGGCGCCCTGATCGCTCCCTGTCCAAGATGGCGATCAGTGAACCCGGGCGGTCGGGCCTATCTCCGCGGTGCAAACACGGGGCCTGCGGGCTCATATTCGGTGCCTATGTGCTCTTATTCGGTGCCTGAGGCTTTCGCGACCTGTTTTTGAAGCTTCGCAGCGTATCCGCCTGTCCAATTCCTCCGCTCAGCCCACAATCTCCCGGCGCCTCGCAGAACCCTCTCTTCTGTCACAAACCATTTTCACCACTGGCACTGCCCATGCCCAGATCACAGAACGGCCGCGCGCCTGCGTACTGGGCTCCTGTAGTCATTGATAGGCCAGTTTGACCTTCGCGGGGGTTTCTGGGTAAACATCCCCCCATTGAAAGCGCCAGGTGGTGAAGATAAAATTTATTTTGTGTCAGCCGATTGAGATTGTTTTTTTCACAACCTGCAGGGGTCACACTAAGTTGCTCCAGTGTTAGCAGATGGGAATAGAAACCTTTAAAGCAAGTGTCCTCGTATAGCACAAATATGAAATAAATAGTAATAGCTATTTACACACAAATCATAAAGCGATTGTGAGGATCAATTATCACCTCTTTAACCTGCGGTGCCCACCGGTCACAAAAGGTATCAAGCCTTCCACATGGACACCACATGGTCCCTCTCCATAGCCAGCCGGGCAAGACCGCGGAAGCGAAGCAGGCTCATCCTGGACTTGCAAATGTTATGTTTTTGCCAGACCCAAGAGCAGGTCCAGGAGGAGATCCTCTGACTTACCCACCCCGACATCTCCACTCCACCATCCTCCACATTGGACAGTCGAAGATTAGGAGCATGGGGCTGAAGTGTAACCAAAACCTGAGGAGCAGCCCCTTCAGGTAACTATGCAGGGGCTGAAAAATCGATCACTGAATATATACATGGCCCATGGACTCCTCTCCCCACAAAAATTCACATCTGGCCTTGGAGCCTGGAAAGGGAAGTTATGCTCGAACTGTATACAGCACTAGTTAGGCCACAGCTGGAGTACTGTGTGCAGTTCTAGTCACCACATTACAGGAAGTATGTGATTGCATTAGAAAGGGCACCGAGAAGATTTGCGAGGTTGTTTCCAGGACTGGAAAACTTTAGCTATAAGGAAGGATTGGATAGGCTGGGGTTGTTTTCCTTGGAACAGAGGAGGCTGAGGAGAGATTTAATTGAGGTGTATAAAATTATGAGGGGCCTAGATACAGTGGATAGGAAGGACATTTCCCTTAGCTGAGGGGTCAATAACCAAGGGTATAGATTTAAAGTATATGGTAAAAGGATTAGAGGGGAAATAAGGAAACATTTCTTCCCCTTGAGGGTGAGAGTCTGGAACTCACAGCCTGAAAGGGTGGTAGAGGCAGAAACCTTCATCACATTTAAATAGTTTTTGATGTCCACGTGAAGAGTCGCAATCTACAGGGCTATGGACCTAGTGCTGGAAGGTGGGCATAGGCTGTTTAGCTCTTTTTCGACTGGCATGAACATTATGGGCCGAATGGCCTCCTCTGTCATAATTTTTCTATGATTCTATGAAAAACGTTTGCACATGACTGCTCCATGTAACAGTCTCTACCCTATACCCCAGTGGTGCAGGGGAGGACTCGCGTGTAGAAAGCCCTCCATTGGGGAACCCAGCCTCGGTCGGAAGATGACCCGCCAGTCCGATTGGTCAATAAACAAACTTAATAAATAAATTATACATAGACCGGAGTGCCAGGGTCCTCAGCCATTGTGCTGACACATTTTCCGTTACTAACTCGCATCTCAGGACACACCGTGTCTGAGTTAATTGCTAAATACATTCTAACTGTTTTGTAACTCGAGTTCTGGCCTGTCATTCTGAGGGAAATTTATGAGGTCTCATTTTGTTTGTGTGTCCCACACGAGAGGCTGTTAATGGCTTTAATAAACAGGCAACAAGTTTTGTAAATTGTGGAAAGAGCTAAAAAAAAAACATTAGTGATGCCTCAAAACACATGGGACAGAGAAATCCAGTTCACAGTGTCCCTGCCACAGCACCCAATATCCACCCTCTCTACCATTGGTACTGTTTCTGCAGTAATTAGTCTATAAGATGACGCAAGTCAGGCCATGTGGAGTCAAGGGCCAGGTAGCAGAATGGCTGGAAAGATGGCTACTATACAGAAATCAGAGGGTACGAGCTAAGCAAAGTTTCTCAGACTGGCAGGAAGTGAGAAGTGATGTCCCGCAGGGATCCGTGCCAGGACCACTGTTGTTCACTATTATATAGACTCAGAAATTGTGGCATGTTTTCCAAATTTGCAGAGGATACCAAGTTGGCCCATGTGGAGACCAAGTTCTGCCTTCACACTGAGGACAACCACCATCGTATTGTGTGGCACTACCACTGTGCATTATGGAATAGACTAATAATTGACCGAGCAGCTCAAAACTGGGCAGCCATAAGGTGCTCTGGCTATCCACAGCTGTAGAATTGTATTCCAACACAATCTGCAAGCTCATGGCCTGGCATATTCTCACTCCTCCGTTACCATCAAGCAAGCTGACCAACTTCCGTTCAATGAGGAGTGTAGAAGAGCATGCTGGGAGCAGCACCAGGTGTACCTAAAAATGAGCCACCAAACTGGGGAAGCCTGTTAACCAGCATAAGCAGCATGCTATGGTCAGAGCTAAGTGATCCCACAACCAATGGATCAGATCACAGCTCTGCAGTCCTGCCACATCCAGTTATGAATGGTGGTGGACAATTAAACAACTAACAGAAGGAGGAGTCTCCATGAACATTCCCATCCTCAATGATGGCAGAGCCCAGCACCTAAGTGCAAAAGAAAGGCTGAAGCATTCATAACTATCTTCAGCCAGAAATGTTGAGTGTATGATCCTTCTCTACTTCCTCTGAAGTCAACAACAACAACAACTTGCATTTATATAGCTCCTTTAACATAGTAAAGCATTCCCAGGCTCTTCACAAGAGTCTTATCAAAAAAGATTTGACACCGAGTCACATAAAGAGATGTTAGGTCAGGTAGCCTAGAGCATGCTCAAAGGTTTTAAGGAGTGTCTAAATTGAGACATTTAGGAAGGGTGGAAGTTGTGAGGCTGGCCAGGAGAACACTGGAATAGTCAAGTCTGGAGGCAACAAAGGCATGGATGAGAGTTTCAGCAGCAGATGAGCTGAGGCAGGGGCGGATATTAAGGAGGTGAAAGGAGGTCTCAGCTGAACTACTGCTGAAACCCACAACCATTCCTTTGTTACATCCACACTTCAGTATTCCAATGTTTTCCTGCCACCTTCAAAGATTTGTATACATACACCCCAAGTCTCTCTGTTCCTGCATCCCCTTCAAAATTGTACCATTTCATTCATATTGCCTCTCCTTATTTTTCCTACCAAAATATATCACTTCACACTTCTCTGCATTAAATTCCATCTGCCACATGTCTGCCCATTTCATCAGTCTGTCTATTATCATCTGAAGTCTTTTACTACTCTCCTCCAAGTTTTGTGTCATCTGCAAACGATGAAATGATGCCCTGTATACCCAAATCCAGCCCAAAAAGAGCAGTGGTCCTAACGACTGCTGGAAAACACCACTGGATACTTACCTCCAGTCTGAAAAACAACCGTTCACCACTACTCTCTGCTTTCTGTCCCTTACTCAATTATGTACACATGCTGCCACTGTCCCATTAATCCCATAGGCTTTAATTTTACTAACAATTCTATTATGTGGTGCTTTGTCAAGCGCTTCTTGTAAGTCATCTGCACAACATCAACCGCACTACCCTCATTTCTTAATCAAAAACCTCGGTCAAGTTACTCAAACATGATTTGCCTTTAACAAATCTGTGCTGACTTTCAGTTATTTGCCCATAGTTTCCCAAATGCCAATGAATTTTGTCCAGGATTATTGTTTCTAGAAGTTTCCCTATAAATAAAACAGCATGAACATAAAATGAATCATAGATTGAATCATAGAATCATAGAATGTTACAGCACAGAAGGAGGCCATTCGGCCCATCGACCCTGTGCTGGGTCTCTGTAAGAGCACCTCAGCCAGTCCCACTCCCCCCCTTTGCCCGTAACACTGCATTTTTTTTCCTTCGAGAAAGTCAGGAGAACTTTGAGAATCATCGGGGCCCAGAGACAGAGGAGAATTAAAACATGGGCCGAAATACACCAAGAGAACCACAGACTGCAGCTGGGATGTTAAAGGTAAAAAGGGGCAGGGGAGAGGAACGAAGGTGAGATAGAATACCAGTGGGAAGGACATGACAAAGGAGACCATCCGAGACACACCCGGGGGGGGGGGGGGAAGGAAAAGTAAAAGGGGGCACCGGATAGAAGTGAAATCAAAAGGGAACAGGTGGAAGTGTCAGAAACATGGGAAGACCCAGGTGATGGAAATTATCAGAACATTCAAGCGTGTGGAGTGTTTAGAATAGAGAGTGGACAAGGTCATCACCTGTGGCGAGAGAAGACAGGTTAACATTCTGGGAATACACCCTGCATCGGACTGGGAACTGAAAGATCAGTGAGGGAGGGAGGGCGTGTGTAGGGTGTGGAGGGAGGAGTGTTTAGAATAGAAAATGGACAATAAAGGGGGCAGAGCGGCCCTATCTGTCAGGGTCACCTGGGATGTAAACGAAGTTGATCCCATGGCAGGTAGAAAGCTACAAAACAAACTACTCTGGTTAGACCTCTCTAACAGCTAGAACAGCGAGCGAACACCGAGTGTGCTACAGACCCGTGGTCAGAATAAGGAGGAGGAGGGTTTGCTCTATGACGAGCTAGGATTGCTGTGCAGGAAGTGGCAAGATATTTTAACGTTAGGCTTCAATCATCTTAATATAATCTGGGAAAATAAGGAGGGGAGAGATGACACAAATCGATGGTGAATTGTAGAGAGGGACTGACTGGGTGGAATGAGCTGTGAACTGCAGGGACCCGGTGACCTTCCTGTCTGTAATGTTGCTCCACAGGCAAAAGGTGGCACTACATGGGGCTGTGTTTGAGATAAATCAGTGCAACACCTCTGCTGACAAGCGCTGTTATTAAATGCTGCCCCTTGGTGACATCATCTGAAAACACAGCGTCAGTTTCCACATGTGCGCTGACATCACACAGCTACTGTACTACCACTTCTCTCGACCACTCCATGGTCTCTAAATTGTCAGATTGCTTTTCCAACATTCAGCACTGGATGAGCAAAAATGTTTTCCAATTTAATATTGAGAAGGCTGAAACCATTGTCTTTGGTCCCCGCAACAAACTGTGTTCCCTGGACACTGACTCCATCCTTCTCCCTGGCATCTGTCTGAGGCTGAACCAGACTGTCACAACCTTGGGGTCATATCTGACCCGGAAATGAGCTTCCAGCCATATATCTACAGCATAACTAAAACTGCTTATTTCCACCTCCGTAACATTGCCTGCCTCTGCCCTTGCCTCAGGTCATCTGCTACTGAAACCCTTATCCATGCCTTTGTTGCCTCTAGACTTGTCTATTCCATCCCTTAGATGATGAGACTGGGGAATGAAAAATGGGAAACAGGGAAATGGCAGATACCTTGAACAAATATTTTGTATCAGTCTTCACTGTAGAAGATATGAAAAGCATCCCAACAATTGATAATCAAGGAGCTATTGCGGATGGGGGGCGGTGGGTGGGAGGGGCGCTTAAAACAATCATTATCATTAGAGATAAAGTACTAGGTAAACTAATGGGACTAAAGGTGGACAAATCCACAGGACCTGATGGCCTGCATCCTAGGGTCTTAAAAGAAGTGGCTGCAGAGATAGTGGATGAATTGGTTGTAATCTACTAAAATTCTTTGGATTCTGGAGTGGTCCCAGTGGACTGGAAAACCGCAACTTGCTATCTACTGAGCAATGCACCCAGGGAGGCACCGCTAAGTTTGTGGTCATGGCCCTCCAAACCATGGTCTAGGATCGAGGTTGACTTCACTGGCCCGTTTCTAGGCAAAATGTTCTTGGTTGTTGTGGATGCTTATTCAAAGTGGATTGAGTGTGTAATAATGTCTGTAAGCACGTCCACTGCCACCATCGAAAATCTACGAGCCATGTTTGCCACACACGGCTTGCCTGATGTCCTTGTCAGCGACTACGGGCCATGCTTCACCAGCGCTGAATTCAAGGAATTCATGATCTGCAATCGAATCAAGCATGTCACATCTGCCCCGTTCAAGCCCGCATCCAATGGTCAGGCAGAACGGGCAGTCCAAACTATTGTGTTCCTAACACAGATGAGACTGCACACGGAAGGTTAAAGTAACAGTGAAATCAGTCTTTATTAAGACACTTCAGAGTGAGGAACAGGCCTTAGAGGCCGGCTTATATACAGTGCTCCCAAGGGATGCTGGGATCCCTTGGGATTTCAGGGGATGGGATGCGCTCCCTGGTGGCGGAACATGGGAGTGCATGATATGAAGATACACAACATCACTCCCCCCCCCAAAGTCAAAGTGAAAACTATTTACAAGGTGAGGCGGTCGGGAGCCTTTCTTTCCCTGGTGGACCGCCTCGATACAAATGTCTGTTCTGGTGTGTTGGCTGTGCCCTCGCTGGGCTGGCGTGTTGTTGGCCCTGCAGGGCTGCTGGGTGAGCCTGGCCTTGCTGGGCTGCTGGGCGTGATGGGTTCAATTTCCTGGTCCGGGGTGGTGTCATTGATCCTTTGGGTGTGTGTTGTGGGCTCGAAAAAGGTTGTGTCTGCTGTGAGTTGTTCAGGGCAGTCTGCGAACCACAGCCTCGTTTGGTCCAGTGCTTTCTGCAAATTTGTCCATTGTCTAGTTTGACTACAAACACCCTACTCCCTTCTTTAGCTATCACCATTCCCGCGATCCACTTGGGACCATGCCCATAGTTTAGCACATACACAGGGTCATTCAGATCAATTTCCTGTGACACAGTGGAGCGACCATCGTTTACAGTTTGTTGCTGCCGCCTGCTCTCTACCTGATCATGCAGGTTGGGGTGAACCAGCGAGAATCTGGTTTTAAGTGTCCTTTTCATGAGTAGCTCAGCCGGGGACACCCCTGTGAATGAGTGGGATCTCGTGCGGTAGCTGAGCAGTACTCGGGACAGGCGGGTTTGGAGTGAGCCTTCTGTGACTCATTTAAGGCTCTGTTTGATTGTTTGTAAAAAAACATAGAAACATAGAAAATAGGTGCAGGAGCAGGCCATTCAGCCCTTCTAGCCTGCACCGCCATTCAATGAGTTCATGGCTGAACATGAAACTTCAGTACCCCCTTCCTGCTTTCTCGCCATAACCCTTGATCCCCCGAGTAGTAAGGACTTCATCTAACTCCCTTTTGAATATATTTAGTGAATTGGCCTCAACTACTTTCTGTGGTAGAGAATTCCACAGGTTCACCACTCTCTGGGTGAAGAAGTTTCTCCTCATCTCGGTCCTAAATGGCTTACCCCTTATCCTCAGACTGTGACCCCTGGTTCTGGACTTCCCCAACATTGGGAACATTCTTTCTGCATCTAACCTGTCTAAACCCGTCAGAATTTTAAACGTTTCTATGAGGTCCCCTCTCATTCTTCTGAACTCCAGTGAATACAATCCCAATTGATCCAATCTTTCTTGATAGGTCAGTCCCGCCATCCCGGGAATCAGTCTGGTGAACCTTCGCTGCACTCCCTCAATAGCAAGAATGTCCTTCCTCAAGTTAGGAGACCAAAACTGTACACAATACTCCAGGTGTGGGCTCTGCCTGCCCACTGGAGGCTGGTTTAAATGGGGCTGAGGTGACATGTTAGATCCCATTGCGGGTCATGAATTCTTTAAATTAGCACTGGTGAAACATGGCCCGTTGTCACTGACCAGTATGTCAGGCAGGCCGTGGGTGGCAAACATGGCCCTCAGGCTTTCGAGGGTGGTGGTGGCGGTGCTTCCCGACATTATTTCACATTCAATCCATTTTGAAAAAGCATCCACCACCACCAGGAACATTTTACTGAGAAATGGGCCCGCATAGTCGACATGGATCCTTGACCATGGTCTGGAGGTCCAGGACCACAAACTTAGTGGTGCCTCTCTGGGCGCGTTGCTCAACTGAGCACACATGCTGCATTGCCGTATACAGGACTCTAAGTCAGAGTCCATACCGGGCCACCACACATGGGATCTGGCTATCGCTTTCATCATTGCTATACCCGGGTGTGTGCTGTGGAGATCCGAGATGAACGTGTCCCTGCCCTTTTTTGGTAACACTACGCGGTTACCCCACAACAGGCAGTCTGCCTCAATGAACAGCTCGTCCTTTCGCCGCTGGAACGGCTTGATTAGCTCTTGCATTTCAATGGAGATGCTGGCCCAGCTCCCATGCTGTACACAGTTTTTTTTACTAGGGACAGCAGAGGATCTTGGCTGGTCCAAGTCCTAATCTGGCGGGTCGTGACGGGTGATTTATCATTTTCAAACGCTTCCATGACCATCAACAAGTCTGCAGGCTGCGCCATCATCAACAAGTTTGCAGACTGCGCCATTTCCAACCCCGTGGTGGGCAATGGGAGCCGACTGACAGCATCCGCACAGTTCTTGGTGCCTGGCCTGTGGCGGATGGTATAGTTATACGCTGATAGCGTGAGTGCCCACTTTCGTATGCGGGCTGAGGCATTGGTAGTTATCCCCTTGCTTTCAGTGAACAGGGATATGAGGGGCTTGTGATCGGTTTCCAGCTCAAATTTGAGGCCAAACAGGTACTGATGCATTTTCTTTACCCTGAACACACAAGCTAATGCATCTTTCTCAATCATGCTGTAGGCCTTCTTGGCCTTAGACAAGCTCCTGGAGGCATAGGTAACAGGTTGCAACTTCCCCGCAACGTTAGCTTGTTGTAATACACACCCACTCTGTACGATGATGCATCACATGTTAGCACAAGTCTTTTACACGGGCTATACAATACAAGCAGCTTGTTGGAGCATAAAATGTTTCTGGCTTTCTCAAAAGCAATTACTTGGTTTTTTCCCCATACCCAGTTCTCACCTTTACGCAATAACACATGTAGGGGCTCTAAGAGGGTGCTTAATCATGGTAGGAAGTTACCAAAATCATTGAGGAGTCCCAGGAATGACCGCAGCTCCATGACGTTCTGTGGCCTGGGCGCGTTCCTGATAGCCTCTGTCTTGGCGTCTGTGGGCCGAATACCATCCGTCGTGATCTTTCTCCCCAAAAACTCCACTTCTGTTGCTATGAAGACGCATTCTGACCTATTCAGCCGCAGCCCTACGCGATCCAGTCGCTGGAGGACCTCCTCCAGGTTTTGTAGGTGCTCGACGGTGTCCCGACCCATGACCAATATGTCTTCCTGAAAAACCACCATGCATGGTACCAACTTGAGTAGGATCTCCATGTTTCTCTGGAAGATCGCTGCAGCCGAACAAATTCCAAATGTGCATCTGTTGTAGATGAACAGTCCCTTGTGCATGTTGATGCAGGTGAGATCCTTCAAAGACTCTTCCAGCTCCTGCGTCATGTAGGCCGAAGTCAGGTCGAGCTTGGTGAACGTCTTGCCTCCTGCCAGCATCACAAATAGGTCGTCTGCCTTAGGTAGTGGGCATTGGTCCTGTAGCGAGAAACGATTAATAGTTACTTTATAATCACCGCAAATCCTGACCATGCCATCACTTTTGAGTACTGGAACAATCGGACTGGCCCACTCACTGAATTCCACTGGCGAGATGATGCCCTCGCGTTGCAGCCAATCCAGCTCGATTTCCACTCTCTCCCTCATCATGTGAGGTACCACTCACGCTTTGTGGTGAATGGGTCGTGCCTCTGGGACCAAGTGGATCCGCACCTTCGCCCCGGAAAAGTTTCCAATGCCTGGCTCAAAAAGGGAAAGGAATTTGTTAAGAACCTGGGTACATGAGGCCTCATCGACATGTGATAGCGCTCGGATGTCATCCCAGTTCCAGCGGATTTTGCCCAGCCAGCTCCTTCCAAGCAGTGTGGGGCCATCGCCCGGGACAATCCAGAGTGGCAGTTCATGCACCGTGCCCTTGCAGATGACCTTAACCATGGCGCTGCCCAGGACAGTGCTGAGCTCTTTGGTGTACGTTCTCAGTTTCATGTGGATGGGGCTCAGGGCTGGTCTGAGTGCCTTGTTGCACCACAGTCTCTCAAACATCTTTTTACTCATGATGGATTGGCTAGCGCCAGTGCCCATTCCATGGCTATGGGTAAGCCATTCAATTTTACATTTAGCATTATAGGTGGACATTTCGTCGAAAATGTGTGCACCCCATGTTCTTCAGCATCTGCCTCCTCTCTCTGAGGCTCAAAATTGCTTTGATCTACCATGGACCGATCTTACTCTGCCACGTGATGGTTAGCAGGTTTTGGAGGTGTCCCATTGTTCCACAGCTCTTGCAAACATACCCCTTGAAGCGGCATGAATAGGCTGAATGGAAGCCTCCACAACGCCACCAAGGTGTGAATTGCTTTGCATCATCTGGGTCACCTGAGGCCTGCTGGCAGTTGCAGACTCGTGGTTTCTGCCCTGTACATTTCTGCTCGTAAACACAATTCCAGTTAATTTATGAACATTGCTAGCACTTGTGTGCTGAGAGATTTGTTTGGTGTTATCACTGGTGGACATAAATGCCTGTGCAAATGCAATGGCCTTACTGAGGGTCGGTGTCTCTACAGCCAAAAGTTTAAATAGGATGGTCTCATGGCCAATGCCAGTACAAAAAAGTCTCTGAGCATCTGTTCCATCAAACTCACACTGTCCTGCAAGTCGCCTTAGCTCAGCGACGTAGCTCGCCACTTCCTGACCTTCAGATCGCTGGCACGCACAGAACCAATAACTCACCATCAGCACACTCTCCCTCGGGTTAAGATGCTCCTGAACCAGTGTACACAGCTCCTCATATGACTTATCTGTGGGTTTCACCGGAGCCAGAAGATTCTTCATGAGGCTGTAGGTCAGTGCCCCGCAGACCGTGAGGAGGACCGCTCTCCTTTTTGCTGAGCTTCCTTCTCCGTCCAGCTCGTTGGCTACAAAGTACTGGTCTAGCCATTTGACATAGGCTTCCCAGTCCTCACCTTCCGAGAACTTATGCAGGATGCCCACAGTTTGCTGCATCTTTGCGTTGGATTCGTATACTCGTCGCCAGTTATTGTGTTCCTAACACAGATGAGACTGCACACAGGGAGGTTAAAGTAACAGTGGCCTCAGTCTTTATTAATACACTCCAGAGTGAGGAACAGGCCTTAGGGCCTTATATACAGTGCTCCCAAGGGATGCTGGGATCCCTTGGGACTTCAGGGGATGCGCTCCCTGGTGGCGGAACGTGGGAATGCATGCTTTGAAGATACACAACACAAACCATCAAGCAAAGCTTGAAACGTGTGTCAGAAAGCTCCCTGCAGACCCGCCTGTCCCGAGTCCTGCTCAGCTACCGCACGAGACCCCACTCGCTCACCAGGGTTCCCCCAGCCGAGCTGTTCATGAAAAGAGTGCTCAAAACAAGGCTCTCTCTCATCCACCCTTACTCCATGATCACGCCGAGGGCAGGCGGCATCAACAAAGCATGTACGATAATCGCGCAAAATTGTCATGTGATATTGAAGTCAATTACCCTGTATTTATACTCAACTATGGACATGGTCCCAAATGGCTTGCTGGCACTGTCATCGCCAAAGAAGGGAGTAGGGTGTTTCAGGTCAAACTCGCAAATGGACTAACTTGCAGAAAACATTTAGACCAAACCAAACTGGGATTCACAGACAGCCACGAGCAACCTGAAGAGGGCACCACCAACTTCGACCCTCCGACACACACACAAGTGGCAACTGACATCACGGTTGACCACGAAGCTGAACTCATCATCCCCAGCAGCCCAGCAAGGCCAGCTGCGCAGCAGCCCAGCGAAGAACCTACCAATTCACCTGCACCTGCATTTGTACCGAGATGATCGACTAAGGAGCGAAAGGCCCCAGATCGTCTCATCCTGTAAATAAGTGTACTATTGAATTTGGGAGGGAGTGATGTTATGTATGCAACCCTATGTATCCAGCATTCTACCGCCACCAGAGGACGTATCTGTTGGTGTCCCAAGGGATCCCAGCATCCCTTGGGAGCATTGTATATAAGCAGGCCTCCCATGCTGTACCAACACTCTGGAGTTAGAATAAAGAGACTAAGGTCACACTTACTCACGTCTACAGTGGTCAATCACATTATTTTATTCTGGACATAACACAATCAATGTAATGAACTGATTAAGATTGTGAACAAAATGTTGTAGCGAGATGTCGATACTATTCCTAATGTAAAGAACAAAATGTTGTTGCGAGATGTCGGTACTATTCCTAATGTAATGAACAAAATGTTGCGAAATGTCGGGAATAGAGTGTCTCCAAAAGTAGCAAGCGAGCGAATTCAGGAGGGTAAAGGCGCTGATCCTGATGCCCTGCCCCAGGTGTCCCCACAAGTTATAGGCCAGCGACCTCAGGAGGGTGAAGGCACTGATCCGGATACCCTGCCCCAGGTCTATCCCACGCTACAGGCACCATGGACCCGAAAACGAAAACGGCGCCAATACACGCAGTCGGCCGCCATTGCCCACCACCTGGGTGGAGACGGCACAGCCCCCAGACTCAGTTGCCACCTCGGCCATGTCCAGGAGCAAAAGGTCAAAACCAACAAGTTCCCCAAACGGGATCTGGAACATCCAGGTTCCCAACACCGTTAGAGAGCAGGCAGAAGATTCTGCAGCCCTCAAAGGAGGACAGGGAGGCCACACACATCTGTGGCTCTGCCCACCACTAGGTAACAGCAAAGGCCCTGAGTCCTGGCAAGGTGAGCGAACCAAGCCCATCTCGCTAGCAGGGGGCGCAGTGCCGCCATCAGACGACTAGGATCCCATCCGGTTGCTCCGGAACCAGTGTCCTCGCATACCTGTACTGCTACCTCAGTACTGACCATGACTGAACCATGAATGCAATCTACCCAATCCTGGCGCATGACCGTAAAACGTAACGAATGTAAGTCACTGAACCAAGGTGTCATGACACAAACTGTAAAAAAAATGTTTTGTACTTGCACTGTGTCTGCTCCTGTATGTTACTGTAACGGGCCAACTGCACAATCTCGTTGTGTGGAGGCGGGGGGTGTGGATGGATGTATGTAGCCATGGACATACACATGGATCACACCCAGAACCCACTGGAACCTGCACTGCATCATCGAATCATCCAAAATGGTAACCACTACCCAATGTTGTGGCAAAAGGACTTGGGGGTTAACAGGGAGAGAGCCAAGCCAAAGCACAGCCAAGGTGCAAGGGCTATTGGCACTTAACTCTGGGGAGAGCTGAGCCAGAGTATATAGTGCAAAGGTAATTGGCACAAACGACTTGAGTGATGCTATTTATGCAGACTATAGATATACTCTCTGTGTAGTCACTGTATAGTTGCATAAGCTGGAGACTTGTTTACCTGATGTACTGTCAATAAGGTTTACACTGTGTATATACTATACTGGCACCACTCGAGGGTGCAACTGGTGGAGACCGGGGTTTCCTGCCCTGGTAGCAGAGGATGTAAAAAAGGGTAGCCACCATGCGGCTGCCTCAATCTGGAGTTACGAATAAAGGACCAAGGTCACTGCAGTTTGAGTACAACACATTGCCTCGTGGAGTCATTCATAAGTACATTACAGACATAACAGTCACCATGCAGCTTTAGAGTGTACAGGCAGAGAGGGAGTGGGTGACCAGCAGACAGAAGAGGAGGACTAGGCAGGTCGTGCAGGAGTCCCCTGTGTCCATCTCGCTCTACAACCGGTATTCCCTTCCGAGTACCGGTGGGGGCGATGGTGCCTCTGGGGAGTGCCACCAGAGCCAAGTCCACGGCACGACAGGTGGCTCAGCTGCACAGGGGGGAAGGAAGAAGAATGGAAGAGCTATAGTGGCAGGAGAGTCAATAGTCAGGGGAGCACACATGCATTTCTGCGGCTGCAAATGTGACTCCAGGATGGTATGTTGCCTCCCTGGTGCTAGGGTTAATCATGTCAGTGCATTCTGGGGGGGTGTGAACAGCCAGTGGTCATGGTCCATATCAGTACCAATGACATGGGTAGAAAGAGGGATGAGGTCCTGCAGACAGAGTATAAGGAGCAAGGAGAGAGATTAAAAAGCAGGACCTTAAAGGTATTAATAAGAACATAAGAAATCGGAGCAGGAGTAGGCCATACAGCCCCTCAAGCCTGCTCCACCATTCAATACGATCATGGCTGTTCCGATCATGGACTCAGGTCCACTTCCCTGCCTGCTCCCCGTAACCCCTTATTCCCTTATCGGTTAAGAAACTGTCTATCTCTGTCTTAAATGTATTCAAATGACCCAGCTTCCACAGCTCTCTGAGGCAGCGAATTCCACAGATTTACAATCCTCTGAGAGAAGAAATTCTCCTCATCTCAGTTTTAAATGGGCGGCCCCTTCTAAGATTATGCCCCCTAGTTCTAGTCTCCCCAATCAGTAGAAACATCTTCTCTGCATCCACCTTGTCAAGCCCCCTCATAATCTTCTACTTTTCGATAAGATCACCTCATTCTTCTGAATTCCAATGTGTAGAGGCCCAACCTACTCAAGCTTTCCTCATGAGTCAAACCCCTCATCTCCGGGCTCAACCTAATGAACCTTCTCTGAACTGCCTCCAAAGCAAGTATATCTTTTCTTAAATATGGAAACCAAAACTGAATACAGTATTCCAGGTGTGGTTTCACCAATACCCTGTATAACTGTAGCAAGACTTCCCTGCTTTTATATTCCACCCCTTTGCAATAAAGGCCAAGATTCCATTGGCCTTCCTAATCACTTGCTGTACCTGCATACTAATCTTTTGTGTTTCATGCACAAGTACCCCCAGGGCCCGCTGTACTGCAGCACTTTGCAATTTTTCTCCATTTAAATAATAACATAATCTTTGATTTTTTTTCTGCCAAAGTGCATGACTTCACACTTTCCAATATTCTACTCCATCTGCCAAGTTTTTGCCCACTCACTTAGCCTGTCTATGTCCTTTTGCAGATTTTTTGTGTCTTCCTCACACATTGCTTTTGCTCTCATCTTTGTATTGTCAGCAAACTTGGCTACGTTACACTCCGTCCTTTCTCCAAGTCATTAACATATATTGTAAATAGTTGGTGTCCCAGCACTGATCCCTGCAACACCCCACTAGTTACTGATTGCCAACCTGAGAATGAACCATTTATCCCGACTCTCTGTTTTCTGTTAGTTAGCCAATCCACTATCCATGCTAATATATTACCCCCAACCCAGTGAACTTTTATCTTGTGCAGTAACCTTTTATGTGGCACCTTGTCAAATGCCTTCTAGAAGTCCAAATATACCACATCCATTGGTTCCCCTTTATCCATCCTGTTCGTTACATCCTCAAAGAATTCCAGCAAATTTGTCAAACATGACTTCCCTTTCATAAATCCATGCTGACTCTGCCTGACTGAATTATGTTTTTCCAAATGTCCTGCTACTGCTTCTTTAATAATGGACTCCAAAATTTTCCCAACCACAGATGTTAGGCTAACTGGTCTATAGTTTCCTGCTTTTTGTCTGCCTCCTTTTTTAAATAGGGGCATTACATTTGCAGTTTTCCAATCTGCTGGGACCTCCCCAGAATGCAGGAAATGTTGGTAAATTACAACCAATGCATCCACAATCCCTGCCGCTACTTCTCTTAAGACCCTAGGATGCAAGCCATCAGGTCCAGGGGATTTATCTGCCTTCAGCCCCATTATCTTACTGAGTACCCACCTCCTTAGTGATTGCGATTGTGTTAAGTTCTTCCCCCACTATAGCCCCTTGACTATCCACTGTTGAGATAGTGTTAGTGCCCTCTACCGTAAAGACTGATACAAAATACTTGTTCAGAGTTTCTGCCATCTCCGTGTTTTCCATTACTAATTCCCCAGTCTCGTCCTCTAAGGGGCCAACATTTACTTTAGCCATTCTTTTCCTTTTTATATACGTATAGAAACTCTTGATATCTGCTTATATATTTTGTGCTAGTTTACTTTCATAGTCTATCTTCACTTAATCATTGTTTTAGTCATTCTTTGCTGGATTTTAAAAGTTTCCCAATCTTCTATCCTCCCAGCAGTTTTGGCCACTTTGTATGCCCTTGCTTTTAATTGGATACCATCCTTTATTTCTTTAGTTAGCCACGGATGGCTATCTTTTCTTTTACACCCTTTCCTCCTCACTGGAATATATTTTTCTTCAGAGTTGTGAAATATCTCCTTAAATGTACGCCACTATTCATCAACCGTCCTACACTTTAATCTATTTTCCCAGTACATTTTAGCCAACTCTGCCCTAATACATGGTTGATGGGTGTTTTAGCATCTGCAAAGATGTTTCCAGTGCGGTTCTGCAGGGCTCAGTACTAGGTCCCTTGCTTTTTTGATATACATCACTAATCTAGACTTGAATTTAGGAGGTATGATTAAGAAGTTTGCAGATGACACTAAACTCTGCTGTGTGGTTGATAATGAAGAAGAAAGCTGCGGACTGCAGGAAGATATCAATCAAGTGGTCAGGTGGGCAGAACAGTGGCAAATGGAATTTAATCCAGAGAAGTGTGACGTAATGCATTTGGGGAGGGCTAACAAGGAAAGTGAATACACATTAAATGGTAGGATACTGAGAAGTGTAGAGGAACAAAGGGACCTTGGAGTGCATGTCTACAGGCCAGGTAGATAAGTTGGTTAAGAAGGCATACGGAACGCTTGCTTTTATTAGCCGAGGCATAGAATACAAGAGCAGGGGACGTTATGCTTGAACTGTATAAGACACTGGTTAAGCCACAGCTGGAGTATTGCATGCAGTTCTGGTCACCGCATTACTGGAAGTACGTGATTGCACTGGAGACAGTACAGAGGAGATTTACGAGGATGTTGCCAGGAGTGGAGAAGCTTAGCTATGAGCAGAGATTAGATAGGCTGGATTTGTTTTCATTGGAACAAAGGAGGCTGAGTAGAGACTTGATTGAGGTGGATAAAATTATGAGGGGCCTAGATATAGTCGATAGAAAGGGCCTATTTCCCTTAGCAGAAGGTTCAACAACCAGGGAGCATAAATTGAAAGTAATTGATAGAAGGTTTAGAGGGGATTTGAGGGGAAATTCCTTCACTCAGAGGGTTGTGGGGGTCAGGAACTCACTGCCTGAAAGGGTGGTAGAGGCAGAAGCCCTCACCACATTTAAAAAGTACTTGGATGTGCACCTGAAGTGCCGTAACCTGCAGGGCTACTGACCGCGAGCTGAAAAGTGGGATTAGGCTGGATAGCTCTTTGTTGGCTGGCGTGGACACGATGGGCCGAAATGGCCTCCTTCTGTGCTGTAAACTTCTATGATTTACAATTCATATTAATGAATTGGATGATGGGACCAAGTGTAATGTAGCCAAATTCACTGATGATACACAGATAGGTGGGAAAGCAAGTTGTGAGGAGGGCACAAAGAATCTACAAAGGGATATAGATAGGTCAATGAGTGGGGAAAAATTTTGCAGATGGACTATAATGTGGGAAAATGTGAGGTTAACCATTTTGGTAGGGGGAAAATAAAAAAGCAAATTATTATTTAAATGGGGTGCGATTACAAAATGCTGCAGTACAGAGGGATCTGGGGGTTCTTGTACATGAAACGCAAAAGGTTAGTATGCAGGAACAGCAAGTAATCAAGATAATAAATGGAAGGTTGATCTTTATTGCAAAGGGGATCGAGTATAAAAGTAGGGAAGACCAGCTCCAACTGAACAGGGTGTTGGTAAGACCACACCTGGAGTACTGTGTACAGTTTTGGTCACCTTATTTAAGGAAGGATATACTTGCATTGGAGGCAGTTCAGAGAAGGTTTATGAGGTTGATTCTTGAGATGAGGGGGTTGTAATATGAAGAAAGATTGAGCAGGTTGGGCCTATACTCCTTGGAGTTCAGAAGACTGAGAGGTGATCTTAGTGAAAAGTATAAGATACTGAGGGGGCTTGACAAAGTGGATGCAGAGAGGAATCTAGAACTGAGGGCAGAGTTTAAGAATAAGGGGCCGCACATTCACAACTGAGATGGGGAGGAATTTCTTCCTCGAGTGTCGTAAATCTGTGCAATTCTCTGCCCCAGAGAGCTGTGGAAGCTGGGTCATTGAATATACTTATGGTAGAGACAGACAGATTTTTGAGCGATAAGGGAGTAAAGGGTTATAGGAAACAGGCAAGGAAGTGGAGCTGAGCACATGATCAGATCAGCCATGATCTTATTGAATGACGGAGCAGGCTTGAGGGGCCAAATGGCCGACTCCTGCTCCTATTTCTTATGTTTTTATAACGCACTCCGGGCTGGCCACCCACATTCTACCTTCCGTAAACTAGACTTGATCCAAACCTTGGCTGCCCATGCCCTAACTCGCACCAAGTCCATCACCCCTGTGCTCGCTGACCTACATTGGCGCCCGGTTAAGCAACGACTCAATTTTAAAATTCTCATCCTTGTTTACAAATCACTCCATGGCCTCGCCCCTCCCGATCTCTGGAATCTGTTTCAGCCCACAAGATGTCTGCACTCCTCAAATTCTGCCCTTTTGACCATTCCTGATTATAATCGCTCCACCATCAGTGTCCGGCCCTTCAGCTGCCTGGGCCCCGAGCTCTGGAACTCCCTCCCTAAACCTTTCCGCCTCTTTCCTACTTTCAGACGCTCCTTAAAACCTACCTCTTTGACCCAGCTTTTGGTCATTTGCCGCAATTTTTTCCCATGTGGCTCATAAGAACATAAGAATTAGGAACAGGAGTAGGGCATCTAGCCCCTCGAGCCTGCTCCGCCATTCAACAAGATCATGGCGGGACTTACCCGCCCTCTCCCCGTAACCCTTAATTCCCTTATTGGTTAAAAATCTGTCTATCTGTGATTTGAATACATTCAATGAGCTAGCCTCAACTGCTTCCTTGGGCAGAGAATTCCACAGATTCACAACCCTCTGGGAGAAGAGATTCCTTCTCAACTCGGTTTTAAATTGGCTCCCCCGTATTTTGAGGCTGTGCCCCCTAGTTTTAGTCTCCCCGACCAGTGGAAACAACCTCTCTGCCTCTATCTTGTCTATCCCTTTCATTATTTTAAATGTTTCTATAAGATCACCCCTCATCCTTCTGAACTCCAACGAGTAAAGACCCAGTCGACTCAATCTATCATCATAAGGTAAACCCCTCATCTCCGGAATCAGCCTAGTGAATCGTCTCTGTACCCCCTCCAAAGCTAGTATATCCTTCCTTAAGTAAGGTGACCAAAACTGCAGGCAGTACTGCAGGTGTGGCCTCACCAATACCCTGTACAGTTGCAGCAGGACCTTCCTTCTTTTGTACTCCATCCCTCTCGCAATGAAGGCCAACATTCCATTCACCTTCCTGATTACCTGCTGCACCTGCAAACTAACTTTTTGGGATTCATGCCAAGGACTAATGGTAGAGCTTTGGCGGCGTGGCCTATTCAATTGGAGCTGAGCTGCAGAGAGAGAAGGAGCTAGCTGCTTTGCTCCTGTCTCGAAAGCCTGGAGTGAGCCCTGAGACCAGCCCAGGAAGAGGAGGAGGGAAGGGGCTTTCTACAATTCTAATCCATCTAGAGGGAGAGGAGGAGAGCTGCAAATTCAACCACCTTATTACTGCTACAGAGAGTTGGAGAGAGAGGGAAAAGAACACCATCCAGTGTGGAAGGAGGGAGAAACTTCAACAACCAAAGGTGGGTGTGTTTTGGTGCATTCCCCCTGAAAGACTTTGTTGTATTGATGGGGGGAGGAAAGAAGACCACTCGAGGGCCGGAACATTGCGGGGGGTGTGTGTGTGTGGAAGTGTGTGTGGGGGTCTTGCCTACAGCTAGGCGCCACACACCACTGAAGCACCCCTCCCCCATTACCTATCCTGGGATAGCTGGAGGTACCTGGCTGAAGAGTATTTAAGTACCCTATTTAACATCGTTGGGAGTGTGTGCCTGGGTGACTCCAGCTACCCCAGGTGAAGACATCTTCTCCCCCCCATCCGAAGACCATCCGCAAAGACTTTGTTTCTTTTTTCCATCATCTGGGGAGTGCAACCCAAGAAAAACACCCACCCATCGCTGTGAGGGGAGACCTGCCCTCGCAGCCTCCCTCTTTCCCACCCCACCTCTCTCTTTCTCTCTCTCTCTGCCTCTCCCCTCTCTCTCTGAGAGCCCCTTTCCTCCTTAAACATTAAAATTACATTAAGACAACTGAGCAGAGGGAGCAAGGCCTCTCCCCATTCGTTATTTAGGGGAGAGGTGTGCCCCATTAAGAGGTCCCTCTGCTAAAAACACAAACGAGGCCATTTAAAGACCATTAAGGCCTGTGACTTTGGGGTGGGTGTAGCCCTTAAAGGGACCCCGTGATGGCGACTCCATCCACGCCGGTGGCTGGGTCAGCAAAGACATATGCGCAGGCGGCGTCGACATCCACGGCACGTCCTGCGCCTCCTGCTGCCCTGCCACCTTTCAGATTGATTACGAAAAAACACGGGGTCAAGAGCTACACTCACCCCACAATGAGCATCGAGGAGTGCGTGCGGGCGATGGCTGGGGTAGTCGGCCCCTCGGCCATTGTCGCAGCCTCCAACATGTCTGGGAAGGCCGTGTTATTCCTGGGGTCGGAGCGGGCGGTGTCCCTGGCCCTTGAAAGGGGGCTCACGGAGGGCGGGACGTTCCTGCCGGTGGACCCTCTCCGAGTGCTGTCCTACAGGGGTCGAGCGCTGGTCATAAACCAGCTGGTGGCCGCCATGTTGTGGTACCGGCTGGTCACTTTGACCCCTCCCCCTGCGTTTGTCGCCAAGATACAGAAGAAGCTGGTGGACTTCTTCTGGAACAACAGGAAGCACTGGGTCTCTGCCGCAGTCTTGAGTCTCCCGCTTGAGGAGGGCGGTCAGTCGTTGGTGTGCGTCAGCGCCCAGCTCGCGATTTTCCGTCTTCAGACCCTGCAGAGATACCTTTACGTCGAGCCCCCTCCTAGGTGGCGTGCTCTGGCGATGTATTTCTTCCGCCAGCAGCACGGCCTCAACTACGACACGCAGCTCCTGTTTGTGAGTGTGGGGGGCGTCAGGACCGCCCTCCGGGAGCTGCCTGTCTTTTACAAGGAACTCATCAGGGTCTGGAACAAAGTCTCCACCAAGCGCAGCTCTCCACCGGCTGGAGTGGCAGCCGTCCTGCAGGAGCTGCTGCTCGGGAATCCGTACCTCCACGACTGAGGTTCTTTGTGGCGGTCGGATGAGAGGGCTGTGGCTGGTGAGGTGACCAGGGTCAGGGACCTGCTCGATGGCGGAGGAGTGGGCTGGATGGCGCCAGACACGCTGGCGCGGCGCCTAAATTCTGCCAACGTCCGCCACGCGGCCGATGCCATCGAGTCGCTAAAAAGAGCTCTGGGCCCCGACTCCGTTAGGTGCATCGAGGAGGCTCAAGCACGTGGGGAGATCCCGTCCGAACTGACCCCCGTCCGGACGGAATTCCTCATCGGCGCCAAACCCCGGAACCTCCCTTGGGGGCTGGCGCCTCACAACTTGAGCCGCCTCGGGGAAATCCCCTCCGTGCCTTTCAGTTCCGCGCGGAGAGGTTTCCTGTACGGGCTGCTCCTGCACACTCTCAACTTTGCCATCCTCGCCTGCCGTCCGGACACACCATGGCCTACCATCTTGCCGTCCGGAGGAGGCGGGGGTCCCCGATGGAGGGCACTCTACGCAGGGGTCCTCCCACTATTTGTCGGGGACTTGGCCTGGAGGATGGTGCACGGAGCAGTGCCGTGCAATAAATTTTTAAGCCGGTTCACGGGCTCCCAGGCCGCCTGCAATTTCTGCAGTCTGGAAGAGTCCGTGTTCCATGTTTTTATGGAATGCACGAGGTTGCAGCCCCTGTTTTATTATTTAAAGGGGCTGCTCCTGAAATTCTGGCTGCACTTCAGTCCCACACTCCTGATCTTTGGGCACCCTGTGCGGAGGGGAGCGGGTAGGTCCGAGGGCCTCCTCGTAGGACTGCTCCTGGGCACGGCCAAGGGTGCCATCAGCTGGTCCAGGCAGCGGGCGGTCGAGGGGGTCGTTCAACCTGACTGCCTGCCTCTCTTCCGCGCGTACATCCGCGCCAGGGTGTCCTTGGAGACGGAGCACGCGGTGTCCACCGGTACGCTCGCGGCCTTCCGTGAGAGGTGGGCACCGGAGGGACTGGAGTGCATCGTCACGCCCGGCAACCAAATTTTAATTTGATTTTATGTTTTAAAGATTAATTTGTTTTAATTGCCGGTGCTTTTTAGTGTCCCCCTTCCCTTTAATAGGGGGCACTTAGGAAAAAGAATATTATTTTAGTGCCCAAAAAACACAAAAAACCCCACAAAAAAAAAAGAAAAAAAAGGGCGTTGCAAATGTTTGGTGCGTCCCCCAGATCGGGGGGCCACGGTTTAATGTTTTTGTTTGCTCCAAAAGAGTTTCATGCACAAGGACCAATGGTAGAGCTTTGGAGGCGTGGCCTAATCAGTTGGAGCTCTGCTGTTTAGAGAGAAGGAGCTAGCTGCTTTAGCTCCTGTCTAGAAGGCCTGCAGTGAGCCCTGAGACCAGCCCAGGAAGAGGAGGAAGGAAGGGGCTTTCTACAATTCGAATCCATCTAGAGGGAGAGGAGGAGAGCTGCAAATTCAACCACCTTATTACTGCTACAGAGAGTTGGAGAGAGAGGGAAAAGAACACCATCCAGTGTGGAAGGAGAGAGAAACTTCAACAACCAAAGGTGGGTGTGTTTTGGTGCATTCCCCCTAAAAGACTTTGTTGTATTGGTGGGGGGAGGAAAGAAGACCACTCGAGGACCGGAACATCGCGGGGGGTGTGTGTGTGTGGCAGTGTGTGTGGGGGTCTTGCCTATAGCTAGGCCCCACACACCACTGAAGCACCCCTCCCCCATTGCCTAGCCTGGGATAGCTGGAGCTACCTGGCTGAAGAGTTTTTAAGTACCCTATTTAACATCGTTGGGAGTGTGTGCCTCGGTGGCTCCAGCTACCCCAGGTGAAGACATCTTCTCCCCCCACCCGAAGACCACCCGCAAAGACTTTGTTTCTTTTTTCCATCATCTGGGGAGTGCACCCCAAGAAAAACACCCACCCATCGCTGTGAGGGGAGACCTGCCCTCGCAGCATCCCTTTTTCCCACACCCCTCCCTCTCTCTCTGCCACTCCCCTCTCTCTCTGAGAGCCCCTTTCCTCCTTAACAGTAAAATTAATTTAAGACAACTGAGCAGAGGGAGCAAGGCCCCTCCCCAATTGCCAACTAGGGGAGAGATGTGCCTCTTTCAGAGCTCCCTCTGTTCAAATACTTAAACGAGGCCATTTAAGACTATTGAGGCCTGTGACTTTGGGATGGGTGTAGCCCTTAAAGGGACCCCGTGATGGCGACCCCATCCACGCCGGTGGCAGGGCCAGCTAAGACATATGCGCAGGCGGTGTCGACATCCACGGCACGTCCTGCGCCTCCTGCTGCCCTGCCACCTTTCAGATTGATTACGAGAAAACACGGGGTCAAGAGCTACACTCACCCCACAATGAGCATCGAGGAGTGCGTGCGGGCGATGGCTGGGCTAGTCGACCCCTCGGCCATTGTCGCGGCCTCCAACATGTCTGGGAAGGCCGTGTTCTTCCTGGGGTCGGAGCGGGCGGTGTCCCTGGCCCTTGAAAGGGGGCTCACGGTGGGCGGGACGTTCCTGCCGGTGGACCCTCTCGAGTCCACCGCGCAGAGGGTCATTATATCTAACGTCCCGCCATTTGTTCCCGCTGAGCTCCTCCTCCCTCACCTACACCAACTGGGGGAGGTAAGATCGGGGATCAACCCCATACCGCTCGGCCTCAGGGAGAGCAGCCTGCGCCACGTGTTCTCCTTCCGCCGCCAGCTCTTTGTCTGGCTGGCGCGGGAGGAGACGACGGAGGGCTATTTTAATGTGGTGCACGAGGGGACTGCCTACCGCGTCTTCTGGACGTTGGACGGCGTGCGGTGCCATGTCTGCAGGGAGATGGGGCACATTCGCAAGAACTGCCCCGCCTCCAAGGCCGCCAAACCACCGAAGGCGGCCAAGGCTGGCGCCGCCGCCACCCCTCCCCCTAGTTGCGTCCGTGTGCCGGGAGCCATAGGTGCGCGGGCATCGTCCGGGGCCTTTGTTTTCACGGCCTCCGGCGGGGGTGGAGGGAGAGCGTCCGATCGGAAAGAAGGCGCGGAAGAAGACGAGACATCTAGAGGCGGGTCCCCTCAGTGCGCCAGAAAGTTTGACCACTGCGCTCAGCCCAACCCAGTCACCGGCGAGCGCGGGGTGCCCTGAGCCCATGCCCGAGCCCTTGACTAATACCGCAGAGGGGTTCGGGCGCGGGCAAGATAAGGAAAAGGGGGCGGGGCGGAGCGGGAGGCCTCGGCAGACATGGAGGTCTCCCTGCCTCTGTGCACCCCCAGGAACAAAAGGAGGCGCCGCTCCAATGAGGCAGAGGGGGAACAACAGCCCTCCGCGGAGGAGTCGGTGCCCGTCGCGTGTCCCGCGTCCCCCACCAGCGCCCCCAAGCTGCGCTGTAGGCGAGAGGAATCTGTCCCCGGGGACGGACACGCTCCATCTTGTGAACGTGTACGCCCCTCAGCCCGGCTCGCAGCAGACGCGCTTCTTTGAAGAGGTGTCCGCTCTTCTTGGCTCGGTCGACGTCGGTGACTGCATTGTCCTCGGTGGGGATTTTAACTGCACCCTCGAGGCAAGGGACCGCTCCGGTGCCCTGCAGAGCATGACGGCGAAGGAGAAGTTGAGGGACCTGGTCGGGTCCTTCGACTTGGTGGACGTCTGGCGAAATCTCCATCCCGACTCCAGCACCTTTACTTGTGTGAGGCCAGGAGAAGGATGGTCCAGAGTCGACCGCCTTTACGTGTCTCGAGCGTACGTTTCCTGCGTCCCGGCGGCCTCCTTGCGGCCAGTGCCGTGTTCGGACCACCACCTGGTGTGGGCGGAGCTCGCTTCGCTCCGTGCGAGGACGGGGTCCGCGTACTGGCATTTTAACTGGAGGACGTGCGGTTCCAGGACTCGTTCCGTCATTTCTGGGCCGACTGGAGAAGGAAGCAGGGGGGCTTCCCCTCCTTGAGGCTATGGTGGGACGTGGGCAAGGCTCACGTCTGCGTCTTCTGTCAAGAGTACGCGAGGGGGTTGACCAAGAGGCGGGTGGCCAGGGTCGGGCGCTTAGAAAAAGAGGTGCTCGACCTGGAGTCCCGTCTCGGTCAAGTCGTCGGGGACCCGGCCCTGCGGACTGTGTACGAAGCGAAGAAGGCCGCGCTGAAGGACGTGCAGCTCGTCGGGTCCCGAGGCGCGTTCATGAGGTCGCGGATCCGGTTCCTGCAGGATCTGGACCGCGGCTCCCCCTTCCTCTACTCTCTGGAAAAAAGACAGAGTGTCCATCAGCAGCTCTTGACGCTGCTGGCCGACGACGGCTCTCTCGTCTCGGATCCGGAGGGCGTCAACAACAGGGTCCGTGAATATTACGGGGCCCTGTTCTCTCTAGAGCCATCCAACGAGGAAGCGCGGAGAGTTTTGTGGGAGGATCTGCCGAAGGTCAGCCCGGAGGGCGCCGAAAATCTGGAAGCTCCGCTAAGCCTGGCGGAGCTGACCGGCGCCCTCGACCGGCTCTCGAGGGGAAAAGTCCCGGGGCTGGACGGGCTGACTGTGGAGTTCCACAGGGCGTTCTGGGACATCCTGGGGTGCGACTACGCGTGGGTCCTGGGGGAAAGTCTGGCGACTGGGGAGATGCCCCTCTCTTGGCGCAGGGCAGTCATCGTCCTGCTGCCTAAGAAGGGCGATCTCCGCCTCCTTAAGAACTGGCGCCCGGTCACCCTCCTCAGCACGGACTACAAAATCTTCGCCAGGGCGATGTCTGCTCGCCTTGGCGCCGTGCTGGACCACATGATCCACCCCGACCAGTCCTACACGGTCCCGGGCCGGACAATCCACGATAACATCCATCTGGTCCGGGACATCATCCACTACTCCCAGGAGGCTGGTCTGTCGGTCGCCTTCCTATCCCTCGACCAAGAGAAGGCGTTCGACAGGGTGGATCACGATTATCTGCTCGGAACTCTGCGCGCTTTCGGGTTCGGGACGCATTTCGTCGCCCGGATCCAACTTTTGTACGCCGCCGCGGAGTGTCTGATTAAGGTTAACGGGCCCTTGACGGTGCCCTTCGCTTTGGGAGAGGGGTGCGCCAGGGATGCCCCATGTCCGGCCAGTTATATGCCGTCTGCGTGGAGCCTTTCCTGCGCCTCCTGCGGACGAGGTTGATGGGACTGGCTCTGCAAGGGCCGGGCGTGGAGGTCAAGAAACATAGAAACATAGAAAATAGGTGCAGGAGCAGGCCATTCAGCCCTTCTAGCCTGCACCGCCATTCAATGAGTTCATGGCTGAACATGCAACTTCAGTACCCCATTCCTGCTTTCTCACCATACCCCTTGATTCCCCTAGTAGTAAGGACTTCATCTAACTCCTTTTTGAATATATTTAGTGAATTGGCCTCAACAACTTTCTGTGGTAGAAATTTCCACAGGTTCACCACTCTCTGGGTGAAGAAATTCCTCCTCATCTCGGTCCTAAATGGCTTCCCCCTTATCCTTAGACTGTGTCCCCTGGTTCTGGACTTCCCCAACATTGGGAACATTCTTCCTGCATCTAACCTGTCTAACCCCGTCAGAATTTTAAACGTTTCTACGAGGTCCCCTCTCATTCTTCTGAACTCCAGTGAATACAAGCCCAGTTGATCCAGTCTTTCTTGATAGGTCAGTCCCGCCATCCCGGGAATCAGTCTGGTGAACCTTTGCTGCACGCCCTCAATAGCAAGAATGTCCTTCCTCAGGTTAGGAGACCAAAACTGTACACAGTACTCCAGGTGTGGCCTCACCAAGGCCCTGTACAACTGTAGCAACACCTCCCTGCCCCTGTACTCAAATACCCTCGCTATGAAGGCCAACATGCCATTTGCTTTCTTAACCGCCTGCTGTACCTGCATGCCAACCTTCAATGACTGATGTACCATGACACCCAGGTCTCTTTGCACCTCCCCTTTTCCTAATCTGTCACCATTCAGATAATAGTCTGTCTCTCTGTTTTTACCACCAAAGTGGATAACCTCACATTTATCCACATTATACTTCATCTGCCATGCATTTGCCCACTCACCTAACCTATCCAAGTCGCTCTGCAGCCTCATAGCATCCTCCTCGCAGCTCACACTGCCACCCAACTTAGTGTCATCCACAAATTTGGAGATACTACATTTAATCCCCTCGTCTAAATCATTAATGTACAGTGTAAACAGCTGGGGCCCCAGCACAGAACCTTGCGGTAGCCCACTAGTCACTGCCTGCCATTCTGAAAAGTCCCCATTTACTCCTACTCTTTGCTTCCTGTCTGACAACCAGTTCTCAATCCATGTCAGCACACTACCCCCAATCCCATGTGCTTTAACTTTGCACATTAATCTCTTGTGTGGGACCTTGTCAAAAACCTTCTGAAAGTCCAAATATACCACATCAACTGGTTTTCCCTTGTCCACTCTACTGGAAACATCCTCAAAAAATTCCAGAAGATTTGTCAAGCATGATTTCCCTTTCACAAATCCATGCTGACTTGGACCTATCATATCACCTCTTTCCAAATGCACTGCTATGAAATCCTTAATAATTGATTCCATCATTTTACCCACTACCGATGTCGGGCTGACCGGTCTATAATTCCCTGTTTTCTCTCTCCCTCCTTTTTTAAAAAGTGGGGTTACATTGGCTACCCTCCACTCCATCGGAACTGATCCAGAGTCTATGGAATGTTGGAAAATGACTGACAATGCATCCACTATTTCCAAGGCCACCTCCTTAAGTACTCTGGGATGCTGTCCATCAGGCCCTGGGGATTTATCGGCCTTCAATCCCATCAATTTCCCCAACAAAATTTCCCGACTAATAAGGATTTCCCTCAGTTCCTCCTCCTTACTAGACCCTCCGACCCCTTTTATATCCGGAAGGTTGTTTGTGTCCTCCTCAGTGAATACCGAACTTGTTCAATAGGTCTGCCATTTCTTTGTTCCCCGTTATGACTTCCCCTGATTCTGACTGCAGGGGACCTACGTTTGTCTTTACTCACCTTTTTCTCTTTACATATCTATAGAAACTTTTGCAATCCGTCTTAATGTTCCCTGCAAGCTTCTTCTCGTACTCCATTTTCCCTGCCCTAATCAAACCCTTTGTCCTCCTCTGCTGAGTTCTAAATTTCTCCCAGTCCCCGGGTTCGCTGCTATTTCTGGCCAATTTGTATGCCACTTCCTTGGCTTTAATACTATCCCTGATTTCCCTTGATAGCCACGGTTGAGCCACCTTCCCTTTTTTATTTTTACACCAGACAGCAATGTACAATTGTTGTAGTTCATCCATGCATTCTCTAAATGTCTGCCATTGCCCATCCACAGTCAACCCCTTAAGTATCATTCGCCAATCTATCCTAGCCAATTCACGCCTCATACCTTCAAAGTTACCATTCTTTAAGTTCTGGACCATGGTCTCTGAATTAACTGTTTCATTCTCCATCCTAATGCAGAATTCCACCATATTATGGTCACTCTTCCCCAAGGGTCCTCGCACAACGAGATTGCTAATTAATCCTCTCATTACTCAACACCCAGTCTAAGATGGCCTCCCCCCTAGTTGGTTCCTCGGCATATTGGTCTAAAAAACCATCCCTTATGCACTCCAGGAAATCCTCCTCCACCGCATTGCTTCCAGTTTGGTTAACCCAATCTATGTGCATATTAAAGTCACCCATTATAACTGCTGCACCTTTATTGCACGCACCCCTAATTTCATGTTTGATGCCCTCCCCAACATCACTACTACTGTTTGGAGGTCTGTACACAACTCCCACTAACATTTTTTGCCCTTTGGTATTCTGCAGCTCTACCCATATAGATTCCACATCATCCAAGCTAATGTCCTTTCGAACTATTGCCTTAATTTGCTCCTTAACCAGCAATGCTACCCCACCTCCTTTTCCTTTTATTCTATCTTTCCTGAATGTTGAATACCCCTGGATGTTGAGTTCCCAGCCCTGATCATCCTGGAGCCACGTCTCCGTAATCCCAATCACATCATATTTGTTAACATCTATTTGCACAGTTAATTCATCCACCTTATTGCGGATACTCCTTGCATTAAGACACAAAGCCTTCAGGCTTGTTTTTTTAACACCCTTTGTCCTTTTAGAATTTTGCTGTACAGTGGCTCTTTTTGTTCTTTGCCTTGGGTTTCTCTGCCCTCCACTTTTCCTCATCTCCTTTCTGTCTTTTGCTTTTGCCTCCTTTTTGTTTCCCTCTGTCTCCCTGCATTGGTTCCCATCCCCCTGCCATATTAGTTTAAATCCTCCCCAACAGCACTAGCAAAAACTCCCCCTAGGACATTGGTTCCGGTCCTACCCAGGTGCAGACCGTCCGGTTGGTACTGGTCCCACCTCCCCCAGAACCGGTTCCAATGCCCCAGGAATTTGAATCCCTCCCTGCTGCACCACTGCTCAAGCCACGTATTCATCTGCGCTATCCAGCGCATCCTACTCTGACTAACACGTGGCACTGGTAGCAATCCCGAGATTACTACTTTTGAGGTCCTACTTTTTAATTTAGCTCCTAGCTCCTTAAATTCGTTTCGTAGGACCTCATCCCTTTTTTTACCTATGTCGTTGGTACCAATGTGCACCACGACAACTGGCTGATCTCCCTCCCTTTTTAGAATGTCCTGCACCCGGTCCGAGACATCCTTGACCCTTGCACCAGGGAGGCAACATACCATCCTGGAGTCTCGGTTGCGGCCGCAGAAACGCCTATCTATTCCCCTCACCATTGAATCCCCAATGACTATTGCTCTCCCACTCTTTTTTCTCCCCTCCTGTGCAGCAGAGCCAGCCATGGTGCCATGAACTTGGCTGCTGCTGCCCTCCCCTGATGAGTCATCCCCCTCAACAGTACCCAAAGCGGTGTATCTGTTTTGCAGGGGGATGACCACAGGGGACTCCTGCACTACCTTCCTTGCACTGCTCTTCCTGTTGGTCTTCCATTCCCTATCTGGCTGTGGACCCTTTCCCTGCGGTACGACCAACTCGCTACACGTGATACTCACGTCATTCTCAGCATCGTGGATGCTCCAGAGTGAATCCACCCTCAGCTCCAACTCCGCAACGCGGTCCATCAGGAGCTGGAGGTGGACACACTTCCTGCACACATAGTCAACAGAGACACTGGAGTCATCCCTGAGTTCCCACATGGTACAGGATGAGCATAACACCCGACCGAGCCGTCCTGCCATGCCTTAACCCTTAGATACACTTAAATTGGCAACAACAATGTTAAAAGTTACTCACTGATATAGAAGAGAAAAAAGAAAAAGTACTCACCAATCCAGCCAATCACTTACCCTCTTGGCTGTGATGTCACCTTTTGATTTCTTTCTACTTCTTTTTTGACTTCTCCCTGGGCCCCGGACTCCCTGCTGTGCCTTTATAGGCCTCTCCACGCACCTCCACGACGCTGCTCCCGACTGCCGCCGACGCTGGGCCCCGGACTCCCTGCTGTGCCTTTTATAGGCCTCTCCACGCACCTCCTCGACGCTGCTCCCGACTGCTGCCGACGGTCTTGAGGCTCCCGCTTGGGGAGAGCGGTCAGTCGTTGGTGTGCGTCAGCAGTCAGCTCGCGACTTTCCGTCTTCAGACCCTGCAGAGATACCTTTACGTCGAGCCCCCTCCTAGGTGGCGTGCTCTGGTGACGTATTTCTTCCGCCAGCAGCACGGCCTCAACTACGACACGCAGCTCCTGTATGTGAGAGTGGGGGGCGTCAGGACCGCCCTCCGGGAGCTGCCTGTCTTTTACAAGGAACTCATCAGGGTCTGGAACAAAGTCTCCGCCAAGCGCAGCTCTCCACCGGCTGGAGTGGCGGCCGTCCTGCACGAGCCGCTGCTCGGGAATCCGTACCTCCACGACCGAGGTTTTAGGTGGCGGTCGGACGAGAGGGCTGTGGCTGGTGAGGTGACCAGGGTCAGGGACCTGCTCGATGGCGGAGGAGCGGGCTGGATGGCGCCAGACATGCTGGCGCGGCGCCTAAATTCTGCCAACGTCCGCCACGCGGCCGATGCCATCGAGTTGCTAAAAACAGCTCTGGGCCCTGACTCCGTTAGGTGCATCGAGGAGGCTCAAGCACGTGGGGAGATCCCGTCCGAACTGACCCCCGTCCGGACGGAATTCCTCATCAGCGCCAAACTCCGGAACCTCCCTCGGGAGCCGGCGCCTCACAACTTGAGCCGCCTTGAGGAAATCCCCTCCGTGCCTTTCAGTTCCGCGCGGAGGGGTTTCCTGTACGCGCTGCTCCTGCACACTCTCAACTTTGCCATCCTCGCCTGCCGTCCGGACACGCCATGGCGTACCATCTTGCCGTCCGGAGGAGGCAGGGGTCCCCGATGGAGGGCACTCTCCGCGGGAGCCCTCCCAGTATTTATCGGGGACTTGGCCTGGAGGGTGGTGCACGGAGCAGTCCCGTGCAGTAAATTTTTAAGCCGGTTCACGGGCTCCCAGGCAGCCTGCAATTTCTGCGGTCTGGAAGAGTCCGTGTTCCATGTTTTTATGGAATGCACGAGGTTGCAGCCCCTGTTTTATTATTTAAAGGGGCTGCTCCTGAAATTCTGGCTGCACTTCAGTCCCACACTCCTGATCTTTGGACACCCTGTGCGGAGGGGAGCGGGTAGGTCCGAGGGCCTCCTCGTAGGACTGCTCCTGGGCACGGCCAAGGGTGCCATCAGCCAGTCCAGGCAGCGGGCGGTCGAGGGGGTCGTTCAACCTGACTGCCTGCCTCTCTTCCGCACGTACATCCGCGCCAGGGTGTCCTTGGAGATGGAGCATGCGGTGTCCACCGGTCCGCTCGCGGCCTTCCGCGAGAGGTGGGCACCGGAGGGACTGGAGTGCATCGTCACGCCCGGCAACCAAATTTTAATTTGATTTTATGTTTTAAAGTTTAATTTGTTTTCTTTGCCGGTGTTTTTGTAGTGTCCCCCTCCCCTTTTATAGGGGGCACTTGGAGGAAAAAATAAGATTTTAGTGCCCCAAAAAAAACTAAAAAAAACAGACAAAAAAAGGGCCTTGGAAATGTTTGGTGCGCCCCCAAGATCAGGGGGGCACCATTTTATGATTTAATGTTTTTTTTTGTTTACTCCAAAAAAGAGTTTCATGCACAAGGACCAATGGTAGAGCTTTGGAGGCGTGGCCTAATCAGTTGGAGCTCTGCTGTTGAGAGAGAAGGAGCTACCTGCTTTAGCTCCTGTCTGGGAGGCCTTGAGAGCCCTGAGACCAGCCAAGGAAGAGGAGGAAAGGGCTGGCTTACTGCAGTTCAACATCCGGAGGGAGAGGTGGAGAGCTGAACAATTATCATTTACTGCAACTACAGAGAGTTGGAGAGAGGGGGAAAGAACAACCTGAGGAAACACCATCCAGTGTGGAAGGAGGGAGAGTCGTTTCTACAATCTTTGACAGGTGGGTTTGTTTTGGTGCATTCCCCGAAAGACTTTGTTGTATCGGTGGGGGGAGGAAAGAAGACCATTCGAGGGCCGGAACATCGCGGGGGGTGTGTGTGTGTGGAAGTGTGTGTGGGGGTCTTGCCTACAGCTAGGCCCACACACCACTGAAGCACCCCTCCCCCATTGCCTAGCCTGGGATAGCTGGAGCTACCTGGCTGAAGAAGTACAAATTACCTCATTAAAGATCGTTGGGAGTGTGTGCCTGGGTGGCTCCAGCTACCCCAGGTGAAGACATCTTCTCCCCCCACCCGAAGACCACTCTACAAAGACTGTGTTTTTTGCCATCTGGGGAGTGCACCCCAAGAAACACCCACCCACCGCTGTGAGAGGAGCCCTGCCCTCGCAGCTTCCCTCCTTCCCAACCCCTCACTCTATCTCTCTATCTCTGTCTCTCCCCTCTCTCTCTGAGAGCCCTTTCCTCCTAATTTCTTTAAAAAAAAAACAATCAAGACAACTGAGCAGAAGGAGCAAGGCCCCTCCCCAATTGTCAACTAGGGGAGAGGTGTGCCTCATTGAGAGCTCCTCTGCTCATACATTCAAACGAGGCCAATTTAAGACCATTAAGGCCTGTGACTTTGGGGTGGGTGTAGCACTGAAAGGGACCCCGTGATGGCGACCCCATCCACGCCGGTGGCAGGGCCAGCTAAGACATATGCGCAGGCGGCGTCGACATCCACGGCACGTCCTGCGCCTCCTGCTGCCCTGCCACCTTTCAGATTGATTACAAAAAAACACGGGGTCAAGAGCTACACTCACCCCACAATGAGCATTGAGGAGTGCGTGCGGGCGATGGCTGGGGTAGTCGGCCCCTCGGCCATTGTCGCAGCCTCCAAGATGTCTGGGAAGGCCGTGTTCTTTCTGGGGTCGGAGCGAGCGGTGTCTCTGGCCATTGAAAAGGGGCTCACGGTGGGCGGGGCGTTCCTGTCGGTGGACCCTCTCGAGGCCACCGCGCAGAGAGTCATTCTATCGAACGTCC
Source organism: Pristiophorus japonicus (assembly GCF_044704955.1). Lineage (NCBI taxonomy): Eukaryota > Metazoa > Chordata > Chondrichthyes > Pristiophoridae > Pristiophorus > Pristiophorus japonicus. The sequence continues at coordinate 213,402,876 of NC_091985.1, forward strand.
CGCCCTTTGTTCCCGCTGAGATCCTCCTCCCTCACCTACACCAACTGGGGGAGATAAGGTCGGGGATCAATCCCATACCGCTCGGCCTCAGGGAGAACAGCCTGCGCCATGTGTTCTCCTTCCGCCGCCAGCTCTTTGTCCGGCTGGCGCGGGAGGAGACGACGGAAGGACATTTTAATGTGGTGCACGAGGGGACTGCCTACCGCGTCTTCTGGATGTCGGACGGCGTGCGGTGCCATGCCTGTAGGGAGGTGGAGCACGTTCGTAAGAACTGCCCCGCCTCCAAGGCCGCCAAACCACCGAGGGCGGCCAAGGCTGGCGCTGCCGCCACCCTTCCCCCTAGTTGCGTCCGCGTGCCGGGAGCCGTAGGTGCGCGGGCATCGTCGGAGGCCTTTGTTTTCATGGCCTCCGGCGGGAGGGGGGGAGGGAGAGCGTCCGACCGGAAAGAAGGCGCGGAAGAAGGCGAAACATCTAGAGGCGGGTCCCCTCGGTGCGCCAAACAACTTGTTTACCGCGCTCGGCCCAACCCCGTCACCGGCGAGCGCGGTGTGCCCTGAGCCCGTGCCCGAGCCCTTGACTAATACCCCAGAGGGGTTCGGGCGCGGGCAAGACAAGAAAAAGGGGTGGGTGGAGCGGGAGGCCTCGGCAGACATGGGGGTCTCCCTGCCTCCGCGCACCCCCAGGAACAAAAGGAGGCGCCGCTCCAATGAGGCGGAGGGGGAACAACATCCCTCCGCGGAGGAGTCGGTGCCCGCCGCGTGTCCCGCGTCCCCCACCGGCGCCCCCAAATTGCGCTGTAGGCGCGAGGAATCTGTCCCTGGGGAGGGTGAGGCAGTCGAGACTGCCCAGCCGCTGCCTCCCGGGGATGGCGTGAAAGATCTGCCTGTCGTGGGGGGCGTGGGGCCAGCGGAAGAATGCGTAGCCGCCGGGTCGAGCGTCCCGGGGACTGAGGCGGCGGGGTCGAAAAGGCCGAACCTGAGCCCGCCCAGCCAATACCCAACTTCCCCCGGGATTTGCTCGACTTGGCAGAAACTGACACTGCAGACAACTGTAATATACATCCACACGCTGGGCCGGGAGGTGGCGGCGGGGAGGGGGAAGAACAACAACCCTCGCCCCCTACTTTGGAGCTGAGGGACTTGGTGGACCTGGAGAATTTCCGAAACCAGGTCTCTCCGTGTTCCCCGGCTCCTGGTGCGGAGGAGGAACACCTTCCGCTGTCGCATCCCAACCCAGCACCACTTTTAAAAGAGCGCAGTGGGGACTCCTCTGCCGACGGTCCTGGGGCTGGAATCTGGACAGAGCCAGGGCCGGATGGAGCGGCTGGGCCGTTTGCCGTACCTCGTGCGGTCGACGGACCGGCTGCTGGCGGCGACCTCCCGGGGGAGGACGGGGACTCGCTGGGGGACGCGGCAGAAGATCTGGAGTCCATCGCCAGTGAGGCGGTGGATCTGCTCGCGTCCGCCGCTGAGACCCTCCTCATTCCTGCAAAGGAACTCCGGGACTTTTTCGTCCAGTGCCGGGGTCGCCGCGACCAAGCCCGTCTGGCCCTGGAAAGATGGTCTGAGCCGGTGTTGCTCATCGCTTCCGTCCGCGCCGCTGCTAAAACCATGGCCATGGGCGGGCCCTTATCAAGGGCGCAAGGCCTTGAGCTGCGCCGGCTCAAAAAGTTCCTCGCTGGGCTGCTGAAGGAGTGGAGGTCAACAAACGACTCCACTCCCCCCCCCCACAATAGGTTAGGTAGAGGTTGCACTATGCTCTAGTCATGAAGATAACCATAACCAGCCTCAACATCGACGGCGGCAGAGAGGCACGCAGTAGATTTAACAATTTTTCGCTCCTGCGGGAGGGGAAATATGCGGTGTGCTTCCTGCAAGAAACCCACACCGTTCCGGGAGACAAAGCCACGTGGCTCCTGGAATGGCAAGGAGAGGTCCGCATGAGCCACCTCAACGCCACTTCTAGTGGGGTGGCCATCTTGCTGGCCCCGCATTTTCAGCCGGAGATCTTGGGGGTCGAGAAGCCCGTGCCAGGCCGCTTGCTGCACGTAACGGTTCGCCTGGGGGACGTGCCGCTCCATCTCGTGAACGTGTACGCCCCTCAGCACGGCTCGCAGCAAACGCGGTTCTTCGAAGAGGTGTCTGCTCTTGGCTCCGTCGACGTCGGCGACTGCATTGTCCTCGGGGGGGATTTTAACTGCACCCTCGGGGCGAGGGACCGCTCCGGTGCCCCGCAGAGCATGACGGCGATGGAGAAGTTGAGGGACCTGGTCGGGTCCTTCGGTTTGGTGGACGTCTGGCGAAATCTGCATCCCGACTCCAGCGCCTTTACTTGGGTGAGGCCTGGAGTAGGATGGTCCAGAGTCGACCGCCTTTACGTGTCTCGGGCGTACGTTTCCTGCGTCCCGGCGGACTTCGTGCAGCCGGTGCCGTGTTCGGACCACCACCTGGTGTGGGCGGAGCTCGCTTCGCTCCGCGCGAGGAGAGGGTCCGCGTACTGGCATTTTAACAACCGGCTGCTGGAGGACGTGCGGTTCCAGGACTCATTCCATCGTTTCTGGGCCGACTGGAGAAGGAAGCAGGGGGGCTTCCCCTCCTTGAGGCTATGGTGGGACGTGGGCAAGGCTCATGTCCGCGTCTTCTGTCAAGAGTACGCGAGGGGGTCGACCAAGAGGCGGGCGGCCAGGGTCGGGCGCCGAGAAAAAGAGGTGCTCGACCTAGAGTCCCGTCTCGGTCAAGTCGTTGGGGACCCGGCCCTGCGGACGGTGTACGAAGCGAAGAAGGCCGCGCTGAAGGACCTGCAGCTCGTCGGGTCCCGAGGCGCGTTCGTGAGGTCGCGGATCCGGATCCTGCGGGATCTGGACCGCGGCTCCCCCTTCTTCTACTCGCTGGAAAAAAGACAGGGTGTCCGTAAGCAGCTCTTGACGCTGCTGGCCGACGACGGCTCTCTCGTCTCGGATCCGGAGGGCATCAACAACAGGGCCCGTGAATATTACGGGGCCCTGTTCTCTCCAGAGCCGTCCAGCGAGGCTGCGCGTAGAGTTTTGTGGGAGGACTTGCCGAAGGTCAGCCCGGAGGTCGCCGAAAATCTGGAAGCTCCGCTAAGCCTGGCGGAGCTGACCGACGCCCTCGACTGGCTCTCGAGGGGAAAAGCCTCGGGGCTGGACGAGCTGACCGTGGAGTTCCACAGGGCGTTCTGGGACGTCCTGGGTGGCGACTACACGCGGGTCCTGGGGGAAAGTCTGGCAACCGGGGAGATGCCCCTCTCTTGGCGCAGGGCAGTCATCGTCCTGCTGCCTAAGAAGGGCGATCTCCGCCTCGTTAAGAACTGGCGCCCGGTCTCCCTCCTCAGCACGGACTACAAAATCTTCGCCAGGGCGATGTCTGCTCGCCTTGGCGCCGTGCTGGACCACATGATCCACCCCGACCAGTCCTACACGGTCCTGGGCCAGACAATCCACGATAACATCCATCTGGTCCGGGACCTCATCCATTATTCCCAGGAGTCTGGTCTGTCGGTCGCCTTCCTATCCCTCGACCAAGAGAAGGCGTTCGACAGGGTGGATCACGACTATCTGCTCGGAACTCTGCGCGCTTTCGGGTTCGGGACGCATTTCGTCGCCCGGATCCGACTATTGTACGCCGCCGCGGAGTGTCTGATTAAGGTTAACGGGTCCTTGACAGCGCCCCTTCGCTTTGGGAGAGGGGTGCGTCAGGGATTCCCCATGTCCGGCCAGTTATATGCCGTCTGCGTGGAGCCTTTACTGCGCCTCCTGCGGACGAGGTTGACGGGACTGGCTCTGCAAGGGCCGGGCGTGGAGGTCGTCCTCTTGGCTTACGCCGATGACGTGCTCCTCACAGTAGAGGATCCCGCTGACCTGCGGAGGATGCGTGAGTGCCAGGAGATTTACTCGGCCGCATCCTCCGCCAGAATCAACTGGGAAAAATGTTCCGGACTCCTGGTGGGTCAGTGGCGGGTGGGCTCCCTGCCGGAGTTGCTCAGGCCTTTTGCCTGGAGCACGACCCATCTCCTCTATCTGGGAGTCTACCTTAGCCCCGACGAGGAAGCCTGGCCGGCGAACTGGCAGGAGCTGGAGGCCAAGGTCACCGCTCGCCTAGGGCACTGGACAGGACTGCTCCGAGTGCTGTCCTACAGGGGTCGAGCACTAGTCATAAACCAGCTGGTGGCCGCCATGTTGTGGTACCGGCTGGTCACTTTGACCCCTCCCCCTACGTTTATCGCCAAGATACAGAAGAAGCTGGTGGACTTCTTCTGGAACAACAGGAAGCACTGGGTCTCTGCCGCAGTCTTGAGTCTCCCGCTTGGGGAGGGCGGTCAGTCGTTGGTGTGCGTCAGCGCCCAGCTCGCGACTTTCCGTCTTCAGACCCTGCAGAGATACCTTTACGTTGAGCCCCCTTCTAGGTGGCGTGCTCTGGCGATGTATTTCTTCCGCCAACAGCACGGCCTCAACTACGACACGCAGCTACTGTTTGTGAGTGTGGGGGGCGTCAGGACCGCCCTCCGGGAGCTGCCTGTCTTTTACAAGGAACTCATCAGGGTCTGGAACAAAGTCTCCACCAAGCGCAGCTCTCCACCGGCTGGAGTGGCGGCCGTCCTGCAGGAGCCGCTGCTCGGGAATCCGTACCTCCACGACCGATGTTTCAGGTGGCGGTCGGACGAGAGGGCTGTGGCTGGTCAGGTGACCAGGGTCAGGGACCTGCTCGGTGGTGGAGGAGCGGGCTGGATGGTGCCAGACACGCTGGCGCGGCGCCTAAATTCTGCCAACGTCCGCCGCGCGGCCGATGCCATCGAGTTGCTAAACACAGCTCTGGGCCCCGACTCTGTTAGGTGCATCGAGGAGGCTCAAGCATGTGGGGAGATCCCGTCCGAACTGACCCCCATCCGGACGGAATTCCTCATCGGCGCCAAACCCCGGAACCTCCCTCGGGAACCGGCGCCTCACAACTTGAGCCGCCTCGAGGAAATCCCCTCCGTGCCTTTCAGTTCCGCGCGGAGGGGTTTCCTGTACGGGCTGCTCCTGCACACTCTCAACTTTGCCATCCTCGCCTACCGTCCGGACACGCCATGGCGTACCATCTTGCCGTCCGGAGGAGGCGAGGGTCCCCGATGGAGGGCACTCTACGCGGGAGTCCTCCCAGTATTTATCGGGGACTTGGCCTGGAGAGTGGTGCACGGAGCAGTCCCGTGCAATAAATTTTTAAGCCGGTTCACAGGCTCCAAGGCCGCCTGCAATTTCTGCGGTCTGGAAGAGTCCGTGTTCCATGTTTTTATGGAATGCACGAGGTTGCAGCCCCTGTTTTATTATTTAAAGGGGCTGCTCCTGAAATTCTGGCTGCACTTCAGTCCCACACTCCTGATCTTTGGACACCCTGTGCGGAGGGAAGCGGGTAGGTCCGAGGGCCTCCTCGTAGGACTGCTCCTGGGCACGGCCAAGGGTGCTATCAGCCGGTCCAGGCAGCGGGCGGTCGATGGGGTCGTTCAGCCAGACTGCCTGCCTCTCTTCCGCGCGTACATCCGTGCCAGGGTGTCCTTGGAGATGGAGCACGCGGTGTCCATCGCAGCCTTCCGCGAGAGGTGGACACCGGAGGGACTGGAGTGCATCATCACGCCCGGCAACCAAATTTTAATTTGATTTTATGGCTTTCAAGTTAATTTGTTTTAATTGCCAGTGCTTTTAGTGTCCCCCTCCCCTTTTATAGGGGGCACTTGGAAAAAAAAAATTCGATTCTGTGCCCAAAAAAAAAGGCATTGTAAATGTTGGTGTTTCCCCCAGATCGGGGGCACGGTTTAATGTTTTTCTGTTTACTCCTAAAAGAGTTTCATGCACAAGGACCAATGGTAGAGCTTTGGGGGCGTGGCCTAATCAGTTGGAGCTCTGCTGTTGAGAGAGAAGGAGCTACCTGCTTTAGCTCCTGTCTGGGAGGCCTGGAGTGAGCCCTGAGACCAGCCCAGGAATAGGAGGGAAGGGCTGGCTTGCTACAATACAACATCCGGAGGGAGAGGTGGAGAGCTGAATATTTTTTATTTAATACAACTACAGAGAGTTGGAGAGAGTGGGAAAAAAAAAACAACCTGAGGAAACACCATCCAGTGTGGAAGGAGGGAGAGTCGTTTCTACAATCTTTGACAGGTGGGTGTGTTTTGGTGCATTCTCCGAAAGACTTTGTTGTATCGGTGGGGGGAGGAAAGAAGACCATTCGAGGGCTGGAACATCGCGGGGGGTGTGTGTGTGTGGAAGTGTGTGTGGGGGTCTTGCCTACAGCTAGGCCCACACACCACTGAAGCACCCCTCCCCCACTGCCTACCCTGGGATAGATGGAGCTACCTGGCTGAAGAAGTATTAATTACCTCATTAAAGATCGTTGGGAGTGTGTGCTTGGGTGGCTCCAGCTACCCCAGGTGAAGACATCTTCTCCCCCCACCCGAAGACCACTCTACAAAGACTGTGTTTTTTGCCATCTGGGTAGTGCACCCCAAGAAACACCCACCCACCGCTGTGAGGGGAGACCTGCCCTCGCAGCTTCCCTCCTTCCCAACCCCTCCCTCTATCTCTCTCTCTCTGTCTCTCCCCTCTCTCTCTCTGAGAGCCCTTTCCTCCTAATTTTTTAATAAACAATTAAGACAACTGAGCAGAGGGAGCAAGGCCTCTCCCCAATTGCCAACTAGGGGAGAGGTGTGCCTCTTTCAGAGCTCCTCTGCTCATACATTCAAACGAGGCCAATTTAAGACCATTAAGGCCTGTGACTTTGGGGTGGGTGTAGCCCTTAAAGGGACCCCGTGATGGCGACCCCATCCACGCCGGTGGCAGGGCCAGCGAAGACTTATGCGCAGGCGGCGTCCACATCCACGGCGCCTCCTGCGCCACCTGCTGCCCTGCCACCATTCAGATTAATTACTAAGAAAAACGGGGTCAAGAGCTACACTCACCCCACAATGAGCATCGAGGAGTGCGTGCAGGTGATGGATGGGGTAGTCGGCCCCTCGGCCATTGTCGCAGCCTCCAAGATGTCTGGGAAGGCCGTGTTCTTCCTGGGGTCGGAGCGGGAGGTGTCCCTGGCCATTGAAAAGGGGCTCACAGTGGGCAGGGTGTTCCTGCCGGTGGACCCTCTCGAGGCCACCGCGCAGAGGGTCATTCTATCGAACGTCCCGCCCTTTGTTCCCGCTGAGCTCCTCCTCCCTCACCTACACCAACTGGGGGAGGTAAGGTCGGGGATCAACCCCAGACCGCTCGGCCTCAGAGAGAACAGCCTGCGCCACGTGTTCTCCTTCCGCCGCCAGCTCTTTGTCCGGCTGGCGCGGGAGGAGACGACGGAGGGCAATTTTAATGTGGTGCACGAGGGGACTGCCTACCGCGTCTTCTGGACGTTGGACGGCGTGCGGTGCCATGCCTGTAGGGAGGTGGGGCACGTTCGCAAGAACTGCTACGCCTCCAAGGCCGCCAAACCACCGAGGGCGGCCAAGGCTGGCGCCGCCGCCACCCCTCCCCCTAGTAGCGTCCGCGTGCCGGGAGCCGTAGGTGCGCAGGCATCGTCGGGGGCCTTTGTTTTCACGGCCTCTGGCGGGGGGGAGGGAGAGCGTCCGACCGGAAAGAGGGCACGGAGGAAGGCGAAACATCTCGAGGCGGGTCCCCTCGGTGCGCCAGAAAGTTTGACCGCCGCGCTCAGCCCAACCCAGTCATCGGCGAGCGCGGGGTGCCCTGAGCCCGTGCCCGAGCCCTTGACCAATACCGCAGAGGGGCTCGGGCGCGGGCAAGATAAGAAAAAAGGGGGGGGCGGAGCGGGAGGCCTCAGCAGACATGGAAGTCTCCCTGCCTCCGGGCACCCCCAGGAACAAAAGGAGGCGCCGCTCCAATGAGGCGGAGGGGGAACAACATCCCTCCGCGGAGGAGTCGGTGCCCGCCGCGTGTCCCGCGTCCCCCACCGGCGCCCCCAAACTGCGCCGTAGACGGGAGGAATCTGTCTCCGGGGAGGGAGGGGCAGTCGAGGCTGCCCAGCCTCTGCCTCCCGGGGATGGCGTGGGGGATCTGCCTGTCGTGGGGGGTAGTGGGGCCAGCGGAGGAATACGATGCCGCCGGGTCGGGCGTCCCGGGGACTGAGGCGGGCGGGGCCGAAAAGGCCGAACCTGAGCCCGCCCAGCCAATATCCAACTTCCCCCGGGACTTGCTCGACTCGGCGGAAATACACAGTACTAACAATTTTAATGAATCTGTACACGCTGGGCCGGGGGGTGGCGGCGGGGAGGGGGAAGAACAACAACCCTCGCCCCCTACTTTGGAGCTGGGGTACTTGGAGGACCTGGTTCATTTCTTTGACCAGGTCTCTCCGCCTTCCCCGGCTCCTGGGGCGGAGGAGGAACCCCTTCCGCTGTCGCTTCCTGACCCAGCATCGCTTTTAAAAGAGCCTAGTGGGGACTCCTCTGCCAACGATCCTGGGGGTGGGGTCGGGGCAGAGCCAGGGCCGGATGGAGCGGCCGGGCCATTTGCCGTACCTCGTGCGGTCGACGGGCCGGCTGCTAGCGGCGACCGCCCGGAGGAGGACGGGGACTCGGTGGAGGACGCGGGTGAAGATCTCGAGGCCATCGCCAGTGAGGCGGTGGATCTCCTCGTGCCCGCCGCTGAGTCCCCCCTCATTCCCGTAGAGGATCTCCGGGACTTTTTGGTCCAGAGCCAGGGTCGCCGCAACCGAACCCATCTGGCCCGGCAAAGATGGTCCGAGCTGGGGCTGCTCATCGCTTCCGTCCGCACTGCCGCTAAAACCATGGCCGCGGGCAGGCCCTTATCAAAGACGCAAGGCCTTGAGCTGCGCCGGCTCAAAAAGTTCCTCGCTGGGCTGCTGAAGGAGTGGAGGTCAACAAACGACTCCACTCCCCCCCCCCACAATAGGTTAGGTAGAGGTTGCACTATGCTCTAGTCATGAAGATAACCATAGCCAGCCTCAACATCAACGGCGGCAGAGAGGCACGCCGTAGATTTAACAATTTTTCGCTCCTGCGGGAGGGGAAATATGCGGCGTGCTTCCTGCAAGAAACCCACACCGTTCCGGGAGACAAAGCCACGTGGCTCCTGGAATGGCAAGGAGAGGTCCGCATGAGCCACCTCAACGCCACTTCTAGTGGGGTGGCCATCTTGCTGGCCCCGCATTTTCAGCCGGAGATCTTGGGGGTCGAGAAGCCCGTGCCAGGCCGCTTGCTGCACGTAACGGTTCGCCTGGGGGACGTGCCGCTCCATCTCGTGAACGTGTACGCCCCTCAGCACGGCTCGCAGCAAACGCGGTTCTTCGAAGAGGTGTCTGCTCTTGGCTCCGTCGACGTCGGCGACTGCATTGTCCTCGGGGGGGATTTTAACTGCACCCTCGGGGCGAGGGACCGCTCCGGTGCCCCGCAGAGCATGACGGCGATGGAGAAGTTGAGGGACCTGGTCGGGTCCTTCGACTTGGTGGACGTCTGGCGAAATCTGCATCCCGACTCCAGCGCCTTTACTTGGGTGAGGCCTGGAGTAGGATGGTCCAGAGTCGACCGCCTTTACGTGTCTCGGGCGTACGTTTCCTGCGTCCCGGCGGACTCCGTGCAGCCGGTGCCGTGTTCGGACCACCACCTGGTGTGGGCGGAGCTCACTTCGCTCCGCGCGAGGAGAGGGTCCGCGTACTGGCATTTTAACAACCGGCTGCTGGAGGACGTGCGGTTCCAGGACTCATTCCATCGTTTCTGGGCCGACTGGAGAAGGAAGCAGGGGGGCTTCCCCTCCTTGAGGCTATGGTGGGACGTGGGCAAGGCTCATGTTCGCGTCTTCTGTCAAGAGTACGCGAGGGGGTCGACCAAGAGGCGGGCGGCCAGGGTCGGGCGCCGAGAAAAAGAGGTGCTCGACCTAGAGTCCCGTCTCGGTCAAGTCGTTGGGGACCCGGCCCTGCGGACGGTGTACGAAGCGAAGAAGGCCGCGCTGAAGGACCTGCAGCTCGTCGGGTCCCGAGGCGCGTTCGTGAGGTCGCGGATCCGGATCCTGCGGGATCTGGACCGCGGCTCCCCCTTCTTCTACTCGCTGGAAAAAAGACAGGGTGTCCGTAAGCAGCTCTTGACGCTGCTGGCCGACGACGGCTCTCTCGTCTCGGATCCGGAGGGCATCAACAACAGGGCCCGTGAATATTACGGGGCCCTGTTCTCTCCAGAGCCGTCCAGCGAGGCTGCGCGTAGAGTTTTGTGGAAGGACTTGCCGAAGGTCAGCCCGGAGGTCGCCGAAAATCTGGAAGCTCCGCTAAGCCTGGCGGAGCTGACCGACGCCCTCGACTGGCTCTCGAGGGGAAAAGCCTCGGGGCTGGACGAGCTGACCGTGGAGTTCCACAGGGCGTTCTGGGACGTCCTGGGTGGCGACTACACGCGGGTCCTGGGGGAAAGTCTGGCAACCGGGGAGATGCCCCTCTCTTGGCGCAGGGCAGTCATCGTCCTGCTGCCTAAGAAGGGCGATCTCCGCCTCGTTAAGAACTGGCGCCCGGTCTCCCTCCTCAGCACGGACTACAAAATCTTCGCCAGGGCGATGTCTGCTCGCCTTGGCGCCGTGCTGGACCACATGATCCACCCCGACCAGTCCTACACGGTCCTGGGCCAGACAATCCACGATAACATCCATCTGGTCCGGGACCTCATCCATTATTCCCAGGAGTCTGGTCTGTCGGTCGCCTTCCTATCCCTCGACCAAGAGAAGGCGTTCGACAGGGTGGATCACGACTATCTGCTCGGAACTCTGCGCGCTTTCGGGTTCGGGACGCATTTCGTCGCCCGGATCCGACTATTGTACGCCGCCGCGGAGTGTCTGATTAAGGTTAACGGGTCCTTGACAGCGCCCCTTCGCTTTGGGAGAGGGGTGCGTCAGGGATTCCCCATGTCCGGCCAGTTATATGCCGTCTGCGTGGAGCCTTTACTGCGCCTCCTGCGGACGAGGTTGACGGGACTGGCTCTGCAAGGGCCGGGCGTGGAGGTCGTCCTCTTGGCTTACGCCGATGACGTGCTCCTCACAGTAGAGGATCCCGCTGACCTGCGGAGGATGCGTGAGTGCCAGGAGATTTACTCGGCCGCATCCTCCGCCAGAATCAACTGGGAAAAATGTTCCGGACTCCTGGTGGGTCAGTGGCGGGTGGGCTCCCTGCCGGAGTTGCTCAGGCCTTTTGCCTGGAGCACGACCCATCTCCTCTATCTGGGAGTCTACCTTAGCCCCGACGAGGAAGCCTGGCCGGCGAACTGGCAGGAGCTGGAGGCCAAGGTCACCGCTCGCCTAGGGCACTGGACAGGACTGCTCCGAGTGCTGTCCTACAGGGGTCGAGCACTAGTCATAAACCAGCTGGTGGCCGCCATGTTGTGGTACCGGCTGGTCACTTTGACCCCTCCCCCTACGTTTATCGCCAAGATACAGAAGAAGCTGGTGGACTTCTTCTGGAACAACAGGAAGCACTGGGTCTCTGCCGCAGTCTTGAATCTCCCGCTTGGGGAGGGCGGTCAGTCGTTGGTGTGCGTCAGCGCCCAGCTCGCGACTTTCCGTCTTCAGACCCTGCAGAGATACCTTTACGTTGAGCCCCCTTCTAGGTGGCGTGCTCTGGCGATGTATTTCTTCCGCCAACAGCACGGCCTCAACTACGACACGCAGCTACTGTTTGTGAGTGTGGGGGGCGTCAGGACCGCCCTCCGGGAGCTGCCTGTCTTTTACAAGGAACTCATCAGGGTCTGGAACAAAGTCTCCACCAAGCGCAGCTCTCCACCGGCTGGAGTGGCGGCCGTCCTGCAGGAGCCGCTGCTCGGGAATCCGTACCTCCACGACCGATGTTTCAGGTGGCGGTCGGACGAGAGGGCTGTGGCTGGTCAGGTGACCAGGGTCAGGGACCTGCTCGGTGGTGGAGGAGCGGGCTGGATGGTGCCAGACACGCTGGCGCGGCGCCTAAATTCTGCCAACGTCCGCCGCGCGGCCGATGCCATCGAGTTGCTAAACACAGCTCTGGGCCCCGACTCTGTTAGGTGCATCGAGGAGGCTCAAGCATGTGGGGAGATCCCGTCCGAACTGACCCCCATCCGGACGGAATTCCTCATCGGCGCCAAACCCCGGAACCTCCCTCGGGAACCGGCGCCTCACAACTTGAGCCGCCTCGAGGAAATCCCCTCCGTGCCTTTCAGTTCCGCGCGGAGGGGTTTCCTGTACGGGCTGCTCCTGCACACTCTCAACTTTGCCATCCTCGCCTACCGTCCGGACACGCCATGGCGTACCATCTTGCCGTCCGGAGGAGGCGAGGGTCCCCGATGGAGGGCACTCTACGCAGGGGTCCTCCCAGTATTTGTCGGGGACTTGGCCTGGAGAGTGGTGCACGGAGCAGTCCCGTGCAATAAATTTTTAAGCCGGTTCACAGGCTCCCAGGCCGCCTGCAATTTCTGCGGTCTGGAAGAGTCCGTGTTCCATGTTTTTATGGAATGCACGAGGTTGCAGCCCCTGTTTTATTATTTAAAGGGGCTGCTCCTGAAATTCTGGCTGCACTTCAGTCCCACACTCCTGATCTTTGGACACCCTGTGCGGAGGGAAGCGGGTAGGTCCGAGGGCCTCCTCGTAGGACTGCTCCTGGGCACGGCCAAGGGTGCTATCAGCCGGTCCAGGCAGCGGGCGGTCGAGGGGGTCGTTCAGCCAGACTGCCTGCCTCTCTTCCGCGCGTACATCCGTGCCAGGGTGTCCTTGGAGATGGAGCACGCGGTGTCCATCGCAGCCTTCCGCGAGAGGTGGACACCGGAGGGACTGGAGTGCATCATCACGCCCGGCAACCAAATTTTAATTTGATTTTATGGTTTTTAAGTTAATTTGTTTTAATTGCCAGTGCTTTTAGTGTCCCCCTCCCCTTTTATAGGGGGCACTTGGAAAATAAAAATTCGATTCTGTGCCCAAAAAAAAAGGCATTGTAAATGTTGGTGTTTCCCCCAGATCGGGGGCACGGTTTAATGTTTTTCTGTTTACTCCTAAAAGAGTTTCATGCACAAGGACCAATGGTAGAGCTTTGGAGGCGTGGCCTAATCAGTTGGAGCACTGCTGTTGAGAGAGAAGGAGCTACCTGCTTTAGCTCCTGTCTGGGAGGCCTGGAGTGAGCCCTGAGACCAGCCCAGGAATAGGAGGGAAGGGCTGGCTTGCTACAATACAACATCCGGAGGGAGAGGTGGAGAGCTGAATATTTATTATTTAATACAACTACAGAGAGTTGGAGAGAGTGGGAAAAAAAAACAACCTGAGGAAACACCATCCAGTGTGGAAGGAGGGAGAGTCGTTTCTACAATCTTTGACAGGTGGGTGTGTTTTGGTGCATTCCCCGAAAGACTTTGTTGTATCGGTGGGGGGAGGAAAGAAGACCATTCGAGGGCTGGAACATCGCGGGAGGTGTGTGTGGAAGTGTGTGTGGGGGTCTTGCCTACAGCTAGGCCCACACACCACTGAAGCACCCCTCCCCCACTGCCTAGCCTGGGATAGCTGGAGCTACCTGGCTGAAGAAGTACTAATTACCTCATTAAATATCGTTGGGAGTGTGTGCTTGGGTGGCTCCAGCTACCCCAGGTGAAGACATCTTCTCCCCCCACCCGAAGACCACTCTACAAAGACTGTGTTTTTTGCCATCTGGGGAGTGCACCCCAAGAAACACCCACCCACCGCTGTGAGGGGAGACCTGCCCTCGCAGCTTCCCTCCTTCCCAACCCCTCTCTCTATCTCTGTCTCTCCCCTCTCTCTCTGAGAGCCCTTTTCTCCTAATTTTTTAATAAACAATTAAGACAACTGAGCAGAGGGAGCAAGGCCTCTCCCCAATTGCCAACTAGGGGAGAGATGTGCCTCTTTCAAAGCTCCTCTGCTCATACATTCAAACGAGGCCAATTTAAGATCATTAAGGCCTGTGACTTTGGGGTGGGTGTAGCCCTTAAAGGGACCCCGTGATGGCGACCCCATCCACGCCGGTGGCAGGGCCAGCAAAGACTTATGCGCAGGTGGCGTCCACATCCACGGCGCCTCCTGCTGCCCTGCCACCATTCAGATTAATTACTAAGAAAAACGGGGTCAAGAGATACACTCACCCCACAATGAGCATCGAGGAGTGCGTGCGGGCGATGGCTGGGGTAGTCGGCCCCTCGGCCACTGTCGCAGCCTCCAAGATGTCTGGGAAGGCCGTGTTCTTCCTGGGGTCGGAGCGGGCGGTGTCCCTGGCCATTGAAAAGGGGCTCACGGTTGGCGGGGCGTTCCTGCCGGTGGACCCTCTCGAGGCCACCGCGCAGAGGGTCATTCTATCGAACGTCCCGCCCTTTGTTCCCGCTGAGCTCCTCCTCCCTCACCTACACCAACTGGGGGAGGTAAGGTCGGGGATCAACCCCATACCGCTCGGCCTCAGAGAGAACAGCCTGCGCCATGTGTTCTCCTTCCGCCGCCAGCTCTTTGTCCGGCTGGCGCGGGAGGAGACGACGGATGGCAATTTTAATGTGGTGCACGAGGGGACTGCCGACCGCGTCTCTGGACATCGGACGGCGTGCGGTGCCATGCCTGTAGGGAGGTGGGGCACGTTCGCAAGAACTGCTACGCCTCCAAGGCCGCCAAACCACCGAGGGCGGCCAAGGCTGGCGCCGCCGCCACCCCTCCCCCTAGTAGCGTCCGCGTGCCGGGAGCCGTAGGTGCGCGGGCATCGTCGGGGGCCTTTGTTTTCACGGCCTCTGGCGGGGGGGGAGGGAGAGCGTCCGACCGGAAAGAGGGCGCGGAGGAAGGCGAAACATCTCGAGGCGGGTTCCCTCGGTGCGCCAGAAAGTTTGACCGCCGCGCTCAGCCCAACCCAGTCATCGGCGAGCGTGGGGTGCCCTGAGCCCGTGCCCGAGCCCTTGACCAATACCGGAGAGGGGCTCGGGCGCGGGCAAGATAAGAAAAAAGTGGGGGGCGGAGCGGGAGGCCTCAGCAGACATGGAGGTCTCCCTGCCTCCGCGCACCCCCAGGAACAAAAGGAGGCGCCGCTCCAATGAGGCGGAGGGGGAACAACATCCCTCCGTGGAGGAGTCGGTGCCCGCCGCGTGTCCCGCGTCCCCCACCGGCGCCCCCAAACTGCGCCGTAGACGGGAGGAATCTGTCTCCGGGGAGGGAGGGGCAGTCAAGGCTGCCCAGCCTCTGCCTCCCGGGGATGGCGTGGGGGATCTGCCTGTCATGGGCGGTAGTGGGGCCAGCGGAGGAATACGATGCCGCCGGGTCGGGCGTCCCGGGGACTGAGGCGGGCGGGGCCGAAAAGGCCGAACCTGAGCCCGCCCAGCCAATATCCAACTTCCCCCGGGACTTGCTCGACTCGGCGGAAATACACAGTACTAACAATTTTAATGAATCTGTACACGCTGGGTCGGGGGGTGGCGGCGGGGAGGGGGAAGAACAACAACCCTCGCCCCCTACTTTGGAGCTGGGGTACTTGGAGGACCTGGTACATTTCTTTGACCAGGTCTCTCCGCCTTCCCCGGCTCCTGGGGCGGAGGAGGAACCCCTTCCGCTGTCGCTTCCTGACCCAGCACCGCTTTTAAAAGAGCCTAGTGGGGAGTCCTCTGCCAACGATCCTGGGGGTGGGGTCGGGGCAGAGCCAGGGCCGGATGGAGCGGCCGGGCCGTTTGCCGTACCTCGTGCGGTCGACGGCCTGGCTGCTAGCGGCGACCTCCCGGAGGAGGACGGGGACTCGGTGGAGGACGCGGGTGAAGATCTCGAGACCATCGCCACTGAGGCGGTGGATCTCCTCGTGCCCGCCGCTGAGTCCCCCCTCATTCCCGTAGAGGAACTCCGGGACTTTTTGGTCCAGAGCTAGGGTCGCCGCAACCGAACCCATCTGGCCCGGCAAAGATGGTCCGAGCTTGGGCTGCTCATCGCTTCCGCCCGTGCTGCCGCTAAAACCATGGCCGCGGGCGGGCCCTTATCAAAGACGCAAGGCCTTGAGCTGCGTCGGCTCAAAAAGTTCCTCGCTGGTCTGCTGAAGGAGTGGAGGTCAACAAACGACTCCACTCCCCCCCCCACAATAGGTTAGGTAGAGGTTGCACTATGCTCTTGTCATGAAGATAACCATAGCCAGCCTCAACATCAACGGCGGCAGAGAGGCACGCCGTAGATTTAACAATTTTTCGCTCCTGCGGGAGGGGAAATATGCGGCGTGCTTCCTGCAAGAAACCCACACCGTTCCGGGAGACGAAGCCACGTGGCTCCTGGAATGGCAAGGAGAGGTCCGCATGAGCCACCTCACCGCCACTTCTAGTGGGGTGGCCATCTTGCTGGCCCCTCATTTTCAGCCGGAGATCTTGGGGGTCGAGGAGCCCGTGCCAGGCCGCATGCTGCACGTAACGGTTCGCCTGGGGGACGTGCCGCTCCATCTCGTGAACATGCACGCCCCTCAGCCCGGCCCGCAGCAAACGCGCTTCTTGTAAGAGGTGTCCGCTCTTCTTGGCTCCGTCGACGTCGGCGACTGCATTGTCCTCGGGGGGGATTTTAACTGCACCCTCGAGGCGAGGGACCGCTCTGGTGCCCCGCAGAGCATGACGGCGATGGAGAAGTTGAGGGACCTGGTCGGGTCCTTTGACTTGGTGGACGTCTGGCGAAATCTCCATCCCGACTCCAGAGCCTTTACTTGGGTGAGGCCTGGATTAGGATGGTCCAGAGTCGACCGCCTTTACGTGTCTCGGGCGTACGTTTCCTGCGTCGCGGCGGCCTCCGTGTGGCCGGTGCCGTGTTTGGACCACCACCTGGTGTGGGCGGAGCTCGCTTCGCTCCGCGCGAGGACGGGGTCCGGTACTGGCATTTTAACAACCAGCTGCTGGAGGACGTGCGGTTCCAGGACTCGTTCCGTCGTTTCTGGGCCGACTGGAGAAGGAAGCAGGGGGGCTTCCCCTCCTTGAGGCTCTGGTGGGACGTGGGCAAGGCTCACGTCCGCGTCTTCTGTCAAGAGTACGCGAGGGGGTCGACCAAGAGGCGGGCGGCCAGGGTCGGGTGCCTAGAAAAAGAGGTGCTCGACCTGGAGTCCCGTCTCAGTCAAGTCGTCGGGGACCCGGCCCTGCGGACGGTGTACGAAGTGAAGGCCGCGCTGAAGGACCTGCAGCTCGTCAGGTCCCGAGGCGCGTTCGTGAGGTCGCGGATCCAGTTCCTGCGGGATCTGGACCGCGGCTCCCCCTTCTTCTACTCGCTGGAAAAAAGACAGGGTGTCCGTAAGCAGCTCTTGACGCTGCTGGCCGACGACGGCTCTCTCGTCTCGGATCCGGAGGGCGTCAACAACAGCGCCCGTGAATATTACGGGGCTCTGTTCTCTCCGGAGCCATCCAGCGAGGAAGAGCGTAGAGTTTTGTGGGAGGACCTGCTGAAGGTCAGCCCGGAGGGCGCCGAAAATCTGGAAGCTCCGCTAAGCCTGGTGGAGCTGACCGGCGCCCTCGACCGGCTCTCGAGGGGAAAAGCCCCGGGGCTGGACGGGCCGACCGTGGAGTTCCACAGGGCGTTCTTGGACGTCCTGGGGGGCGACTACGCGCGGGTCCTGGGGGAAAGTCTGGCGACCGGGGAGATGCCCCTCTCTTGGCGCAGGGCAGTCATCGTCCTGCTGCCTAAGAAGGGCGATCTCCGCCTCCTTAAGAACTGGCACCCGGTCTCCCTCCTTAGCACGGAGTACAAAATCTTCGCCAGGCGATGTCTGCTCGCCTTGGTGCCGTGCTGGATCACATGATCCACCCCGACCAGTCCTACACGGTCCCGGGCCGGACAATCCACGATAACATCCATCTGGTCCGGGACCTCATCCATTATTCCCAGGAGGCTGGTCTGTCGGTCGCCTTCCTATCCCTCGACCAAGAGAAGGCGTTCGACAGGGTGGATCACGACTATCTGCTCGGAACTCTGCGCGCTTTCGGGTTCGGGACACATTTCGTCACCCGGATCCGATTTTTGTATGCCGCCGCGGAGTGTCTGATTACAGTTAACGGGTCCTTGACGGCGCCCCTTCGCTTTGGGAGAGGGGTGCGCCAGGGATGCCCCATGTCCGGCCAGTTATATGATGTCTGCGTGGAGCCTTTCCTGCGCCTCCTGCCGACGAGGTTGACGGGACTGGCTCTGCAAGGGCCGGGCGTGGAGGTCGTCCTCTCGGCTTACGCCGATGACGTGCTCCTCGTGGTAGAGGATCGCACTGACTTGCGGAGGATGCGTGAGTGCCAGATTTACTCGGCCGCATCCTCCGCCAGAATCAACTGGGAGAAATGTTCCGGACTCCTGGTGGGTCAGTGGCGGGTGGACTCCCTGCCGGAGGAGCTCAGGCCTTTTGCCTGGAGCACGACCCATCTCCTCTATCTGGGAGTCTACCTTAGCCCCGACGAGGAAGCCTGTCCGGCGAACTGGCAGGAGCTGGAGGCCAAGGTCGCCGCTCGCCTAGGGCGCTGGACAGGACTGCTCCGAGTGCTGTCCTACAGGGGTCGAGCGCTAGTCATAAACCAGCTGGTGGCCGCCATGTTGTGGTACCGGATGGTCACTTTGACCCCTCCCCCTGCGAGATACAGAAGAATCCGGTGGACTTCTTCTGGAACAACAGGAAGCACTGGGTCTCTGCCGCAGTCTTGAGTCTCCAGCTTGGGGAGGGCGGTCAGTCGTTGGTGTGCGTCAGCGCCCAGCTCGCGATTTTCCGTCTTCAGACCCTGCAGAGATACCTTTACGTTGAGCCCTCTCCTAGGTGGCATGCTCTGGCGATGTATTTCAGCAGCACGGCCTCAACTACGACACGCAGCTCCTGTTTGTAAGTGTGGGGGGCGTCAGGACCGCCCTCCGGGAGCTGCCTGTCTTTTACAAGGAACTCATCAGGGTCTGGAACAAAGTCTCCACTAAGTACAGCTCTCCGCCGGCTGGAGTGGCGGCCGTCCTGCAGGAGCCGCTGCTCGGGAATCCGTACCTCCACGACCGAGGTTTTTTGTGGCGGTCGGACGAGAGGGCTGTGGCTGGTGAGGTGACCAGGGTCAGGGACCTGCTCGATGGCGGAGGAGCGGGCTGGATGGCGCCAGACACGCTGGCGCGGCGCCTAAAATCTGCCAACGTCCGTCACGCGGCCGATGCCATGAGTCGCTAAAAAGAGCTCTGGGCCCCGACTCCGTTAGGTGCATCGAGGAGGCTCAAGCACGTGGGGAGATCCCGTCCGAACTGACCCCCGTCCGGACGGAATTCCTCATCGGCGCCAAACCCCGGAACCTCCCTCGGGGGCCGGCGCCTCACAACGTGAGCCGCCTCGGGGTAATCCCCTCCGTGCCTTTCAGTTCCGCGCGGAGGGGTTTCCTGTACGGGCTGCTCCTGCACACTCTCAACTTTGCCATCCTCGCCTGCCGTCCGGACACGCCATGGCGTACCATCTTGCCGTCCGGAGGAGGCGGGGGTCCCCGATGGAGGGCACTCTATGCGGGGGTCCTCCCACTATTTGTCGGGGACTTGGCCTGGAGGGTGGTGCACCAAGCAGTGCCGTGCAATAAATTTTTAAGCCGGTTCACGGGCTCCCAGGCCGCCTGCAATTTCTGCGGTCTGGAAGAGTCCGTGTTCCATGTTTTTATTGAGTGCACGAGGTTGCAGCCCCTGTTCTGTTATTTAAAGGGGCTGCTCCTGAAATTCTGGCTGCACTTCAGTCCCACACTCCTGATCTTCGGGCACCTTGTGCGGAGGGCCTCCTCGTAGGACTGCTCCTGGGCACGGCCAACGGTGCCATCAGCCGGTCCAGGCAGCGGGCGGTCGAGGGGGTCGTTCAGCCAGACTGCCTGCCTCTCTTCCGCGCATACATCCGGTCCAGGGTGTCCTTGGAGATGGAGCACGCGGTGTCCAACGGTACGCTCGCGGCCTTCCACGAGAGGTGGGCACTGGAGGAACTAGAGTGCATCATCACGCCCGGCAACCAAATTTTAATTTGATTTTATGTTTTTAAGTTAATTTGTTTTAATTGCCGATGCTTTTAGTGTTCCCCTCCCCTTTTATAGGGGGCACTTGGAAAAAATTTTTGATTCTGTGCCCAAAAAAAGCCTTGTAAATGTTGGTGTTTCCCCCAGATCGGGGTGCACGGTTTAATGTTTTTTGTTTACTCCTAAAAGAGTTTCATGCACAAGGACCCCCAGGTCCCTCTGTAGCGCAGCATGTTGTAATTTCTCCCCATTCATATAATATTCCTTTTACTGATTTTTTTTCCCCCAAGGTGGATGACCTCACATTTTCCGACATTGTATTCCACCTGCCAAATCTTAGCCCATTCACTTAACCTACCTAAATCTCTTTGCAGCCTCACTGTGTCCTCTACACAATCCGCTTTCCCACTCATCTTTGTGTCATCTGCAAATTTTGTTACACTGCACTCTGTTCCCTCTTCCAGGTCATCTATGTATATTTAAACAGTTGTGGTTCCAGCACCGATCCTTGTGGCACACCACTAACCACTGATTTCCAACCCGAAAAGGACCCATTTATCCCGACTCTCTGCTTTCTGTTCGCCAGCCAATTCTCGATCCATGCTAATACATTTCCTCTGATTCCGCGTACCTTTATCTTCTGCAGTAACCTTTTGTGTGGCACCTTATCGAATGCCTTTTGGAAATCTAAATACACCACATCCATCGGTATACCTCTATCCACCATGCTCGTTATATCCTCAAAGAATTCCAGTAAATTAGTTAAACATGATTTCCCTTCATGAATCCATGTTGCGTCTGCTTGATTGCACTATTCCTATCTCGATGTCCCGCTATTTCTTCCTTAATGATAGCTTCAAGCATTTTCCCCACTACAGATGTTAAACTAACCGGCCTATAGTTACCTGTCTTTTGTCTGCCCCCTTTTTTAAACAGAGGTGTTACATTAACTGCTTTCCAATCCGCTGGTACCTCCCCAGAGTCCAGAGAATTTTGGTAGATTATAACGAATGCATCTGCTATAACTTCCGCCATCTCTTTTAATACCCTGGGATGCATTTCATCAGGACCAGGGGACTTGTCTACCTTGAGTCTCATTAGCCTGTCCAGCATTACCCCCCTAGTGATAGTGATTATCGCAAGGTCCTCCCTTCCCACATTCCCGTGACCAGCAGTTTTTGGCATGGCTTTTGTGTCTTCCACTGTGAAGACCGAAGCAAAATAATTGTTTAAGGTCTCAGCCATTTCCACATTTCCCATTATTAAATCCCCCTTTTCATCTTCGAAGGGACCAACATTTACTTTAGTCACTCTTTTCCGTTTTATATATTGGTAAAAGCTTTTACTATCTGTTTTTATGTTTTGCGCAAGTTTACTTTCGTAATCTATCTTTCCTTTCTTTATTGCTTTCTTAGTCATTCTTTGCTGTCGTTTAAAATTTTCCCAATCTTCTAGTTTCCCACTAACCTTAGCCACCTTATACGCATTGGTTTTTAATTTGATACTCTCCTTTATTTCCTTGGTTAACCACAGCTGGTTATCCCTTCTCTTACCGCCCTTCTTTTTCACTGGAATATATTTTTGTTGAGCACTATGAAAGAGCTCCTTAAAAGTCCTCCACTGTTCCTCAATTGTGCCACCGTTTAGTCTGTGTTCCCAGTCTACTTTAGCCAACTCTGCCCTCATCCCACTGTAGTCCCCTTTGTTTAAGCATAGTACGCTCATTTGAGACACTACTTCCTCACCCTCAATTTGTATTACAAATTCAACCATACTGTGATCACTCATTCCGAGAGGATCTTTTACTAGGAGATCGTTTATTATTCTTGTCTCATTACACAGGACCAGATCTAAGATAGCTTGCTCCCTTGTAGGTTCTGTAACATACTGTTCTGAGAAACAATCCCGTATGCATTCTATGGATTCCTCCTCAAGGCTACCCCGTGCGATTTGATTTGACCAATCGATATGTAGGTTAAAATCCCCCATGATTACTGCCGTTCCTTTTTCACATGCCTCCATTATTCCCTTGATTATTGTCCGCCCCACCGTGAAGTTATTATTTGGGGGCCTATAAACTACGCCCACCAGTGATTTTTTTCCCCTTACTATCTCTAATCTCCACCTGCAATGATTCAATATTTTGTTCATTAGAGCCAATATCGTCTCTCACAACTGCCCTGATATCATCCTTTATTAACAGAGCTACCCCACCTCCTTTCCCTTCTTGTCTATCTTTCCAAATTATCAGATACCCCTGTATGTTTAATTCCCAGTCTTGGGCACCCTGCAACTACGTTTCTGGAATGGCCACCAAATCATACCCATTTGTAATGATTTGTGCCGTCAACTCATTTACTTTATTTCGAATGCTGTGTTTAGGTAGAGTGTTTTAATACTAGCTTTTAAACCATGATTTTTAGTTTTGACCCCTCCTGCAGCCCCTTTATATTCATACATATTGTCCCTTCCTATCACCTTATGGTTTACACTTACCCCAGTGCTACTCTGCTCTGTTGCCTCCTGCCTTTTGCATGCTTTCTTGGGGTCCTGTTCATCTGAGCTCTCACCCACTCTAACTAGCTCAGAGCCCTCTCCTGGGTTCCGAATACTCCTCTCATTGAGGCACAGAGCTTTCAGGCTTGCCTTTTTATTGCACTTTGACCCTTTAGAATTTTTCTGTACAGTGTCCCGTTTTGTTTTTTGCCTTGGGTTTCTCTGACCTCCACTTTTACTCATCTCCTTTCTGTCTTTTGCTTCTGTCTCCATTTTGTTTCACTCTGTCTCCCTGCATTGGTTCCCATCCCGCTGCCATATTAGTTTAACTCCTCCCCAACAGCACTAGCAAACACTCCCCCTAGGACATTGGTTCCGGTCCTGCCCAGGGGCAGACCGTCCGGTTTGTACTGGTCCCACCTCCCCCAGAACCGGTTCCAATGCCCCAGGAATTTGAATCCCTCCCTCCTGCACCACTGCTCAAGCCACGTATTCATCTGAGCTATCCTGCGATTCCTACTCTGACTAGCACGTGGCACTGGTAGCAATACCGAGATTATTACTTTTGAGGTCCTACTTTTTAAGTTAGCTCCTAGCTCCTTAAATTCGTCTCGTAGGACCTCATCCCTTTTTTTTACCTATATCGTTGGTACCAATGTGCACCACAACAACTGGCTGTTCACCCTCCCTTTTCAGAATGTCCTGCACCCGCTCCGAGACATCCTTGACCCTTGCATCAGAGAGGCAACATACCATCCTGGAGTCTCGGTTGCGGCTGCAGAAACGCCTATCTATTTCCCTTACAATTGAATCCCCTATCACTATCGCTCTTCCACTCTTGTTCCTGCCCTCCTGTGCAGCAGAGCCAGCCACGGCGCCATGAACTTGGCTGGTGCTGCCCTCCACTGATGAGTCATCTCCCTCAACAGTACTCAAAGCGGTGTATCTGTTTTGCAGGGGGATGACCGCAGGGGACCCCTGCACTACCTTCCTTGCACTGCTCTTCCTGCTGGTCTTCCATTCCCTATCTGGCTGTGGACCCTT
This sequence comes from Pristiophorus japonicus, assembly GCF_044704955.1. Classification (NCBI taxonomy): domain Eukaryota; kingdom Metazoa; phylum Chordata; class Chondrichthyes; family Pristiophoridae; genus Pristiophorus; species Pristiophorus japonicus. The sequence goes on from NC_091985.1 coordinate 213,426,333, forward strand.
TACCTGCAGTAAGACCAACTCGCTACACGTGCTACTCACGTCATTCTCAGCATCGTGGAGAGTGAATCCACCCGCAGCTCCAATTCCGCAACGCGGTCCGTCAGGAGCTGGAGGCTGATATACTTCCCGCACACATAGTCATCAGGGACACCGGAAGTGTCCCTGAGTTCCCACATGGTACAGGAGGAGCATATCACGTGACCGAGCTCTGCTGCTATGACTTAACCTTTAGATACGCTTAATTTGGCGACAACATTGTTAACAGGTTACTTACTGATATAAAAAAGAAAAAGAAAAGCTACTCACCAATCACCAGCCAATCACTTACCCCTTTGGCTGTGACATCACCTGTTGATTTCTTTCTACTTTTTTGCTTTTTCTCCCAGCTGGAGCTGCTCTAGTTGGGCCTTTTGTAGGCCTCACCACGCACCTCGAGCTCCCGCTGGCCTTTTGTAGGCCTGGGATGCTGCCGCTCCGCCTCGCGACCTCGTGTTAAATGTATCTGTTTTATCTTGTAACACTTCTATAACGCATTTTAGGACCTTTTACTAGGTTACAGGCGCTCTATAAACACAAGTTGTTGTTGTTCTTGTCCCTCCCCGCCAATCACAGCACACCCCCCCCCCCCGTGCCCGCCAATCACAGCACAACCCCCGCGCCCGCCAATCACAGCACAACCCCCGCGCCCGCCAATCACAGCACACCTCGCGCGCCCGCCAATCACAGCACACCTCGCGCGCCCTCTCACAGGGGCCCGTTAAATATTCAATATTTAAACCCAACCGCCAAGTTCTTAGCGCGAACCTCTTTCAACCGAAATCATGACCGCAAACCCCGCCCCCCGGCCGCGTTGATTGGCCAGTAGCGGACAGGGTGTGGAGCTCCGGAGGTGAGCGGGTTCGCCGGAGCCCCTGTCACCCAGAGTGAGGGAGGCGGGTTTCTGGGGCGCAGCTCTCCCGGGGGAAGCGGATTGGTCGGACCGCCTGTCACTCAATGAGCGAGGCGGGTTTCAGGTGCTGGCCCGGGCTTGATTGGGAGCGCGACTCGGAGCTCGCGCAGAGTATTTTTAGGCCAAGCGCCAGTGACGCCGCGCTGGGAATTTGTATCGGTGATTTGGAGCCGGTGGGAGCGGCTCGCGGCTCGCGGCTCTACTCGGGCCTGGGGGGGATTTCACACTTTGGATTCTTTTTGTTATTATTCACTCGGGGGGAGCGAGGGCGTCATGGCAACGGGTTTGGTGAGTGAGCGGGACAGTCGCTTTTTCCCCGGGAACCTGCTGAGCGCTGGGTGGGGTAAGGGAGGTGGTGAGGAGGGGGCTGGGGTGGTGGGTGAGGTGTTTGCTCCAGTCTGTACTATATATAATGTGTTGAACTTTGTATTGGATTGTTACAAAGCAGGAAACTCATTTAAATAGTGTTTGCAATGATACGGTGTGCTGCCCAGTGAGTGAGCCACAGTCCTGGAGGAGGGTGGGCTGCAAATTATCCCCACAATATAATGGTGGGCAATCTAAGTCACGGGTTAAAGACAATCTGTGCATGGGATCTTCCGGTTTTTGTGAGGTGGATGTGGTCTATTGTCATTGATTAGTCTTGTAGTGTAAAGAATCTGCTGATAGCTGGAGTATGGTTAAGAAATGATTGAATCAGCAAGGGCAGGAAATGATGCTGTATCAGGACGATCTCAGTCACTCACTGTCGCTGACTTGCGTCTGACAGTTTCTAGCAGAGGGCATGTCATGCTGCCATAATGGTGTGTTAATCCTGTAGAAAGAAAGACTTGCATTTATATAGTGCCTTTCACAAGCTCGGGACATCCCAAAGTGCTTTACAGTTAATGAAGTACTTTTGAAGTGTAGTCGGTGTTGTAAAGTAGGAAATGCAGCAGCCAATTTGCGCACAGCAAGCTCCTGCAAACAGCAGTGTGACAGTGACCAGCTCATCTGTTTTAGTGATGTTGATTGAGTGATAAATATTGACCCAGGGATACTGGGGAGAACTCTCCTGCTCTCCTTCCCAATAGGAAACTTGGTGTTGCCTGACTTTGTATCTTATTTAAATTTCAGGATATATTGTGAGCTGGAGGAGGGCAGGAATTTTACTGTGACTCTGTAATGCTGTTGAAGTATAGAAAGCTCAGTACTTCTGTTTACAGGTCAGCTGATTGTGCATGTTTTAACTCAGTATGTCGTGACTCAGTGTGAGTGGGACAGTCATGCCACTTTGTGTTGATGCAAAGCAGTTTGAGATTGATGGTCAGGGGAGATGTGCAGAGTAACTCTGAAGATCAATTGTTTCCATTGACCATGGGGCAGGAGAGAGTTTGACTCCACTTCAGCTTTGCACCAGCTGCAACCATTATGAAGTGAAGTTAACGCAGTTGGTCAAGCTAAGAATTTAAAAAAAAATCACTTTTTATCTTTCTAATTTTAGTAAAATGCTGACTCTTGTCAGGGCCTAGAATCATAGAAACACAGCACAGGAGGCCATTCGGCCCATCATGCTTGTGTTGGCTCTTTCAAAGAGCTGTCCCATTAGTCTCACTCCCCTGCTCTTTCCCCAGAGCCCTGTGAATGTCTCCTAGTCAACTATTTATCCAATTCCCTTTTGAAAGTTACTGTTGAATCTGCTTCCACTGCCCTTTCAGGCAGTGTGTTCCAGATCACCATAACTCACTGTGGAAAAATGTTTCCCCTCATTTCCCCCCTGGATTTTTTTGCCAATTATTTTCAGACTTCATTGAGTTTCAATTCCAGGAGAAAATGAACACACTCCTGCATTCTCTGAGGCAGAAGAAAACCTATTTTCAAGATTTTGTGTTTAAACAGCAAGAAAGCATCTCTGAAATGACGGTGAATTCTCAGTGGGTTGATGTGGGCTGTGCCTGTATGGGTAGCATGTTATGCATCCCATGCTGGGCTAACAGAACTCTATCCCTGTGCATTTTCAGCAGTGTGGTTGGTGTTATTAAGCATTGTCATCAATGTTTTCGTGACCTGCGATAGTTTTGCTTCCTTCTTTAACAAACTCTTTTTGTCTTCACGGGAACAGTCGAATCAATCACAGAACCTCATCAACTCTGAATTTTCTACATTGCGCAATGTTTTGGATGAAAAGCAGCGGAACTTGGTCTAAGAACTGAATGAAGAAAAGGATGATATTTTACTCAGAATGGAGACACATCTGTGAGAAATCTGAGACCATTCACTATAAGCTTTCCTTGTATATAAATAACCTGAACTTGTGTATCGAAAGTGCCATTCTGAAGTTTGCAGATGATACAAAACTTGGCAACGTAGTGAATAGTGAGCAGGATAGTAGCAGGCTTCAGGAGGACATGGACAGACTGGTGAAATGGGCAGTCACATGGCAGATACAATTTAATATGGATGAGCGTGAAGTGATGCACTTTAGGGGAATAACATGGAGAGGCAATGTATCTAAATGGTTCTATTTTGAGGGTTGTGCAAGAACAGAAGAAACTGGGTTAAATGTTCACAAATCTGTGAAGGTGGCAGGGCAAGTTGCTCAGACAGTCAAGATTGCTTGTGGGATACTTGGCTTTGTAAATGGGGTCATTGAATTCAATGCAAGGAATTCATGCTAAACCTTTACAAATCACTGGTTAGGCCTCAGCTGAAGTATTGTGCAGAATTCTGGGAACCACACTTGAGGAAGGATGTCAAGGTCTTGGAGAGGGTAAGAAGGGAGTTTATTAGGATGAGAGTAGGAATGAGAGAATTCAGTAAAGTGGAGAGATTGCAGAAGCTGGGATTGTTCTCAAAGGTCAAAGGGACACCTAATCGAGATAATCAAAATTTTGAGAGATTTGATTGAGCAAACCGGGAGAAACTGTTTCTTGCAACCGGACTGGTAGCCAGAGGTCACAGATTTAAAATAAATGGCAAGGGAACTAGAGAGGAAATGTGGAGATATTTTTTCAGATTTTTAGATTTGGAACCTAAGAGGGTGGTGGAAGCAGATTCCATCGGGATGTTCAAAAGGCAATTGGACATGTAGTTGTGGAGAACTCATTTGCAGGGTTATGGGGAAAGGTGTGGTGTGGGAATACATTGGACAGCTCTTTCACAGGATGAACAGCTTTAATCTCCTCTGTCTTTGACATTCAGGCCCACATCGCTTCCCTGCTGTCTACTCTGCTGTGCCTGAATACTTTAAAAAAAAAACAATTATTCACAGGGTTGTGGAAATGTGGAACTCTTTCCCTCAAAAGACTGTATGCTAGAATCAAACAATTCAATTTTCAAAACTAAGATGGATAGATTTTTGTTCCTTTTTTTTTTTAAGGGCATCAAGGGATATGAAGTAAAAATGGGTACATGCAGTTGAGGTACAGATCATCCATGATCAAACTGAATGGTGGGACAGGCTCCTCCTGTCCCTGTGCACCATCCTCTGCAGTCAGCCATGTTTATAATATTCCCACAACACTGTAATTCCCGAGTGTTACAGTAGCCTCGTGTTTTGGAATTGCTTATTTCTAATGCATTCAGCATTCACATCTATACAGTTTACTGTAGATGTTCCCATCTTTTGACACCCAGTTTAACCTTGTTAATGTTACCTGGTTCTTGTATGTCACCCACCTGCTTTCTAGATTCCACTCTTCAATCAATGTCATGTGGGATCACCTTTCCTTCTGGCCTTCTCCCTTCTATCCAATGTAAATGCTTCTTGCAGCTACTTCAACGTTCCTGACCAGTTCCATTGTTTTTATTTGGTCATCTCTCTCCCATTTTTTGACACAAGAACAATGCCATTTACTTTTCAAAGACCCAGTATTTTAGCAGCAAGTTGACTGGCAGTTAGTCATATTTGTGACTTATTTTACAAACCTCTTTTTTTCACCCAAAACAGAAGTGTGTCAAAGGAAATTGCCTTGATTTTCTCGGCCATCCTTGCATGGGAAGGTTCAAAGTCCTTACAGGATTTCTTACATTGTCATTTAGCCCTTCCTGTTCTTCCAGTACCTTTTGTCATTTATCTTCAATGTGCACAGACCTATCCCTGGGTAACCAACTCATCATCATAACCGCACTCATCATCACCCACCTCCCTACAGCCAGAATCTCCCTGCACCTCACCAACTGCATCTTTATCCTAACCATGTTCTCTGGCATCTGAATTGCTTCTTCCTCTATGACTTGGTCTTCTGCATTCGGAGTTAGTCCTTGATCTAATTGGTTCGACAGTCTCAAGGGGCTGAATGGCCGCCTCCTGTTCCTATGTTCTAATATTAGCACATTGTTGTGTCTTTACAAGCAGTCTTCCTGCTGTTAGTGCATCCTCCTATTATCTTATGTGCTCGGTTTCCTCCAGCACTTATTTCTGTTCCTTGCCACCCCTGTGGATATTGCAAGGATCCCTGTCACAGGTCCCCAGTGACTTGCCCTCAATATTGACCACCAGCCCATCCACTTCACTAAAGTCTGACTCAATTAGTCCAATACTATCCACTCACTGTTGATCATTAGCTTTCCAGATCAGCGAGTTACTCCACACTTTTTACTATTGACTCTCTGGCTCTGTCGTGCTGCAAAGTTGAGCCTTGTTTAGTCTGTTTGAGCACTGCCATCAGTCTGCTATGCATTAACATTTGTGTTTCTGCCTTATTTCAGGAGAGTGTGCCCGAGGAGCGATAGCAGGAGAAAATGGTAAGAAAACACATTTAAAAGCTCTATCTGAATGCACGCAGCATTCATAACAAATTAGATGAGCTGTTAGCATTAATAGTTACAAATGGGTGTGATCTGGTAGCCATAACAGAGGCGTGGTTGCAAGGTAACCTGGACTGGGAATTAAACATTCAGGAGTATTTGACAATCCAGAAGGATAGACAGAAAGGAAAAGGAGGTGGGGTAGCTCTGTTGATAAAGGATGGAATCACTGAAACAGTGAGAAACTATATTGGCTCAAAAGATCAGGATGTTGATACAGTTTGGGTGGAGATAAGGAATATCCAGGTGGAAAAGTCACTGGTGAGTGTAGTCGACAGGCCCCCTAACAGTAGCAACTCTGTTGGTTGGAGTATAAACCAAGAATTAGTGGGGGCTTGTAAAAAGAGAACAGCAATAATCATGGGTAATTTTAACCCCCATATTGATTAGACAAATCAAATCGGTCAGGGTAGCCTTGAGGAAGAATTCATAAAGTGCATAAGGGATGGGTTCCTTGCTCAGTGTGTAATAGCCTGCATCCTGGTTGGTTCCATGTTAGATCTGGTCCTGTGTAATGAGACAGGATTAATAAACAATCTCCTAGTAAAGGATCCCCTTGGAATGAGTGATCATAGCATGGTTCAATTTCAAATTCAGATGGAGGGCGAGAAAGTTGGATCTCTAACCAGAGTACGAAGCTTAAATAAAGGAGACTACAAAGGTATGAGAGCAGAGTTGGCTAAAGTGGGCTGGGAAAATAGATTAAAATGTAGGATGGTTGATGAACAGTGGTGTACATTTAAGGAGATATTTCATAACTCTGAAGAAAAATATATTCCAGTGAGGAGGAAAGGGTGTAAAAGAAAAGATAACCATGGCTAACTAAAGAAATAAAGGACGGTATCCAATTTTAAAAACAAAGGCATACAAAGTGGCCAAAAATAATGGGAGGACAGATGATTGGGAAGCTTTTAAAAGCCAGCAAAGAACAACTCAAAAAATGATTTAAGAAAGGGGAGATAGACTATGAAAGTAAACTAGCGCAAAATATAAAAACAGATAGCAAGAGTTTCTACAGATATATAAAAAGGAAAAGAGTGGCTAAAGTAAATGTTGGTCCCTTCGAGGATGAGACTGGGGAATTAGTGATGGGGAACATGGAGATGGCAGAAACTCCTGCAAAACAGATGCACCGCTTTGGGTACTGTCATTGGAGATGACTCATCAGGGGAGAGCAGCAGCAGCCAAGCTCATGGCACCGTGGGTGGCTGTGCTGCACAGGAGGGCAGGAAAAAGAGTGGGAGAGCTATAGTGATAGGGGATTCTATTGTAAGGGGAATAGATAAACATTTCTGCGGCCACAACCGAGACTCCAGGATGATACGTTGCCTTTCTGGTGCAAGGGTCAAGGATGTCTCTGAGCGGGTGCAGGATGTTTTGAAGAGGGAGGGTGAACAGCCATTTGTCGTGGTGCATATAGGTACCAACAATATAGGTTTAAAAAAACAGGATGAGGTCCTACAAGACGAATTTAGGGAGCTAGGAGCTAAATTTAAAAAGTAGGACCTCAAAAGTAGTAATATCAGGATTGCTACCAGTGCCACGTGCTAGTCACAGTAGGAATCGCAGAATAGCTCAGATGAATATGTGGCTTGAGGAGTGGTGCAAAAGGGAGGGATTCAAATTCGTGTCATTGGAACTGGATCTAGGGGAGGTGGGACCAGTACAAACCGGATGGTCTGCACCTGGGCAGGACTGGAACCAATGTCCTCGGGGGAGTGTTTGCTAGTGCTGTTGGGGAGGGGTTAAACTAATATGGCAGGGATATGGGAACCTATGTAGGGAGAGAGAGGGAAATAGAATGGGGACAGAAGCAAAAGATGGAAAGAAGAAAAGTAAAAGTGGAGGGCAGAGAAACCAAAAGCAAAAAGGGCAAAATTACAGCAAAATTCTAAAGGGGCAAAGTGTGTTAGAAAGACAAGCCTGAAGGTCTGTCCCTCAATGTGAGGAGTATTTGGAATAAGGTGGATGAATTAACTGTGCAGATAGCAGTTAACGGATATGATGTAATTGGCATCACAGAGACATGGCTCCAGGGTGACCAAGGCTGGGAACTCAACATCCAGGGGTATTCAACATTTAGGAAGGATAGACAGAAAGGAAAAGGAGGTGGGGTGGCATTGCTGGTTAAAGAGAAAATTAATGCAACAGTAAGGAAGGACATTAGCTTGGATGATGTGGAATCAGTTTGGGTGGAGCTAAGGAATACCAAAGGGCAGAAAACACGAGTGGGAGTTGTGTACAGACCACCAAACATTGGTAGTGAGGTTGGGGACAGCATTAAACAAGAAATAATGGATGTGTGCAATAAAGATACAGCAGTTATCATGGGCGACTTTAATCTACATATTGATTGGGCTAACCAAACTGGTAGCAATGTGGTGGAGGATTTCCTGGAGTGTATTAGGGATGGTTTTCTAGACCAATATGTCGAGGAACCAATTAGAGGGCTGGCCATCCTAGACTGGGTGATGTGTAATGAGAAAGGACTAATTAGCAATCTTGTTGTACGAGGCCCCTTGGGGAAGAGTGACCATAATATGGTAGAATTCTTTAAGATGGAGAGTGACGCAGTTAATTCAGAGACTAGTATCCTGAACTTAAGGAAAAGTAACTTCGATGGTATGAGACGCGAATTGGCTAGAATAGACTGGTGAGTGATACTTAAAGGGTTGACGGTGGATAGGGAATGGCAAACATTTAAAGATCACATGAATGAACTTCCTGTCTGGAGTAAAAATAAAACAGGAAAGGTGGCTCAACTGTGGCTAACAAGGGAAATTAAGGATAGTGTTAAATCCAAGGAAGAGGCATATAAATTGGCCAGAAAAAGCAGCAAACCTGAGGACTGGGAGAATTTTGGAATATAGCAGAGGAGGACAAAGGGTTTAATTAGGAGGGGGGAAATAGAGTATAAGATCATAATAATTAGGAACAGGAGTAGGCCATCTAGCCCCTCGAGCCTGCTCCGCCATTCAATAAGATCATGGCTGATCTGGCCATGGACTCGGCTCCACTTACCCGCCCTCTCCCCGTAACCCTTAATTCCCTTATTGGTTAAAAATCTATCTATCTGTGTGAGAAGAAGCTTGCAGGGAACATAAAAACTGACTGCAAAAGCTTCTATAGATATGTGAAAAGAAAAAGATTAGTGAAAACACGTAGGTCCCTTGCAGTCAGATTCAGGTGAAATTATAATGGGGAGCAAAGAAATGGCGGACCAGTTAAACAAATAGTTTTGTTCTGTTTTCATGAAGGAAGACGCAAATAACCTTCCAGAAATGCTTGGGGACCGAGGGTCTAGTGAGAAGAAGGAACTGAAGGAAATCCTTATTAGGCAGGAAATTGATGGGATTGAAGGCCGATAAATCCCTGGGGCCTGATAATCTGCATCTCAGAGTACTTAAGGAAGTAGCCCTAGAAATAGTGGATGCAGTGGTGATCATTTTCCAACAGTCTATCGACTCTGGATGGGTTTCTATGGACTGGAGGGTAGCTAATGTAGCACCACATTTTAAGAAAGGAGGGAGAGAGAAAACAGGTAATTATAGACCGGTTAGTCTGACATCAGTAGTGGGGAAAATGTTGGAATCAATTATTAAAGATGAAATAGCAGCACAATTGGAAAGCGGTGACAGGATCGGTCCAAGTCAGCATGGATTTATGAAAGGGAAATTCTGCTTGACAAATCTTCTTGAATTTTTGAGGATGTAACTGGTAGAATGGACATGGGAGAACCAGTGGATGTGATGTATTTGGACTTTCAAAAGGCTTTTGACAAGGTCCCACACACGAGATTGTTGTGCAAAATTAAAGCACATGGTATTGGGGGTAATGTACTGACGTGGATAGAGAACTGGTTGGCAGACAGGAAGCAGAGAGTCAGGATAAACAGGTCCTTTTCAGAATGGCAGGCAGTGACTAGTGGGGTACTGCAGGGCTCAATGCTGGGACCCCAGCTATTTACAATATACATTAATGATTTTGATGAGGGAATTGAGTATAATATCTCCAAGTTTGCAGATGACACTAAGCTGGGTGGCAGTGTGAGCTGTGAGGAAGATGCTAAAAGGCTGCAGTGTGACTTGGACAGATTAGGTGAGTGGGTAAACGCATGGCAGATGCAGTATAATATGGATAAATGTGAGGTTATCCATTTTGGTGGCAAAAACACGAAGGCAGAATATTATCTGAATGGCAGCTGATTAGGAAAAGCGAAGGTGCAGTGAGACCTGGGTGTCATGGTACATCAGTCATTTGAAAGTTGGCATGCAGGTCCAGCAGGTGGTGAAGAAGACAAATGGTATGTTGGCCTTCATAGCTAGGAGATTTGACTATAGGAGCTTGGAGGTCTTACTGCAGTTGTACAGGGCCTTAGTGAGGCCTCACCTGGAACATTGTGTTCAGTTTTAGTCTCCTAATCTGAGGAAGGATGTTCTTGCTATTGAGGGAGTGCAGCGAAGGTTCACCAGACTGACTCCTGGGATGGCAGGATTGACCTATAAGGAGAGACTGGATCGACTGGGTTTGTATTCACTGGAGTTTAGAAGAATGAGAGGGGATCTCATAGAAACATATAAAATACTGACGGAACTGGACAGGTTAGATGCATGAAACAATGTTCCCGAAGTTGGTGAAGTCCAGAACTGGGGACACAGCCTAAAGATAAGGCGTAAGCCATTTTGCACCAAGATGAAGAGAATTCCCTACCACAGAGTTGTTGATGCCAGTTAATTGGTTATATTCAAGAGGGGAGTCAGATATTGCCCTTACGGCTCAAGGGATCAAGGGGTATGGAGAGAAAGCAGGAAAGGGGTACTGAGGTGAATGATCAGCCATGATCTTATTAAATGGTAGTGCAGGCTCGAATGGCCAACTCCTCCACCTATTTTCTATGTTTCTATTTTTCAATCTTACAAAGGCTTTTGACACTGTCAACCATGAGGGCTTATGAAGTGTCCTCCTCTGTTTTGGATGCCCCCAAAAGTTTGTCAACATCCTTCACCTGCTCCACGACGACATGCAGGCCGTGATCCTTACCAGCGGTTCCATGACAGACCCAATCCACATCCGGACCAGGGTCAAACAGGGCTGCGTAATCGCTCCAACCCTCTTCTTAATCTTCCTCGCTGCCATGCTCCACCTCAGTCAACAAGCTCCCCACTGGAGTGGAACTAAATTACAGAACCAGTGGGAAGCTGTTTAACCTTCGCCGCCTCCAGGCCAGGTCCAAGATCACCAACCTCTGTCATTGTGCTGCAGTACGCGGACGACGCCTGCGTCTGCGCACATTGAGGCTGAACTCCAGGATATAGTCACCGAGGCATATGAAAGCATGGGCCTTATGCTTATCATCCATAAGACAAAGGTCCTCCAACAGCCTGTCCTCGCTGCACAGCACTGCCCCCCCCCCAGTCATCAAGATTCACGACGCGGACCTCGACAACATGGGCAACTTCCCATACCTTGGGAGCCTTTTATCAACAAAGGCAGACACGATGAGGCGATTCAATATCTCCTCCAGTGCAGCCTTTGGCCACCTGAGGAAGAGTGTTCGAAGACCAGGCCCTCAAATCTACTACCAAGCTCGTGGTCTACAGGGCTGTAGTAATACCTGCCCTGCTGTATGGGTCAGAGGCATGGACGATGTACAGAAGACACCAAGTCGCTGGAGATGTATCACCAACGATGTTGCTGCAAGACCCTGCAAATCCCCTGGGAGGACAGGTGCACCAACATCAATGCCCCTGCCCAGGCTAACATCCCCAACATTGTGTGTGGTCAGTGCTTCAATCAGCTTCACTGGGCAGGCCACATAGTTCTCATGCCAGACAAGAGACTCCCTAAGCAATTGTTCTATGCGGAGCAACTTCACGGCAAACGAGCCAAAGGTTGGCAGCGGAAACGTTACAAGGACACCCTCAAAGCCTCCCTGGTAAAGTGCGACATCGCCACTGACACCTGGGAGTCCCTGGCCGAAGACCGCCCTAGTTGGAGAAAGTGCATCCGGGAGGGCGTTGAGCTCTTCGAATCTCAACGGCGCGAGCGTGAAGAGGTCAGGCACAGGCAGCGGAAGGAGCATGCGGCAAATCAGTGCCACCCACCCCCCCTTCCCCTGACTAATGTCTGTCCCACCTGTGACAGGATCTGTGGCTCTTGTATTGGACTGTTTAGCCACCAAAGGACTTGCTTTAGGAGTGGCAGCAAGTCTTCCTCGATTCTGAGGGACTGCCCATGATGATCACTGCTTTATCGTTTTTCTTTTGTCGTCTCTTTGCTGGATTCTAAAAATTTCCCAATCCTCTGGCCTTCCACTGTCCTTTGCAACATTGTATGCCTTTTTTTCAAATTTGATACCATCCTTTACTTCCTTAGTTAGCCAGGAATTATTCATCCTTCTCTTAGCATCTTTAGTTCTAACTTGAATAAATCTTTGAGAGTTAAGAAATATCTCCTTAAATGTTTGCCACTGCGTTTCTACAGTCTTACCCTTTAACATATTTTCCCAGTCCACTTGGTGTCAGTCACAAGGGTTGGTTTATGTCACATGGGAGAAGCTTGGTGTCAGACTGTGGGGTTGGTTCAACCTCCTTTAACCTGACCAAGGCCTTTGACACTCAACCGTGAGGGAATATAGAATGTACTCTTCAAATTTGGCTGTCCTCCAAAAATTTGTCACCATCCTCCGTTTACTTCATGATAACATGCAAGCTGTGATCCTGACCAATGGATCCACCACAGACCCAATTCATGTATGAACTGGGGTGAAGCAAGGCTGTGTCATTGCACCGACACTCTTCTCGATCTTCCTTGCTGCAAAGCTACCTCTCACCATCAATAAGCTTCCCGCTGGAGTGGAGATAATCTGTAGAACAAACGGGAAACTGTTCAACTTCCATTGCCTTCAGACCAGATCGAAGGTCGTGCCATCCTCTGTCCTCGAATTACAATATGCGGATGATGCTTGCGTCTGCATTCACTCAGGACAAACTCCAAATCATCGTCAACATGTTCACCGTAGCGTCTGAGAGCATAGGCCTTACACGAAACATCCGTGAAACAAAGGTGCTCTATCAACCTGACCCCTGTCACCCCTCCTCCCCCCGATTGTCAAAATCCACGATGAGGCCTTGGACAACATGGACAATTTTTCATACCTCAGGAGCCTACTGTCAACAGGGGCAGATTTTGATGAGGTCCAACCACCACCTTCAGTGTGCCAGCGCAGCCTTTGGTCGCCTAAGGAATAGTGTTTGAAGACCTGAACCTTAAAACCAGCACAAAGCTCATGGTCTACAGAGCAGCAGTGATACCTGCTGTCAGACATGCTTCTCAGACATGGATTATGTACAGCAGGCACTCAAAGCAGTGGAGAAGTACCATCACCGCTGCCTCCGGAAGATCCTGCAAATCCATTGGCAGGATAGGCGCACCAATGTCTGTTCTTGCTCAGGCCAACATCCTCAGCATTGACCACGCTCTATCAGCTACGAAGGATGGGCCATATTGTCCATGCCTGATACGAGACTCCCAAAGCAAGCGCTCTACTCGGAGCTTTGACACGGCAAGCGAGCCCCAGGGGGGCAGAGGAAACGCTTCAAGGACACCCTCGAGGCCTCCTTGAACAAGTTCAACATCCCCACCGACACCTGGGAATCCCTAGCGCAAGATCGCTGAAAATGGAAGAGAATAATCTGGGGACGTCGAACACTTCACGTCTCTTCACCTGGAGCAAGCGTATACGATGGAAGGAGCAAACGACAACCCAAGCATTTCAACAAGTCGGCACGTCAACCACCGTCTGTCCAACCTGCGTCAGACTGTAGCTCCCACATTGGACTTAACAGACATCTGAGACCTCATTTTTAATGTGGAAGCAAGTCATCCTCAACTCCGAGGGACTGCCTTTTATGATGATGGTTGGTTTATATCAGACAGGAGGAGATTGGTGTCATGGAATCAAGCAGTTTACAACACAGGCCATTTAGCCTATCATGTCTGTACGGCCGAAAAAGAGCTATCCAGCCTAATCCCACTTTCCAGCTCTTGGTCCGTAGCCCTGGAGGTTACGGCACTTCAATGCATACCCAAGTACTTTGGTGAATGCAGTGAGGCTTTCTGCCTCTACTACTCTTTCAGGCAGTAAGTTCCAGACTCGCTCCTCCCTCTGGAGGTTATGCTAGGACTGTGTAAAACACTAGTTAGTCCACAGGCTGAGTACTCGCACAGTTCTGGTCACCACATTACAGGAACGATGTCATTGCACTGGAGAGGGTACAGAGGAGATTTACGAGGATGTTACCTGGACTGAAGAATTTGTGCTATGAAAAAAGTTTGAATGGGCTGGTATTGTTTCCTTTGGAATAGAGGAGGCTGAGGGTAGACTTGATTCTGTACAGAATTATGAGGGTCCTAGATGGAGTGTATAGGAAGGAAATACGAACATAAGACAAACAAATAAGAGCAGGAATAAGCCATCTGGCTCCTCGAGCCTGCTCCACCATTCAATAAGATCATGGCTAATCTGATCTTGGCCTCCACTCCACTTCCCTGCTCTCTCGCCATAAACCGTTGACACCCTTATTATTCAAAAATCTGTCTATCTCCACCTTGAATATATTCAATGACACAGCCTCCACAGATGTCTGGGGTAGAGAATTCCAAAGATTCACGACCCCCTGAGTGAAATTCATTCTTCTTTCCGTTTTAAGTAGGCGACCCCTTATTCTGAAACTATGCCTAGTTCTAGATATCCCCCATGAGGGGAAACATCCTCTCTGCATCAACCCTATCAAGCCCACTCAGCATCTTATACGTTTCAATAAGATCACCCCTCATTCTTCTAAACTCAAGAGTATAGGCTCAACCGGTTTATGGCAAGAGGCCAGGGAAGTGGAGTTGAGGCATATCTTCATATGAAAACCCCCTTCATCTCAGGAATCAACCTCGTGAACCTTCTGAACTGCCTCGTGAACCTTCTCTGAACTGACCCATTTCCTTTCGCAGAGGTCAATAACCAGGGGGCACAGATTGAAAGTAATTGGTAGAAGCTTTAGAGGTGAGTTGAGGAGAAACTTTTCACACAGGGTGGTGGGGCTCTGGAACTCACAGCCTGAAAGGGTGGTAGATGCAGAAAACCTCAACATTTGAAACATACTTAGATATGCACTGGAAGTGTCATAACCTAAAGGCTGTGGAGCAAGAGCTGCAAAGTGGGATTAGGCTGGATAGCTCTTTCTCGACTGGAACAAAAACAGTAAGCAGAATGGCCTCCTTTTGTGCCGTAAATTTCTATGATTCTGTGGTATCTCTGACTATTGCTGCCTAATTCTCAAACGTTCCTACATATTTGTTTTTCAATCGCTCTCTGACTGTTTATAGTACACTCCCAACATTGTGATTGCCCCTCTTTTGTTCATCAGTTCAACACATATGGCCTCATTTGATGATCCTTCTAACATATGCCTCCTCACTGCTGTGACAACACCTCAGCTTATCTGCCTTATTCCCTAGACTCTCTTGCCTTGAAGTATATAACCATTAAGCGCTGCCAAACTCCTTTGTTGATTTTCTAGCCTTTGTTTCCTCTGCCTTCCAACTCACTGACAAATTCTTTGCTCCTCTACCTTCTGCATCTACACTCAGGTTCTCATCCTCCTACCAAGCAAGCTTAAACCCTCCCCAACTGCATTAGCAAACCCCCAGGGAGGATAATGGTACCAGCCTTGTTGAGATGTGACCTTATCCGGCTTGTACAGTCCCCACCCCCTCAGGAATCTGGCTGTTCACGCTCGCCCCTCAGAATGCCCTGCAGCCTCTCAATGACATCTCTGACTCTGGCACCAGGAAGACAACCTACTGTCCTGGAATTATGTCAGCGGCCGCAGAAAGGCCGGTCTGTCCCCGGACTATTGAAACCCCTTTCAATATTGACTTCCTGACCTTGCACTTCCCCCGCTCTCCCCTCCCCCGTACAGTTGAGCCACCCATGATGCCTTGGACTTGGCTGTACTTCCTGAGGAACCACCAGTATGAGAGAGTGAGATGCACTCGAGGTCTCCTGCACTACCTGCCTGGTCCTCCATGTCTGTTTGATGGTCACCCATTCTCTCTGCCTGCACACTCTTTTATGCTGCGAGGTGACGACCTCCTGAAACGCGCTATCCAGGTAGCTCTCAGTCTCGCGGATGTAGTGACACTCGCTGCTGCTCAAGCTGCGAAACCCGGAGCTCGAGCTCCTCCAGATGACGATGCTTGTTGCGCACATGGTTGACCAGAACATGAGAAGCATGGTTGCTCCACGACAGGGTTTCATCTGTTTAATCAGCAACAACTGCACTGTGTTATTTCCTGAAATAATACCCGCTGTCCGGCCTGAATGAACCCATTTCACTACCAAATGCTGCAATGTTTGCTCCACCCCACAGGGGTCCTTCTGTTTAAAGCTACAATAGAGAAGTCCAGTATCCTCCTGTAGTTTGAGAGAAACCAGCTTTAACAATGGGGCAGAGCTTTAACCAATGAGGAAAATCTGGGCCCAGCCCCATCCCTCATACACTCCGATTTGTTGGAGGACCAACTGCCTGCCTGGTCCTCCAGTCCCACCCTCGCTCTGCCTATTGGTCGGGTGCTGCCGTCAATCAGCCTGGCAGTGTGAGCTGAGCATGCGCGTTGGGTGAGACCTGGGCGGAGGGAGCGGGTTAATAAACCCCAGGAGGATGCGGGCTTCATGCACACACTGTGCAGGCCCAAGAGACAATGCTCTATACCATCCGCTTCACGCAGACCCAAGTTCTGCCCCAAGCCCCGTGTTTGCCCCCCGGTTCCCGGCCCGGTCAGTGAGCGCCCGGGGGAGGGGGCTCAGCGGCCGCCATCTTGGTCAGGGCTGGGGTGGAGCAGGCTCAGCGGCCGCCATCTTGGTTAGGGCTGGGGGAGCGGGCTCAGTGGACACCATCTTGGTCAGCGCAGGTCTCGCTGCGCATGCGATGCCCTTTGAGCAGGAACAAAGGGTGGGCGGGGCTTCAGGGTGTCTCAGTTTGATTGGACACATGTTTGTGCCCAGGTCATTGGCCTTTGAAAGGAAACCTTGTTGTGCTGATTGTTGTCTGGTCACCTTATTGGGCTAGCCTGGCCTCACCCTATTGGGCCAGCACAGAAAACCCAGTGTGCAGCAGAGAAAATCAGCAGCTCATTGGTTTTATTCGCACTCTGTGCACATCGGATGCAGAACTGAACCCAACCTTGTAAGCTGGGAATGCAGCATCACAGTCACACTGGAGAGGCTGTTCACCTGCTCTCAATGGGGGAAAGGATTCACTCAATCATCTCACCTGCTGCGACACCAGCGAGTTCTCAAGTGACTGCAGCAGTTTGATTCTACTGTTATTCGCATCCTGACTGAATCGTGTTTGTCCTGTCAGTTGGGGTTTGTTTCTGCTGATGTTAGTAAACCTATAATTGGGCTGGAGTTTAATATTTTGATATTTCAAATAACAGTGTGTCGATAATTGATGTCTCCAAGATAAGATGAGCGAATTGATATCCTGTTACCGACTGCACCATTTTGTGCATTTTCTCCTTTCTAACTCGGATTATTTCAGTTCTCATATCTTCAATCACTCTCGGGGACAAGTAGCTGCTCTCCATACCTTCCAGAGTGCCTCTCCTTGCCTTGGTATCGAGGTAACCTGCCCGGGATCACTCAAAACAAAACCCAGTCTGTTAATCACTTTCAGATACTGGACTTGGCGTTCCGCACAGCATCTCTCTCATCTTCGATGTGTGAATGGAGCATCATGCCTGCAAACTTGGGTTCAATTTAAATTTGAATCCGCTCAGCAAACAATGGTTTACTTGTATATATTTTTAAAAATAATCACGTCAAATACTTGGCAAAGATTGAGTCAACAAGATGAATAAGTAAACACATCATGGCCCAATAAACCAGCTCTATATTCACCGAAGAAAGTCTGTTATCTAACGGCTTGAATATCAGTTGGTGAGATGAGCGACTCAATCTCTTTCCACGTGCAACAGCGTCCATTCCTACTGTCCCCACATTTACAGTGTTGAGTCAGGTGGGTGCACGAGTCTCACAGGCTGAACAATTGGTTGAAGGTGCATCTGTCCGCAGTATTCAGTGGGAAAGGGGATTAAATCACCGAGAATAATGAGCAGCCCCCCCACCAGTCTCTGAGCTTTATTGTCCAGTGATCACCTCACCATCACACACAAGCTCCTGAGATTTACCTCCGGTGTGTTATCATTGGTGCCAGTGATGGTAACAGTGAAGCTGTACCTATACCTGCCGTGAGGTTAATAAATCTCTCATTCTCTCACTGTTATGTCCTGCGGTTGGAAAGGAATGAAACACTTGCAATTCTCCAGTGAAATTTGCTCTATTTCAGTCTCCAGTCTTCTGTTTTCTGACTGTTACTTTCACTGTTTCCTCCCCAACCATTTCCAATATTTGTGGACATTGTTTAGTGCCGCAATAACTAACACATGGTCAAGGTTCAATAAACAGAGACAGGGTCCAGTGTAATATGTACAGAGACAGGGTCCGGTGTAATATGTACAGAGACAGGATCCGGTGTAGTATGTACAGAGACAGGATCCGGTGTAATATGTACAGAGACAGAATCTAGGGTAATATGTACAGAGACAGGGTCTAGGGTAATATGTACAGAGACAGGGTCTAGTGTAATATAAATGGAGACAGGGTAAAGTGCATTAATAACTGAGACAGGGTCTAGGGTAATATAAACAGAGACAGGGTCTAGTGTAATATAAATGGAGACAGGGTAAAGTGCATTAATAACTGAGACAGGGTCTAAGGTAATATAAATGGAGACGGGGTATAGTGCATTAATAGCTGAGACAAGGCCTAGTTTTACACTAGAAACAAGTCTTTAATAATTGTTTTTTTGCAATAATAACTGAAAGAGGTGATAGTGTCACACGAACAGAAGCTGGGTCCACTTTAACAATACCAGAAACATACTCTATTGAATACAACAGAGACAAGATCTATAGTTATAATAATAGAGGTGTGCGCTAGAGCTGGAATAACAGGGGCAGGTTATTTTCCAATCGTAGCAGAGGCCGGGTCTAGTGTAAAAATTCCAGAGACAGGGTCCCATACAATAAGAGTGGAGACAGGGTCCAGAGTAATAACAGCAAATACATGGCCCACTGTGAGAGTAACAAAGACAGTGCTGTATCCAATAATAACAAAGGCAGACTGGTGTTGTACTGAACACAATGCTGTATCTAGTGTGATGATCACACAGCCAATATCTCAATGCACTTAAACAAAGATTGGGTCTCATCTAATAGTGTGTGCAAGTCAGGGCCTATTGCTATAATCTCATTCACCCATCATCCCTGTGCTATCTGACCTACATTGGCTCCTGGTTAAGCAATGCCTCGATTTTAAAATTCTAATCCTTGGTTTCAAAACTCTCCATGGCCTCATCCTCCCTATCTCTGTAATCTGCTCCAGCCCCACAACCCTCCGAATTCCCTGCACTCCTCCAAATCTGTCCTCTTGGTCATCCCCGATTTTAATCACTCCACCATTGGCGGCCGTGCCTTCAGCTACCGAGGCTCTAAGTTTTGGAATTCCCCCTAAACCTCCACCTCCTCTTTGAAGAGGTAGTTTTTCAGAAGAACCTTAAATCAACCTTTTGGGAATCAGTCCTGATATCTTTCTCTGTGGCTCTGTGACAAAAATGTTTTTTTATTGATTTCTATCTTAAGCGCTGTGAGATGTTTCACTGTGTTAAAGGCACTATATTAATGTAAGTTCTGGTTGTTTTGTTGTTGTAGCAAATGCTTTGCCGAATGTCTAATAACAGAGTGAAGGTCCACTGCAGCATGAATGGGTGGGGTTAGTGTAAAAACACAGGTACGGTCTAGTGTAATGGGAACAGGGAACAGTGGTAGCACTCTCGCCCCTGAGTCAGGGGATCAAGGGTTCAATTCCCAATCCAGAGACCCGAGCACATAATCTAGGCTGAGACTCCAGGTGCCAGTACAGAGGGAGCGCTGCACTGTCAGAGGTGCTGTCTTTCAGAGGAGACATTGAACCGATGCCCCGTCTAGTCCCTAAGTTGGGTGTAAAAGATCCCACGTCCAAGATTCTGAGGAAGAACAGGTGGAGTTCTCCACGGTGTCCTGGCAAATGTGTATCCCGCAACTAACATCACTGAGAACAGATTATCTTGTCATCATTTCATAGCTGATTGTGGGATCTTGCTATGCACAAATTGGCTGCTGCATTTCCTCCATTACAACTGCTCTCCATTCACCTTCACCCCAACTCCTCTCTCACCCCTACTCTCCAAACCCCCTCACCCCAACTCCTCTTTCAGCCCAACTCTCCAACCCCCTCACTCCAACTCTCTGACCCCACTCCTCCAACTACTCTTCCACCCCTACTCTCCAACCCCCCTCACTCCAACTCTCCAACCCCACTCACTCCAACTCTCTAACCCCATTCACCCCAACTCCTCATTCACCCATATTCTCCAAACCCCCTCACCCTAACTCTTCTTTCATAAGAACAGAAGAAATAGGAACAGGAGTAGGCCATACGGCTCCTCGAGCCTGCTCCGCCATTTAATACGATCATGGCTGATCCGATCATTACTCAGGTCCACTTCCCTGCCTGCTCCCCATAACCCCCCATAACCCCTTAACCCCTTATTGTTTAAGAAACTCTATTTCTGTCTTAAATGTCCCAGTTTCCACAGCTCTCTGAGGCAGCGAGTTCCACAGATCCACAATCATCTGAGAGAAGAAATTTCTCCTCATCTCAGTTTTAAATGGGCGGCCCCTTATTCTAAAATTATGCCCTCTCGTTCCAGTCTCCTCTATCTGCAGAAACATCCTCTCTGCATCCACCTTGTCAAGCCCCCTCATAATCTTATACGTTTCTATAAGATCACTTCTCATTCTTCTGAATTCCAATGAGTAGAGGCCCAACCTAATCAACCTTTCCACATAAGTCAACCCTCTCATCTCTGGAATCAACCTTGTGAACCTTCTCTGAACTGCCTCCAAAGCAAGTATATCCTTTCGTAAATATGGAAACCAAAACTGCACGCAGTAGTCCAGGTGTGGCTTCACCAATATCCTGTACAACTGTAGCAAGACTTGCCTGTTTTTATACTCCATTCCCTTTGCAATAAAGGCCAAGGTTCCATTGTCCTTCCTGATCACTTGCTGTACCTACATACTAACCTTTTGTGTTTCATGCACAAGTACCCCCAGGTCCTGCTGTAATGCAGCACTTTACAATCTTTCTCCATTTAAATAATGACTTGCTCTTTGATTTTTTTTCTGCCAAAGTGCATGACCTCACACTTTCCAACATTATACTCCATCTGTCAAATTTTTGCCCAATCACTTAGTGGGCCTTACTCTCCAACCCCTCCTCATCTTCCATTCACTTCAATTGAAAATAAATAGACAGGTTGTACCAGTGAGGATTTGAAATATATTTACAACAGATTCGAGATGTTCTTAGAGTCCTGATCTTTCTCTATCATTTGAGGAGTTAAATAATAGACTTTCTCCTGTGAATATAGAGCTGGAGTATTGGGCTGTGATGTGTTTACTTGTTCATCTTGTTGACTTTAAACCTTTGCCAATTATTTGATGTGATCTGTATACTTGTATGTATTTTTTTTTAATCCACAGAGTGGTTTCAAATTTAAATTAAACCCAGGTTTGGAGGCGTGATGCTCAAATCATACATTAAACATGAGAGAGATGCTGTGGGACACACGCTAAGTCCAGTAACTGAAAATGATTAACAGACTGGGTTTTGTGTTTAGTGATCCTGGCCGTGTTATCGATACCATACCTGGATACCAAGACTAGGAGAGGCACTCTATAGAAGGTATGGGGAGCTGGGACTTGTCCATGAGAGTAACCGAAGTATGAGAACTGAACTAATCTAGAGTAAGAAAGGTGAAAAGGTTCAAAACATGGAAACAGAGAAGATAGGTGCAGGAGGAAGCCATTTGCCCCTTTGAACCTGCACCACCATTCAATAAGATCATGGCTGATCATCACCTCAGTATCCCTTTCCTGCTTTCACTCCATACCCCTTGATCCCTTTAGCCGTAAGGGTCATATCTAACTCCCTCTTGAATCCAACGAACTGGCATCAACAACTCTCTGCGGTAGAGAATTACACAGGTTAACAACTCTCCGAGTGAAGAAGTTTCTCCTCATCTTGGTCCTAAATGGCTTACCCCTTATCCTTAGACTGTGTCCCCTGGTTCTGGACTTCCCCAACTTCGGGAACATTCTTCCTGCATCTAACCTGTCCCGTTCCGTCAGTATTTTATATGTTTCTATGAGATCCCCTCTCATTCTTCTAAACTCCAGTGAATACAGGCCCAGTCGATCCAGTCTCTCCTCATATGTCAGTGCTGCCATCCCAGGAATCAGTCTGGTGAACCTTCGCTGAACTCCCTCAATAGCAAGAATGTCCTTCCTCCGATTAGGAGACCAAAACTGAACACAATATTACAGCTGAGGCCTCACTAAGGCCCTGTACAACTGCAGTAGGACCTCCCTGTTCCAATACTCAAATCCCCTAGCTATGAAGGCCAACATGCCATTTGCCGCCTTCACCGCCTGCTGTAGCTGCATGCCAACTTTCAATGACTGATGTACCATGACACCCAGGTCTCGTTGCACCTCCCCTTTTCCTAATCTGCCGCCATTCAGATAATATTCTGCCTTCGTGTTTTTGCCACCAAATTGGATAACCTCACATTTATCCACATTATACTGCATCTGCCATGCATTT
This sequence comes from Pristiophorus japonicus, assembly GCF_044704955.1. NCBI lineage: Eukaryota > Metazoa > Chordata > Chondrichthyes > Pristiophoridae > Pristiophorus > Pristiophorus japonicus. The sequence continues at coordinate 213,448,898 of NC_091985.1, forward strand.
GCCCACTTTCCTAACCTGTCCAAATCACCCTGCAGCCTCTTAGCATCCTCCTCACAGCTCACACCGCCACCTGGTTTAGTGTCATCTGCAAACTTGGAGATATTACCCTCAATTCCTTCATCCAAATCATGAATGTATATTGTGAAGAGTTGGGGTCCCAGCACTGAGCCCTGCGGTACTCCACTAGTTACTGCCTCCCATTCCGAAAAGGACCCGTTCATCCCGACTCTCTGCTTCCTGTCTACCAACCAGTTCTATATCCACGCCAGTACATTGCCCCCAATACCATGTGCCTTGATCTTGTACACCAATCTCTTATTTGGTACCTTGGCAAAGGCCTTTTGAAATTCCAAATATACCACATCCACTGGTTCTCCCTTGTCCACTCTACTAGTTACATCCTCAAAAATTCCAGAAGTTTGGTCAAGCATGATTTCCCTTTCATAAATCCATGTTGACTTGGACTGATCCTGTCACCGCTTTCCAAATACGCTGCTATTTCATCCTTAATAATAAATTCCAACATTTTCCCCACTACTGATGTCAGGCTAACCGGTCGATAATTACCCGTTTTCTCTCCCTCCTTTTTTAAAAATTGGTGTTACATTAGCTACTCTCCAGTCCCGCTTCCTCACCAAAAAGGGCTGTTCACAGTTTTTCAATGACCTGACATTCTAGGTGCCAAACTCCATGCTGAAGGATGAAAGATGAATGTGGGGTGGCCGTTGCACACCAGCCACCACACGGGCTTGACAGAGCTAGATCTTGATCCAGTGGCAAGGGTTAACCAAGACTGCTGCACGGACCTAGTGCGTACACATTCTCCTACTATCCATAGATCACAGTGTGGGCTGGCCCGTGCGGCCCCTGGGGCCTCGCCTCTCCTGGGCCACAAACCCTCACCTCCTGGGCCCCGATTACGATGCTCCTGGGCCCCTATCTCTTACTGTTCCTCCGGCCCAATCAAATATGGAGCAGTCAGAAACAGGATATCAATTGGTCTCCTCTTATCTTGGAGACATCAAATATCAACACTGTTATTTGAAATAACAAAATATTAAACTGCCTAGTTGAAGAGTTATTAACATCAGCAGAAACAAACACCAACTAACAAAATGAACACAGTTCATTAGGATGTGAATAACAACAGCAGAATCCAACCCCTACAGTCACTTGTGAACTTGCTGGTGTGTCAGCAGGTTGGATGAGTTAGTGAATCCCTTTCCACACTCAGAGCAGGTGAACGACCTCTTCCCAGTGTGAACTCACTGGTGTGTCAGCAGGCTGGAAGAGTGAGTGAATTCCTTCACACATGTGGAGCAGGTGAACAGTCTCTCCCTGGTGTGAACTCGCTGGTGTATCAGCAGGTAGGATGAATGAATGAATCCCTTCTCACACTCACAGCAGGTGAAAGGTCTCTCCTCGGTAGGACTGCGCCGATGAACTTCCAGATCAGACGGGTAATTGAATCCTTTCCCACAGTCCCCACATTCCCACGGTTTATCCGTGGTGCGGATGTCCTTGTGTCTCTCCAGGTTGAACGATCTGTTGAAGTCTCGTCCACACAGAACGCGTGTACAGTTTCTCCCCGCTGTGAATGGTGTAATGTTTTTTCAGGCTGTGTAACTGGTTAAAGCTCTTTCCACAGTCAGTGCACTAGAACACTCTCACTCGGGTGTGTGCGTCTCGGTGCTTTTCCAGTCACACTGATGTTTGAAATCTATTCCCACAGACAGAACAGACAAACATTTCTCCTTCCACAGTCAAAGGATGATGATATTCAGGTCCTGAGGAATCGAATGACTGTCAGATTTTGATGGATGTTTGATTTTAGTTTCCCATCTGCAAATCCTGCCCTTCTAATACCATGGAAAAGGAGTTTACAAAAACCGTTACTGCAAATACAGGACAGAAATTCACAACAGACAATTCTAGATTCTATGGAACATTCTTTCCTCTCTTCCTCCAAAGCTGTAAATTCCCGTCGCATACACTCTCCGTCCTTCCTGTGCTGAAATGCAAACACATCGCACGTCTAAGACGTCTTGTCCGCCACTCCCAGTTTTCACCACCAACTCTGTCTGGGTTCAGTTCTGCACTCTCCGGTTCCCCGCGCTCTCCTACCCTGAAAGTGCTGACTATGTCTGGGTTCAGTTCTACACTCACTGGTTCTCCTCCCTCTCCTCCCCTGAAGGTGCTGACTCTGGCTGGGTTCACTGGGTCCCTGTAGGCCCGCCCACACTTCGCTCTTTTGCAAAGATGGCCACGCATGCGCTCTACATCTTGATGAATCTCGGTGGTGGGGTACAAACCTGCAGCTTTCCTTTTATTATTAATAATAATAACTTTTATTTATATCGCGCCTTTAATGTACAACGTCCCAAGGCGATTCACGACAGTGTTACAAGGCGAGTTAGCCTAACTTCTGTCGCAGGACATTTGGAAAAGCATAATTCAGTCAAGCAGAGTCAGCATGGTTTTATGAATTAGAAATCATGGTTGACAAATTTTCTGGAGTTCTTTGAGGATGTAATGAGCAGAGTGGATAAAGGGGAACCTATGGATGTGTATTTTTATTTCCAGAAGGCATTTGATAAGGTGCCACATAAAAGGTAACTGGGTTGAGGGTAATATGGCTGGAGGATTGGCAAACTAACAGAAAACAGAGAGTCAGGATAAATGGGTCATTTTCCGGTTGGCAAACAGTAACTAGTGGGGTGCCCCAGGGATCGGTGCTGGGGCCTCAACTATTTACAATATATACTAATGATTTGGATGAAGGGACCGAGTGTAATGTAGCCAAGTTTACTAATGAGTCGGCGAGAGACGCAGCGGGGAGATCGAGGTGGCCTAATTAAGGCCTAGTGTCGGAGAAGCCTATCGGTGCAGCTGCAGCAGGGAGGCAAAAAAGAAGTAGAAAGAAATCGAAAGGTGACGTCACAGCAAGGGGGTAAATGATTGGTAAGTAGCTTTTCTTTTTTCTTTTCTTTATCAGTAAGTAACATTTAGCATTGTTGCCAAATTAAGTTAATCTAAGGGTTAAGTCATGGCAGCAGAGCTCGGACTCGTGTTATGCTCCTCCTGTACTATGTGGAAAGTCAGGGACGCTTCCACTGTCCCTGCTGACTATGTGTGTGGGAAGTGTATCCTCCTCCAGCTCCTGACGGACCGCATTGCGGAACTGGAGCTGCGGGTAGATTCACTGGAGCATGCACGACGCTGAGAATGATGTGAGTAGCACATTTAGTGAGTTGGTCTTACCGCAGGTAAAGAGTCCATAGCCAGATAGGGAATGGAAGACCAACAGGAAGAGCAGTGCAAGGAAGGTAGTGCAGGGATCCCCTGCGGTCATCCCCCTGCAAAACAGATACACCACTTTGGGTACTGTTGAGGGGGATGACTCATCAGGGGAGAGCAGCAGCAGCCAAGTTCATGGCACCGTGGGTGGCTCTGCTGCACAGGAGGGCAGAAAAAAGAGTGGGAAAGCGATAGTGATAGGGGATTCAATTGTAAGGGGAATAGATAGGCGTTTCTGCGGCCACAACCGAGACTACAGCATGGTATGTTGCCTCCCTGGTGCAAGGGTCAAGAATGTCTTGGAGCGGGTGCAGGACATTCTGAAAAGGGAGGGTGAACAGCCAATTCTCGTGGTGCATACAGGTACCAACGATATACGTAAAAAAACGGGATGAGGTCCTACGAGACGAATTTAGGGAGCGAGGAGTTAAATTAAAAAGTAGGATCTTAAAAGTACTAATCTCAGGATTGCTACCAGTGCCACGTGCTAGTCAGAGTAGGAATCGCAGGATAGCTCAGATGAATACGTGGCTTGAACAATAATGCAGAAGGGAGGGATTCAAATTCCTGGGACATTGGAACCGGTTCTGGGGGAAGTGGGACCAGTACAAACCGGACGGTCTGCACCTGGGCAGGACCGGAACCAATGTCCTAGGGGTAGTGTTTGCTAGTGCTGTTGGGGAGGAGTTAAACTAATATGGCAGGGGGATTGGAACCGATGCAGGGAGACAGAGGGAAATAAAATGGTGTCAGAAGCAAAAGATAGAAAGGAGAATAGTAAAAGTGGAGAGCAGAGAAACCCAAGGCAAAAAACAAAAAGGGCCACATTACAGCAAAAGTCTAAAGGGGCAAAGTTGTTAAAAAGACAAGCCTGAAGGCTCTGTACCTCAATGTGAGGAGTATTCAGAATAAGGTGGATGAATTAGCTGCGCAGATAGCTGTTAACAGATATGATGTAATTGGCATCACGGAGACATGGCTCCAGGGTGACCAATGCTGGGAACTCAACATCCAAGGGTATTCAGCATTTAGGAAGGATAGACAGAAAGGAAAAGGAGGCGGGGTGGCGTTGCTGGTTAAGAAGGAAATTAATGCAATAGTAAGGAGGAACATTAGCCTGGATGATGTGGAATCGGTTTGGGTGGAGCTGCGGAATTCCAAAGTGCAGAAAACGCTAGTGGGAGTTGTATACAGACCACCAAACATAGTAGTGAGGTTGGGGACAGCATCAAACAAGAAATAAGGGATGTGTGCAATAAAGGTACAGCAGTGGCTGGCTATGCTGCACAGGAGGGCAGGAAAAAGAGTGGGAGAGCGATAGTGATAGGGGATTCGATTGTAAGGGGAATAGATAGGCGTTTCTGCGGCCGCAACCGAGACTCCAGGATGGTATGTTGCCTCCCTGGTGCAAGGGTCAAGGATGTCTTGGAGCAGGTGCAGGACATTCTGAAAAGAGGGTGAACAGCCAATTGTTGTGGTGCACATTGGTACCAATGATATAGGTTAAAAAAAAGGGAGGAGGTCCTACGAGATGAATTTAAGGAGTTAGGAGCTAAATTAAAACGTAGGACCTCAAAAGTAGTAATCTCAGGATTGCTACCAGTGCCACGTGCTAGTCAGAGTAGGAATCGCAGGATAGCTCAGATGAATACGTGGCTTGAGCAGTGGTGCAGCATGGAGGGATTCAAATTCCTGGGGCATTGGAACCGGTTCTGGGGGAGGTGGGACCAGTACAAACCGGACGGTCTGCACCGAGGCAGGACCGGAACCAATGTCCTAGGCTGTTGGGGTGGAGTTAAACTAATGTGGCACGGGGATGGGAACCAATGCAGGGAGACAGAGGGAAACAAAAAGGAGACAAAAGCAAGAAAGGAGATGAGTAAAAGTGGAGGGCAGAGAAACCCAAGGCAAAAAACAAAAAGGGCCACTGAATGTAAAGGGGCTGCAGGAGGGGTCAAAACTAAAAATCATGGATTAAAAACTAGTATCAAAACACTCTATCTAACACACGCAGTATTCGAAATAAAGTAAATGAGTTGACGGCACAAATCATTACAAATGGGTATGATTTGGTGGCCGTTACAGAAACGTGGTTGCAGGGTGGCCAAGACTGGGAATTAAACATTCAGGGGTATCTGACGATTCGGAAAGATAGACAAGAAGAGAAAGGAGGTGGGGTAGCTCTGTTAATAAAGAATGATATCAGGGCAGTTGTGAGAGACGATATTGGCTCTAATGAACAAAATGTTGAATCATTGTGGGTGGAGATTAGAGATGGTAAGGGGAAAAAGTCACTGGTGCGCGTAGTTTATAGGCCCCCAAATAATAACTTCACGGTGGGGCGGGCAATAATCAAGGGAATAATGGAGGCATGTGAAAAAGGAACGGCAGTAATCATGGGGGATTTTAACCTACATATCGATTGGTCAAATCAAATCGCACGGGGTAGCCTGGAGGAGGAATTCATAGAATGCATACGGGATTGTTTCTTAGAACAGTATGTTACAGAACCTACAAGGGAGCAAGCTATCTTCGATCTGGTCCTCTGCAATGAGACAGGAATAATAAACGATCTTCTAGTAAAAGATCCTCTCGGAATGAGTGATCACAATATGGTTGAATTTGTAATACAGATTGAGGGTGAGGAAGTAGTGTCTCAAACAAGCATACTATGCTTAAACAAAGGGGACTACAGTGGGATGAGGGCAGAGTTGGCTAAAGTAGACTGGAAACAGAGACTAAACGGTGGCACAATTGAGGAACAGTGGACGACTTTTAAGGAGCTCTTTCATAATGCGCAACAAAAATATATTCCAGTGAAAAAAGGGCGGCAAGAGAAGGGATAGCCAGCCGTGGATAACCAGGGAAATTAAGGAGAGTATCAAATTAAAAACCAATGCGTATAAGGTGGCCAAGGTTAGTGGGAAACTAGAAGATTGGGAAAATTTTAAACGACAGCAAAGAATGACTAAGAAAGCAATAAAGAAAGGAAAGATAGATTACGAAGGTAAACTTGCGCAAAACATAAAAACGGATAGTAAAAGCTTTTACAGATATATAAAACGGAAAAGAGTGACTAAAGTAAATGTTGGTCCCTTAGAAGATGAGAAGGAGGATTTAATAATGGGAAATGTGGAAATGGCTGAGACCTTAAACAATTATTTTGCTTTGGTCTTCACAGTGGAAGACACAGAAACCATGCCAGAAATTGCTGGTCACAGGAATGTGGGAAGGGAGGACCTTGAGACAATCACTATCACTAGGGGGGTAGTGTTGGACAGGCTAATGGGACTCGAGGTAGACAGTCCCCTGGTCCTGATGAAGTACATCCCAGGGTATTAAAAGAGATGGCGGAGGTTATAGCAGATGCATTCGTTATAATCTACCACAATTCTCTGGACTGGAAAGCAGCTAATGTAATGCCTCTGTTTAAAAAGGGGGCAGACAAAAGTCAGGTAACTATAGGCTGGTTAGTTTAACATCTGTAGTGGGGAAAATGCTTGAAACTATCATTAAGGAAGAAATAGCAGGACATCTTGATGGGAATAGTGCAATCAAGCAGAAGCAGCATGGATTCATGAAGGGGAAATCATGTTTAACGAATTTACTGGAATTCTTTGAGGATATAACGAGCATGGTGGATAGAGGTGTACCGATAGATGTGGTGTATTTAGATTTCCAGAAGGCATTCGATAAGGTGCCACACAAAAGGTTACTGCAGAAGATAAAGGTACGCGGGGTCAGTGGAAATGTATTCGCATGGATAGAGAATTGGCTGGGTAACAGAAAGCAGAGAGTCGGGATAAATGGGTCCTTTTCGGGTTGGAAATCAGTGGTTAGTGGTGTGCCACAGGGATCGGTGCTGGGACCACAACTGTTTACAATATACATAGATGACCTGGAAGAGGGGACAGAGTGTAGTGTAACAAAATTTGCAGATGACACAAAGATTAGTGGGAAAGCGGCTTGTGTGGAGGACACAGAGAGGCTGCAAAGAGATTTAGATAAGTTAAGCGAATGGGCTAAGGACAATGTCAGAAAGTGTGAGGTCATCCACCTTGGGGAAAAAAAAGGGAATACTATTTGAATGGGGAGAAATTACAATATGCTGCGGTGCAGAGGGACCTGGGGGTCCTTGTGCATGAATCCCAAAAAGTTTGTTTGCAGGTGCAGCAGGTAATCAGGAAGGCGAATGGAATGTTGGCTTTCATTGCGAGAGGGATGGAGTACAAAAGCAGGGAGGTCCTTCTGCAACTGTATAGGGTATTGGTGAGGCCGCACCTGGAGTACTGCGTGCAGTTTTGGTCACCTTACTTAAGGAAGGATATACTGGCTTTGGAGGGGGGTATAGAGACGATTCACTAGGCTGATTCCGGAGATGAGGGGGTTACCTTATGATGATAGATTGAGTAGACTGGGTCTTTACTCGTTGGAGTTCAGAAGGATGAGGGGTGATCTTATAGAAACATTTAAAATTATGAAGGGGATAGACAAGATAGAGGCAGAGAGGTTGTTTCCACTGGTCGGGGAGACTAGAACTAGGGGGCACAGCCTCACTATACGGCGGAACCAATTTAAAACCGAGTTGAGAAGGAATTTCTTCTCCCAGAGGGTTGTGAATCTGTGGAATTCTCTGCCCAAGGAAGCAGTTGAGGCTTGCTCATTGAATGTATTCAAGTCACAGATAGATAGATTTTTAACCAATAAGGGAGTTAAGGGTTATGGGGAGCGGGCGGGTAAATGGAGCTGAGTCCACGGCCAGATCAGCCATGATCTTGTTGAATGGCGGAGCAGGCTCGAGGGGCTAGATGGCCGACTCCTGTTCCTAATTCTTATGTTCTTATGTTATCATGGGCGACTTTAATTTACATATTGATTGGGCTAACCAATGCGGTGGAGGAGGATTTCCTGGAGTGTATTTGGGATTGTTTTCTCGACCAATATGTCGAGAAACCAACTGGAGAGCTGGCCATCCTAGACTGGGTGATGTGTAATGAGAAGGGACTAATTAGCAATCTTGTTGTGCGAGGCCCCTTGGGGAAGAGTGACCATAATATGGTAGAATTCCTTATTAAGATGGAGAGTGACACAGTTAATTCGGAAACTAGGGTCCTGAACTTAAGGAAAGGTAACTTCGATGGTATGAGGCGTGAATTGGATGGAATAGACTGGCAAAGGGTACTTCAAGGGTTGACGGTGGATAAGCAATGGCAAACATTTAAAGATCACATGGATGAACTTCAGCAATTGTACATCCCTGTCTGGAGTAAAAATAAAACGGGGAAGGTATCTCAACCATGGCTAACAAGGGAAATTAAGGATAGTGTTAAAGCCAAGGAAGAGGCGCATAATTTGTCTAGAAAAAGCAACAAACCTGAGGACTGGGAGAAATTTAGAATTCAACAGAGGAAGCTTAAGGGTTTAATTAAGAGGGGGAAAATGGAGTACGAGTGGAAGCTTGCAGGGAACATAAAAGCTTCTATAAATATGTGAAGAGAAAAAGATTAGTGAAGACAAACATAGGTCCCTTGCAGTCGGATTCAGGTGAATTTATAATGGGGAACAAAGAAATGGCAGACCAATTGAACAAATACATTGGTTCTGTCTTCACGAAGGAAGACACAAATAACCTTCCGATTGTACTAGGGGACAGTTGGTCTTGTGAGAAGGAGGAACTGAAGGATATCCTTATTAGGTGGGAAATTGTGTTAGGGAAATTGATGGGATTGAAGGCCGACAAATCCGCAGGGCCTGATAGTCTGCATCCCAGAGTACTTAAGGAAGTGGCCCTCGAAATAGTGGATGCATTGGTGATCATTTTCCAACAGTCTATCAACTCTGGATCAGTTCCTATAGACTGCAGGATAGCTAATGTAACACCATTTTTTAAAAAAGGAGGTAGAGAGAAAACGGGTAATTATAGACCGGTTAGCCTGACATCAGTAGTGGAGAAAATGTTGGAATCAATTATTAAGGATGAAATAGCAGCGCATTTGGAAAGCAGTGACAGGATCAGACCAAGTCAGCATGGATTTATGAAAGGGAAATCATGCTTGACGAATCTTCTGGAATTTTTTGAGGATGTAACTAGCAGAGTGGACAAGGGGGAACCAGTGGATGTGGTATATTTGGAGTTTCAAAAGGCTTTTGACAAGGTCCCGCACAAGAGATTGGTGTGCAAAATACACGGTATTGGTGGTAATGTGCTGACGTGGATAGATAACTGGTTGGCAGACAGGAAGCAGAGAGTCGGGATAAATAGGTCCTTTTCAGAATGGCAGGTGTAAAGTCCTTACTCTACAGCATGAAACCACAGGAGGCACATTCCAGGGACAAGGCCACTCCATGACCTTAACTCTTTATTACAGCACTCCAGAAGTGATGACCCTGCGTGGGACCTCCCTTTATATACCTGAGTAATCAGGTAAGGAGTGTCTCCCACAAGTTCATCCCTGTGGTCAAGGTGTGTATCTGAGTTGAGTATACAGTAATACAGTGGTGTTACATTGTAGTTACAAACATGACATCACCTTTCCCCCCCCCCCCCCACAAAGTCTTATTGCGATCATAGGTTTAGTCTTTCATGTGGCCTGCGCTCCCTCGTGGAGCACCAAAATTGGGGCTCTGGTTGTTGGACACTGACGTGGTGATTCCGGGCTGACCTCAGGAACTGTACATTCCTCTGATGCTTTTGTTGCACGTTCACTGGCGGTAGTGTGAGCTCCATCTCATGGTCTTCTTCAGGTTCCTCCGTGTCATTGCTGAACCTTTTTTTTTTACTTGGTCCACATGCTTACGGCATATCTGGCCATTGTGGAGTTTTACCATAATGACCCTATTCCCCTCTTTGTCAACGACAGTACCCTCGAGCCATTTGGGCCCCATGGTGTGATTCAGGACGAATACAGGATCATTTATTTCTATACATCTCCCCTTGAATTATGGTCATGGTACTCGTTTTGTGCCTTACGCTTGCCCTCAACTATGTCGGTCAGGACTGGGTGGATGAGGGACAACCGAGTTTTGAGTGTCCATTTCATGAGTAGCTCTGCGGGCGGGACCCCCGTGAGCAATTGCGGCCAGGACCTATAGGCCTGCAGGAGGCGCGATAGGCGGCATTGTAGGGAGGGTACTTGAATCCTGAGCATCCCTTGCTTAACGATTTGGACAGCACGTTCCACCTGGCCATTGGAGGCCGGCTTGAACGGTGCAGTCCTGACGTGGTTGATGCCATTGCCCGACATAAACTCCCGGAATTCATAGCTCATGAAACATAGGCCATTATCACTAACCAGGATGTCCGGCAAGCCATGGGTTGCGAAGACCGCACATAGGCTTTCCACGGTGGTGGATGACGTGCATGAATTCAGGATGATGCACTCGATCCATTTCGAGTACGCATCTACAACGATAAGGAACATCTTCCCCATGAATGGGCCCGTGTAGTCAACGTGAATGCGTGATCATGGCTTGGTGGGCCAGGGCCACGCGCTGAGCGGGGCCTCCCTGGGGGCATTGCCCAGCTGGGCACATGTCATGCATCTGCGAACAGTGTTCCAGGTCTGAATCACTTCCGGGCCATCAAACGTGTGACCGGGCAATGGCCTTCACCATCACAATGCCTGGGTGCTCGCTGTGGAGTTCCCTGATGAACGCCTCCCTGCTCTTCTGGGGCATGACTAACCTGCTGCCGCATAGTAGGCAGTCAGCTTGGATGGAGAGCTCATCCATCCGTGTGTGGAATGGTCTGACCTCCTCAGGGCATGCTCCGTGCGCAGGCGCCCAATCCCCAGTCAGGACACATTTCTTAATCAAGGATCGGAGGGGATCCCTGTTTGTCCAGATTTTGATCTGGTGGGCTGTGATAGGGGAGCCTGCACTGTCGAAGGCATCGACAGCCATGACGATCTCAGCGCTTTGCTCAGCTGCCCCCTCGGTGGTGGCCAGTGGGAGCCTGCTCTGCATGTCAGCGCAATTTTCAATGCCGGGCCAGTGCCGGATGGAGTAGTCATAGGCCGCTAGTGTGACAGCCCATCGCTGTATGCGAGCTGATGCATTGGCATTGACAGCCTTGCTGTCTGACAACAGGGATGTGAGTGGCTTATGGTCCGTCTCTAATTCAAACTTCCTACCAAAGAGGTACTGATGCATTTTCTTTACATCATAGACACATGCAAGCGCTTCCTTTTCAATCATCCCATAGCCCCGTTTTGCTAGAGAGAGCGACCTGGAGGCATAAGCCTCAAATTGTAGCTGACCATCAGAATTACCCTGCTGCAACACGCATCCAACCCCATAGGACGATGTATCACATGTCAGAACTAAACTTTTGCAAGGGTCGTACAGAGTCAACAGCTTGTTTGAACACAGTAGGTTTTGCGCCCGATCGAAAGCCTGTTCCTGACAGTCCCCCCAAAACCAATCGCGACCCTTACGCAGGAGCACGTGTAGTGGCTCCAACAACGTGCTCAAGTTCGGCAGAAAGTTCCTGAAATAGTTCAACAGTCCCAGGAATGAACGCAGTTCCGATGTGTTGCAGGGCCTGGGTGCTCGTCGAATCGCCTCTGTCCCACCGAATCTCATCTGCAGCAACCCTCCTGCCCAGAAACTCCACCTCGGGAGCTAAGAACATGCATTTAGACTTGTTGAATCGCAGGCCTACCCGGTCCAGTCGGCATAGTACCTCCTCCAGGTTGTGGAGATGTTCCTCGGAGTTTCGACCTGTGATGAGGATGTCGTCCTTGAATACGATCGTTCCAGGGATGGATTTAAGCAATCTTTCCATGTTGCGTTGGAAGATCGCGGCCGCTGATCGAATGCCAAATGGGCACCTGTTATACGCAAACAGTCCCTTGTGCGTGGTGATGGTGGTCAGCAGTTTAGATTCGTTGGCCAGTTCCTGGATCATATAGGCTGAAGTGAGGTCCAACTTGGTGAACAGCTTGCCACCTGCCAGTGTGGCGAAGAGGTCCTCCGCTCTTGGGAGCGGGTATTGGTCTTGTAAGGACACCAGATTGATGGTGGCCTTGTAGTCGCCACAGATCCTGACAAGAGCCATCCGCTTTAAGAGCGGGTCGATGGGGCTCGCCCAGTCGATGAATTCAACAGGCAAGTTGACTGGCAGTTAGTCATATTTGTGACTTATTTTACAAACATCTTTTTCACCCAAAACAGGAAGTATGTCAAAGTATGCCTTGATTTTCTCGGCCATCCTTGCATGGGAGGGGTCAGAGTCCTTACAGAATTTCTTACATTGTCATTTAGCCCTTCCTGTTCCTCCAGTACCTTTTGTTATTTATCTTCAATGTGCACAGAATCTAGATAACCAACTCATCATTACCACACTCACCACCCACCTCCCTACAGCCAGAATCTCCCTGCACCTCACCAACTGCATCTTTATCCTAACCATGTTCTCTGGCTTCTGAACTGCTTCTTCCTCTATGACTTGGTCTTCTGCATTCGGGGTTAGTCCTTGATCTAATTGACTGATTCGACAGTCTCAAGGGGCTGAATGGCCTACTCCTGTTCCGATGTTCCTATATCAGCACATTTTTGTGTCTTTACAAGCATTCTTCCTGACGTTAGTGCACCCTCTATTATTTTATGTGCTCGGTTTCCTCCAGCACTTATTTCTGTTTCTTGCTGACCCTGCACCTGTTGCAAAAATCCCCGTCACAGGTCTCCTGTGACTCGCTCTCAATATTGAGTACCAGCCCATCCACTTCACTAAAGTATGACTCAATTAGTCCAATACTATCTATTGTGTTCAGAATAACTCCACAAGACTGTGTTGTATACTCAAACCATTGTGACCTTGGTCTGTTTAATGTAACTCCAAAGTGAGGAAGCAGTATGGTGGATTGCCTTCTATACCTGCTTGCCCAGGGTGCACAGGTGACCCTTGGGTCTCCCACAGGTGTGCCCCCTAGTGGCAAATCTTACACATTGGTGAGGTTTGCATACATAACATCACTCCCCCGCCTCCCTCCCCCCCAAAGTCCTATGTACAAGTTATTTACAGGTTGAGGCGATCTGGCGCTCTGCATTCCCGGGTTGATCGCCTGAGTTGAAGTCCTAGCTTGGGTGAGTTGGTCGGATCATTGCTGCACGGCAGCGCGGCTGGTCTGATCGGACTGTCAGGCATGGTGGTTCATCCTCATGGTTGACAGCAAGGTCGATTGCTGGTTGAATGTGTGTTGGTGGATCATAGATGATAAAATCTTCAAACTATTCTTGGTTGTCAGTGAATCGCAGTTTGTTCTGATCCAAGTTCTTTCTGCACGTTTGCCCATTCAACAGTTTTAACAACAAACACTCTATTCCCTTCTTGGCTAAAACAGTGCCAGCAATCCATTTGGGACCATAAATGTAATTGGGAATAAACACAGGATCATTAACCTTAATGTCACGCGATATAGCCGCGCGATCGTGGTACCGTTATGCCAGTGCCACCGGGTTTCTACATGATCATTGAGATCCAGGTGGACTAAGGAGAGCCTGGTTTTGAGTGCTCTTTTCATTAACAATTCTGCGGGGGGAGCCCCGGTGAGTAAGTGGGGGCGTGTCCAGTAGCTGAGCAGGACCCGAGATAATCGGGTCTGCAAGGAGCCATCTGTCACGCATTTCAAGCTCTGCTTGATGGTTTGGACTGCCCGTTCGCTTGACCATTGAATGCGGGCTTAAATGGGGCAGACCTGGCATCTTAATGCTATTGCGGGCCATGAACTCGTTGAATTCCGAGCTGGTGAAACACAGTCCATTGTCACTAACAAGGACATTGGGCAAACCATGGGTGGCGAACATGGCCCTGAGGCTTTCAGTGGTGGCAGTGGATGTACGTGACGACATTATTATACATTCAATCCATTTAGAGTAAGCGTCCACTGCTACTTGAAACATCTTTCCTAGAAAAGGGCCAGCAAAATCTACGTGGACCTTGGACCACAGTTTGGAGGGCCATGACCACAGACTCAATGGGGCCTCCCTGGGACCGTTGCTCAACTGTGAGCAAGTGTTGCATTGGTGTATGCACGACTCCAATTCGGAGTCAATGCTGGGCCACCAAACGTGCGACCTGGCGATAGCCTTCATCATGACTATGTCTGGGTGGGTACTGTGCAGGTTGCGTATAAACGTTTCCCTGCCTTTTTTTGGCAAAACCACGCGATTCCCCCATAGAAGTCAATCCGACTAGATAGACAATTCATCCTTACGTCAGTGAAACGGCATAATTTCATATTGCATTTCCCCGGGAACCGCCGACCAGCTCCCATTAAGGATGCAGCTTTTTACTAGTGATAGCACAGGGTCTTGCCTAGTCCAGGTCCTGATCTGGCGAGCCATGACGGGTGACCTCTCGCTCTCAAAAGCATCCATTACCAGAAGCAAGTCTGCGGGTTGCGCCATTTCCATCCCGGTGGTGGGCAATGGTAGCCGACTGAGGGCATCAGTGCAGTACTCAATGCCTGGTCTGTGACGGATTACATAGTCATACGCAGCCAATGTTAGTGCCCATCTTTGGATGTGGGACGAAGCATTGGTATTGATACCTTTGCTTTCTGAGAGCAGTAAAGTAAGCGGTTTGTGGTCGGTTTCGAGCTTGAACCGGAGACCAAATAGGTATTGGTGCATTTTCTTAACCCCGTATACACATGCAAACGATTCTTTCTCAACCATACTGTAGGCTCTTTCAGCCTTGGATAAACTTCTGGACGCATATGCAACCGGTTGTAGTTTGCCTGACACATTTGCTTGCTGTAACACACAACCGACCCTGTACGACAACACACCACAAGCTAGTACTAAACATTTACATGGGTCATATAATACAAGTAACTTGTTAGAGCATATCAGGTTTCTGTCCTTATTAAAGGCTGTCTCTTGAGATTTACCCCAAACCCAGTCATCACCCTTGCGTAGCAATAAATGCAAGGGTTCCAGCAAAGTGCTCAACCCCAGTAAAAAGTTACCAAAATAGTTGAGTCCCAGGAATGAACGCCGCTCCATCACATTCTGTGGTCTGGGTGCATTCTTGATGGCCTCCGTCTTGGAGTCTGTAGGTCTGATGCCGTCTGTTGCAATCTTTCTTCCCAGAAATTCGACCTCTAGCACCAGGAAAACACACTTGGAGCGTTTCAGCCTGAGTCCCATCTGTCCAGTCACTTTAGAACCTCTTCCAGGTTGTGCAAGTGTTCGGTGGTGTTGCGACCAGTGATCAAGATGTCATCTTGGAACACCACAGTGCATGGAACCGATTTCAGCAGACTCTCCATGTTCCTTTGAAAGATGGCCACAGCCAAGTGAATCCCAAAGGGGCATCTGTGGTACACGAACAGTCCTTTGTGTGTGTTGATACATGTCAATTTCTTTGACGTTCAGCCAGCTCCTGTGTCATGTAAGCAGAGGTTAAATCTAGCTTGGTGAACGACTTTCCTCCTTCTAGCGTTGCGAATAGGTCCTCCTCTTTAGGTAGTGGATACTGGTCCTGTAACGAGACTCGGTTGATCGTTACCTTGTAGTCCCCGCAGATTCTGACTGTCCCATCGCTCTTTAGCACCGGCACGATTGGACTGGCCCACTTGTTGAACTCGACTGGCGATATGATCTCCTCGTTGAAGTCTGTCCAGATCGATCTCGACTTTCTCTCACATCATATATGGACTGCTCAGGCCTTGTGATGAATGGGCCGTGGATCTGCACTTTGGCGCCTGTGAAGTTGCCGATGCCTGGCTCAAATAACGCCGGGAATTTGGTTAGCACCTGGGCGCACAAGGCATCATCCCCTGAAGACAGTATTTTCATATTGTCCCAGTTCCATCGGATCTTTCCTAGCCAGTTTCTGCCGAACAGCGTTGGGCCATCGCCTGGTACAATCCATAGTGGTAAATCATGCACCATTCCATCGTACGATACTTTCACTGCCGCACTGCTGATAACAGGTATGAGTTCTTTGGTGTAAGTGTGCAGCGTTGTATGAATCAGGCTCAGTTTTGGCCTCTGTGCCTTGTTGCCCCACAGTTTCTCAAAAGCCTTCTGGCTCATGATTGATTGACTTGCCCCCAGTTGCATGGAGACTGGAATGCCATTAAGTTTAACTTTTAACATTATCGGAGGGCTTTTGGCGGTGAAGGTGTGTACCCCATACACTTCCTCTTCATCCTCAGGTTGAATCGCCTCTCCTGCTCGTTCAGCGTGATCCGCGCTGGATCGGTCGTCCTCTGCTGACTCTGCCACGTGGTGAGTCACAGGTCATTTGCACATTCGCTGGAGGTGCCCCATTGTTCCACAGCCCTTGCACACATAGTGCTTGAATCGACATTGATGGGCTCTATGACTACCCCCGCAGCGCCAACTTGGTGTTAATGGATACGCAGTCACACCCTACAGCAGCCTCTGAGTCACCCTAGGCCTGGCCTCTGCAGTCGTGTAGGCCCTGCCATGTACAGTTCTGTATGCTGAAGGCATTATTTTATGCACAGTACTTGCCGGTGAGCTTCGATGCTGTGAAGATATCTGTTTCGTGTTGTTGCTCGTGGATATGAAAGTCTGGGCTATCATGATGGCCTTGCTCAGATCTAAGGATTCGGCAGACAGCAGTTTGCGAAGAATGACCTCGTGGCCAATTCCAAGCATGAAAAAGTCCCGCAACATTTCCCCCAAAGATCTGGCAAATTCGCACTGTCCCGCAAGGCGTCTTAGGTCAGCGACAAAGCTCGCCATGTTCTGGCCCTCAGAGCGATGGTGCATGTAAAAGTGATACCTGGCCATTAGGATGATCTCCTTCGGCTTGAGGTGTTCCCGAACCAGCGTGCACAGCTCTGTGTAAGTCTTGTCCACTAGTTTGACCAATGGCAGCAGATTTTTGAGGAGGCCATATAGCGAAGACCAACATACAGTGAGGAGAATCGCCCTGTGCTTGACCGCCGTCTCAGCCGTGTCCAGCTCGTTGGCCACGAAGTACTGGTCGAGACGCTCAACAAAGGCTTCCCAATCATCACCCGCAACAAATCTCTCAAGAATGCCAACCGCAGCCATAACCACGTGAAAGTTCATGATCTGTAACTCGTCGCCAATTATTATGTTCAGAATAACTCCACAAGACTGTTGTAAACTCAAACCATTGTGACCTTGGTCTCTTTAATGTAACTCCAAAGTGAGGAAGCAGCATAGTGGATTGCCTTCTATACCTGCTTGCCCAGGGTGCACAGGTAACCCTTAGGTCTCCCACAGGTGTGCCCCCCAAATGGCAAGTCTTACGTATTGGTGATGTTTGCATACATGACACCATCCACTTGCCGTTGATCATTAGCTTTCCAGATCAGCGAGTTGCTCCACACTTTACTATTGACTCTCGGGCTCTTTCGTGCTGCAAAGTTGAGCCTTGTTTAGTCTGTTTGAGCACTGCCATCGGTCTGCTGTGTGTTAACATTTGTGTTTCTGTCTTATTTCAGGAGAATATGCCCGAGGTGTCAGAGCAGGAGAAAATGGTAAGAAAACATATTTAAAAGCTCTATCTGAATGCACGCAGCATTCATAACAAATTAGATGAGCTGTTGGCACAAATAGTTACAAATGGGTATGATCTGGTAGCCATAACAGAGACGTGGTTGCAAGGTGATCTGAACTGGGAATTAAACATTCAGGGATACTTGACAATTCGGAAGGACAGACAGAAAGGAAAAGGAGGTGGGGTAGTTCTGTTGAAAAAGGATGGAATCACTGCAATAGTGAGAAACGATTTTGGCTCAAATGATTAGGATGTTGAAACAGTTTGGGTGGAGATAAGGAATATCCAGGGGGAAAAGTCATTGGTGGGCATAGTCAATAAGCTCCCTAACAGTAGCAACTTTGTTGGTCGGAGTATAAACCAAGAAATAGTGGGGGCTTGTAAAAAGAGAACAGCAATAATCATGAGTGATTTTAATCTCCATATTGATTGGACAAATCAAATTGGTCACGGTAGCCTTGAAGAAGAGTTCATTGAGTGCATAAGGGATGGGTTCCTTGATCAGTGTGTAACGGAACCAACCAGGGGACAGGCTATGTTAGATCTGGTCCTGTGTAATGAGACAGGATTAATAAACAATCACCTAGTAAAGGATCCCCTTGGAATGAGTAATCATAGCATGGTTCAATTTCAAATTCAGATGGGGGGCAAGAAAGTTGGATCTCTAACCAGCGTACGAAGCTTAAATAAAAGAGACTACAAAGGTATGAGGGTAGAGTTGGCTAAAGTGGGCTGGGAAAATAGATTAAAGTGTAGGATAGTTGATGAACAGTGGCGTACATTTAAGGAGATATTTCATAACTCTGAAGATAAATATATACCAGTGAGGAGGAAAGGGTATAAAAGAAAAGATAACCAACTGTAGCTAAATAAAGAAATAAAAACAAGGGCATACAAAGTGGCCAAAACAAGTGGGAGGACAGAAGATTGGGAAGCTTTTAAAAGCCAGCAAAGAATGACTCAAAAAATTACTAAGAAAGGGAAGATAGACTATGAAAGTAAACTAGCACCAAATATAAAAACAGATAGCAAGAGTTTCTACAGTTATATAAAAAGGAAAAGAGTGGCTAAAGTAAATATTTGTCCCTTAGAGGACGAGACCGGGGAATTAGTGATGGGGAACATGGAGATGGCAGAAACTCTGAACAAATATTTTGTATCAGTCCTGATGGTAGAGGACACCAAAAATATCTCAACAGTGGATAGTCAAGGGGCTATAGGGGGGGGAGGAAATTAACACAATCACTAAGGAGGTGGTGTTCAGTCCGATAAAGAGACTAAAGGCGGATAAATCCCCTGGACCTAATGGCCTGCATCCTAGGGTCTTAAGAAAAGTAGTGGCAGGGATAGTGGATGCGTTGGTTGTAATTTACCAAAATTCCCTGGATTCTGGGGAGGTCCCAACAGATTGGAAAACTATAAATGTAACGCCCCTATTTAAAAAAAAAAGGCGGCAGACAAAAAGCAGGAAACTATAGACCAATTAGCCTGACATCTGTGGTTGGGAAAATGTTGGAGTGCATTATTAAAGAAGCAGTAGCAGGACATTTGGAAAAGCAAAATTCGGTCAGGCAGAGTCAGCATCGATTTATGAGGCGGAAGTCATGTTTGACAAATTTGCTGGAATTCTTTGAGGGTGTAACGAACAGGGTGGATAAAGGGGAACCAGTGAATGTGGTGTTTTTGGACTTCCAGAAGGCACTTGACAAGGTGCCTGCACAAGAGAAAAGTTCACGCGGTTGGGGGTAATATATTAGCACGGATAGAGAATTGACTAACCACCGGGAAACAGAGTTGGGATGAATGCGGACCCGATAATGAACCAAGCAGTAACTAGTGGGGTGCTGCAGGGATCACTGCTGGGACCCCAACTATTTACAATCTATATTAATGACTTGGAAGAAGGGTCGGAGTGTAAAGTAGCCAAGTTTGCTGACAATACAAAGATGGGAGGAAAAGCAATGCGTGAGGAGAACACAAAAACCCTGCAAAAGGACATAGACAGGCTGACTGAGTAGGTAAAAATTTGGCAGATGGAGTATAATGTTGGAATTTGTGAGGTTATGCACTTTGGAAGAAAAAATCAAAGAATAAGTTATTATTTAAATGGAGAAAAATTGCAAAGTGCTGCAGTACAGCAGACCTGGGAGTTCCGGTGCATGAAACACAAAAGGTTAGTGTGCAGGTACAGAAAGTGATCAGGAAGGCCAATGGAATCTTGTCCTTTATTGCAAAGGGGATGGAGAAAAAGCAGTGAAGTCTTGCTACAGTTATACAAGGTATTGGTGAGGCCACACCTAGAATACTACATACAGTTTTGGTTTCCATATTTAAGAAAGGATATACTTGCTTTGGAGGCAGTTCAGAGAAGGTGCACTAGGTTGATTCCAGAGATGAGGGGGTTGACTTATGAGAAAAGGTTGAGTAAGTTGGGCCTCTACTCATTGGAATTCAGAAGAATGAGAGGTGATCTTATCGAAACGTATAAGATTATGAGGGGGCTTGATGAGGTGGCTGCAGAGAGGATGTTTCCACTGATAGGGGAGACTAGAACTAGGGTGCATAATCTTAGAATAAGGGGCCGCCCATTTAAAACTGAGCTGAGGAGGAATTTCTTCTCTGAGGATTGTAAATCTGTGGAATTCGCTGCCTCAAAGCGCTGTGGAAGCTGGGACATTGAATAAATTTAAGACAGAGATAGACAGTTTCTTAACCGATAAGGGAATAGAGGGTGAAGGGAATAAAGGGTTATGGGGAGTGGGCAGGGAAGTGGACCAGAGTGCATGGTCGGATGAGCCATGATCGTGTTGGAGAGCAGGCTCGATGGGCCGTATGGCCTGCTGCTGCTCCTATTTCTTGTGTTCGTTTGTGCTTATGTTCTGCACTCTCTCATTAGACACTTCCAGGGCAGGTACATCACGGGTTAGATACAGAGTAAAGCTCCTTGTTCACTTTCCCATCAATCACTCGCACGGCAGTTACAGTAAGAGTTAGATACAGCATAAAGCTCCCTCTACACTTCCATCAAACACTCCCAGGGCAGGTACAGCACGGGTTAGGTGCAGAGGAAAGAACCCTGTGCACTGTTCCATCAAACAGGGCAGATGCAGCACTGGTTAGATAGTGAAAATCTCACTCTATACCTTCCCATCAATCACCCCCAGGGCAGGTGCAGCACAGTTTAGATACAGAGCAAAACTTGTTCTGCAATTACCATCAAAAACTCACAGGACAAGTGCAGCATCATTTAGATACAGAATAAAGCTTCGAGATACAGCATAAAGCTTCATCTACCCTGGTCCGTCAAACACGCCCACGGCTAGTACAGCACGGATTAGATACAGAGTAAAGCTCCCTCTACACTGTCCCACCAAACACTCCCAGGGCAGGTACACAAATGTTAGATACAGAGTAAAGTTCCCTCTGCATTGTCCCAGCAAAAACTTCCAGACGGGTACATCACGGGTTTGATGCAAAGAAAATATCCCTTTGCACTATCCCATCAAACACTCGCAAGGCAGTACAGCATTGGATAGATACAGAATAAAACTCCATCTACACTGGCCCATCAAACACTCACAGGGCAGTTACAACATGGGATAGCTACAGAGCAAAGCTCTCTCTTCACTGCCCCATCAAACAATCCCAGGGCAGGTGCAGCACGGGTTAGATGCAAAAAAAAAGATCCTTCCAACACTGTCCCTTCAAATGCTCCCGTGGCAAGTACAGCACGGGTTAGATACAGATTAAAGCTCCCTCTACACTGTCCCATCAAACAGGGAAGGTACAGCACCGGTTTGATTGAGAAAAGCTCCCTTTATACCTTCCCATCAATTACTCTATGGGCAGGTGCAGCACAGTTTAGATGCAGAATAAAACGTGCTTTCCAATTACCATCAAACACTCCCAGGGCAAGTACAGCATGGTTTAGGTACAGAGTAATGCTTCTAGATATGGTGTAAAGGTCCCTCTACCCTGGTCCCAGTGCAGGTACAGCATGGATTAAACATTTTATGGGCAGGTACTACACGGATTACAAACGGAGTAAAGCTCCCTCTGCTCTGTCCTATCAAACATTCCCAGGCAGATACAGTAAGAATTAGATACAAAGTGAAGTTCCATCTACTGTCTTATTAAACACTCCCAGGATGAGACAGCTCGCATTAAATACAAAGCAAAGATCCCTCTACATTGTCCCAGCAAGCATTCCCAGGGCAGATACAGCAGGGGTTAGATACAGAGCAAAGTTCCCTCTGCACTGTCCCATCGAACATTCCCAGGGCAGATACAGCAAGAGCTAGATACAAAGTAAAGCTCCATCTACACTGTCCCATCAAACTCCAAGATTATGATTGTGGTATGTTCCTTACCCCTATAGCACCTTGATTATCCACTGTTGAGATATTTTGTGTCCTCTACCTTAAAGACTGATGCAAAATATTTGTTCAGAGTTTCTGCCATCTCCATGTTCCCCATTACTAATTCCCCGGTCTCGTCCTCTAAGGGACCAACATTTACTTTAACCACTCTTTTCCTTTTTATATAACTGTAGAAACACTTGCTATCTGTTTTTATATTTTGTGCTAGTTTACTTTCATAGTCTATCTTCCCTTTCTTAATCATTTTTTGTCATTCTTTGCTGGCTTTTAAAAGCTTCCCAATCTTCTATCCTCCCAGTAGTTTTGGCCAATTTGTATGCTCTTGTTTTTAATTGGATATCATCCTTTATTTCTTTAGTTAGCCACGGATGGTTATCTTTTCTTTTACACCCTTTCCTCCTCACTGGAATATATTTTTCTTGAGAGTTGTGAAATATTTGCTTAAATGTACGCCACTATTCATCAACCGTCCTACACTTTAATCTATTTTCCACATTAGCCAACATCGACCCTCATATCTTTGTAGTTACCTTTATTTAAACTTAGTACACTGGTTTGAGATCTAACTTTCTCGCTCTCCATCTGAATTTGAAATTGAA
This sequence comes from Pristiophorus japonicus, assembly GCF_044704955.1. Taxonomy (NCBI): domain Eukaryota; kingdom Metazoa; phylum Chordata; class Chondrichthyes; family Pristiophoridae; genus Pristiophorus; species Pristiophorus japonicus. The sequence goes on from NC_091985.1 coordinate 213,471,682, forward strand.
CCATGCTATGATCACTCATTCCAAGAGGATCCTTCACTAGGAGATTGTTTATTAATCCTGTCTCATTACACAGGACCAGATCTAAGATAGCCAGCATTTCAGAGGAGGAGCGGGAGAGGAAACCAGTGATTGTAGAATTAAACCCAGCCGGAGTCAGCACCATCGGGAGAGGGAGAGGAACTCTGTCAGATTCAGCTCATTCAGGGGAGTAGAGGGAGGGGAACCAGTGAGTGTAGAACTGAACCCAGCCAGAATTGATGGTGAAAACTGGGAGTGGAGGAGAAACAGTCTGAAGACATGCGATGGATTTGGATTTCAGCAAAGCAGGAGTGACAATGTGTGGGACAGGGATTTACAGCTTTGGAAGAACAAGAGAGGAAAGAATGTTCCGTGGAAACTAGATGTGTCTGTTCTGAATTTCTGTCTTGTACTTACAGTGATGAGTTTTGTTATCTCTTTTACAGCGTATTAGAAGGGGAGATTTTCCGACGGGAAACACAAACCAAACATCGAGTCAAGATCTGACGGAGTCAATCGTTTCATGAGGACCTGAATATCATCAGCCTTTGAATGTGGAAGGAGAAATGTTTGTCTGTTTTGTCTGTGGGAAAAGATTTCAAACATCAATGTGACTGGAAAAGCACCGAGACACACACACCCAAGTGAGAGTGTTCCAGTGCACTGACTGTGGAAAGAGCTTTGACCAGTTACGCAGCCTGAAAAAACATCGCACCATTCACAGTGGGGAGAAACTAAACGTGTTGTGTGTGTGGGCGAGGTTTAAATTGATCGTCCAATCATGGAGAGTCACAAGGATACCCACACCCTGGAGAAACCATGGGAATGTGGTGACTGTGGGAAGGTATTCAGATCACCATCTGAGCTGGAAATTCATCGACGCAGTCACACTGGGGAAAGGCCGTTCATCTGCTCTGAGTGTGGGAAGGGATTCACTCGGTCGTCTTACCTGCTGACACACCAGCGATTTCACACTGGGGAGAGGCCGTTCACTTGCTCTGAGTGTGGGAAGGGATTCATTACGTCATCCCAGCTTGTAGCTCACCAGCGAGTTCACACTGGGGAGAGACCGTTCACCTGCTCTGAGTGTGGGAAGCGATTCAATCAGTCATCCAACCTGCTGAAACACCAGCGAGTTCACACTGGGGAGGCCATTCACCTGCTCTGAATGTGGGGAACGATTCACTCGATCATCCACCCTGCTGATATACCAGCGAGTTCACACTGGGGAGAGGCCGTTCACCTGCTCTGAGTGTGGGAAGGGATTCACTCAGTCATCCACCCTGCTGAGACACCAGCGAGTTCACAAATGACTGCAGGGGTTGGAATCTGCTGTTATTGCTGCTGTTAATCACATCCTGACTGAACCATGTCCATTATGACAGTTGTGGTTTGTTTTTGCTGATGTTAATTTCCCTATAACTGGGCTGGACCTTAATATTCTGGATATATTGCTGATTGTCTTCTCAGGGCTGCAGTGTCCATTTCAGAAACGTCGTGTGTTACCTTTCCCCTTAATTCAGCAACTCTCAACAGAAATTTAGTTTGCAATAAAATTATGAACTTTTAGTTTAATCCTAAATCGATCTTTGGTACAAAATCTACAATAGCGTGTGAAAATTTCCACTGAATAAAGTCTGCAATTAGAAAGAGCTTGCTGACAATTCTTACTGACTTGCACATTACATACGTGGCCCCTCCATTATCCACCAGAAAGAAGCGGAATGGGAATTGTTGGGAAATCAGTGTCCCCAAATGTTGCCCCTCCCGTCAGGTGTAGCAATCCCCTCGGTACGGGAATGGAGACAAGTCTAGACCAAAACTGTGCACAGTACTCCAAGTGTGGTCTTACCAACGCCCTGTACAGTTGTAGCAGGACTTCCCTACTTTTACACTCCATCCCCCTTGCAATAAAGGCCAGCATTCCATTTATCCTCCTGATTACTTACTGTACTTGCATTATAACTTTTTGAGTTTCATGTACAAGAACCCCCACATCCCTATGTACTACAGCATTTTGTAATTGTCCCCATTTAAATAATAATTTACTTTTTTATTTTTCCTACCAAAGGGGGTAACCTGACATTTTACCAAATTATAGTCCATCTGCCAGATTTTTGCCCACTCACGGAGCCTATCTATATCCCTTTGTAGATTCTTTGCGTCCCCCTCACAACTTACTTTCCCACCTATCTTTGTATCATCAGCAAATTTGGATGCATTACACTCGGTCCCTTCATCCAAGTCATTAATATAAATTCTAAATAGTTGAGGTCCCAGCACTGATCCCTGTGGCACCCCACATGTTACAGTTTACCAACCTGAGAATGACCCATTTATCCCGACTTTCTGTTAGTTAGCCAATCCTCTATTCACGCTAATATATTCCCCCCAACCGCGTGAGCTCTTACCTTGTGCAGTAACCTTTTGTGTGGCACCTTATCGAATGCTTTCTGGAAATGCAAATATATGACAACAACTGGTTTCCCTTTATCTACTCTGCTTGTTACATCCCCAAATAACTCCAGCAAATTTGTAAAACATGATTTCCCTTTCATAAAACTATGCTGACTCTGCTTAACTGCATTATGATTTTCCAAATGCCCTGCCACTACTTCCTTAATGATGGACTCCAGTATTTTCCCAATGACAGATGTTAGACTACCTGCTCTATACTTTCCTGCCTTCTGAATCCCTCCTTTCTTGGATAAGGGTGTTACATTTGCAGTTTTACAGTCCGCTGGGACCTCTCCAGAATTCAGGGAATTTTGGTAGATCACAACCAATGCAGCCACTATATCTGCAGCCACTTCTTTTAAGCCCCTAGGATGCATGCCATGAAGTCCAGGGGACTTGTCTATCTTTCGTCCCATTAGTTTGCTTAGTACCTTATCTATAGTGATAGTGACTGTTTTAAGTTATTCCGCCCCCCCCCCACGCCACCGCAATAGCGGCTTGATTATCAACTGTTGGGATGTTTTTAATTTTCTCTACCGTAAAGACAGATACAAAATATTTGTTCAAAATCTCTGCCATTTCCAAGTTCCCCATTATTAATTCTCCAGTCTCATCTTCTACGGGATCAACGTTTACTTTAGCTACTTGTTTCCTTTTTATATACCTGTAGAAGCTCTTACTGTCTGTTTTTATATTTCTTGCTAGTTTACTCTCATATATCTTCTCTGTCTTTATCATTTTTTTTTGGCGTCCTTTGCTGGTTTCTCAAAATTTCCCAATTCTCTGGCCTTCCACTGTCCTTCACAACATTGTATGCCTTTTTTTTTCAATTTGATACCACCCTTTACTTCATTAGTTAGCCAGGGATGGTTCATCCTTCTCTTAGCATCTTTAGTTCTCACTTGAATAAATCTTTGCTGAGAGTTATGAAATATCTCCTTAAATGTTTGCCACTGCGTTTCTACAGTCTTACCCTTTAACATATTTTCCCAGTCCACTTGGTGTCGGTGATAAGCATTGGTTTATATCACATGTGAGGAGATTGGTGTCAGTGACTGTGGAGTTGGTTCAACCTTCTTTGACCTGACCAAGGCCTTTGACACTGTCAACTGTGAGGGATTATGGAGTATACTCTTCAAATTTGGCTGTCCTCAAAAAATTTGTCACCATCTCCTCTGCTTGCTTCATGATAACATGCAAGCCGTGATCCTGACCAATGGATCCACCACAGACCCAATTCATGTACGAACCAGGGTGAAGCAAGGCTGCGTCATTGCACCGACGCTCTTCTCGACCTTCCTTGCTGCAATGCCACTTCTCACCATCAGTAAGCTTCCCCCTGGAGTGGAGATAATCTATAGAACTAACGGGAAACTGTTCAACCTCCATTGCCTTCAGACCAGATCTAAGGTCATGCCATCCTCTGTCATTGAATTACAATATGCAGATGATGCTTGCGTCTGCGCTCACTCATAGAACGAACTCCAAATCATCGTCAACACGATCACTGTAGCGTCTGAGAGCATAGGCCTTACACTAAACAAAGTTGCTATATCAACCTGACCCCTGTCACACAGCACTGCCCCTGCCCCCGATTATCAAAATCCATGATTTGGCAACATGGACCATTTTTCATACTTCGGGAGCGTACTGTCAACAAGGGCGGATATCGATGATGAGGTCCATCACCACCTTCAGTGTGCCAGCACAGCCTTTGGTCACCTAAGGGATAGAGTGTTTGAAGACCAGAACCTTAAAACTGGCACAAATCTCATGGTCTACAAAGCAGTAGTGATACCTGCCCTCAGACATGCTTCTCAGAAATGGACTATGTACAGCAGGCACATCAATGCACTGGAGAAGTACCATCAACGCTGCCTCTGGAAGATCCTGCAAATCCATTGACAGGAAAGGCGCACCAACATCTGTTCTCGCCCAGGCCAACATCCTCAGCATTGAAGCATTGACCACACTCGATCAGCTACGATGGATGGGCCACATTGTCTATGCCTGATATGAGACTCCCAAAGCAAGTGCTCTGCTCGGAGCTTCGACACGGCAAGCGAGCCCCAGGGGGGTAGAGGAAACGCTTCAAGGACACCCTCAAGGCCTCCTTGAAGAAGCTCAACATCTCCACTGACACCTGGGAATCCCTGGCACAAGATGGCTGAAAATGGGAGAGAATAATCCATGAGGGCGTTGAACATTTCGAGTCTCTTCACCTGGAGTAAGCAGAGACCAAGCGCATAAGGCGGAAGGAGCAAACAACAACCCAAGCACTTCAATAAACCGGCACTTCAACCAACGTACTTTCAACCACCATCTGACCAACCTGCGACAGAGACTGTAGCTCCCGCATTGGACTTAACAGACATCTGAGACCTCATTTTTAATGTGGAAGCAAGTCATCCTCAACTCCGAGGGACTGCTTTTTATGATGATGATTGGTTTATATCAGACAGGAGGGGATTGGTGTCAGTGACTGTGGGGTTAGTTTATATCAAACAGGAGGAGATTGGTGTCAGTGACTGTGGGGTGGGTTTATATCACACAAGAGGAGATTGGTGTCAGTGACTGTGGGATGGGTTTATATCAGACAGGAGGAGATTGATGTCACGGACTGTGGGGTTAGTTTATATCAGACAGGAGGAGATTGGTGTCAGTGACTGTGGGGTGGGTTTATATCAGACAGGAGGAGATTGGTGTCTGACTGTGGGGTCAGTTTATATCAGACAGGAGAAGATCGGTGTCTGACTGTGGGGTTGGTTTATATCAGACAGGAGGAGATTGGTGTCAGTGACTGTGGGGTTGGTTTATATCAGACAGGAGGAGATTGGTGTCAGTGACTGTGGGGTTGGTTTATATCAGACAGGAGGAGATTGGTGTCAGTGACTGTGGGGTTGGTTTATATCAGACAGGAGGAGATTGGTGTCAGTGACTGTGGGGTTGGTCTATATCAGACCTGAGGAGATTGGTGTCATGGAATCATAGCAGTTTACAACACAAAAAAAGGCCATTTGACCCGTCGTGTCTGTGCGGCCAATAAAGAGCTATCCAGCCCAATCCCACTTTTCAGCTCTTGGTCCATAGCCCTGTAGGTTACGGCACTTCAAGTGCATATCCAAGTACTTTGGTAAATGCGATGAGGGTTTCTGTCTCTACTACTCTTTCAGGCAGTAAGTTCCAGACTCTGGAGGTTATGCGAGGACTGTGTAAAACACTAGTTAGTCCACAGGTAGAATACTCTCACAGTTCTGGTCACCACATTACAGGAACGATGTGATTGCACTGGAGAGGGTACAGAGGAGATTTATGAAGATGTTACCTGGACTGAAGAATTTGAGCTATGAAGAAAGTTTGGATGGGCTGGTGTTGTTTTCTTTGAAATAGAGGTGGCTGAGGGTAGACTTAATTGTGTACATAATTATGAGGGTCCCAGATGGAGTGGATAGGAAGGACATACGAACATAAGGCAAACAAATATAAGCAGGAGTAGGCCATCTGGCTCCTCGAGCCCGCTCCACCATTCAATAAGAATTGATCTGATCCTGGCCTTAACTCCACTTCCCTGCCCGCTCCCTATAACCCTTCACTCCCTTATCATTCAAAAATCTGTCCATCTCCACCTTAAATATATTCAATGACCCAGCCTCCACAGCTCGCTGGGGTAGAGAATTCGAAAGATTCACGACCCTCCGAGAGTGAAATTCTTCTCCATTTCTATTTAAAATGGGCGACCCCTTATTCTGAAACTATGCCTCCTAGTTCTAGATTTCCCCATGAGGGGAAACATCCTTTCTGAATCAACCCTGTCAAGCCCACTCAGAATCTTACACGTTTCAATAAGATCACCTCTCATTCTTCTAAACTCCAATGAGTATAGGCCCAACCTGCTCAACCTATCTTCACATGACAACCCCTTCTTCTCCGAAATCAACCTCGTGAACCTTCTCTGAACTGACCTATTTCCCTTTGCAGAGAGGTCAATAACCAGGGGCACAGATTTAAATTAATTGGTCGAAGGTTTAGAGCGGAGTTGAGGAGAAACTTTTCAAACAGAGTGTGGTGGAGGTCTGGAACTCACAGCCTGAAAGGGTGGTAGATGCAGGAACCCTCACAACATTTGAAACATACTTATATATGCACTGGAAGTGTCATAACCTACAAGGCTGTGGAGCAAGAGCTGGAAAGTGGGATTAGGCTGGATAGCTCTTTCTCGACCGGCACAAACACAGTGGGCCGAAAGGTCTCCTTTTGTGCCGTAAATGTCTATGATTCTGTGGTAGTTGTGTTGTAGGGCACTTTAAAAGGCAGTGGCACCTGCTGAATATATGTATGTATGTTTAAAATGGTAAGCAGATATAAAATGGCTGTCAGGGGGGGCTTCGCAAAGCATGATGGGAACTCAGTTGGCCAAGTTAACTAAATTGCTGACTGAGTGCTGACCCTGCAGTGTCTGGTATCAGGAATGTCTTGAATCAACAACTTGAGACAAGATACCATAACAGAACACTGCAGTATCTCGTACGGAATGTCCTAAAATCAATGACTCCAGATAGGGTGCCTAGCAACCATGTTGAGATAAGAAAACTAGGCACCGGCAGAACCCACGAGCAACAGAGATAAGGGGGCCTGGAGAACATCACAAGGACATGAATCAGCCCCAGCTGACATGAACTGAGCATGCAGCCCCCTGATGTACCGGGATTAATACTATTGGCTCAAAGAAACCTATATGTAATCTATAATCATTATGATTGAATTGTGTCCAGCCGATGTGGGCTGAGTAACTGGAATAAACTGTTGTAAAACATATAAATAGCGATGAATTTCTTTGTTCGGCGGAGTGGAGTGCCTGGAGTTGGACCAGAGGCTCTCTCCCCACTGGCGTAATAAAGGCCGTTTTGGCATTGGAACCGACCCCGAGTGTTGAGTGATTCTTCTAGGAAAACATTTGCGCTAACAGTGGTGTAGTCGGCAGGATCCGAAGTCGCTGGATGTCCTTGGTGTAACCGGGTGAGTACAGTTTAAAAAAAAATTATAAAGGGTGTTGAAGGTGAACGCTGGTTGATCAACACGAGGAGACGGTCTAATATCTCAAATGCCTAGCCTGAGCCTGAATTAAGAGGACTTCATCCCACGTGACGGCCAGAAATTAAGTAGGCATAGGGAACACACTTATACCGTGGGATCATGATACCGAGCGACATCTCCCGGACCCAGTAGTGTGATTTGAAAATATACCCCGGAGACCAGGCGGTGCACAGCGACCAACGGAAACCAAACCTGTGAACAGAGTCGACCAACAGACAAAACGGTGGTAGGTAGTCGTTAAGGAGGTGTAGAGCACTGCGGGAATTGCTTAAATGCATTTTAAGAATTGTATAAGTTTGTGTAATAGCGGACTTGTGACCTGACAGTAGCCAGGAGATGATCTACTACAAGTCACACTAGGTAGAAAGCGAACCTCTGAGAGTAGATTCCTAACGGTTCTAGTCCTACCCAGGAATGGCGAATAAAGCAAATAACCTCAAGTGGGGACTGGAAGGGTCCCTTACCCGCCACCTGGCGGAAAAACAAAAGAAACTAATTGAGAGAATGATTAAATGAGAATGGAACCCCCAGGACCTGCCAGCAAATCAGCAGTAATGGTGGGAGAAGGAAAGGAAAGATAAAGATGAAAAAGCTGTGGTCTTGATACTTCGAGCCCATGTAAAATTAACAGAGGAAGTTAATCAATATGTAAGAAATAAAAAAAAAACCTGATAGTGATTATCTTAAATGAAGCACGGATCCAAGAATAGAGCCAGCCAAACAATAAACTTTGTTGAATGAAAAGAGACTTTTGTGAATGTCTGTCTAGGAATGAGATAAAGAATGGAGAAGGGAAGCTGTAATGCCTTTTTAAAAAATAAACCTGTGTGGGTGTCTCGAGGCTGCAGGCTGGGGAAGTACACTCCCATTTTCCTTTGTGTTAAACCTTGACGTGAAAGCTTCTAGCTCAGTAAAGAAATTTTTAAATAACAGATTGGCAGTACAATATTTGAATTGGGATTTTGAGATATTTCAGGTGATTCTCATTGATAAATATTTCGGTTGTATTGGAAAATCTTGGGTTTGGAAGCCTTTTTAATAAAAGTACACATACTGTGTCAGAAGCTGGAGCTTAAAAAAGATGTAATTTATGAGATATAGTGCCACAAAATTGAAGTTACAGAGCAAAAGATTAGAGTTTTTGATCAGCTTCTAAAACAGAAGTTAGGCACAAAAAAAAAACAGTATTACCATATTTGACATTTTGTAATTCAACAATAAATACAAATTCTACAAAAAGGGAGCAGAAATTAGGATGGGAACAGTGAAGAGTTAATTTTGTTGTGAAGGTTTCAAGTACCACTGGTTAAGAAAAGGCAAAACAAAATGCGATACATTTAAAACAAAAAGTTAAATTTGATCTCTTTTTAAAAAAAATGGTGGAAAAAGACATAACTTACTAAATACTAGTTGATATTGGCTGTGAAAAAGATATTGGTTTAATTGGGAAAAGAAAAAAAAATTGGAGGAGGTAAAAGACACTCTACATTGATAATGATTTTAAATTACGAGAAAGTTTCACTGCAGTTTGAAAGATTTCCAAAATGGACATTGTTTATAAAGAAAAGTCCCGAAGAGTCTAAACAAGCAGGAGGGTTTTGAAAATAACGAGGAGAAAAGATCTAAGGTATGCAAACTCAGCACAGAAAGAAAAAAAACTGGGAATTAGAAAATCTTACTGAATTTTAAAATTAGATTTCAGCAAATAAAATAGCTATTAAAAATGTGTGGTCTCATTTTAAATCAATTAAAAAAAAATCTTTGGCAAGTACTTGAATTAGAAGTTAAGGAAAAGATTGGAGTTTAATCTAAAATGCTATCTTTCCCGATGAGAAGAGTTTTATTATGACCACTTTACTAATGATTTCTGCTGTTTTAACAGATTCCTAATTTCTAAGCAAGTTTTGAAGGCACAAAAATGTGGATGATTATGCGAAATCACGTAATGACATCAGGCCTTCTTACAAACCTGTAAAGGAGTTAACCCTTTTCATTGACAGCTGTTTTACACGGGACCTTAGGAATTTGAATTTCTTAATAAAATAAATAAAGACTCATGTGACAGATAGAGAAAATGGTGGGGTAGTCAGAATAAAAATAAAACAAATTAGCTGGTCAAGAGTTAAAAGGTAAGATAAATAGACTGGAAGAGATTTTAAAAAACGGGACCAGACGGATAGTGCAGTGCGCAGTCATAGCACCATCGCCTATGGCAATAGAGCCAATGTAGCCCACGGTGTGTACGTGTAGTCCACAAACCCAACCTAACAGTAAAGCAGACTGGGATGTTTGGAGGAAGAGTGGTGGCATTGGTGTTGATTGGAGTTTGGATAATATTTAGATGGGCCATCATGCAGGCTCGAGCACAACATGCTCAAATACAAAATCGACGGCAGCCCAGACTGGGACATGACGTGATAGAGATGGTACGACTATAAAGAATATGGATAACCTAACCCTTGCTTCCGATTCCACAGAGTGACCGCGACACAAGTAGACCAGAACCTAACACCTGGTGATGACCAGGCTATCTGTTTAAAATTTGTGGATAAAACACTCACCAAGATGCAACAAGACCTGGGTGTCATGGTACATCAGTCATTGAAGGTTGGCATGCAGGTACAACAGGCGGTTAAGAAAGAAAATGGCATGTTGGCCTTCAAAGCGAGGGGATTTGAGTACAGGGGCAGGGAGGTGTTGCTACAGTTGTACAGGGCCTTGGCGAGGCCACACCTGGAGTATTGTGTACAGTTTTGGTCTCCTAACTTGAGGAAGGACATTCTTGCTATTAGGAAGTGCAGCGAAGGTTCACAGACTGATTCCCGGGATGGCGGAACTGACATATCAAGAAAGACTGGATCAACTGGGCTTGTATTCACTGGAGTTCAGAAGAATGAGAGGGGATCTCATAGAAACGTTTAAAATGCTGATGGATTTAGACAGGTTAGATGCAGGAAGAATGTTCCCAATGTTGGGGAAATCCAGAACCAGGGGTCACAGTCTAAGGATAAGGGGTAAGCCATTTAGGACCGAGATGAGGAGAAACCTCTTCACTCAGAGAGCGGTGAACCTGTGGAATTCTCAACCACAGAAAGTTGTTGAGGCCAATTACCTAAATATATTCAAAAAGGAGTTAGATGTAGTCCTTACTACTCGGGGGATCAAGGGGTATGGTGAGAAAGCAGGAATGGGGTATTGAAGATGCATGTTCAGCCATGAACTCATTGAATGGCGGTGCAGTCTCGAAGGGCCGAATGGCCTACTCCTGCACCTATTTTCTATCTTTCTATGTAAGATGAGACCACAGTGGCGACTTCGACTCTGGGGACTCATGATACTGGGAACCTTAAGGCCCACGCAGGCACTGGATAATATAGACAGATTATGAGAGATACAGCTCATGGAGGAAAGACACAACTGCATGAACTATGGGTTTTGTATACTTTTACTGACGGAATATGCATTTCAGCAGCCAAGGATTGGAGCAAGGACAGAACTTATTTTAATGCATGGCTGCAATTGAATCCGGGTAAGAATAGAGTATGCGTGCAATGCTCCACGGGTACAAGGAGCAGTTGCATTAGACGAAGAGAGGCCGGGGGACCTCTTTTGGAATAATTTGCGCGCCTCCTGCCCAGCCACAACCGTTAGTCACCCACAAAAAAGGGGTGGGGCTGTGTGGATACTATGAGGAGGTAGAGGCTGCCGCAATATCGTTGTATGTATGCTTCTCACCCCCTCCGACACCGCGCCCCATAAGAACCACCACACTGTTGGAATCAATGACGGAATCAATTATTAAGGATGTCATAGCAGCGCATTTGGAAAGAGATGACAGGATAGGTCCAAGTCAGCATGGATTTGTGAAAGGGAAATCATGCCTGACAAATCTTCTGGAATTTTTTGAGGATGTTTCCAGTCGAGTGGACAAGGGAGAACCAGTTGATGTGGTGTATTTGGACTTTCAGAAGGCTTTCGACAAGGTCCCACACAAGAGATTAATGTGCAACGTTAAAGCACATGGGATTGGCGGTAGTGTGCTGACGTGGATTGAGAACTGGTTGGCAGACATGAAGCAAAGAGTAGGAGTAAATGGGTACTTTTCAGAATGGCAGACAGTGACTAGTGGGGTACCGCAAGGTTCTGTGCTGGGGCCCCAGATGTTTACATTGTCCATTAATGATTTGGACGAGGGGATTAAATGTAGTATCTCCAAATTTGTGGATGACACTAAGTTGGGTGGCAGTGTGAGCTGCGAGGAGGATGCTATGAGGCTGCAGAGTGACTTGGATAGGTTAGGTGAGTGGGCAAATGCATGGCAGATGAAGTATAATGTGGATAAATGTGAGGTTATCCACTTTGGTGGTAAAAACAGAGAGACAGACTATTATCTGAATGGTGACAGATTAGGAAAAGGGGAGGTGCAACGAGACCTGGGTGTCATGGTACATCAGTCATTGAAGGTTGGCATTCAGGTTCAGCAGGCGGTTAAGAAAGCAAATGGCATGTTGGCCTTCATAGCGAGGTAATTTGAGTACAGGGGCAGGGAGGTGTTACTACAGTTGTACAGGGCCTTGGTGAGGCCACACCTGGAGTACTGTGTACAGTTTTGGTCTCCTAACTTGAGGAAGGACATTCTTGCTATTGAGGGAGTCCAGCGAAGATTCACCAGACTGATTCCCGGGATGGCGGGACTGACATATCAAGAAAAATTAGATCAACTGGGCTTGTATTCACTGGAGTTCAGAAGAATGAGAGGGGATCTCATAGAAACGTTTAAAATTCTGATGGGTTTAGACAGGTTAGATGCAGGAAGAATGTTCCCAATGTTGGGGAAGTCCAGAACCAGGGGTCACAGTCTAAGGATAAGGGGTAAGCCATTTAGGACCGAGATGAGGAGAAACTTCTTCACCCAGAGAGTGTTGAACCGGTGGAATTCTCTACCACAGAAAGTTGTTGAGGCCAATTCACTAAATATATTCTAAGAGGAGTTAGATGAAGTCCTTACTACTAGGTGGATCAAGGGGTATGGCGAGAAAGCAGGAAGCGGGTACTGAAGTTGCATGTTCAGCCATGAACTCATTGAATGGCGGTGCAGGTTCGAAGGGCCGAATGGCCTACTCCTGCACCTATTTTCTGTGTTTCTATGTTTCTGCCCATGGAATTGCCATGCCCAACAATTACCAGGGGACCAGAAAATGGGATCGTACTGTCCAATGAGTGCGAACTATTGTATGATAATGTAAAGCATGAAATTGTGCCTGTCCTGATCAATATCTCAGGTATACAGATACCGGAATATTGTACAGAGCAGGCAAGAAAAATGTATAATGTATTAAGTAAAGTTGTAATGCAGCAGGCTGCCGATGCCATGGGTGCCAGTAGATTCCGAGGACAGGAGCCAGTTCATAGGACTAAGAGGGGAATAGTTAATGATGTCGCTACCGGTTTTAATACAGGAACCTCCGTAGCAAACTCATTGGACAAACAAAGGCTAAATGAAAGGGTGGAACAGTTTAGAGGGGTGATGAAGGGACTATTAGAACGGGTAGAGCAGAATCAGGAAGATCAAGCTGAACTAGGGAAAGAGAGTGCCGAAATCCAATTGGATGGCATCTCGGTCCTGGAAGCTCACGCAAAAACCATCAATCACCTTACTGACAGAGAGAGAGAAGATACCGGAAAACTTAGACAGGGGCAACTCTGTCACGCTTATGGCCTGCGGATGATGTGACAGATACAGTACAACTTCGACCAGATCCAAAGGGGTGAGGTGCCCGATTGGATAGACAGCTCGCATTTGGCTCAGTTGGTCAGTCAGAGGGGGACATTGGACAACTGTACTCTGAAGGGACTGACCAGAGTATACCCAGCGATCTCAGATTGCCAAATGGGTAAGAAACCTCGAATAGGAATAGTTCTGATGATCCCTATAGCCACACCAGATTCGGGACCATTTCCCCTGTACCAGCTAGAGAATATCGGGGTAATACAGGAAAACGCCTCCCTCTGTTACTATTTGACAACAACCTCCGCCATTTGCCGAAATGACACACTCACCGGGATTTCCCTATCGGGATGCAAGCAAGGGGGGGGGAGATTACAGTGTATCCTCACCCGGTGGACCGAGGGGAACTAGACGTGTGCAGGTTTAACCGAACCGACGGGTGCATATTAGAAATAGTGCCCGCACATGCGCACTTCACTAGGGCAGGCTATGGAGGAAAGGGACGGTACTGCATCTCTACCACAGAATGTTCATACCAGTATAATGACCTACAGTGCCCGATCCCACAGCCAAGCATTTGATTTACACCACTATGACCTGTCACGATTAGGCAAGCCCACATCACCCAGGTTAGACGTTGAAATACCGAAACTATTAATGTGACCGACCAACTCCATGATCACTTGCAGGATTGTGACAAGCCAGATCAGGTCCCCATCCCACATCAAGCTGAGGTATTAAGGGAACTGAGGTTCAGAGTGGGCCAATCCATAAAGCTCTACCACCAATTGCAAACTAAAATCAAAGTACTGTAAGAGGATATAGACATAGACTTACAAGACCAGAATTGGTGGAGGAAGGTTTGGGACTGGGGAATGAATGTCAACATTGACCCCTGGATTCGAATAACTTCACGCATACTAGTCGGAGTACAACTGGTCCTAGCAATAACATGGGGCGTCATGGCCTGTCAATCATGTAAGCACCACGCACGCCGAAGAAGGACCCAAGCCAGGTCCCAGGAAATTAAAAACGCCTGTCTGACAGAGGGGCACGAGGATTTGACCTTTATTAATTTGATCTAAGCAATCAGAGCTCTCAAAACCACGTGACTGGCCAGCATGTTGAGACAGGGAGTACCGGGCGGTGCATAATTACCTATCAAAAGGGGTGGGTAGTATACGTTAACAAATGTTGTCGGTTAAAGGGGACTAGGATTAGTCCCTTACCGAAAGGGGGGATTGTTGTAGGGCGCTTTCAAAGACAGTGGCACCTGCTGAATATATGTATGTATGTTTAAAATGATAGCCAGATATAAAATGGCTGCCGGGGGTAGGGGGGGGGGGATTCGCAAAGCATGATGGGAACTCAGTTAGCCAGGTTAGCTAAATTGCTGACTGAGTGCTGACCCTGCAGTGCCTGGTATCAGGAATGTCTTGAATCAATAACTTGAGACACGATACCATAACAAAACACTGCAGTACCTAGTATGGAATGTCCTTAAATCAATGACTCCAGATGGGGTGCCTAGCAACCATGTTGAGATAAGAAAACTAGGCACCGGCAGAACCCACGAGCAACAGAGATAAGGGGGCCTGGAGAACATCACAAGGACATGAATCAGCCCCAGCTGACATGAACTGAGCATGCAGCCCCCTGATGTACCGGGATTAATACTATTGGCTCAAAGAAACCTATATGTAATCTATAATCATTATGATTGGATTGTGTCCAGCCGATGTGGGCTGAGTATCTGGAATAAACTGTTGTAAAACATAAATATCGATGAATGTCTTTGGTCGGCAGAGTGGAGTGCCTGGAATTGGACCAGAGGCTCTCTCCCCGCCGGCGTAATAAAGGCCGTTTTGGCATTGGAACCGATCCCGAGTGTCGAGTGATTCTTCCAGGAAAACATTCACGCTAACACAGCTGCACCGATCTAGTGCACAGATGTACCGCAATGTGGGCAGTCCCGTGCTGCCCCTGGGCCCCGGTCCCAAACTCATGCCTCCCCTGGGCCCCGATCTCATACCTCTACAATCTATCACAGTTTCTTTACCCCTCTCGCCACTCCTGCTGTATCTGCCCACACTCCAATCAGCGACATGGACCTTGCTGATGTCACTCTTCGTTGACGTTGCCCTCCTGCACCAGCTCGGACTGTACCTTGTAGTGGCCTCCACGCTGCTCCCTGGACCACACGCCGCTCCTTTTATGGTGCCAACCTGCTGCTGAGGGTTTATTGCAAGTCGGGGCCTCCACGCTTCTCCCTGGGCCGCACGCCATTCAAGTTATTGCCCCGACTCTGAAGTAGTTTCTTGACAGGTCGCAATTTCCACATTTTCGCGCTTGCGCTTCGCACATGAAAACCTTGTATGCATCTGTAACGGGCGCGCAAGTTACGGCCCATTATGTTTGGGTACAGTATATGATATGAGCAATTTCAGATAAGGCATGTGGTAAGTGCATCATACTTTGGAGGAAAAGGTTTACTGTGGACATCTGTTCCCCCAAATGTCCCACCACTGGGGCTTTGCACATCTATTGTAGTCTAATTTATAGAGACTGATTGCTATGATTAGTGAACAACCCAATTATGGTTGTATCCTGCGACGACCAGGATGATAGACGGTAAAATAGATGGAATGTTGTCTTTTTCATCTTGCCATTTCTAAGCTCCAATGTAAACACTGTGAATGACAGGACTAAAATAAATTGTGTTACTAGAACTGAACTGTTCTGTGTTGCCATATTATTACCACAGGTAAACCAAACTCTGCCAGCGGAACTGAGCCATATTCAATGACCAGCAATGTGGTACAGTCATGTTACCATAACTTTGTTATAGAACGCATCTGCACTTTGAATCTGTTACTAGAACTATTAACGCTTTGTTACCAGAACTGAACATAAATGTTACCGGAAGTAGCCACATTTTGTTACGAACGGAACTGCACTCACTCAATTATAAAGGTCACACTTCTGTGAAATAAATGAGAAATGAGAAACATTCTCTTAACAAAACTGAACCAAACTGTTACTGAAAGTAGCCACACTTTGTTACCAGAACTGAACCGCACTCAGCTATACAGGTCATACTTCGGTGAAATAAATTTCTTCAGGTCTAAATACATGTCTCGCCGGTGTTATTATCGGAAATACACAACTCAAACGCATTTGGATCTGTATAGTTCCTCGGACAGACTTTTGACTTCTGAATTATTTCAGCGAGCAGCAGGCCACTGGGTAAGCAATTATTGCAGAATAATTATCTTCTCAACCGAGAATGCAAATAATTCCAAACCAATATGTGGACACGGACGAGGAAATCCACGAAGAATGATCCTTAGGATTTGGGATTACTGTATTGAATCCTGTTCTTGGCTCACGGTGCAAGGTTTTGCAACACGTAATCTGTTGAAGAGCCAGAGGTAAAATTTCTGACCTATGTAACGGAATATACACCGAGCTATTCGAAATTGAGACAGGAAGAACACTCATCAAAATGCACTCATTGATTGAGGCCAAACTTGTAATTTATAACTCCATAGTTTTTAGGAGGCAGGGGTTGAGTGATAGATATAAACATTACCACAGTATTCAGGATATGAGACCAGTAAATTAGTACTTAGAAAAAATGGGACGAATCTTGAGTCCAAGATACAGCATAGGAGAAGAGTGTGCCGGCTGAAGCATGAGGGCCACAATAAGGGAAGGAAGTGAATAGCAGATACAACAGTCAGGTGGATGTGAGAGAACTGACTCCACGGGATGTCCTAGTTAGCTGGGAGAAGCTGCTTCAGTTCCGCTGGAAGATTTATTAATCATAGCTTCTCCTGGCAACCCAGAGTGAGAAATCTCATTGTGTTATTATCTCAAGGGAGGCACTTTCCAAAGTTCTACCGCTGGTCAGTTTTAGTTCAGTTCCTGTTCAGTGACGCATTGACAGAGATACATCTCATAGAGCTGTGCCTGCAACAACGAAAGGAAAGTTTCCGTTTTAATAAAGGAAATTTAAGAATTAATAATATCAAACATTGGAATATTTCTTGAAGTTAATTGTCGCGAGCTAGACATGCACATATAGAAGGTAAATACTTGGCCAATAAAAGGCAAATGTTAAATGTAGATATAGAGAATAAGATATGTAGACTTTTATAATCGGAGAGAGAACAGGAAGAAAGGGAAAATTCACCTTTTTCTCAACCACAACACATTGGACATAGTCACAGTTTGCCTTTAGTTTCTTTTTCTCCTTCCTCGATAGAGTAGTTTTGGTGCTGAAAAATGGAGGCAGAAATTCAGCACAATCCAGGATACCATGTGCATGAGCAGTTTCCTGCCTCCTCAGTCACAATCTAGCATTATTTAACATCTGGAAAACTGTACCTGCAGAAATCATCCTCTATGATTAAATGCCTACACCTCTACTGATGATTATCTCTCTCTCTCTCTCTCATGCTCGCTGCATCTCTCTTCTCTCTATCTCTAGTTTACTCTCTCTCTCTATTTTCCCTGATGCTCGCTTGGTCTCCTCATTCTCTTTTTCTGTATCTCATTCTTCTCTCTCTCACTACTTCGTTATATATCTGTCCCCATTTCGCCTATATTTCTCTGTAAGCCCCCTCTCTCTATTTCCAGTGTCCCTGACTATTATGTGTGCAGGAAGTGTATCCAGCTGCAGCTCCTGACAGACCGCATTGCGGCACTGGAGCTGCGCATGGGTTCACTCTGAAAAATCCGCGATGCTGAGGATGTCATGAATAGCACATTGAGTGAGTTGGTCAGACCACAGGTAAAGGTTACATAGGCAGATAGGGAATGGGTGACCATCAGGAAGAACAGTGGAAGGAAGGTAGTGCAGGGGTCCCCTGCGGTCATCTCCCTCCAAAACAGATATATCACCTAGGGTACTGTTGAGGAAGATGGCTCATCAGGGGAGGGCAGCAGCAGCCATGTTCATGGCACCATGGGTGGCTCTGGTGCGCAGGAGAGCAGGACAGCTATAGTGGTAGGGGATAGAAATGTAGGGGAAGAGATAGGCGTTTCTGCAGCCGCTAACGAGACTCCAGGATGGTATGTTGCCTCCCGAGTGCAAGGGTCAAGGATGTCTCGGAGTGTCTGCAGGGCATTCTGGAGGGTGAGGGTGAACAGTCAGTTGTCGTGGTGCATATAGCTATCAATGATATAGGTAAAACACGGGATGAGGTCCTACAAGCTGAATTTAGGGAGCTAGGAGTTAAATTAAAAAGTAGGACCACGAAGGTAGTAATCTCATGATTGCTACCAGTGCCACGTGCTAGTCAGACTAGAAATAACAGGATAGTTAGGATGAATACGTGGCTTGAGGAATGGTGCAAGAGGGATGGATTCAAATTCCTGGGACATTGGAATTGGTTCTGGGGGAGGTGGGACCAGTACAAATGAGACAGTCTGCACCTGGGCAGGGATGGAACCGATGTCCTAGGGGGAATGTTTGCTAGTGCTTTTGGGGAGGATTTGAACTAATAGGGCAGGGGGATGGGAACCTATGCAGGGAGACAGAGGGAAGTAAAATGGGGTCAGAAGCAAAAGTTTAAAGGAGAAAAGTAGAAGTGGAGGACAGAACAATCAAAGGCAAAAATCAAAAAGTGCCACATTACAACATAATTCTAAAATTATGTAATCCTCGAGTGTTAAAAAAAACAAGCCTGAAGGCTCTGTTGTCAATGCGAGGAGCATTCATAATAAGGTGAATGAATAAACTGCACAGATAGCTGTTAACCAATATGATGTAATTGAGATTATGGAGACATGGCTGCAGAGTGACCAAGGATGGCAACTCAACATCCAAGGGTATTCAATATTCAGGAAAGATAGACTGAAAAAAAAATAGGTGGGTAAGCACTGCTGGTTAAAGAGGAGATTAACGCAATAGTGAGGAAGGACATGAGCGTGGATGACATGGTATCTATATGGGTAGAGCTGTGGAACACCAAAGGGAAGAAAACGCTAGTGGAAGTTGTGTACAGACCAACAAACAGTCATAGTGAGGTTGGGGAAGGCATCAAACAGGAAATTAGGGATGCGTGCAATAAAGGTACAGCAGTTATCATGGGTGACTTTAATCTACATATAGATTGGGCTAAACAAGCTGGTAGCAATACGGTGGAGGATAATTTCCTGGAGTGTATAAGGGATGGTTTTCTAGACCAATATGTCGAGGAACCAAGTAGAGAGCTGCACATCCTAGACTGGGTGTTGTGCAATGAGAGAGGATTAATTAGCAATCTTGTCGTGCGAGGCCCCTTGGGGAAGAGTGACCATAATATGGTAGAATTCTTCATTAATATAGAGAGTGACACAGTTAATTCAGAGACTAGGGTCCTGATCTTAACGAAAGGTAACTTCGATGGTATGAGACGTGAATTGGCTAGGATAGACTGGCAAATGATACATAAAGAGTTGACGGTGGATAGGCAATGGCAGACATTTAAAGATCACATGGATGACTTCAACAATTGTACATCACTGTTCGTCGTAAAATAAAATGGGGAAGATGGCTCAACCGTGGCATACAAGGGAAATTAGGGATACTGTTAAATCCAAGGAAGAGGCATATAAAGTGGCAAAAAAGCGGCAAACCTGAGGACTGGGAGAAATTTAGAATTCAGCAGAGGAAGACAAAGAGTTTCATTAGGAGGGTGATAATAGAATATGAGAGTAAGCTTGCAGGGAACATAAAAACTGACTGTAAAAGCTTCAACAGATACGTGAAGAGAAAAAGATCAGCAAAGATAAATGTGGGTCCCTTGCAATCAGAATCAGGCGAATTTATAATGGGGAACAACGAAATGGCAAACCAACAGAACAAATACTTTGCTTCTGTCTTCACTAAGGAAAACACAACTAACCTTTCGGAAATATTAGGGGACTGAGGGTCTAGCATGAAGGAGGAACTAAAGGAAATCCTTATTAGTCAGCAAAATGTGTTAGGGAAATTCATGGGATTGAAGGCCGATAAATCCCCGGGCCTGATAGTCTGCATCCCAGAGTACTTAAGGAAGTGGCCCGAGAAATAGTGGATGCATGGTGGTCATTTTCCAACATTCTATAGACTCTGGATCAGATCCTATGGACTGGATGGTAGCTAATGTAACCGCACTTTTAAAAAAAAAGGGAGAGAGAAAACAGGGAATTATAGACCAGTCAGCCTGACATCGGTGCTGGGAAAAATGTCGGAATCAATTACTAAAGATGTAATAGCAGCGCATTTAAAAAGCAGTAACATGGTCGGTCCAAGTCAGCATGAATTTATGAAAGGGAAATCATGCTTGACAAATCTTCTAGAATTTTTTGAGGATGTAACTAGTAGAGTGGACAAGGGAGAGCCAGTTGGTGTGGTGTATTTAGACTTTCAAAAAGCTTTTGACAAGGTTCCACACAATAGATTAGTATGCAAAACTAAAGCACATGGTATTGGGGTAAGGTATTGACGTGGATAGAGAACTGGTTGGCAAACAGGAAACAAAGAGTAGGAATAAACAAGTCCTTTTCAAAATGGCAGGCAGTGACTAGTGGGGTACCACAAGGTTCAGTGCTGGGACCCCAGCTATTTACAATATACATTAATGATTTAGACGAATGAATTTAATGTAATATCTCCAAGTTTGCAGATGACACTAAGCTGGGTGGCAGTATGAGCTATGAGGAGGATGCTAAGAGGCTGCAGGGTGACTTGGACAGGTTAGGTAAGCGGGCAAATACATGGCAGATGAGGATATCCAGTTTGGTGTAAAAACAGGAAGGCAGATTATTATCTGTATGGTGACAGATTAGTAAAAGGGGAGGTGCAACGAGACCTGGGTGTCATGGTACATCCGTAATTGAAAGTTGGCATACAGGTACAGCAGGCGGAGGACGGCAAATAGCACGTTCCTTCAGAGCGAGAAGTGTTGAGTACAGGAGCAGGGAAGTCTTACTACAGTTGTACGGGGCCTTGGTGAGGTCACACCTTGAATAATGTGTATAGTTTTGGTCTCATAATCTGAGGAAGGACATTCTTGCTATTGAGGGAGTGCAGCGAAGTTTCAGCAGACTGATTCCCGGGATGACAAGACTGATATGAAGAAAGACTGGATCGACTAGGCTTTTATTCACTGGAATTTAGAAGAATGAGAGGAGATCTCATAGAAATATATAACATTCTGACGGGATTGGACAGGTTAGATGCAGGAAGAATGTTCCCTGATGTTGGGGAAGTCCAGAACCAGGGGTCACAGTCTAAGGATAAGGGATAAGCCATTTAGGACCGAGATGAGGAAAAACTTCTTCACTCAGAGAGTTGTGAGCATGTGAAATTCTCTACCAGAGAAAGTTGTTCAGACCAGTTCGTTACATATATTCAAAAGGGAGTTAGTTGTGGCCCTTATGGGCAAAGGGATCAAGGTGTATGGAGAAAAAGCACGAATGGGTTACTGAAGTGCATGATCAGCCATGATCCTATTGAATGGTGGTGCAGCCTCGAAGGGCCGAATGGCCTACTCCTTCTATTTTTCTATGTTTCTATTTCTGTCTAGCCTTTTTCTCTGTTTGTTCCCTTACATCTGGCTTTCTGTTTGTGGATGACTTTGTCTCTTTCTGACGTTACCTGTCTTTCCTCATATGTTACTACTTATCTCCCCATATCTGACTCTTTCCGTCTCCCACGACCTCTCCCTTTATCTCTCAATCCATCTGTTTTGGTTGCTCTGCATCTTCCTCTGTCAGAGAAACATTTACCTGGAGTAGCACTTTGAAATGCACATCGAAACGAACATGAATCCGATTAGCATAATCAGAGCCAGAAGGTAATTGTCTCCAGTTAACCAGTTCCAGGCTGTCGATACGCACCACTAGCCAGAAGAGAAGATGGACAACGTGACGCTTACAGGTAGAGTAAAACTCTCACGTTGCATTCTTTATAATTCACATTTGGGTTAGATACAGAGTAAAGCTCCCTCGACGCTGTCCCATCAAACACTCCCATGTCAGGTATTGCACGGGTCAGATAGAGAATAAAGCCCCCTCTTCGCTGTCCTATCAAACACTCCAGGACAGGTACAGCATGGATTAGATACAGAGAAAATCTCCCTCTACAATGTCACATCAAACACACCCAGGACAGGTACAGCATGGATTAGATACAGAATAAAGCTCCCTCTGCACTGTCACATCAAACACACCCAGGACAGATACAGCACGGTTTAGATATAGAGTAAGGCTCGCTCTTCGCTGTCTCTGACCTGGAAGTGTGTGATGGAATAGTGTAGAGGGAGCTTTACTCTGTATTTAACCCGATCTGTGCCTGACCTGGGAGTGTTTCCAGGTCGGTCATTGGAGTGAGAGCGGGAGCGGCGAGGTTGGGGTGAAGGAGTGGCAAGAGATCATGGAGCGACGAGATTGGGGCCCAGGAGAGGCGTGAGTTTGGTGCCAGAAGCGACGTGTGCCCAGGGGCAGCACGGACCACCCCACACTGCAATATGTGTGTGCATAAAGTCCGTGCAGCAGAGCTGGTCTCCAGTCGTCTTGGTCAATTCTTGCCAGTGGACCAAGACCAGCTCTGTCAAGCCCGTGTGGTGGCTGGCATGCAACTGTCAGCACACGTTAAAACTTCCATGCACAGGCATCTTCCACCCTTCAGGATGCAGTTCTGGACCTGGAATATTAGACCTTCATTGAAACATCTTGAACTTATCCCTTTTTGGCAAGGAAGAAAGTTATCCTTAATACGAGGAACTGCACATGATGATGATGAATTCACGTTTATGGTAAGAAGTTATCACGGTCCATGGCAGGTCAGGTTGAGATTATTTTGATAAAATCAAGCGCTGGCCCTTGTTACAAAACAAGGCCTTTTCATTCTTGAGAAATCTAGGGGAAAGCAGGCCTTCAGCATCTGAGAACAAGAAAACGTAAACAGACCAAGTGAAGCGGACATCCAAAAAATTGATTTCCAATCTTAGTTTGCAAGATTGTAATTGCCCAAAGAAGTAGAACAACCTCGTTATTTCTCAGAAATATATTATGTTCTTAACGTCCACCACCTCATTCTGTGCCCAGAGAAAATGCCAGCGTCTTATCTATCAAAGGAAGACTAAGAGCTGAAACATTCGAGCTACACCGACCACAAACAAACATCAGGTTAGCTACAATAGGTGCTTAACACACAATAAACCTCCCAGTATACTATCCCATTAAACACACATAGGGCAGGTACAACACGGGTTAGATACAAACTAAAGTTCCCTCTACACTGTCCATTCAAACACAGACATGGCAGGTACCGCACGGGTTGGATATAAAATAAAGCTCTCTCTACACTGATCCATTGAATATTTCCAGGGCAGATAGGGCACAGATCAGATACAGACCAGAATTCACACTGCAATATCCCATCAAACACTCGCATCAACTACCATCAGATTAGATACAGTAAAGATTCGATAAAGCATGCGTCAGATACAGAGTTAAGCTCCATCTACACTGTACCATCAAACACTCCCAGGGCAGGTACATCACGGGTTAACTAAAGAGAAAGGCTATCTCTGCACTGTACCATCAAACGTTCCTCGGTTTGGTACAATACGGTTTTGGTATGCAGTAAAGCTCCCTCTGCATTTTGTCCTCAAACACTCACGGGGCAGGTGCAGATCGGGACCATGAACAATGCTCCACCTGCGCAGTCCAAGAAAACATATAGACGCCAAACACTGGCAGATATTCATTGGTTAGATTCAGGTTAACAGAAGCGAGCCATACCGCCCAGATCTGCGAAATGTGGGCCAAGTCCTCTCCCATTATATCAGTGAGGCTTTCTCTTGGTATGTTGGAAATGATGAAACTTGTCAGCAGTGCGAGTGGTACCAAGTATGTCAAGGAGCTGAAGAACAGACGCTTGATCCAGGCTCTCCTGTTCTTAGATGTCTGTTCACTGAAATGAAAGTAAGAATCACTATCTTAAGTAACTGGTGGAAAACAGCTCCCAACAGTCCATCAAATCACTGAAATAGTGAAAACTTAGCACCGCATGACACCAGAAATCAACAACAGTGATCTGAAACTACAGCATTTCTTAATATATTAGTTTTGCTCTCAGTACAAAACATTCACCTCAAATAGCCTCCATGGCCGTAATTTTAAATTTAGGAGTGGTGTTCTTTGATTGTCTTCAATGGGTGATATACATTATCAGCCCCGTTCGATTTTCCTTGCCATTGGGAGGAATTCTGAGTTCATGTGATAGTGTAAAACGGATAATAGCGAATCGACAGCCGGTTTACATCTCTCTTGATTAACTTCAATGGAAAGGAAAATCTCGTGAGCTGTATCGCGAGCTGTCGAACCAATATAATCAAAGTTGAGCATTTTAGACTATTGCCCAAAGGAAAAATGGCTACCATTCTGATGCTCCCCTTTCTCCCAATGTGTGGTAGTCAATGCTTCCAAGTTTCTCGTCTACTCTCAATGCAGTTAGTTACCCCATTCAAACTCCCAGAATAAACCAAGCCATGCCTCTTTCCTTGTTGAATTGAAACATTCTGATCTTACTTGCAATGCCCGATCTAGTCTAAAATGTGCTCTCAACTTTGCTCACACACATTAATCCTATCTATTGTTTGATTGATAAATTCTCCCAATATTAGTAAGCTTTTATTCTTATATTATCGCTTTGAACTGGCTGTGGTTCTCCCCTCTATCACACAATTCTGGTGTTCTGTTTTGTACATCGAGAATTGTACCATGGCACCTCCAAGTCTGTAAAGCTGTCCATGTGAATCCTGTCTCATTGCATCGATTGTGATTTTACGATTTTCTAGGGCTGTAACTGAATCCTTCATTAATACTGCTAGTCCAGCAACTTTTACTGCCCCTTTCTCTTATGAAAACAGCAACAACGTGATTTTATAAAGCACCTTTAATATAGTCAAATGTCCCAAGGTTCTTCACAGGAGGGAAATCAGATACAAATTCACACTGAATCAAAGGAGGAGACATTGGGACGAGTGATAAAAAGCTTGGTCAAAGAGGTTTTAAGGTTTGTATTATAGGATGCAAAGAAGTGGAGAGGTTTGGGAGGGAATTCCAGAGTTTAGCGCCTAGGCAGCCGTAGACACCACTGCCAATGATGGGACGAAGGAAGTGGAGCATGCACAAAAGGGCAGTGTTGGAGGAATGCAGAATTTCCGGAGGGATGTGCAGCTGGAAAAGGTTACGGATAAGGATTAGCGAGGCTATGGAGTGATTGTAATAGGCGGATGAGAATTTTGAAATCGAAATTTTGCTGGATAAGGGTAAAATGTAGGTAAGTGCTCACAGGTGTGATGGGTGAATGCGAATTGGTGGAATTTAGGATAGCGCAGCAGAGTATGCCATTAACTCAAGATTATGGAGCGTGAAAGAAGGGATGCCAGCCAGGAGAGCATTGGAATAGCCAAGTCCACTCTGGTGGTAACAACAGCATGGATGAGGTTTCAGCAGCATATTGGCAGAGACAGGGATGAAACATGAGACCTGGGTGTCATGGTACATCAGTCATTGAAGGTTGGCATGCAGATACAGCAGGCGGTTAAGAAAGCAAATGGCATGTTGGCCTTCATAGCAACGGGATTTGAGTACAGGGGCAGGGAGGTGTTACTACAGTTGTACAGGGCCTTGGTGAGGCCACACCTGGTGTATTGTGTACAGTTTTGGTCTCCTAACTTGAGGAAGGACATTCTTGCTATTGAGGGAGTGCAGCGAAGGTTCACCAGACTGATTCCCAGGATGGCGGGACTAACATAACAAGAAAGACTGGATCAACTGGGCTTGTATTCACTGGAGTTCAGAAGAATGAGAGGGGATCTCATAGAAACGTTTAAAATTATGATGGGTTTAGACAGGTTAGATGCAGGAAGAATGTTCCCAATGTTGGGGAAATCCAGAACCAGGGGTAACAGTCTAAGGATAAGGGGTAAGCCATTTAGGAACGAGATGAGGAGAAACTTCTTCTCCCAGAGAGTGATGAACCTGTGGAATTCTCTACCACAGAAAGTTGTTGAGGCCAATTCACTAAATATATTCAAAAAGGAGTTAGATGTAGTCCTTATTACTAGGTGGATCAAGGGGTATGGCGAGAAAGCAAGAATGGGGTACTGAAGTTGCATGTTCAGCCATGAACTCATTGAATGACGGTGCAGGCTCGAAGGGCAGAATGGCATACTCCTGCACCTATTTTCTATGTTTCTATGTAATTTTGGCCTAAATATTGCCATTATACGCCTCCAATCCACAAAGCAATTCCGAAAATACCTCCTGGCATCCAGGCTGCAAAGAGTTGCCATCTCGGGCATGCAGGCGGATGGTAGCGTAAAGGCCCATGGGAAGCAGGCGTTTCGGAAGTATACCTGGGATCACATGGGCCCGGTCCTCCAATGGCAAAGGAGGATTCCATTGAAATAACTTAGAAAGGGCATCTCTAATGATATGCATGGAATCCCCAAATAATAATACAATTTACAGAATTTATACAATTATAAACGTACTGACTGCAGTATTAGTTCTAACTTCCTTCATTGCCCAAACCTCAATAACATTTACCTTTTTGATAATTAATTTTAAACATCTTAATTTGGGCCAATATTTGTATAACATTATTTACATTATATGTATATAATTCTGGATTTATAAATGGTTTATTTAAGCATTATACACTCCCTCAAGCTGATAAAAGCATGCCCTACACCTGCTTTTACCAGATATAAGAGTTGCATGGGCAATTGCTTGGCAGTTATTGGGCAAATAGCCCAAATCTGCACCAGCAACACTTATTTTTCAGGCGGTTCATAAGTGCATGCAGAAATTCAGAAGTTGCTGAGCCTTTCAAATAGATTATGATGGCGTACTCAGAGTATGCGGACACGGAGACTGCAATTTCAGTGATAATAATTTGGCAAGCCAGTCGAAATCTAAGGAATGTTCCCGTTACAGCTATGTCCTATTTATTCATAATTATTATAGCTTCTTATTTTGTTTTGTTCCAACTTTGTTTTGAATGCCTTGTGCATCCACATAAATATCGCTCAATCCTGACTCCAGTTTCTGTGTGATTCGCGCTTCAATACTCTTCCATGGATTTCAGGATCTCAGTTCACTTTGGATAAAATGGTTTATCTGATTTCTGTTCTTGCTCCTAATCCCCGATCGATTCTGCCTCGTGTGCCTTGATATATGAACAGTTCACAATAATCTTTGTCAACTACCCCATTAACATGAAAGTTTCGATGAGATCACGTAGAAGTTTGATATTTGCTGAAGAAATTAAGTCCCATTTTCCTATCGAAATATTCCTTATATGATAACAAGACCTTATATTTATATAGCGCCTTTAAAGTTGTAAAACATCTCAAGCAGCTTCACTGTAGCGTTATCAAACAAAATTTCACACTGAGAAACATAAGGAGATATTAGGGTAGGTCACCAATAGCTTGGTCTTAGAGTTAGGTTTTAAGGAGCATCTTAAATGAGGAAAGAGCGGTAGTGAGGTGACGAGACTTAGAGCGGGCATTCCAGAGCTTAGGCCCTCGGCAGCTGAAAGCACGGCCACCAATGGTGGAGTGATTTAAATCGGGGATACACAAGAGGCAAGAAAGGAATATAGAGCCCAGTCTCCTTGTCCTGATTCCTTCTTCAATTATAATTATTTTTCTGTTACCATTTCTGACAATGTTGTTTACTCCCATCCTTGTTTTCCCAGACTTACTGCACCTCTCGTGAACACAACACACACTAAAGCCTCACCTGCTCTCCTCGAGCTGACACCTGGTTGTGCGGATGATCAGCTCGCAGTCCTTCTCCAGCTGGTTCAGCGCGTTCTGAACTGTCCGGTTTATCGTCTTTTCTATTGTTGTGCACACCTCTTGGATCTGATTCACGCAACGTGTTGGCTACCAGTCCAAAGACACAAACAGACAGAGGAACTACCAACTAATAAATTAGAGGCATCTCCTTCTGAAGGACACATTGTGCATTCTATTATCCACGTCGATCATTAAACTGATCCTTCTGCGACCTCCTTACCTGCTGGTTGCCTTTACCTGAGAATTTGTGGCATTGATTCCTAAACTAACTCAATGGAGATAATTTTACCAGTCACACAACTGTACAGCTAGCTGAATAACTCTTGATGCTCCGATTGAACTGTGGCGAATCTGTATTCACTGCATGTCTCTGTAATCTGTCCAAAATTTCAGGATTCTTAATCCGAATGTCGAACATTTTTGTCATATATTTTATGCTCGCTACCCATACTCCTCCCAGGCGCGGAATAACTCATACAGCTGAACAGAATTTAATCTTTTCATCGTTTTAAAGCCTTCAATGATATTCCCACCGAACTAACATTTCTCTTACGAAATTCAGCTCAATTTATGGAGCTATCCCCAAAACAAAGGGCCCGAATAATGAGCATCGCTTTGATCACTCTGCACTATTCATTCTAAAGGGCCTCGATATCTCTCACCATCTGTGCCTTCCAAAATGGGCTGCAATATTCCGATAGAAACCATATCAAAGCTCGTTATAGTGTTCTTAGTATATATTGTACAATTGTACAAATACAACGTAAATCTCGGTTTATCGTATCAATGTCCTTGTAATACTGCTTGTGGATCGTCAATGATTTATTGGTTCTAACACCACGTTTCCTCCCTTCATATTAGCCTTTAACAAGTACCGGTACCTTGTGAGCACAATCTTGGAGTTTCCCGTATGGAAATGCATCACCCCACACTTATCCAAATTGAAGAATATCTGAGACGCTGGGACCTATTCCCTAAATCAGCCTTAATTCAACCTAATAGTAATTGCTCAACTATCGACAAAATGCAGCTGCTGTACATATGGTCTGCAGGATGAACTTCAGCAACTCTCTGAAGTTACTTCAACAAAACTTTTCACTCCTCTGCGAACTCGATCCTAAAAAAATAAGAGCCGCAAAGTACTGGGAGCACCAACATCTCCAAATCACCCTCCATGCTACATTTCACCCTCACGGGGACATATATCACCATTGCTTTACCGGATTGGGTCAATTTCGTGAAATTGTGCTCCTGACGCCAGAGCAGTGCCGTCACAAGGACTCAAAGAGAATGCCCACAATCATCTCAAGGCAACTTGGGAGGGGCAATAAAAGCTACTTATCCAGAACCACCCTTCTGTCGAGAACAAATTATATGCACAATCAAATGTGAGGACAGCACCTTCCAGGAGGTGATCACCCCACAGCTTAAAGGCGTGCAGGTAAAGGGGAAGTGGGTGATCACCAAACATAATAAGTGTGCTAGGCAGATAGCTCAGAAGTACCCCCGCGAGTCCATCTCGCTTTCAAACCAATATTGACTTCTGAGTATCGGTAAGGATGATAGTTTTTCTGGGGAGTGCAGCCAGAGCCAATTCCAAGGCATCACAGGTGGCTCAGCTGCACAGGGACGAGGGACGAAGAACAAAAGTGCCCTAGTGATAGGGGATTCCATAGTGAGAGAAACAGACAGGCGTTGCTGCATCCGTAGACATGACTCCCGAATGGTTTTGTGCCTCCCTGGTGCCAGGATCAAGGATGTCACAGAACGGATGCAGGGCATTCTGCGGAGCGGAGAGGGTAAACAGCTAGAGGTCTTGGTCCATATCGGGACCAACGACATAGGTAAAATAAGGAATGAGGTCCTACAGGAAGAATTCAGCGAGCTAGGAAGAAAATTAAAGGGTAGGACCTCAAGGGTAGTAATCTCCGGGTTACTACTGGTGCCACGTGCTAATGAGTATAAGAATAGGATAGAGAGGATAGAGTGGCTGGAAAATTAGTGTAGGAGGGAGGGCTTTAAATTCTTGAGGCATTGGAACCACTTCTGGGGGAGGTGGGACCTGTACAAACTGGACAGGTTGCACCTCAACAGCGGCGGGACCAATATCCTCACGAGGTGTTTTGCTAGTGCTGTTGGGGAGAGTTTAAATTAGCTTGGCAGGGGGATGGGAACCTGAGAACGAATTCAAAAGGGAAGGAAGTAAAGCAGGAGTTGGATAGCAAGAATCTAGAAAGTGAACCTGTAAGACAGAGCAGACATGGCTTAGTATGTAGTAAGCAAGGTGGTCTTCCTGTGCTAAATAGTATATACTTTAATGCAAGGAGTATAACGAATAAGTCGGATGAGCTAAGAGCACAGGTAGACACTTGGGAGTATAATATTATAGCCATTACAGAAACATTGCTGAAAGAGGGGCAGGTTTGGCAGATCAATATTCCTGGCTACAGGATTTTTAGACAAGATAGAGAGGGGGTAAAAATGGGGGCGGGGTTGCGTTACAGATTTAAAAAAATATTACAGCGGTGAGAAGGGATGATATGTTAGAGGCATCATCAAATGAGGCCATATGGGTCGAAATGAAAAATAAAAAAGGGGCGATCACACTGCTGGGCGTGTATTACCAAACAGTGGGAGGGAGATAGAGGAGCAAATATGTAGGTAAATTGCTGTGAAGTCCAAAAACCATAGGGTAGCAATAGTAGCGGATTTTAACTATCCAAATATTGTTTGGGACAAATTTAGTGTGAAGGGTATAGAGGGTGCGTAATTCTTGAAATGCATTCAAGATAACTTTTTTAGTCAGTATGTAGCAAGCCCAACACGAGAGGGGGCGATCTTGGATTTAAGTTTGGGGATTGAAGCTGGGAAGGTTGAAAGGGTATTAGTGGGAGTGCACTTGGGTCTCAGTGACCATAATTCAGTCAGATTCAAATTGGTTATGGATAAGGACAAAACTCGGCCTGGAATAAAACTTCCGATTTGGGGAAAGGCTAATTTTGCTAAGTTAAGGAGTGATTTCGCCATGGTGGACTGGAAACAGAAACTTGTGGGTAAATCAATGTCGGAACAGAGGGAGGCATTTAAGGAGGAGATCCGGAAGGCTCAGGCCAAACATGTGCCCTTAAAGAAAAAGGCTGGAAAAAATAATTCTAGAGCCCCCTAGATGTCTACAGACCTTCAGGGGAAGATTAAGAAAAAAAGGGACGTTTATGTCATATATCAATGGCTAAATACTAAGGCAACTTTAGAGGAATATAGAAAGTTAAGAGGCAAAATTAAAAAGGATATTAGGAATGCTAAGAGAGAGCACAAGGAATTCTTGGCCATTAAAATTAAGGAAATCCCTAAGATGTTCTATAAATATATTAAGAGTAAGAGGGTAACGAAAGAAAAGGTAGGGCCTATTAGAGATCATGAGGGGAATCATTTTGTGGAGGATGTTGGGAGGGTTCTAAACGAATACTTTGCATATTTTTTCACAAAGGAAAGGGGCAATGCAGATACTGCTATCGAGGAGGAGTGTGATATTCTGGATGGAATAAATATATAGAGAGAGGAATTATTAAGGAGTTTAGCAGCTTTGAAATTAGATAAGTCCCCAGGCCCGGATGAAAGGCATCTCAGGCTGTTGAGTGAAGTAAAAGAGGAAATAGCAGAGGCCTTGACCATCATTTTCCAATCCTCTTTGGATCTGGGCATGGTGCCGGAGGATTGGAGGACTGCTAATGTAGTACGCTTGTTCAAAAAGGGAGAAAGAGATAGACCGAGTAATTACAGGCCTGTCAGCCTAACCTCAGTGGTGGGAAAATTATTGGAAAATTCCTGAAAGACAGGATAAATCTGCATTTGGAAAGGCAAGGATTAATTAGGGACAGTCAGCACAGATTTGTTAAGGGAAGATCGTGTCTGACTAAGCCTATTGAATATTTTGAGGAGGTAACCAAGTGGGTCAATGAGGGTAGTGCATACGTTGTAGTATATATGGACTTTAGCAAAGCTTTTGATAAGGTCCCACATGGTAGACTGATCATGAAGGTTAAAGCCCATGGGATACAGGGCAAAGTGTCACGTTGGATACAAAATTGGCTTAGAGGTAGGAAGCAAAGGATAATGATTGATAGATGTTTTTGTGACTGGAAGGATGTTTCCAGTTGGGTTCTGCATGGCTCAGTATTGGGACCCTTGCTTTTTGTGGTATATATCAACGGTTTAGATTTGAATATAGCGAGTATGATTATAAAGTTTGCAGCCAAAACTAAAATTGGCTGTGTGATTGATAATGAAGAGGAAAGTCATGGGCTGCAGGACGATATCAATCTACTGGCCAGGTGGGCAGAGCAGTGGCAAATGGAATTTAATTCAGAGAAGTGTGAGGTGATGCACTTTTGGATGGCTAATAAGGAAAGGGTATACACATTAAGCGGTAGGCCATTTAATAGTGTAGATGAACAAAGGGGCCTTGGAGTGCTTGTCCACAGTCCCTGAAAGTAGCAGGCCAGGTGGGTAAGGTGGTTAAGATGGCATATGGAATGCTTGCCTTTATTGGCCGAGTCATAGAATATAAGTTCAGTGAAGTTATGCTTAAATTGTATAATGCTTTGGTTAGGCCATAGCTGGAGTGTTGCATGCAGTTCTGGTCGCCGTACTATCAGAAGGACGTGATTGCATTAGAGAAGATTTACTAGGATGCTGCCTGGAATGGCGAATCTTCATTAAGAGGACAGATTGCATCGGCTGGGTTTGTTCTCATTGGAACAGAGGAGGTTGAGTGGAGATCTCATTGAGGTGTAGAAAATATTGAGGGCCTGGACATACTGGATTATAAGGGTCTATTTCCAATGGTGGATGGGTCTATTCCGAGGGGGCATGGTTTTAAGGTGGTTGGTGGAAGTTTTAAAGGGGATTTGAGGGGGGTGGGGCTTCTTTACACAGAGGGTTGTGGGGATTTGGAACTCGCTGCCTAGAAGAGTGGTGGATACAGAAACCCTCACCACTTTTAAGAGATGGTTGGATTGGCACTTAAAGTGCTGTAACCTGCAAGATTACAGACCTAGAGCTGGTAATTGCGATTAGACTGGATGACCTTTTGTTGGACAGAGCAGGTATAATGGTAAGTACTGCAGGGAATAGAATACGGCCAGGGTGATCTCCTCGACTAGTTTCGATCGCCTGCATGGGTTGGAGAGGAATTTTCCCAGATTTTTTCTCCCTAAATTGGCCTGGGTTTTTATCTGTTTTTTTGTCTCTCCCAGGAGATCACATGACTCAGGTTGGGGTGGAGTGTAATATGTTTTGGTATAGGGGGTGTCACAGTTGTGGTGAGGCGGATTGGTTGAGCTGGTGCTCTTTGACTTTCCATCATTGTTGATGGGTTTATATGTAACCTTTATGGCTGCGGACCAAGGGCCATGTGGCTCTTTGTCGGCTGGCGCGGACATGATGGTGCAGAATGGCCTCCTTCTGCGCTGTAAATTTCTATGGTTTTTTGTTTCTATGTTTCTAAATTACTTATGAAGTTGGTTAACAGCAGTCACCCAACACACTGCACTGCAGGACTGAAACTGTGATCTGGCTTCAGGTGGATCTACCCAATTGATGAATTCGCTCTGCCTACGCGGTTGATACCAGTTCCTTATCCAACATGCACATTGGAAACCACACGTGCAGGCTTAATAGAGCGTTATTTCTGTACATTTCTCATTTAAATTGAGGAAACCATGGCCTTACCTTGTTGGGATCTGGGATGTAGATGGTTGGCATATCAAAGCCACATTTGTTGAGCCCGGGTCTCTTGCACAGCTCTTGCACTATCTGCATCATCACTCTCTGAGAAAGAACACAGACATATTCCACTGTAAATCTGAGCACATGTCCGGACTTGAGCAAACTACATCCCATCAGAAGAAAATAAATCCTATTATTATAGAGCTTTGAAAATCCTCAGAATGTCCAAAAGCACTTCACAATTCATCAACTGCAGCAGTACAGTCACTGTGATTGTCAGGCAAACGCGGCAGCAAATTTGTGCAAGGCAACCTCCTGCAAACAGTATTGAGATAAGTGCCCAGTTAAGCTGTATTATAGTGACGTTCATTAAGGAATGAATATTTGCCAACATCTCTACCTTCTTCAAATAGTGCCAGCGGATTTCTTACGTTCACCTGAGCGGCCAGACAAGGTTTCAGTTTAACTTCTGAACCAAAAGTCGGGACCTCCCACCATGCAGTTTTCACCCACATTACAACAGTGACTTCACTCCAAAAGTACTTCATTGGCTGTAAAGCGCTTTGAGGCGTCCGTCGGTCGTGACAGGCGCTATAGAGATACAAGTCTTTCTTTTAATCTGATCCCAGAACTCTGTACTATGCGTGTTAGTCATGTCACTCCACCAATGCTGCTGATGCCATACATCTAGTTCCAGTGCACAGTTAAGTTGATGCACAGTTCGCAACATGGGTTGAAAAGCCTCTCAAAACATTACACCATGTATATTAGGATTTGAAAGTTGCTCGACTATCATGCAAACCATTCTTATACTGGATTCAAATCACGTTGTCAGCTATTGCAACAGACAGCTATTGGCAAGTGTTAATCCTTTTATTTTTTACGGCCTGTTCAAAACCTTATGCCTGATGCATTACCTGTCTACGAAACCTAATTTCTGTTGTCACTTTTCCCGTGTATTTTTTTTTCCTCTTCTCAATTCCTTTGTCCAAGTTAATACTGGAAACCCCATAACCACCTGTAGTCCTGGTGGTTACATCACCCACCACTGGTGGTGATGAAACATCTCAGATTCATGTCTTCCCGCCCCTGAGTTTCTCCAGCAGAGAAAGACCAAGAAGCTTCAAAACAATCAATTTCCAAATTGTAGTAAGACTTGCCACTTAATTATAAGTAACAATATCAAATCAATGAAATATACCCAAATCATCATCATCATCATAGGCAGTCCCTCCAAATGAGGATGACTTGCTTCCACGCCGAAAATGGACGAGTTCACAGGTGTTTCAATGAAGGACCAAATATTCTGGATCCCGAACTACATCTTGAAGGGTGCCTGTGCGTGGATTGTTTTAATGTGTGGTGGCTGTTGCACCCCAGCCACCACACGGACTTGACAGAGCTAGGGCTTGGTCCAGTGGCAATGATTAACCAGGACAACTGGAGACCAGCTCTATAAGGACAATATGTATGACTTTAAAATAGGGAACCAGTCGCCTCTACACAATTAATGAGTTGATTTTAATAGCATAATTTTCTCATTCAAAAGGAACACCTTAATTTATGTGTGCCAGGATAGAATCAAGGTGCTGTGTATACAGAGTCTCACTGTATGCATGGATTTCACCACATCTGCCTTTTATTAATTGGTCGCAATTTTCACTGAGCACCATGATCACATCACCAAAGTTGGAAATCCATTCACGAAGTAGCTTCCCAGCTGCAACAAACACGAACTCTGTCTGTACCTGTCTGTCACTCTCATGACCAGCTTCATCGGCTTTGCTCAGGTAGAACTTCAGTTTATCGCCGTGTTTTTCGTTCAGGATTTCTACCACATTCAGGGTTCGTTTACACAGGGCCTGGCCCATCGGGTCAAAGAAGACAAAGATCAGATCTGCCTGCTCACCTGAAGACAGAAAGCGAGTCGATAATTACATTGAAAGGGTGGAAAATGCATTGAAAGGTGTCGGATTGAAGCGTATGATGGTACAAACCTTTGCTCACAAGTTCTGCTGTTTTAAGTACGCTTAGCCAGGGTACACTGAATGCTGCAACTTTCCTGAATGGGCCCTGGGTCAACGATTGACTCCCGTAGTTGATCTCTGACCATTGACTCCAACCAGGTGCAGGGAAGGTGAGGGTACTGAATGCGCTGTAGCAATGAAAAGCCAGACAATGCAGTGTCTTGGCTGAAATGTATAGAGTCGTTACCCACACCAGGTACCAGAGGCCATCCCATGCCTGTGAATCAGAACCCGGCAAGAGTAATGCTCCAGAATGGAGAAAGCATTAAAAAAGGGAAACAAAGATGGCTCCCTTCATGAAGTGGGTGGTAATGAAGTGGCTGTGGTACTGGACCTAGAAACCAGAGATTTTTTAATTGAAATATCAGCATGGTAAGTTGTGAAACTGAATGAAATTGGTAGCAGAGAAATTATCATGAAAGCTGCTGGATTATTGTCGCAAACATTGACTACCTTCCCTTCAGAGAAGGGAACCTGCTATGCCTACCCGGCCTGGACTGAATGGGATTCCATTCCCATACTACGCGGTAAGACAGGTTCTGCTGTACTCCAGGACACCCTGTGTCACCAACCATCGCACTAATTAATTAGAAGATGAGAGGCAGACTGTCACTGGTGGGCTGTATTTTTCCTACTTCGTTTCAGAACCTTGCAGGCTCACCACCGGGTGAGCAATCAGCAGGCCGCTATCGGTGATTGTTATTAGTTCTACGCTACTAGGTGTGGATTCTTCAGTGGATGGGTAGTACGGCCACCGAGTCTGCTCACAAAGAAGGCAAACTGAAATTCTACCGCATGGATCTTCAAACCTGAAATCATGAAATGTGATACTGCCAACACACGCTTACCAAGCTCGTTTAAAACTCCATCCTCAGTCTTCCACATCCGGCCACACTGAGTGTTGGTCGCCCATCACTCCCATATTCACTGACCTATCTTGTGATCTAATTCTCTAGATCCGGTAAATTTAAAATCCTCATGCCAGCCCATAGTTTTCTCTGCAGCTTTTAGCTCACCCTACTTCTGGAAGCTCCTCCAGACTTAAGTTCACCTCCATACACTTCACTTATCCTTGCATCCCTTCCCATACATTTCATTTACCCTTCCATACCCTTTATCACTCCCCATACATTTCAGTCACCCTTCCATACCCTTCATCCCTTCCCATACATTTCAGTTACCCTTCCATACCCTTCATCCATTCCCATACATTGCATTCGCCCTTTCATACCCTTCACCTCCGCCCATAAACTACACTTGCCCTTCCATACACTTAAATTTACTTTCCATGCCATTCACACCCTACAATATTATTCACTTCACCTTCGGTACACTTCAAATCCTTCCATAATATTCACGTCCCATTCCCTACCCTTCACACCTTCCCAGAGATTTGATTTACCCAACCATAACTTCACCCCTTCCCATACATTTCACTTAGCCTTCCATACACTTCACCTCTGCCCATACCCTTCACTTCCCATTCCATATTCTTCCAACCCTCACTTACTCATCACCTACTCTTCCCTACCATACAGTCCCTCCCATAACTCACGTTTCCCGATCCATACACTTCACTTCCCCCTCTATACACTTCAGCCCTCCCATATCTTTCACTTCTCTCCCATCCCTTTATCACCCTCCCCCATACATTCGGGTCTCTGATTCTACCTATTCATTCCCCTTCCTCACACCTATCATAAATTTCTAACGCACTCGCGCGGAAAACCTCCTTCAACCTCTCACCACACTTCAACTTCAATTAATATATTTAATCTAGTTTGATTTCTTACCCAGCCAGGTAAGCGCTTTATCAACGTCAAACTCATAGATCATGTCTCCATCCACAAGCCCTGGTGTATCGATAAAGGTCACCAGGTTAAACTTCTTCTGTTTGGATGTGCTGATCTCGGTGGCCAGGTAGTCTGCCACACCTGTGGGAGCACAGAACAAGCAGTGGCAGAAGCAGATGTTGCTCCAGAATTCCAGGTTCAGCTGCGGGAATTGGACTTTACATTTCATATCCATGCATTTGTAATTCCCAAATATATTGTATTATAATATCCTGCATGGTATTTCTGAGATATATCATATAAATACATGTGAAACAAAAAATCTTATGTCTGTTCACATTCCTGTCTGCAACTTTTTTCACGAAATCAGTTTTTTGTCAAACCTTCCCATCAACATTTACCACATTATAAATTCTTGTGTCCATTTTATAAGATAAACTGAAAGAAGACATTACGTTGTAATTGTAGCCTTCTCTCAATAGTGGTGCTGTGATACCTTAGTTGTCTATCTCCCTGCTCATCAACCTTTATGCACAGAACTTCATATACTCAATCGAACTCTTCTTCTCTGCCTCTTAATTTGTTCTATGTTTGATTCTATGTGCTAGTATTCCCTTTGTTTACTCCCAATGTAGTTAATAATCCCCCTAATGCAAAACTCTGCTGCTCGGATCTTAACTTGCAGCAAATCCCGTTCACCCATCAACCCTGTTGTTTGTAACCGACTCTCCCGCCCACTCTGGCAATGCCTCGATATTAAAATTAAAATCGATGTGTTCAATAAATCCCTCGTGGCCTCGACCTTCCCTATCTCTGTAACCTCCTCTAGCCCGACAACCCTCCAATATCACTGAGCTCCATCAATTCTAGCCACTTACGCATCTCAATTCCCTACTATTAGTGGCCTTACGTTCAGCTGCCTGGGCCCTAAGATAAGCAATTCCCTCTGCAAACCACTCCACCTCTCTACCTCCATCTCCTACTTTAAGTCGCTCCTTAAAAACTACCTCTTGCATAAAGCTTTTGGTCATCTGCCCTATTATCTTTAATGCGGGCTTGATATCAAATTGTGTCTGAGCACGATCTTGTTTAGTTTCCTATTCTCCTCCATATTGCACATTTAGATACAATTCTACCTGTTATTTCCCAGTTAGTCCCCATTCCGCCGTTTATTACACATTTAGTTTCTATCCCGCTGCATATGCCCCACTGAGTTTATATTCTCCATGTGCATTGCCCATGTATTTATATACGCCATTTTATTACATTTTAGTGTCTATTCTCCTGTTTGTTTTAATTTAGTTTCTATTTCTTTGTTATTTCCCAGTTAGTTTCTTTTACCCTGATTATTCTCCAGTTAATTTCCCGTTTAGTTTATATTACCCGTGATTCTTCACCACTTAGTTTTTATTCCTCTGATTATTCCTCATTTGGTCTCTCTACCCTCTGTTCATCTCCAATTTAACAATCACTCAGTACTGCAGTGAAATGTCATACAACCTATGTGCTTGACTGTTGGAGTATTTTAATTCACTATCATCTGCCTCAGAGGTGAGAATGGTACCATGGAGTTCCGGCTGACACGAACTACCATTTAATTCAAACTTAGCCCTTTGATGCGTGCTCTCAGAATTTTCTGCCTTTGATTATTTCCGACATAAAACCTACTGCAATAAAGGGTAAATCACCCCATGTAGAGCGGAAATAGATGCACCAGGACAATAAGCAAATAGCATCGTAGAATTAAACAATGCAAAAGGAGGACATTCGGCTCATTGTCCCTGCGCTGGTTCTCTGAAAGAGCAATTCCCTTTGTGGCATTTCCCTCTCCTTTCCCCATTCACATATTTTCCTTTGTCAAATATGTATTATCTTCCCTTTCAAAACGATTGTGAACCTGTGCCTGCCATTGTTTGTGATAGGTCAGTATATATCCTCACAACCAACTGCATAACACATCTCCTAACCTCTCCACTCTTTTGGTGATGATTGTAAACTTACTAATTATCGATTATTACCAATGCAAATAGTTTTTTTTCTCGACTCTGCTGCACACAATCCCTCAGAATGCCGAACCGCTATCAAATCGACCAATAACTGTCTTTGTTCTACGAGCGGATAATATATCACTTCTCTCTTTCTTTCTCTCTCTCTCTTTCTCTCTCTCTCACTCGCTCTCTCTGTCATCCTCTCTCTCTCTCTATCTCTATCTTTCTCCCTCTCTTATATCTTCCTCACTCGCAAAAGACCAACATAAATATTTCTCAGGTGAGCACAATTCAATCACCTGTCCATCAACCTACAATTTCAAGTATGAGGCATCCCACACGAAATGTCTATCATGTTCCCAGAATGCATTCTATACTTCACTTCCAATAGAATACGTGCTCACTAATGCTACGTTGCTAAAACCTGCGAGTACTAATTTCAATATTTAGGAACCGTCGATTAATCTGGGGTCACACCCTGCCTGTGACAGGCTCACAGTTCAATTGTTGAAACATCACAAAATTGAGGGGCAAAGACAGTCAGCGTTTCCCCTCCTATTGTCTGAAATGCTGTTAGTAACTGTGACTTTACCTTCCATCAGTTGCAGAGCTTGGAATTGCGGGTAGAGGTGGAGCGTAGCATTTCCCTGTGAAATTAAAAACACTGATTAGAGGTTATCATCATCATCATAGGCAGTCCTTCGGAATCGAGGAAGACTTGCTTCTACTCCTAAAGTGAGTTCTTTGGTGGCTAAACAGTCCAACACGAGAGCCACAGACCCTGTCACAGGTGGGGGATGTGGGGATGGCACTGATTTACCACATGCTCCTTCCACTGCCTGCGCCTGACCTCTTCACACTCGCAGCATTGAGATTTGGAGAGCTCAACGCCCCTCCGATGCACTTTCTCCACCTAGGGCCGTCTTCAGCCAGGGTCTCCCAGGTGTCAGTGCTGATGTCGCACTTCACCAGGGAGGCTTTGAGGGTGTCCTTGTAACGTTTCTGCTGCTCACCTTTGGCTCGTTTGCCATGAAGGAGCTCCACAAAAAGCAATTGCTTAGGGAGTCTTGTGCCTGGCATGCGAACTAAATAGCCTGCCCAGAGAAGCTGATCGAGTGTAGTTAATGCTTCAATGCTGGGGATATTAGCCTTGGCGAGGACTTTGATGTTGGTGCATCTGTCCTCCCAGGGGATTTGCAGGACCTTGCGGAGACATCGTTGGTGATATATCTCCAACGACTTGATGTGCCTTCTGTACATCATCCATGCCTCTGACCCATACAGGAGGGTGGGTATTACTACAGCCCTGTCGACCATAAGCTTGGTGGTAGGTTTGAGGGCCTGGTCTTCGAACGCTCTTTTCCTCAACCGGCCGAAGGCTGCACTGGCACACTGAAGGAGATGTTGAATCTCTGCATCAATGTTTGCTTTTGTTGACAATAGGCTCCCGAGGTATGGTAAGTGGCCCTCGTAGTTCAGGGCCACGCCGTGAATCTTCATGATTGGGCGGCAGTGTTGTGCGGCGAGGACAGGCTAGTGGAGGACCTTTGTCTTATGACTGTCAAGCATAAGGCCCATGCTTTCATATGCCTCGGTGAATACATTGACTATATCCAGGATTAGAAGTAATACATGCTCGATCCCCGTAACTTGTTTAAAATGTTCCTTGTTGGAGTTCATTCTAGGCGAGTATTTTCCAGTGTAATACCGAAACATACAAGTGACGGCACAATCTCTATCACTGGTCTGTGCTACGTTTGCTCATCGCAGCCAGTGATTATAGTAGAATAATCACACCCTTTGGGCTAGACAGGTAGAAACTACCCACGGTTCCTATCCAAGCAACTATACTGTAAAATCCACTTCAGTGTAGGTGGCTGGGGCACAACAACCAATTATACGCACCGTATTGATTTCCAAAGGATTTTCAGGGCTTCGGGGAGGGTGGCTGTGGCGATGTCAGAGCCCTCATACAGAGGCGCTGGAGGCTTTATCCTTAATCTAGTGTTTGCTGAGTGTCCCATTGAGATATACCGACAGTGATGACGTGTTTATTGACATTCCTTCTCAGACAGTTAATGAGAGACACAGAATGAGCCAGATTCATGGGATTACTTACTGTGAGAGATTCCCTTTTCTTTCCACTGGTGACGAAAGTAAATCCTTGTGTTTCTGTTGCAACTCCGGTTTTCTGTATATTTTCTTCAACATACCTACAAGACACAATGATTAGTGATGATTAGAGGTACAAATATTAGAAGTTTTGTCCAACTTGGTGCTGCCAGAAACTCCTGGCAGAGAGCCAGCAGACATCCAGGATCTGAGTGGACAGGTCAAGAGACATACAATTATGTAAAAACAGAGAAATGTGTCGAAAAATATTCATAGAAATGAGCAGGAATGTGAACAGCGGAAAGCTGAAGGCATTATACATATTGCCCCACAATATCATATCAAGTGCTTGAATCTTCCTTTGTCTCTATGTTTAATGCAGTAATTTTCTATCATCTCTGCACACTTCCTTTCTGTAAGGGTCCACTTCCTGCTGTCATGTTAATCATACTTTCAGAACAACCTTTCCTGTCACGTGTCCCATTACATCTGCCGTGCGCACCTGCTAGTTGTGGTGCTTTGCCACAGGAGCTGCCAGTACTGGAGAGAAACACTGTTCACTCCGATCATGCCTGCTTCCCAAATTACCGTAGATACTGCAATTTACCTTCAAGACTAACATTACAAGTATTAGATAAAAATAAGGATAGAATATATTGTTCTAAAATGAAAAATGTACTATACATGTGCACCATGCTGCAGCTATTCATAGAATCACTGAATCAGAATGATTACAGCACAGAAAGAGACCATTCGGTGCAAGAGCACTACACCTAGTCCCATTCCACTGCTGTTTCCCCGTAGGCCTGCGTTTTTTCCCTTCAGGTACTTATCCAGTTCCCTTTTGAAAGCCATGATTAAGTCTGCCTCCTCCACGTTTTCAGGCAAAGCATTCCAGATCCTAATGATTTGCTGCTTTAAAAACTTTTTTCCACATGTCGCCTTTGGTTCTTTTGCCAATAATTTTAAATCTATGTCCTCTGGTTCTCGACCCTTTCACCAATGTTAACAGTTTCTCTCTATCTACTCTGCCAAGGGCCCTCATGAAGTTGAATACCTCTAGCAAATCACCTCTCAACCTTCTCCAGTTTATTCAGGTAACTGAAGTCCCTCATCCATGGAACTATTATTGCACATCTTTTCTGCACCCTCCCCAATGCCTTCCAATCCTTCCTAAAGTGTAGTGCCCATAATTGCATACAATGCTCCAGTTGAGGCCCGACCAGTGTTTTATAAATGCTCATCATAATGCCCTAGCTTTTTTTCTCTATGTCTCTACTTATGAAGCCCAGGACCCCGTCTGCTTTTTTAACCGCTTTCTCAACCTGCCCTGCTATCTTCAACAATTTGTGCAGATATATCCCAGGTCTCTATATTCATTCAGCCCCTTTAGAATGTTATCCTTTAGTTTATATTGCCTTCCCTCATTCTTCCTTCCAAAGTGTATCACTTTGCACTTTTCTGCGTTAAATTTCATCTGCCATGTGTCCGTCCATTCTACCAACCTGTCAATGTCCTCTTGAAGTCTATCACCATCCTCTTCACAGTTCACTATACTACCAAGCATCTGAAAATTTCAAAATTGTGTCCTGTACACCCAAGTCCAAATCATTAATATATATCTTGAAAAGCAGTGGTGCTTGTACCAACCATTGGTAACACCACTGTACACCTTCCTCCAATCCAAAAAAACAACCGTTGACGACAACAGTCTGATCCCTGTCACACAGCCAATTTCGCATCCATGCAGACACTATTCATTTTATTCCATGGGCTTCAGCTCTGCTGGCAAGCCTATTATGTGGCACTTCATCTAAAGCCTTTTGGAATTCCACATACACCAGATCAACCCCATCGCCATCATCGACACTCTCTCTTAACTTATCAAAAAAATTAATCACATTAGTTCAACACAATTTGCCTTTGACAAATCAATGCTGGCTTTCTTTAATTAATCCACACTTGTCCAAGTGACTGTTTGTTTTGTCCTGCAATATCGTTTCTCAAAGCTTCTCCACTACCGTGGTTAAACTGACTGGTCTGTAGTTGCTGGGTTTATCCTTACACACTTTTTTGAATAAGATCGTAAAATTTGCAATTCTCCAGTCCTCTGGTCTCTAAGGAGGATTGGAAGATTATCGCCAATACCTCCGCTATTTCCACCCTTACCCCCTCAGCATCCTAAGATGCATTCCGTCCGGTACTGGTGGCTTATCCACTTTAAGTACAGCCAGCCTTTCTTGTACATCCTCGTTATCATTTGTTATCGCTTCCAGTATCTCAACTATCACACATTTCACTCTGACTTTCGCAGTAACTTTGTCCTTGGTAAAGACCGATGCAAGGTAGTCATTTAGGACCTTAGCCGTTCCCTCTGTCGTAGGTTTAATTTTTGGTCCCAAATTGGCCCCAATCCTCCTCTTACTAT
Organism: Pristiophorus japonicus; assembly: GCF_044704955.1. Classification (NCBI taxonomy): domain Eukaryota; kingdom Metazoa; phylum Chordata; class Chondrichthyes; family Pristiophoridae; genus Pristiophorus; species Pristiophorus japonicus. The sequence goes on from NC_091985.1 coordinate 213,515,909, forward strand.
CCGTTTATTATTTATATACCTATAGAAGACTTTTTGTTCCCTTTTATGTCAGCTGTCAATCTATCTCATACTCTCTCTTTGCCCCTTTTATTTCCTTATTTACTTCCTCTCTGAACTTTTTATGTTCCGCTTGGTTTCCACTTGTATTCTCAACATGAAATCTATCACGCCCCCCCTTTTCAGAATGGCAGGCAGTGATGTGGGGTACCACAAGGTTCAGTGCTGGGACCCCAGCTATTTATAATATACATTCATGATTTAGATGAAGGAATTGCATGTAATATCTCCAAATTTTGCAGATGACATTAAGCTGGGTGGCATTATGAGCTGTGAGGAGGATGCTAAGTGGCTGCAGGGTGACTTGGCCAGGTTAGGTGAATGGGCAAAAGCATGGCAGATGCAGTTTAATGTAGATAAATGTGAGGTTTTATCCACTTTGGTAGATAAAACTGCAAGGCAGGTTATTATCTGAATGGTGACAGATTAGGAAGAGTGGAGCTGCAACGAGACCTGGGTGTCATGGTACATCAGTCATTAAGAGTTGGCATTCAGGTACGGCAGGTGGTGAAGAAGGCAAATGGCATGTTGGTCTTCATAGCGAGAGGATTTGAGCATAAGGGAGGTCTAACTGCAGTTGTACAGGGCCTTGGTGAGGCCACACCTTGAATATTGTGTACTGTTTTGGTCTTCTAATCTGAGCAAGGCCATTCTTCCTATTGAGGGAGTGCAGTGAAGGTTCACCACACTGATTCCTGGGATGGCAGGACTGACATATGAAGAAAGACTAGATTGACAAGGATATATTCACTGGAATTTAGAAGCATGAGAGGGGCTTTCATAGAAACATATAAAATTCTGACGGGATTGGACATGTTAGATGCAGGAAGAATGTCCCCGATGTTGGGGAAGTCCAGAACCAGGGGTCACGGTCTAAGGATAAGGGGTAAGCCATTTAGGGCCGAGATGAGGAGAAACTACTTCACTTGGAGAATTGTGAACCTGTGGAATTCTCTACCACAGAAAGTTGTTGAGGCCAGTTCGTTAGATATATTCAAAAGGGAGTTAGATGTGACCCTTACGGCTAAAGGGATCAAGGGGTATGGGAAGAAAGCAGGAATGGGGTACTGAAGTTGCATGATCAGCCATAATCATATTGAATGGTGGTGCAGGCTCGAAGGGCCGAATGGCCTACTCCTGCACCTATTTTCTATGTTTTTATCTTTCTATGATTCTTTAAATTAAAAACATTTAATACTGAAATAAATGGGTTGAATACGAGGAACAACTAAAAAAACCCGAATGCTGCTATTAGATCAGCAAAATGTCGAATGGAAAATGGATTGCAGACAACTGTGGCAGTAATGGGAAGAGCTTTTTTAGTTATGTGAAGAGTCAGAGACTAACAAAGAGTGTATTGGGCCACTGAAAGATGTTCAAGGACAGATTAAAAAGGGCTCATGAGCAGTGGTGGAAATATTAAATGAGTACTTTGCTTCAGTTTTCATCCTTCAAGATGATGCTTGGATATTAGAATTGAATAATACTGGTTTTGTTAGTAACATTATATTGAAGAACATATTGTTTTAGAAATTATTAAGAGCTTGAAAATAGCAGCCATGCAGGATTCTATCCGCCTGAGGGTCCTCCGGGAAATGGAACAAGTGCTATGCGAATCCTTGAATTGTATTTTTAATAGCTTCCTGCATTCTGGAATGGTTCCACCAGATTGGAAGGAGGCTAATGAAGTTGCATTTAAAAAAAAATAAAGGTGACAAGGCAGAGCCGGGTAGCTATAGGCCCCTCAGTTTAGCATCAGTAATAACTAAAATACTTGAAGGAATCATAAGGAATGTATGGAAGGATATACTTGCATTGGAGGCAGCTCAGAGAAGGTGCACTAGGTTGATTCCAGAGAAAAGGAGGTCGACTTATGAAGTACAGATGAGTAGGTTGGGTCTATACTCAATGGAGATTAGAAGAATGAGAGGTGATCTTATTGAAGCATTAGGTACTGAGGGGGCTTGACAAGGTCGATGCGGAGAGGACGTTTCCACTCGTGGGGCAATCCAGAACTAGGGAGCATAGTTTAAGAATAATGGGTCGCTAATTTAAAACTGAGATGAGAAGGAATTTGTTCTCTCAGAGGGTTGATAATCTGTGGAATTCTCTGCCCCAGAGAGCTGCGGAGGAACGGTTATTGACCATATTTATGTTGGAGATAGACAGATTTGTGATTGCAAAGAGAGTGAAGGATTATGGTGAGAAAGCAGGGAAGTAGAGTTCAGCCCAAGACCAGATCAGCCATGATCTTATTAAATGATGGAGCAGGCTCAAGGGGCCAAATGGCCTACTCCTGCTCCAAATTCTTATGTTAAAACACCATCACCTCATATTTGTACCTGCAGCTCACCAACCTTATTTACCACACTTTGTGCGTTTACACACATGCATTGTAAACCTGCCTTAGACCTTCTTTTATTCTCTCTTAGTCTGACCCCCACCTAATACCTTACTATTTCTTAGCCTAGTGCTATCTGACCCTCCCAATCCTTTGTGCACCTCGTTTCTCCTTTCTAATGCTACATTCTGGTCCCCTGCCCTTGCCAAATTAGTTGCAACCTTACTCAACAGTATTAGCAACCCCCCCCCCCACCTTCCAAGCGAGGATATTGGTCCCAGTTCTGTTGAAGTGCAACCTGTTGGGCCTGTACAGGTCCCACCTCCACCAGAACCGGTCCTAACGGCCAGGGAATTAACGTCCTCTCTCCTGCACCATCTCTCCAGCCACGCATTCAGCTGCTCTCCAGGTACTAGCTTGTGGCACCAGAAGTAATTCGGAGATTACTATCTTTGAGGTGCTGCTTTTTTCATCTCGTTCCTCGCACCCTCAAATCTGCCCATAGGACCTCATCCCTCTTTCAACCTATTTCGTTGATACTAATATAGAGTACGACTTCTGTCTGCTCCCCCTCCCCCTCAGAATGCTCTGCAGCCGTTCTGGGACTCCTTGACATTGGTAGCAGAGAGCCAATACACCATCGTGGAATTACTTATGCGGCTGATGAAAAGCTTGTCTGTTCCCGTAATTATAGAATCTCCTATCACTTTTGCGTTCCCGATCTTCCTACACCCCCTTTTACAGCTGAGCCACCTGTGGTGCCATGGACTTGGTTCTGGCTGTACTCCTCAGAGGAACCATGCCCTAATCCGTATGTAGTACAGAAGACCAGTAGCCTATAAACACGCTTCACCAGGAAGGCAAATGGAATGTCAGGAAGGCAAATGGACTGCTGATCTTTATTGCAAGGTGGATAGAGTATAAAAGCAGAGAAATACTGCTACAATTGTATAGGATATTGGTGAGACCACATCTGGAGTACGGCATACAATTTCGTTCTCCATATTTAAGGAAAAATATACCTGCATTGGAGGCTCTTCAGAGAAGGTTAACTAGGTTGATTCCGGAGATGAGGGGGTTCACTCATGAGGATAGGTTGCGTAGGTTGGGCCTATACACATTGGAGTTCAGAAGACTGAGCGGTGATCTTAGTAAAACTTACAAGATAATGACGGGGCTCACCAAGGTGGATGCAGAGAGGATATTTCCACTCATAGGCGAAACTAGAACTAGGGGACATAGAATAAGGGACCGCCCATTTAAAACTGAGATGAGGAGATAGTTTTTCTCTCAGAGGGTTGTAAATCTATGGGATGCTCTGCCGCAGAGAGATGTGGAGGCTGGGTCATTGAATATATTTAAGGTGGAGATAGATAGATTTTTAAGCGATAAGGGAGTAAAGGGTTGTGGGGAGCGGGAAGGGAAGTGGAGCTGCGTCCATGATCGGATCAGCCATGATCTTATTGAATGGCGGAGCATGCTCGAGGGGCCAAATGGCCTACTCCTGCTCCTATTTCTTATATTCGTATCTGACTTCGTCTATACCTGTGCCAAAATATGTCAAAATTATTTCAAATATTCCGCTTAAAGAAGACTTTAAGTAAAAATAACAAGTTGCATTCACATAGTTCCTTCAACGTAACAAAACGTCCCAAGGTACCTCACAAGAGCATTATCAATCAAAGTTTGACATCAAGCCACAGATGGAGATACCAGGACAGATGACCAAAAGCTTGGTCAAAGAGGTAGGTGTTAAGGAGCATCTTAAATGAGGAAAGAGAAGTAGCGAGGTGGCGAGGCTTAGAGAGGGAATTCCTGAGCTTCGTGCCAAGGTAGCTAAAGGAACGACCACCAATGTTGGAGTAGGATGGCAATATTGGAGGCACACAAAGTTGGCGAAGGTTTGGAGAGATGGAGGAGGTTATATAGTTGGGGGGCGGGGGGGGGCACGTAGTTATTTGAAAACAAAAATGAGAATTTTAAAACTGAGGCATTGCTGGACCCGGAGCCAATGTAGTCAGTGAGCACATGCGTGCTGGGTGAACGGGACTTGGTTGTAGTCAAGATATTGGCAGCGGAGTTTTGGATGAGCACATATTTAAGGAGGGTGGAAGATGCCCTTTGATAATGTACCACCTAAGAGATATATAGACAGGAAAATGCCACTTAAGGGAACTGTGACCCGGTGCAAAGATGTAGTATGGGAAACCAAAATCGAAATGCATGATGACTGCAGTTCCACAGAACTGTGTGCTTGGACTGCTCTTATTGACCACAGATATCATTCAACGTAGAAACACTTTAAACTTTGGAAATAAATTCGGGGGAAGGATACATATCTTAAATAAACATATTAAATGGAACAGAGAAGCAGACATTTTCTGATGTGTAGATGCAGAGGTCATTAGAGGTGACAGTGCAAAAGGTTATGCATGAACAATTAGATAGAATTATTGCTTTGTGTCTTGATGGATACATCCAGAAATGTCCTTTGGCTTTTACCACTCGGCTGCAATAAATTTCTGGCGATAGAGTAAAAAATCGAGGTGGTAATGTGAAATTGCTTAAATACGTGAATTATGCTGCAGTTGGATTTTTGAGTTCAGATTTTTGAAGGAAGAATGAAAAATAAATGGACACGGTTCATCTTAGATCTGCTATAATGTTTCAGGGATGAGGTGTTACCGTTTTCAAGGTATACTTGATAGGGCAATGCAGTTCCCACTGGAGCTGAGAAGACTGAGGGATGACCTGATAGAGGTCTTGAAGACTACAAATTGCAGTGGTAAGAAAAATGGTGAGACATTGTTTTCAATAGTCAGTGAAATGGTAATGAGTGGAATCAACGTGAAGCCAATTACAAAAATAATAAACTGGCTATATTGAATATCATCTTTATGCAGAGCTTGGTAAGAATATGACAAAATGACACTATGTTATAAACCTCTATTCATGCGAATGTTAGAGATAGAAACAGAGAAACATAGAAAGTAGGTGCAGGAGTAGGCAATACGGCCCTTCGAGCCTGCACCACCATTCAATATGATCATGGCTGATCATGCAACTTCAGTACCCCATTCCTGCTTTCTCTCCATACCACTTGATCTCTTTAGCCGTAAGGGTCACATCTAACTCCCTTTTGAATATAGCTAACGAACTGGCGTCAACAACTTCTGTGGTAGAGAATTCCACAGGTTCACAATTCTCTGAGTGAAGAAGTTTCTTCTCATCTCGGTCCTAAATGGCTTACCCCTTATCCTTAGACCGTGACCCCTGGTTCTGGACTTTCCCAACATCGGGAACATTCTTCCTGCATCTAACCTGTCCAATCCCGTCAGAATTTTATATGTTTCTATGAGATCCCCTCCCATTCTTCTAAATTACAGTGAATATAGGCCCAGTCGATCCAGTCTTTCTTTATATGTCAGTTCGGCCATCGCGGGAATCAGTCTGATGAACCTTAGCTGCACTCTGTCAATAACAAGAATGTCCTTCCTCATAGTAGCAGACCAAAACTGCACACAATACTCAAGGTGTAGTCTCACCAAGACCCTGTATCATTGCAGTAAGATCTCCCTGCTCCTATACTCAAATCCCCTCGCTATGAAGGCCAGCATGTCGTTTGCCTTCTTTACTGCCTGCTGTACCTGCACGCCGACCTTCAATGACTGATGTACCATGACACCCAGATCTCGATGTATCTCCCCTTTTACTAATCTGTCACCATTCAGATAATAACCTGTCTTCCTGTTTTTGCCACCAAAGTGGATAACCTCACACTTATCCATATTATACTTCATTTGCCATGCATATGTCCATTCACCTAACCTGTCCCCCTGAAGCCTCCTAGAATCCTCCTCACAGCTCACACAGCCACCCAGCTTAGTGTCAACTGCAATCTTGGAGATATTACATTCAATTCCTTCGTCTAAATCATTAATGTATATTGTAAATAGCTGAGGTCCCAGCACTGAACCCTGCGGCACCCCAATAGTCATTAACTTGACATTCTGAAAAGGACCCGTTTATTCCCACTCTTTGCTTCCTATTTGCCAGCCAGTTCTCTATCCACGTCAATACATTACCCCCAATACCATGTCCTTTAATTTTGCACACTAATCTCTTGTGTGGGACCTTGTCAAAAGCCTTTTGAAAGTCTAAATACACCACATCCACTGATTCTCCCCACTGTCCACTCTACTAGTTACATCCTCAAAAAATTCTAGAAGATTTGTCAAGCATGATTTCCGTTGCATAAATCCATGTTGACTTGGACCGATCCTGTCACTGCTTTCCAACTGCTCTGCTTTTTCATCTTTAATAATTGATTCCAATATTTTCCCCACTACCGATGTCAGGCTAACCAGTCTATAATTCCTTTTTTTCTCCGTCCCATCTTTTTTAAATAGTGTGACGGAGAAAACCATCCAATCCATAGGAACTGAACCAGAGTCTAAAGAATGTTGGAAAATGACTACCGATGCATTCACTATTTCTAGGGCCACTTCCTTAAATACTCTAGGATTCAGACTATCAGGCTCTGGGGATTTATCGGCCATCAGTTCCTTTAATTTCCCTAACACCATTTCCTGACTAATAAGGATTTCCCTCAGTTCCCCCTTCTCGCTAGACCCTCCGTCCCCCTAGTATTTTCGGGAGGTTATTCGTGTCATCCTTAGTGAAGACAGAACCAAAGTATTTGTTCAATTGGTCTGCCATTTCCTTGTTCCCCATTATGAATTCCCCTGATTCTGCCTGCAAGGGACCTACATTACTGTTCACTAATCTTTTTCTCTTCGCATATCTGTAGAAGCTTTTGCTGTCAGTTTTTATGTTCGCTGCAAGCTTACTCTCATACTCTCTTTCCCCCCTCCTAATTAAACTCTTAGTCTTCCTCGCTGAATTGCAAATTTTTCGCACTCCTCAGGTTTGCTGCTTTTCCTGGCCAATGTATATGCCTCATTCTTGGATTTAACACTTTCCCTAATTTCCCTTGTTAGCCACGGTTGAGCCACGTTCCCTTTTTTATTCCTTTCCCACACAGGATGTACAATTGTTGTAGTTCATCCATGTGATATTTAAATCTCTGCCATTGCCTATCCACCGTCAACCCTTTAAGTATCATTCGCCAGTCTATCCTAGCCAATTCACGTCTCATACCATCGAAGTTTCCTTTCTTTAAATTCAGGATCCTAGTCTTTGAATTATCTGTGTTACTCTCCATCTTAATTAAGAATATTATGGTCAGTCTTCCCCAAGGGCCAAGAGTAAGCACGACCAGATTGCTAATTAATCCCCTCTCGTTACACAAGACCCAGTCTAGGATGGCCTGTTCTCTAGTTGGTTGCTCGACATATTGGTCTAGAAAACCATCACTTACACACTCCAGGGAATCCTCCTCCATAGTATTGCTACCAGTTTGGTTCACCCAATCAATGTGCAGATTAAAGTCACCCATGATAACTGCTGTACCCTTATTACACGCATCCCTAATTTCCTGTTTGATGCCATCCCCAACCACCCTGCTATGGTTTGGTGGTCTGTACACAAATCCCACTCATGTTTTCTGCTCTTTGGTGTTTCGCAGTTCTACCGATATAGATTCCAAATCAACCACACTAATGTCCTTCCTTACATTGCATTAATCTCCTCTTTAACCATTAAAGCTACTCCACCTCCTTTTCCTTCCTGTCTGTCCTTCCTGAATATTGAATACACCTGGATGTTGAGTTCCCAGCCTTGGTTTCCTTGGAGCCATGTCTCCGCAATCCCAATTACATCATATCTGTTAAAAGCTATCTGCTGCGCAGTCAATTCATCCACCTTATTACGCATACTCCTTGCATTGAGAGTCAGAGTATTCAGGCTTGCTTTTTTAACACTTTTTGTCCTTTTAGAATGATGTTGTAATGTGGCCCTTTTTGATTTTTGCCCTTGATTTCTCTGCCCTCCACTCTTGCTTTCATCCTTCCTACATTTTGCTTCTGCCCCCTTTTTACTTCCCTCTGCCTCCCTGCATAGATTCCCATCCCCCTGCCTTTTTAGTTTAAACTCTCCCCAACATTACCAAATGAAATTAGTTAGTCCCGTGAAAAGCAGGACTATTAATTCCTGTGGCTACCCGTCAGGAAAATAGAATTAGACTTTCTGGGATATAAAAAATATGGAGGGAATAGTAATCTAGTTGATTTTTTTCAGATGGTCGCCAGCCTGGTAGAGAAAAGAGTGCCTATGGATGTTGTTTATATGTATTTCTAAAAGGCATTTGATAAGGTTATGTACAAGAAATAATAGCAAAAATGAAAGTGTGTGGAACTGGAGAAAACGTGGTGATATGGGTTGGAAATTGATTGGAGACTAGGAGACAGAGAGTAGGGATCAATTATAAATTGTCTGATTGGTGCGATGTGAAACGGGCTGTCATTTATTCTGGTTCCTCAGCTTCTCGCTATAGTTTTCAATTATTTGATAAAAAAATAGAAATTTGCATATTCTAAATTTGTACTTAGTTGGGAGTCACAGTGATTATTGCAGATTGCAGCAGGAATTTCCAATGTATGGAAAACAGTTTAAGTGATTGGAAAAGCAGTGGCAAACGGATCTCAAACAGAGAAGTTTGAGGACATCCATGCAGGATCCAAAAAAGATCATTTCGAATATTTTCCATATCATGAGAAACTGGGAACTGTAGAAATATTTCAGTGTCCATGCACACACATCATTAAATGTAGCAGACAGGTACACAATCAAAGCATTATTGGAATGTTGGCCTTTATGTCACGGGAGCTAGACAATCCAGTGTAGTATTCAGCAAGCAGCGGATTGGAACTGGGTACCAGATTTTTACATTTTAAACTCTCCTCTGCACTGTTCTTGCTGGGAGAGAGTGGTTAAATTCCCAATTCTTGTTTCCTCTTTGTCAACGAATGTTATACCTGTCATGCCATAGTTTTTCATACGATATTCCTGATTTTTTTTCCATAACAAGCTTCTTTTGAGACGATTTGTCAAATATTTTGGTAAAATTCATATATATTTTTATTTACATCTATTATTCAAATTGATCAGTGCTTTTATTATTCCAATTGGTCGCTGTTTCAAAAAATTCTACTACCTTTGTCAAACATGACAAAGGAGAATCAGTTGATGTGGTATATTTGGACTTTCAGAAGGCTTTCGACAAGGTCCCACACAAGAGATTAATGTGCAAAGTTAAAGCACATAGAATTGGGGGTAGTGTGCTGACGTGGATTGAGAACTGGTTGTCAGACAGGAAGCAAAGAGTAGGAGTAAATGGGTACTTTTCAGAATGGCAGGCAGTGACTAGTGGGGTTCCGCAAGGTTCTGTGCTGGGGCCCCAGCTGTTTACATTGTACATTAATGATTTAGATGATGGGATTAAATGTAGTATCTCCAAATTTGCGGATGACACTAAGTTGGGTGGCAGTGTGAGCTGCGAGGAGGATGCTATGAGGCTGCAGAGTGACTTGGATAGGTTAGGTGAGTGGGCAAATGCATGGCAGATGAAGTATAATGTGGATAAATGTGAGGTTATCCACTTTGGTGGTAAAAACAGAGAGACAGACTATTATCTGAATGGTGACAGATTAGGAAAAGGGAAGGTGCAACGAGACCTGGGTGTCATGGTACATCAGTCATTGAAGGTTGGCATGCAGGTACAGCAGGTGGTTAAGAAAGCAAATGGCATGTTGGCCTTCATAGCGAGGGGATTTGAGTACAGGGGCAGGGAGGTGTTGCTACAGTTGTACAGGGCCTTGGTGAGGCCACACCTGGAGTATTGTGTACAGTTTTGATCTCCTAACTTGAGGAAGGACATTCTTGCTATTGAGGGAGTGCAGCGAAGATTCACCAGACTGATTCCCGGGATGGTGGGACTGACCTATCAAGAAAGACTGGATCAACTGGGCTTGTATTCACTGGAGTTCAGAAGAATGAGAGGGGACCTCATAGAAACGTTTAAAATTCTGACGGGTTTAGACAGGTTAGATGCAGGAAGAATGTTCCCAATGTTGGGGAAGTCCAGAACCAGGGGTCACAGTCTAAGGATAAGGGGTAAGCCATTTAGGACCGAGATGAGGAGAAACTTCTTCACCCAGAGAGTGGTGAACCTGTGGAATTCTCTACCACAGAAAGTAGTTGAGGCCAATTCACTAAATATATTCAAAAGGGAGTTAGATGAAGTCCTTACTACTCGGGGATCAAGGGGTATGGCGAGAAAGCAGGAAGGGGGTACTGAAGTTTCATGTTCAGCCATGAACTCATTGAATGGCGGTGCAGGCTAGAAGGGCTGAATGGCCTGCTCCTGCACCTATTTTCTATGTTTCTATGTCTATGTTTCTATGACTTATATTTCAGAAATCCGTGCTGGTTGTCTTTGATTAACTCCTATCTGTTTTGGTCTACACATAACTCCAGTCTCACACCTACCCTTCAAGACAACTAGTCTGGGAATAAATGCATCATTGCTAGTGTCGCCAACGTCCCGAGTGTAAAACAGAAAATGGCAAGCTCACCAGTTGATAAAGGAGCTCTTGCCAGCCGAATGGTTTCCCATCAGCATCACCGTGATCTTCTTCCTTGGAGCCAAGAGGCAGAGTCCCAGCTGGTTGGCAATGGCTACCAGTCCTGTCAACAGCAGAAAGGTCACTCGTGATCTCATTCCAAACAGTAACATTGTGGGTTGGGTCTACGTTAAAGTGACAGAGAGGCGGAATTTTAACCCAGGGCGATGGTGTAAAAGGGGACATATCCAATAAGTCTTCCATTTTATACCACGCCCGATTTTGTGTCTCATTGAACTCAATGGAAGGCCAATTCGATGTTCCCCATTTTACAGAAGCTAAAGTACCCCCAGATAATGATAGTGGGACGGGGAAGGTAGCGATATTAAATTAGCCTGCTTAATATACATGAGACCTTGATTGTGAGAAAAATCAAAGAGGGATCAACTTTAACTTTGGGCGATGGAGTAAAACGGACGCTGTAAATTGGACGCCCATTATTATCCCTGGCCTAATTTCCCTTTCACTGACTTCCAGAAAAGGAGAATCTGACATGGTGTATAATGCGCATCTAGTTTTATATCACCATGGTACAGCATCGCATCAAATTACAATTACTCCCAGATAGGGAGAGGTAAAGTAGGTGGGGAATCAATTCACCCTGGGCAGTAGCACAAAATATGCGACAGTGAATCACCAGCCCACTTTGCAGTCCGTCCGATTTTCCTTTCGAATGAAGTCAATTTTGAAATAAACTGGTTGAAGTCAGCCAACGAAACGATAGATGGACTGGTCCATAGTTATCTGGTTTGCCTCTCAATCACTTCTTGCACAAAGGATAACATTCAGGCCCCCACTTCCGTAAATTTAATTCTCATTCCCCCACTCAGTAAATCTCAATCCCATTCACTCACTCAGTAAAGATCACTCCCATTCTCGCATTCTTCAAATATCATTCGCATTCCATCACTCAAAAAAATCTCACTCCCATTTCCTCACTCTATAACTATCACCCCCATTCCCTCACTCTGCAAATCGCAATCCCATTGCCGCAGTCTGGAAATCTCATTCCCATTCCCTCATTCTATCACTGGCATTGATATTCTCTCACTCTGCGAGTCTCACTCTCATTCACATTCTCTCACACTCTAAATCGCACTCCAATTCCCGCCATCTTCAAATAGTACACCCATCCCGTCACTGTATAAATCTCAGTCCCATTCCCCTATTCTGAAAATATCAGCCCTTCGTTCAGAAATTCTCACCTCCATTCCCTCAATCAGGAAATATTTTCCCCAATCCCTCACTCCATAAATCTCACTCCCGTTCCCTCACTCATTAAACCTCACTTCCATTCCCTCGATCTGTAAACCTCTTTCCCATTCCCTCAATCTCTAAACATCACTCTTATCCCCTCACTCTGTAAATCTCACTCTCATTTCCTCACTCATTAAACCTCACTCCCATTCCCTCAATCTGTAAACCTCACTCCCATTCCTTTAATCTGTAAATTTCATTCCAATTCCCTCACTCTATAAATCTCACTCCCATTCCCTCACTCTTTAAACTTCACTCCCATTCCCTCAATCTGTAAACCTCACTCCCATTCCCTCAATCTGTAAATCTCACTCTCATTTCCTCACTCATTTAGCCTCACTCCCATTCCCTCAATCTGTAAACCTATTCCCATTCCCTCAATTTGTACACCTCACTCCCATTCCCTCACTCTGCAAATCACATTCCAATTCCTTCACTGTTAAAATCATTCAAATTTCCTCACTCTGTAAATCGTACGAATATGTCCTTACTCTGTAAATCTCACTCCGCTCCTTCTTCTTTCTGCTGCTCTGCTGCGCCCAGACCAGATGGATCCAATGTAATTTAAGTAACGTGAATTCTTAAAACTGGAGTAAACCATAGAGCTTGCGTTTCAAATATATGTATAACATACATATATCTATAATGCTTCATATAAATATATATGAAGCATTATAGATATATGTACAATTTTTGAAATAATTTTTTTCCCCAGAGACAGCTGTGAGAGCGACTTCTGTCAAGGTCCTGCTGAACGCAACTTCAGCAGTTGAATTGGTGCCAACTCAGGCTGAGTGAAACCCGAGAGCGAGTGACTCAGCAACACCGAAATAAAGCTGTCAGTTGCTAACTTTCATATACGCGGGGACCGTGTGCAGTAAATATGAGTTGAAAATATATCTCAATGCTGTCCCTAAAATGCTTGCCGTCAATGTCTTACCGTGCTTTGTGTCCGTGTACAGCAAGTGACATTCCCTGAGGATCTTCTCATTAATGGAGAGGCTCACACTCTCAAAGGGATTCGAAGAGGATCGCAGCCTCAGGCTTCCTGACATTGTCTGTGCTGGGAGCTCCGCAGACTCCTTCAACCTGACCTGGGACAAGCAGGCTCATAGCTGACAAGACCATAATGCTGACACGTTATGTAACGCAGGAGGAATGTTAAGTCTATGTGTGAGTGACAGACCATATGTGCGAACCTGCTCACATCATCAGTTCAATCACTTTGGGCCCTGGTCCAACAGGACCTTTAAATCGCTGCCCACCCCAAACCAGCATTGAGTTGGGGTCAACACCCTTGGTGCTCTGTTTAATTGAAGTAATTAAAACGGAATCTGTTGTTAAGGTCTCAATGTTCTGTTTAATGTTAGTTTTAATCAAACATTTATTACTCTGCCATGGCCATACCTAACTCAGTAACTAATTACATTTGAAGATATGTTTAATCTCTCAGTGTCTAATCAAATAGCTAAACTATAATTCATGAACAACCCTTCCATGTACACCTTTTTATTCTATTAATGTAGCTCAGTCCTCTGAAATATAAAACATTCTTACAGAGCTTAACAGGGTAGATGCAGGGAGGATGTATCCTCTGACTCTGGAGTCTAGAACCACGGGTCTCAGAATAAGCAGTCGACCATTTAGGACTGAGATGGGGAGAAACTTCTTCACTCAAAGGGTGGTAAATCTTTGGCATTCTCCACCCCAGAGGGCTGTGGAGGCTAAATCTTCGACTATGTTCAAAACAGAGATAGATAGGATTTTTGATATTAATGAAATCAAGGGATATGGGGATAGTGCAGTTGAGTTGAGGTAGAATATTAGCCGCGGTCTACTTGAGTGGTGGAGCAGGCTCGAGGGGCCAAATGGCCTACTCCTGCTCTTAATTCTTATGTTCTTATGTCTAAAACAACAACTACTTCCGATCAAACTATAACATAAATATGGCTAATCCTTAGAGGCGCTGTCTTATTCATTACCTAGTGATAATGAAGCCCCTTGCTAACTACTTAGTTCCATTGGCTAGCGATCCTCTAGTTAATGTCCCAACTCTTCCTTGTGTGCTCCATACTCTAGCGAAGGCCGAGTTCGCTCAGGTAAGTACGGATGAGGCAGGACTTTTAGAACATCGAGCAGATCAATCCATTGCGATTCCACAATCCCATCACTGTCTCTAACTGCTCCTTAAATGATTCAACCATCTTCCATCCACCCCGACCCAGAATATGAATTCAGGAATCAGTCAACACAAGTGTGAAGAACTGACTCATGGTCCAAGCTTATAGTCCTTTATCTCTCTGTACCATGAAACCTGCTTAAGATAAATCTTGATTGCAACCCGTAGTACCTTGCCTTACTCTACAGGGCTCACACTCTTCGAGGCGACCTGAGAGGTATATAACATAATGAACGCCATGTTAGGTTGTCGATGAGATAGCTTATTTGTGTTTGAGAGATTGGGGAGAACCAGGGGACAACTATTTAAATTACACAACAGTAGGAATAGGCTGGCCAGACAGTAGTGCTCATTTTGTTTGCACTACCAGTTTGTGCGGTGTGCTGACTCTCTGCTCATTTTCAACTGAGAGTTGGACTGGTCTTGGCTGGGCCAGAGGTCGTCTCATATCAAATATAAATAGATTAACAGTTAACGTATGCATAGACAATGTGATCTACTGGAATGGTATTGATCATCTGAGGGGGTCGGAAGGTTTTTCTGTTTGATTAAAAACCAATGCGTATAAGGTGGCCACGGTTAATGGGAAAATAGAAGATTGGGAACATTTTAAACGACAGCAAAGGATGACTAAGAAAGCAATAAAGAAAGGGAAGATAGATTACAAAGGTAAACTTGCGCAAAACATAAAAACGGATAGTAAAAGCATTTACAGATATATAAAATGGAAAAGAGTGACTAAAGTAAATGTTGGTCCCTAAGAAGATGAGAAGGGAGATTTAATAATGGGAAATGTGGAAATGGCTGAGACCTTAAATAATTATTTTGCTTCGGTCTTCACAATGGAAGACACAGAAACCATGCCTGAAATTGCTGGTCACAGGAATGTGGGAAGGGAGGACCTTGAGACAATCACTATCACTAGGGGGGTAGTGCTGGGCAGGCTAATGGGACTCAAGGTAGACAAGTCCCCTGGTCCTGATGAAATGCATCCCAGGGTATTAAAGGAGATGGTGGAAGTTATAGCAGATGCATTCGTTATAATCTACCAAAATTCTCTGGACTCTGGGGAGGTACCAGCCGATTGGAAAGCAGCTAATGTAACGCCTCTGTTTAAAAAAGGGGGCAGACAAAAGGTAGGTAACTATAGGCCGGTTAGTTTAACATCTGTAGTGGGAAAAATGCTTGAAACTATCATTAAGAAAGAAATAGCGGGACATCTAGATATGAATAGAGCAATTAAGCAGACGCAGCATGGATTCATGAAGGGGAAATCATGTTTAACTAATTTACTGGAATTCTTTGAGGATATAATCAGCATGGTGGATAGAGGTGTACCGATGGATGTGGTGTATTTAGATTTTCAAAAGGCATTCGATAAGGTGCCACACAAAAGGTTACTGCAGAAGATAAATGTACGCGGAGTCAGTGAAAATGCATTAGCATGGCTAGAGAATTGGCTGGCGAACAGAAAGCAGAGAGTCGGGATAAATGGGTCCTTTTCGGGTTGGAAATCGGTGGTTAGTGGTGTGCCACAGGGATCGTTGCTGGGACCAATATACATAGATGACCTGGAAGAGGGTACAGAGTGTAGTGTAACAAAACTTGCAGATGACACAAAGATTAGTGGGAAAGCGGGTTGTGTAGAGGACACAGAGAGGCTGCATAGAGATTTAGATAGGTTAAGCAAACGGGCTAAGGTTTGGCAGACAGAATACAATGTCGGAAAGTGTGAGGACATCCACCTTGGGAAAAAAAACAGTAAAAGGGAATATTATATGAATGGGGAGAAATTACAACATGCTGTGGTGCAGAGGGACCTGGGGGTCCTTGTGCATGAATCCCAAAAAGTTAGTTTGCAGGTGCAACAGGTAATCAGGAAGGCGAATGGAATGTTGGCCTCCATTGCGAGAGGGATGGAGTACAATAGCAGGGAGGTCCTTCTGCAACTGTATAGGGTATTGGTGAGGCCGCACCTGGAGTACTGCATGCAGTTTTGGTCATCTTACTTAAGGAAGGATATACTAGCTTTGGAGGGGGTACAGAAACGATTCACTAGACTGATTCCGGAGATGAGGGGGTTACCTTATGATGATAGATTGAGTAGACTGGGTCTTTACTCGTTGGAGTTCAGAAGGATGAGGGGTGATCTTATAGAAACATTTAAAATAATGAAAGGGATAGACAAGATAGAGGCAGATAGGTTGTTTCCACTGGTCGGGGAGACTAGAACTAGGGGGCACAGCCTCAAAATACGGGGGAGCCAATTTAAAACCGAGTTGAGAAGGAATTTCTGCTCCCAGAGGGTTGTGAATCTGTAGAATTCTCTGCCCAAGGAAACAGTTGAGGCTAGCTCATTGAATGTATTCAAGTCACAGATAGATAGATTTTTAACCAATAAGGGAATTAAGGGTTATGGGGAGAGGGCGGGTAAGTGGAGCTGAGTCCACGGCCAGATCAGCCATGATCTTGTTAAATGGCGGAGCAGGCTCGAGGTGCAAGATGGCCTACTCCTGTTCCTAATTCTTATGTTCTTATGTTCTTATGATTGGCCCTGTTTCTTCCAAGTATTTTGCCACTCTCAGGAGATCACATTGAGGTCGTGATCATCTTCAAAAAAGGGGACAAGTCCGACTGCAGTATCTGCAGAGGAATCTCCCTGCTGTCGGCCACAGGGAAAGTCATTGCAAGAATCCTCCTCAATCGTATTTTCCCTGTGGCTGAAGAACTCTTCCCAGAATTGCAATGCGGATTCAGTCCACTAAGGATACAACAGCCATGATTTTCACCACGTGGCAACTAAAAGAGAAATCCAGGGACCAGCACCAACCCTTGTATATGGCCTTCTTTGACCTCACAAAGCCTTTGACACTTTCAACTATGAGGAATTATTGAGCATCCTCCTCTGTTTTGGCTGCCCTCAAAAATTTTCACCTTCCTCCGTCTGCTCCACGAAGTCATGCAAGCTGTGATCCTGACCAATGGATCCACTATAGACCCAATCGAAGTCCAGGCCAAGGTTAAGCAAGGCTGCATCATCACACCAATGATCTGTTCAATCATCCTTGCTGCAATGCTACATCTCACTCTTGACAAGCTCCCCACCAGAGTGGAGCTAAATTATAGAACAGATGGGAATCTGTTCAACTTCCGCCGCCTCCAGGCCACATCCTTAGGTGTCCCATCCTCTGTCATTGGACTATTGTATGCAGATGACGCTTCCATCTGCACACACTTGGAGGGCGAAATCCATGCCATCATCAACACCTTCACCGAGGCGTACGAGAGCAAGGGTCTCACGCTAAACATTTGTGAGACAAAGGACCTTTACCAACCTGATTCCACCACACAGTACTACCACCCGATTATCAACATCAACAGCGCAGCCTTGGGCAACGTGGACCATCTTATTGTCAGCAAGAACAGACATTGATGCTGAGGTCCACAACTGCCTTCAGTATGTCAGTGCAGCCTTCAGTCGCCGGAGGAAGAGACTTTTTGAAGAATAGGATCTCAAATCCGGCACCAATCTCATGGTCCACAGGGCAGTAGTGAAAACTGCATCCTATACAGCTCAGACTATATACAGCAGACACCTCAAATCGCTGGACAAGTACCACCAGTGCTGCCTCCGCAAGATCCTGCAAATGCCCCTGCAGGACAGATGCACCAACGTCAATGTTCTCGCTCAGGCCACCATCCCCAGCATCGAAGCATTGACTATGCTCTATCAGCTCCGTTGGGCGGGCCACATCATCTGCATGCCCGACACGAGACTCCCAAAGCAAGCGCTCTATGCAGAGCTTCGACACAGCAAACGAGCCCCAGGTGTCTAGAGGAAACACCTCAAGGACACGCTCAAAGCCTCTTTAGAAAGTGCAACATCCCCACCGACTCCTGGGACTCCCTGGCCCAGGAACACCCAAAATGGAGGAAGAGCATCCGGAACGGCACTGAGCATCTCGAGTCCCATCGCCGAGAACAAGCAGAAAAGAAGCATAATCAGCGGAAGGAGCCTGCGTCAACCCAGGCTCCGCATCCACCCTTTCCTTCAACCACTGTCTGCCCCACCTGTGACAGAGACCGTAATCCCGCATTGGAATCCTCAGTCACCTGAGAACTCAATTTTATAGTGGAAGCAAGTCATCCTCAACTCCGAGGGACTGCGATGATGACTTTGAGCTAGAAAGTACTGATGCTACAAGCATGTGCACTCAGGATTGATGGGCCAGCTGGTCTTTTCCTCGGCCAGCATGTTCTTGCAACACCTCTAAAACTTTAACAGTGTGAATTATCCTTGCAATTTTCTCGGGGTCGTGTTCTCTGACCGTGGATCACGTCCACGTGGCTTCTTTCTACCCCGCTCCAGGCGTGGATGCTACCTTTGTGCATGAGTAACCAGAAATAAGGTCAATACCCAGGATCAATCCTGAATGGAGCACCTCACAGCTGCAGCGTTAGAGCCAGAAGCGTCAAGTTGATTGGACGATGTAGCTCATCCCTCTGTTGATTTGGCTGCTGCTTCACAGCGCTCAGTGTACGCGCTCTCCTCAGTCACATCACCATTCAATAAATGCTCACTGTTTGATCGGTCCGAGAGCAGCTTTGTACTCTATGCTTATCAAAGGAAGACTTGCATTGATGGAGCGCCTTGGACGAGCTCAGGACATCCTAAAGAATTTTACAGTCAATTAATTAATTTTGAGGTGCGTTACTGACGTTGTGCAGTAAATGTGGCAGCCAATTTGCATAAGCATATTCCCACAATGTGATAATGATCAGATAATCTGTTTTAATTCTATTGCTGAAGACATGGGGGCAGAACTCAACTGCTGTTCTTCACAATAGTTCCATGGGATATTTAACTCCAGCCAAGAGGTCAAAGGGGGCATCGAGTTAACTTCACTTCGGACAGTCTCCCGTCCACTAGATAGTGTGTTGAAGTCTCTGGAGTGGGGATTGAAACGACATCCTGCTAACTTAAAATCGCTATTTCTAACACAGTGCCACGGCTGGCACTGCATCTACAGCGATAATCGCTGTGTAATGGTAAACCATTAATTAATTCCCATTCCCCACACACCCACATGGTCCCCAGGTGCAGTCTGAAAAGCGTACATCCTGTCCTTTTAGAAAAAAAATGAATAATGGCCGAGAGAGATTGCTGCATATTAAAATAAGAATAAAAGATCATGTGAAACACGGTATCAGTAAATATGAGCTGGAATGTTTGTAAATGATTTGATATTAATTACTCTGTTAAAGAGCAATCTGGGCGACGTGGAAGAGTAAAGGGATTGCGGGTGCAAGGGAATGTCCAGATGACCGTAAAAGCAGATCCTCAACTGGAAATGGCCATAATAACGAATGGATTACTGGGATTTACGGAACAGCTGTAGATTATAAAAGTACAGTTGTATACACAGATGTACAACATAAAAGTAATTCTGTACATAACAGTTGAGAACATCATGCCGTTTTGGGCTCCACACATTAGGAAGGTTATTGCAGCGATAGCATGGGGGAATTTGATAGAGATGTTTAAAATTATTTTTTTTAATTATTGTACTGAGTAAATAGATGGGATTTCCTATTTTGTTCAAGAGGCTGCAACGATAGGACATAGATATCAGATTTAATGCTCGAAATTAAGACAGGAAGAGTGGACGGGGATACTGCTGTTGATGCTATGTATATGGATAGTCAAAAGGTGCTTGATAAAGTACCCCATAATAGACTTGCGAGCAATATTGAAGCCCATGGGATTAAAGAGACAGTGGCATCACTGCGTGGATAAGAAATCGGCTATGGAACAGAAAACAGTGAGTAGGGTTGAAAGTTCTTATTCAGACTGGAGGGAAGTATGCAGTGTCCCCCATGGTTTGCTGTTGAGACCACTGCTAATTTTGATACATATATGACCTGGACATGGTATACAAGTGACAGCAGGATATCAATGTTCACAGATGATACGGAACTCTATCAAACCTAGTGTGAGGAGGTTTATAATATACTTAAATAGGTCATAGACAGGCTGCTAAAGTGGACAGACATGCAGCAGTAACATTTAACGTGGAAAAGTGTGAATTGATTTCTTTGGCTGGTAAGAATGCAGAGAGGCAATTTAAACTACATGGTACATATAACTTAAAGTGGGTGAAGAAAGAAAGCAACCTGAGGATTTATGTACACAGGTCTTTGAAGGTGGCAGGGCAATTTGAGAAGCCTGTTAAAAAGGCACACTGGATCCTTGGCTTTATAAAGAGAGGCATGGAGTACAAAACCAAGGCATATGCTAATCTCTTCAAAAACACTGCATTGGACTCAGGAGTATTGTGGCCAGTTCTGGTGCCCACATTTTAGGGACCATAGAATGCATGCAAAGGAGATATACAAGAATGGTACCAGGAATGAATGAATTTAGTTATGTGGCGATACTAGAGAAACTGGGTGGTTCTACTTGGTGTAGAGAACGATCAGGTGAGATACTAATAGAGGTGTTTAAAATTATCAGGCGATTCTAAAGAATAAATAAGGAGAAACTGTTTCTAGTGGCCGAAATGTCATCAACATAAGGATACAGATTTAAGATAATTGGCAAAAAAAAACAGGTGACCCAAGTAAATAGTTGCTTCGACAGCATTGTGTTATGATCTAAGATGAACTGCCTGAAAGATTGGTGGAAGCAGATTCATAGAAACATAGAAACATAGAAAATAGGTGCAGGAGCAGGCCATTCAGCCCTTCTAGCCTGCACCGCCATTCAATGAGTTCATGGCTGAACATGAAACTTCAGTACCCCCTTCCTGCTTTCTCGCCATAACCCTTGATCCCCCGAGTAGTAAGGACTTCATCTAACTCCCTTTTGAATATATTTAGTGAATTGGCCTCAACTACTTTCTGTGGTAGAGAATTCCACAGGTTCACCACTCTCTGGGTGAAGAAGTTTCTCCTCATCTCGGTCCTAAATGGCTTACCCCTTATCCTCAGACTGTGACCCCTGGTTCTGGACTTCCCCAACATTGGGAACATTCTTTCTGCATCTAACCTGTCTAAACCCGTCAGAATTTTAAACGTTTCTATGAGGTCCCCTCTCATTCTTCTGAACTCCAGTGAATACAAGCCCAATTGATCCAATCTTTCTTGATAGGTCAGTCCCGCCATCCCGGGAATCAGTCTGGTGAACCTTCGCTGCACTCCCTCAATAGCAAGAATGTCCTTCCTCAAGTTAGGAGACCAAAACTGTACACAATACTCCAGGTGTGGCCTCACCAAGGCCCTGTACAACTGTAGCAACACCTCCCTGCCCCTGTATTCAAATCCCCTCGCTATGAAGGCCAACATGCCATTTGCTTTCTTAACCGCCTGCTGTACCTGCATGCCAACCTTCAATGACTGATGTACCATGACACCCAGGTCTCGTTGCACCTTCCCTTTTCCTAATCTGTCACCATTCAGATAATAGTCTGTCTCTCTGTTTTTACCACCAAAGTGGATAACCTCACATTTATCCACATTATACTTCATCTGCCATGCATTTGCCCACTCACCTAACCTATCCAAGTCACTCTGCAGCCTAATAGCATCCTCCTCGCAGCTCACACTGCCACCCAACTTAGTATCATCCGCAAATTTGGAGATACTGCATTTAATCCCCTCGTCTAAATCATTAATGTACAATGTAAACAGCTGGGGCCCCAGCACAGAACCTTGCGGCACTCCACTAGTCACTGCCTGCCATTCTGAAAAGTACCCGTTTACTCCTACTCTTTGCTTCCTGTCTGACAACCAGTTCTCAATCCACGTCAGCACACTACCTCCAATCCCATGTGCTTTAACTTTGCACATTAATCTCTTGTGTGGGACCTTGTCGAAAGCCTTCTGAAAGTCCAAATATACCACATCAACTGGTTCTCCTTTGTCCACTTTACTGGAAACATCCTCAAAAAATTCCAGAAGATTTGTCAAGCATGATTTCCCTTTCACAAATCCATGCTGACTTGGACCTATCATGTCACCATTTTCCAGATGCACTGCTATGACATCCTTAATAATTGATTCCATCATTTTACCCACTACTGAGGTCAGGCTGACCGGTCTATAATTCCCTGTTTTCTCTCTCCCTCCTTTTTTAAAAAGTGGGGTTACATTGGCTACCCTCCACTCCATAGGAACTGATCCAGAGTCAATGGAATGTTGGAAAATGACTGTCAATGCATCCGCTATTTCCAAGGCCACCTCCTTAAGTACTCTAGGATGCAGGCCATCAGGCCCTGGGGATTTATCTGCCTTCAATCCCATCAATTTCCCCAACACAATTTCCCGACTAATAAAGATTTCCCTCAGTTCCTCTTCCTTACTAGACCCTCTGACCCCTTTTATATCCGGAAGGTTGTTTGTATCCTCCTTAGTGAATACCGAACCAAAGTACTTGTTCAATTGATCCGCCATTTCTTTGTTCCCCGTTATGACTTCCCCTGATTCTGACTGCAGGGGACCTACGTTTGTCTTCACCAACCTTTTTCTCTTTACATACCTATAGAAACTTTTGCAATCCGCCTTAATGTTCCCTGCAAGCTTCTTCTCGTACTCCATTTTCCCTGTCCTAATCAAACCCTTTGTCCTCCTCTGCTGAGTTCTAAATTTCTCCCAGTCCCCAGGTTCGCTGCTATTTCTGGCCAATTTGTATGCCACTTCCTTGGCTTTAATACTATCCCTGATTTCCCTAGATAGCCACGGTTGAGCCACCTTCCCCTTTTTATTTTTACGCCAGACAGGAATGTACAATTGTTGTACTTCATCCATGCGGTCTCTAAATGTCTGCCATTGCCCATCCACAGTCAACCCCCTAAGTATCATTCGCCAATCTATCCTAGCCAATTCTCGCCTCATATTTCAAAAAAGAGTTGGATACATACTTGAAGGAGAACATTTTCCAGAGCTAATGAGGAAAGAGCAAGCTAGTGGAATTGGATGCATAGTGTTCCAAAGAGCCGGCACAAGAATAATGGGCCGAGCATTCTTTGTCTGTGCTATATTGTTCTACGATTCAATGCAATTTTTTTTACAGAGTTGTGAGGCTGTGGATTTCTCAACTAGATTTAGGGACCGAAATTGCTCCTTTTTTGCGCTGCATTAGCAATGCTGGGGGCACTAACGGGGGCACAATGGCATTATCAGCCGGGGGACGGGTGCGTGTGCCCCCTGGGAAATTGCCCCTGAATTTTGTGGTGTGCTGTCCCGGCAGCACAGCACACTGCAACTAGCGCCTTTGACGGTCATCCATTACTGACTGTTAACTGACCTGTGAAATGGCCCTGCAAAAGGATCCAGTTGAATAAAACTCTGACCAGTGGTTCAGGAATAAGGCCACTGCATCTTCTCATTGTAATTTTGATAGGCAGTAACGGACAATATTTCAGAATAAATTTCAAAATGTCAATGTCAAAGAATAGATTAGTTAGTTGGTTGAAGTAAAGTGAGCTAAAGTGATATGGGATCTGAGTGAGCACATAGAATTCTCAATACTGCTCATGGATAAACTGTACAGAATGGTTGGGCCTATTCCACGTTGAAATTAATATGTGATTCTGCCTTAGGACCCCTTGTTCTTGGGGGGAGGCATTGTTTGCTCCCTTTGAATTAGCACTTTGGTACTCTCAAAATATATTTGGATTTGAGCAATCACAGAAAACAAAGCAGACACCGTGCTCAGTGAATGTAGGAAACAGTAAAGGCGGTACAGATAGGAAACAATAAGCTTAGATAAAAGGAAACCGGAATAACAATAATCACAGGGAAAGGGAAACAGTAAACATAGGGAACAGTAGGCATAGATAAAAGAAAACTGGAATAACAATAATCACAGGGAAAGGGAAACAGTAAACATTGGAAGGAAGAAAACATAGGAAATACTAAACATAGAAAACAAGTAATGTAGGAAACAGGACACTAAGATAACATTAAACATAGGAAATAAGAAAATTAATAAGCAATACACATAGTTAACTAGAAACATCCTGTCAGGAAACGAAGTAATCAGTAAACAAAGAAAACATACATGAAACATAGAAAAGGGGAAACGAAGGTAGGACAAAGTAAACTTAGGAAACAGGAGACACAGTAAACAGGACACGGAGGAACAGGAGTACGCCATTCAAACTTTCGTGTTTGTTCCGCATTCAGTAGCATCGTGGTTAATCTGCAATCAACTCCATTTAACCGCCTTTTCTCAATACCACTCAATACCCTTACCTACAAAAACGTTATCGATGTCACTCTTGAAAATCATTGGATCTTGGAAACGATTGTAATTCGGAAATGATGAGAGAGAAAAGCGAGCAACATTTTTCCCCAGAAGGTTACAATATAGCAGTGATTATGTATAAATGCATTTCATGGAGGGAGGGAGGTTAGCGAGGGCATCCTTTGTGGTTTGGAGTATGGAAATATTAAAGGCATTGAAGAGGTCTTCAGCGAGGACGGCCTGAGGTAGTTGTAATGTAATGTTACAGTACAATAACTACCACTAATGTTACAGTAGAGTCATGAACAATGGTAGAGAGTTACCACCAGTACCGTTAGAGTAGAAAAGTAATGTTGGCAGTTAACAAACGTGCAAGTTCCAAAAGACATTCAGTCCTCAAAACGGTTAATCTCTGCCATTTCACCAGTGCGACATACCATGGAAAAGCAATTCCATTGGGTATTTTTTATTACAATTCAATAAAGCTTATCGAAATTACTGTTGGTGACAATACTCCAACATTATGAGTGCTAACTTTTGCATTACTGGTGCCTGCCTTGTTAGTGACATTACTGTTACTAACTCTATGCTAATATTAAGGATGATGTCCCTACTCTAACATTACCAGTGGTGATCTTAGTCTAATACAACAGATGGTTTACTGTACTCTAATATTACTTGAGGCGACCCCTTCTCGAACATTACTGGTGATAACTCTATTCTAGCATTATTTGAGGTTAACCGTATACTAACATTATCGGTGGTGAATTACTGCAACATCTTTGATGGTGGCACAACTCTAACATAGCTGGCGATTACTCTATTCTAACATTACTGGTGATGAATCTACTCCAACATCACTGGTGGAGATCCTGCTCTAACATTACTGGTGATGACTCTATTCTAACATTACTGGTGATGACTCTACTCTAACATTACTGGTGATGAATCTACTCTAACATTACTAGTGGTGACCCTACTCGATTTTATTAGTGGCAATCCTACTCTAACATCACTGGTGGTGATCCTAATCTAACATTACTGGTGGTGATCCTACTCTAACATCACTGGTGGTGACCCTACTCGAACATTACTTGTCCCAGGTGTCCCAACACTAATGTTAATGATAGTGACCCAAAAATAACGTTACAGGTAGTGACGCTACCTCAACTTGGCTGAAGCTATTCTAACTTTACCGGTGATGACGACATTCTAACATTACTGATGGTGATTAATATAGTAACGGTGTTGGCGCGAGGTGATGTTAATGGCCCGAGAGTGCGGCTGTCTCTGCAATGCAGAAGATCTGTTTCAGAAACTCAGCTCAGAGTTGAACACAACATCAAGGTGGAAACAACCTGACTCAGCTTGAGATACTGAATGTGTATCAGAACACGAATGTTGATAACGACTTGGTGCAGGCTGGGGCACTGGTTGCAGAGCAGGATGGAGTGAGTGCCGAAGGACGGGACTGTGGGGAGTGACCAAAGCAGCTGATTCCTCAGAATGTCCGCAAAATTTGCATCATCACCATCTACAGTAAGGTCATCAGCTATATAGTGGGAAAACAGAATAAACAGCAGAAATGTGACAGTGTAATTACCACCAGTACTGTTAGAATACCGTCAATGTCAATAATGTTACGTATCGAACTTATTCGAGCATTTGGCAGAAAAAAAAGAAAGCAAAGTATTTCTAAATGCTTAGCGATTGGAGAATGTTGGTATTCAGAGGGACCTATGTGTCCTTGTAAATAAAACTCTGAAATTTAACTTGCAGGTACAGCAAGGAATCAAGGAAGAAAATGGCATGTTGGCCTTTATTACAAAGGGTTTTGAGTATAAGAGTAATGACGTCTTACTGCAATCATATAGGAAAATGGTGCGATCACCACCAGTCATATTAGAGTCGGATCACCACCAGAAATGTTGGTGTAGGGTCACCTCAATAATGTTACGGTAGGGTCACCACAAGTAATGTTAGAGCAGGATCACCATGCGTAATGTTACAGCAGGGACGCCACTAGTCATGTTCGAGAAATGTCAATACCAGTAATGTCAGAATAGGAGCGCCATCATTAATGTTATTGTACAATCACCATCATTAATGTTGGAGTAGGGTCACCAACATTAACGTTCATATAGGGTCACAACCAGTAAGGTTAGAGCAGGATCACCACTGGTAATGAGTAGAGTCACGGCCAATAAGGTTGGAGTAGTATCACCAACAGTTATGTTGCATAAGGGTCACCAGCAGTAATACTGGAATAGATTCTCTCCCAGTAATGTTAGAGCAGAGTCACCACCAGTAATATTAGAGTAGGGTCAACATCAATAATGTTAGATTAAGGACACCGCTCGTAATGTTAGAGAAATGTAAATACTAGGAACGTTAGAGTAATATCACCACCAGTATTGTTAGTGTAGAGTCACGAAAATAATGTTGGAGTAGGGTCTCTGCCAGTAAGGCGAGAGTAAGATTACCACCTGTAAAGTGCTTAAACGAAAGATGAGGTGCTATTCCTCAAGCTTACATTAAGCTGCATTCGAAAAGTGCAGGAGTCCAACCATGGGGATATCAGAGTGGGAATGAAGTGAAGAATTAAAGTGACGGATGACCAGAAGCCCAAGATCACACTTACGGACTGAACGGTCATGTTCCATTAGAGTCACCACCTATAATGTTAGTGTAGTATCAACATCAGTAATGTAAGAGTAGGGCCTATACCAGTAATGTAAGAGTAGTGTCACGACCAGTGATGGTGGAGTAGGGTCACCACCAGTAATGTTAGAATAGGGTCACCACCCTAACGTTAGAATATGGTAAATATCAGTAATATTACATTAGAGTCACCACCAATAAAGTTGGTGTAATATCACCACAAGTTACATTAGAGTATGGATATCAGTAGTTGTGTTAAAGAAATATCAATACCACAATTGTTAGAGTAGAGTTACCACCAGTAATCTTAGAGTAGGGTCAAAACCAGTCATGTTAGAGTAGGGTCACCGCCAGTAATATTAGAGCAAAACCAATACTAATACAGTTGGAGTAGATTCCCCAACAGATCTGTCGGGTTAGGGTAACCACCAGGATTGTTTGAGTAGAGTCACCACCAGTAAGGTTCAAGTAAGATCACCACCAGTAATGTTAGCGTAGGGACACCACTAATAATGTTAGATCATTATCAATATTATTATTACTAGACTAGGCTCACCACCAGTAATGATAGTGCAGTGGCACCAGCTGAAGGTAGGAGTAGAGTCCCCAACAGTAATATTAGAGCAGAGTAGGCACCATTAATATTTGAGTAGGGTCACCATCAGTAATGTTAGAGTACGTTCACATCAGTAATGATAGAATAGAGTCAACAACAGTAATGTTAGAGTAGGGTCACCACCAGTAATGTTAGATTAGAGTGAGCATTAACACCAGTAATGTTAGATTGGGGTCACCACATGTAATGTTAGAACAGGATCATCACCATTAATGTTAGAGTAGGATAACCACCAGTAATGTTGGAGTACAGTCATCACAATGAATGTTAGAGTAGAGTCAATACCAACATTGTTAGCTTAGAGTGACCACCAATGATGGTAGATTAGTACTAACACGAATAATGTTAGAGTAGGACCAATACCAATAATATTAGAGATGAACTAATACCAGTAATGTTCACGTAAATTCTCAACCAGATCTGTTAGATTAGGTTAACCATCAGGAATGTTAGAGTAGTGTCACCGTAAGTATGGGTGCAGTAGGTTCACCGCCAGCATTGCTGGAGTAGAGACTACTACCTTTAGACAAGTGACAATACCAGTAATGTTAGAGATGAATCACCACCATTAATGTTAGAGTAGAGTCACCACCAGTAAGTGTAGAATAGTTTCTCCACGTGTAATGTTAGCTGGAGTTACCATCTAGTCTAATGTTAGAATAAGATCAGCACCAGTAATATTAGAGTAGGGTCAACAACACTAAGGTTGGAATAGAGTCATCAGCAATAATGCTTTAGTAAGGTCACCACTAGTAATATTAGAATAAGTTCACCAGCAGTAATGTTAGAGTAGGGTCACCAGCAATAATATTAGAGTAGGATTCCCATGAGTAATGTTAGAATAGGGTCACCAGCAGTAATGTTGGAGTAGGGTCACCAGCACTAATGTTAGAGTATGGGCACCACCAGACCACCAGTAATGTTAGCATAGGGTCACCACCAGTAATGTTGGAGTAGGGTCACCATCAGTAATGTTGGAGTAGGATCACCACCAGTAATGTTGGAGTAGGGTCACCACCAGTAATGTTGGAGTAGGGTCACCAGCAATAATGCTGGAGTAGGATTCCCACCGGTAATGTTATATTACCACCAGTAATGTTAGAGTAGGGTCAACACCAGCAATATTAGAGTAGGGTCACCACCAGGAATGTTAGAGTAGCGTCACCACCAGTAATGTTAAAGTAGGGTCACCACCAGTAATGCTAGAGTAGAGTCAACACCATTAATTTTAAAGAAGTATCAATACCGGCATTGTTAGATTAATGTGACACCAATACTGGTAGAGTAGTATCAACCCGTTAATGTTAGAATAGGACCAATACCAGTAATGTTCGAGTAGAGTCACCACCAGTAAGGTGGAATAGGTTCATCAACAGTAAGGTTGGAGTACAGTCATCACCATTAATATTATAGTAGGGTCACTACCTGTAATATTAGAGTAGGATCACCAGCAGTAACGTTGGAGTAGGATCACCTCTGGTAATGTTAGAGTAGGGTCACCACCATTAATGTGAGAGTATGTTCACCGCCACTAATGGTAGAATAGGGTCAATATCATTAATGTTAGATTAGGGCTAATACCAATAATTTTAGAGTAGAATCAAGAACATTAATGTTAGAGTATAACCTCCATCAGTAATTTCGAGCAGTTTTAAAAATCACGAAAATGGATAGCCAAGTTTGCTGACGATACGAAGATGGGAGGCAAAACAATGTGTGAGGAGGACACAAAAATATGTAAAAGGAAATAGACAGGCTAAGTGAGTGGGCAAACATTTGGCAGATGGAGTATAATGTTGGAAAGTGTGAGGTCATGCACATTGGCAGAAAAAAACATTAAAGAGCAAGTTATTATTTAAATGGCGAAAGATTGCAAAGTGCAGCAGTACAACGGGACCTGGGGGTGCTTGTGAATGAAGCAATAACACATTAGTATGCAGGTACAGAAAGTGATCAGGAAGGCCAATGGAATATTGGCCTTTATTGCAAATGTGATGGAATATAAAAACAGGGAAGTGTTGCTACAGTTGTGCAGGATATTGGTTGAGGCCACACCTGTAATACTGCGTGCTGTTTTGGTTTCCATATTTACGAAAGGATTTACTTGCTTTGGAGGCAGTTCAGAGAAGGTTCACGGAGATGAGGCGGTTGGCCTATGAGGAAAGGTTGAATATGTTGGGCGATTAATCATTGGAATTCAGAAGAATGAGAGGTGATCTTATCGAAAGGTATAATATTATGAGGGGGCTTGACAAGGTGGATGCAGAAAGGATGTTTCCACTGATAGGGAGACTAGAACTAGAGGCCATAATCTTAGAATTAGGGGCCACCCATTTATAAATGAGATGGGGAGAAATTTCTTCTCTCAGAGGGTTGTGGATCTGTAGAATTCGCTGCCTCAGAGAGCTGTGGACGCTGGGATATTGTATAAATTTAAGACAGAAATAGACAGTTTCTTAAACGATTTCTATTTCTTAAACTGCTTCTATTTCTTATGTTCTTATGTTCTTATAGTAATGTTAGAGTAGAGGCTCCACCAACAATGTTAGTGTCGGGTCAGCACCTGTAGGATTACCAGTGGTAATGATAGAATAAGTTCACCTCAATTAATAATAGAGCAGAGTCACCACCAGTAATGTTAGCGTGGATTCACCGCCAGTAATGTTAGATTATAGGGTCAATATCAATGATGATAGATTAGAGTCAACACCAATAATGATAGAGTAATATCAACACCAGTAATATTAGAATAGCGTCAATACGACCGATTAATAAACATATAAGAACAGAAGAAATAGGAGCAGAAGTAGGCCATATGGCCCCTCGAGCCTGCCCCGCCATTTAATACGATCTTGGCTGATCCGATCATGAATTCAGGTACACTTTCCTGCCCGCTCCCCATAGTCCCTTATTCGCTTATCGGTTAAGAAACTGTCTATCTGTGTCTTAAATGTATTCAATGACCCAGCTTCCACAGCTTTCTGAGGCAGTGAATTCCACAGATCCACAGCCTTCTGAGAAAAGAAATTTCTCCTCATCTCAGTTTTCGATTGGTGGCCCCGTATTCTCAGATTATACCTTCTAGTTCGAGTCTCCCCAATCAGTGGAAACATTCTCTCTGCACCCACCTTGTTAAGCCACCTCATAATCTTATAGTTTTCGATAAGATCACCTATCAATCTTCTGAATTCCAATGAGCAGAGGCCCAACCAACTCAACCTTTCCTCATAAGTCAATCCCCTCATCTCCAAAATCAACCTAGTGAATCTTCTCTGAACTGCCTCCAAAGCAAGTATATCCTTTCGTTAATATGGAAACCAAAACTGCACGCAGTATTCCAGGTGTGGCTGCACTAATACCCTGTATAACTGTAGCAAGACTTCCCTGCTTTTATAATCCTTCCCCTTTTCAATAAAGGCCAAGTTTCCATTGGCCTTCTTGATCACTTGCTGTACCTGTATACTAACCTTTTGTGTTTCCTGCACAAGTACGCCCAGGTCCTGCTGTACTGCAGCACTTTGCAATCATTCTCTATTTAAATAATAACTTTCTCTTGCTTGATTTTCTTTCTGCCAACATGCATGACCTCACACTTTCCAACATTATACTGTATCTGCCAATTTTTTGCCCAACAAAATGTTGAGTAGATTCTCCACCAGTAATTTTAGAATAGGATCAGCACTATTACGGTTATATTTGGGTCGATGTTACCTATGTGAAAGTAGAGTCTCCACCAGTAATATTGGAGCAGACTCACGAACAATTATGTTATTCTACAGTCACCACCAGTAATATTAGAGTAGCGTCACTACCAGTAATGTTATATTTAGGTCTCCATCACTAATATTAGAGTTACGTCATCCCCAGTAATGTTAGAGTAGAGTCAGCACCATTAATGTTGGAGTAGTGTCCCTCCACAAATAGTGCTAGATCAGGTTCAATATCAGTAATGATAGATTAGTGTCAATAACAGTACGGTCAGAGTATAATCGACAGCATTAACATTAGAGTCCAATCGCCATTTGCAATGATAGAGTTGGGCAAATACCAATAACGTTAAATAGAAAAACAGAAAATGCTGGGAACCTCAGTGGGTCAGGCAGCATCTGTGGAGAGAGAAACAGAGTCATCGGCGTTTCGTCATTGACCTGAAATTTTAACTCTGAGGGCGTTGGGATGGCGAGTTGGTGGTCCTAGGGGCTGAGAGTCGGAGGGCCTTGTGGCCAAGAGTCGGAGGGCCTTGGGACCTCGAGTGAGAGAGGCTGGAAGCGAGAGAGGCTGGTGAAGAGAGAGACAGGGGGTATTGGAGAGGAGAGAGAGAACTCAGGAAAGATGGACCAAGTTCTTCCAATCCCCTAAACAGGACATCGTTGGAGTGGATGATATCCAGAAGTCACGACACTGTCAATATTTACTTCATACCCAATAAACCTCTTAATAATCCATGCACATTGCCCGATCTATGGAGGGAGGGCAAAGATGTATTTGCACTTGGGTAAGGCACTTAGGCTGGGGGAGGCATGCAGTTGGACTGGGGTAAGGCACTTCTGCTGGGGGAGGCATTGACTTGGACATGGGTCCGGGACATTGGCTGGGGGAGGGAAGTACTTGGACTTGGGTATGTGACTTTGGCTGGCGGTTACTGTCTTCTGGGGAGCTCTGTCCTCTGTCGCTTCAGGAAGTCAATGTGAATCGAGTTACAATTTGCAAAGTCAGCGGGACTTTGGGATGGGCGGATCCAGTGACACATTCCTGTGAAACTTCAGGTTGTGGCTTATCCTCCTTGGCGACCAATCAGAAATAAGGGGTGGAGGGTGTTGGCCGGTGTTGCAGTAAAATAAGCGCGTTTTGCTTTTGTATCAGCTGGTAATGTTAGAGGAGAGTCATCACCAGTAATGTTGGAGTAGGGTCACCACCAGTAATGTTAGAGTCTGGTCACCACCAGTAATGTTAGAGTAGAGTCATCACCAGTCATGTTGGAGTAGGGTCACCACCAGTAATGTTAGAGTCGGGTCACAGCAGTCATGCTAGAGCAGAGTCACCACTAGTAATGTTAGATTAGATTATGAACACACTCACTGGAATGTGTCACTTGATCCGCCTATCCCAAGGTAACCTGTGGACTGTTAGAGTAGGATCACCAGCAGTAATGTTAGAGTAGGGACACCACTAATTTTTTTTTTCGTAGCCAATCTTTCCAATTCTTTGTCAGATCACAAACGCCAGAGGTCACCTTGCACACATCAAGGATCACCCTGCTCTAATGCTCTTAGCGAAAAGGCCTAGAGCCCAAGCACCGTTCCTGGAAGTACTGCAATACCAGGTTCGTGCCATGGAGGTGGATGGGTCAGCAACCCCACACACCTCCTATTTCCAAAAAGCTTAGGAGAACCACCTTTCTGATCCAGGGAGAACCACGTTGGGGTCATGGTTACTCCCCTGTCAGGTCAGTTACGCATGATCTTAGCCAAAAGGCCGAGAAGCAACACCACTAATAATGTTAGAGAATTGTTAATACCAATATTGTTAGAGTTGGATCACCATCAGCAAGGTTTGGGTAGGGTGACATCATTTTTATAATGTGGCGACCAGAACTGCACGCAGTACTCCAGCTGTGGCCTAACCAAAGAATTATACAATTTAAGCATAACCTCCCTGCTCTTATATTCTATGCCTCGGCCAATAAAGGCAAGCATTCCGTATGCCTTCTTAACCATCTTATCCATCTGGCCTGCTACTTTCAGGGATCTGTGGACCAATGGTGGAGCTTTGGAGGCGTGGCCTATTCAGTTGGAGCTGTGCTGCTGAGAGAGAAGGAACTCCCTGCTTTAGCTCCTGTCTGGAAGGCCGAGAGTGAGCCCTGAGACCAGCCCAGGAAGAGGAGGAAAGGGCCGGCTTACTACAATACAACGTCCGGAGGGAGAGGAGGAGAGCTGAAAAATTTCAACAACTTTATTTACTTCTACAAAGAGTTGGAGAGAATGGGAAAAGAGCAACAACCTGTGTGGAAGGAGGGAGAATCTAAAACATTCTACAGGTGGGTGTTGGTGCATTCCCCGAAAGACATTGTTTTATTGGTGGGGGGAGAAAAGAAGATTTTCTTCGAGGCTCTGAACATCGCGGGGGGCGTGTGTGTGTGGAAGTGTGTGTGGGGGTCTTGCTTACAGCTAGGCCCCACACACCACTGAAGCACCTCTCCCCCATTGCCTAGCCAGGGATAGCTGGAGCTACCTGGCTGAAGATTTACTAAATCACCCTATCAAACATCGTTAGGAGTGTGTGTCTGGGTGGCTCCAGCTGTCGCAGGTGAAGACATCTTCTCCTCCCGCCCGAAGACTATCCCATAAGACTGTGCCTTGCTTTGTTTTTCCATCATCTCTGGAGTTCGCCCCAGAAAAACACCCACCCATCACTATGAGGGGTGACCTGCCCTCACAGCTTCCCTCTTTCCCACCCCCTCTCTCTCTCACTGTCACTCTCTCTGTCTCTCCCCTCTCTCTCTGAGAGCCCTTTCCTCCTTAATTGGAAAAACAATTAAGACAACTGAGCAGAGGGAGCAAGGCCCCTCCCCAATTTTCAACTAGGGGAGAGGTGTGTCTCATTGAGAGCTCCTCTGCTCATAAATTGAAAAGAGGCCAATTTAAGACCATTAAGGCCTGTGACTTTGGGGTGGGTGTGGCCCTTAAAGGGACCCCGTGATGGCGACCCCATCCACACCGGTGGCAGGGCCAGCTAAGACTTATGCGCAGGCGGTGTTCACATCCATGGCGCCTCCTGCGCCACCTGCTGCCCTGCCACCATTCAGACTAATTACGAAGAAAAACGGGGTCAAGAGCTACACTCACCCCACAATGAGCATTGAGGAGTGCGTGCCGGCGATGGCTGGGGTAGTCGGCCCCTCGGCCATTGTCGCAGCCTCCAAGATGTGTGGGAAGGCTGTATTCTTCCTGGGGTCAGAGCGGGCGGTGTCCCTGGCCCTTGAAAAGGGGCTCACGGTGGGCGGGACGTTCCTGCCGGTGGACCCTCTCGAGGCCACCGCACAGAGGGTCGTACTTTAAACGTCCCGCCCTTTGTTCCCGCTGAGCTCCTCCTCCATCACCTACACTGGGGGAGGTAAGGTCAGGGATCAACCCCATATCGCTCGGCCTCAGGGAGAGCAGCCTGCGGCATGTGTTCTCCTTCCACCGCCAGCTTTTTGTCTGGCTGGCGTGGGAGGAGACAACAGACGGATCATTTAATGTGGTGCACGAGGGGACTGCGTCTTCTGAACGTCGGACGGCGTGCGGTGCCATGCCTGTAGGGAGGTGGGGCACGTTCGCAAGAACTGCCCCGCCTCCAAGGCCGCCAAACCACCAAAGGCAGCCAAGGCTGGCGCCGCCGCCACCCCTCCCCCTAGTAGCATCTGCGTGCCAGGAGCCGTAGGTGCGCGGTCATCGTTGGGGGCCTTTGTTTTCACGGCCTCTGGCGGGGGGAGGGAGAGCGTCCGATCGAAAAGAAGGCACGGAGGAAGGCGAAACATCTCGAGGCGGCTCCCCTCAGTGTGCCAGAAAGTTTGACCACCGCGCTCAGCCCAACCCAGTCATCGGCGAGCGCGGGGTGCCCTGAGCCCGTGCCCGAGCCCGAGTCCTTGACCAATACCGCAGAGGGGCTCGGGCGCAGGCAAGATAAGAAAAAGGGGGAGGCGGAGCGGGAGACCTCGGCAGACATGGAGGTCTCCCTGCCTCCGCGCACCCCCAGGGACAAAAGGAGGCGTCGCTCCAATCAGGCGGAGGGGGAACAACATCCCTCCGCGGAGGAGTCGGTGCCTGCCGCATGTCCCGCGTCCCCCACCAGCGCCCCCAAACTGCGCCGTCGACGGAGGAATCTGTCTCCGGGGAGAGAGGGGCAGTCGAGGCTGCCCAGCCTCTGCCTCCCGGGGATGGCGTGGAAGACCTGCCTGTCGTGGGGGGCGTGGGGCCGGTGAAGGAATATGATGCTGCCGGGTCGAGCGTCCCGGGGACTGAGGCGGGCAGGGCCGAAAAGGCCGAACCTGAGCCCGCCCAGCCAATATCCAACTTCCCCCGGGACTTGCTCGACTCGGCAGAAATACACAGTATTAACAATTTTAATGAATCTGTACACACTGGGCCGGGGGGTGGCGGCGGGGAGGGGGAAGAACAACAACCCTCGCCCCATATTTTGGAGCTGGGGTACTTGGAGGACCAGGTACATTTCTTTGACCAGGTCTCTCCGCCTTCCCCGGCTCCTAGGGCGGAGGAGGACCCCCTTCCACTGTCGCTTCCTGACCCAGCACCACTTTTAAAAGAGCCCAGTGGGGACTCCTCTGCCGACGATCCTGGGGATGGGGTCGGCGCAGAGACAGGGTCGGATGGAGCGGCCGGGCCGTTTGCCGTACCTCGTACAGTCGATGGGCCGGCTGCTGGCGGCGACCTCCCGGAGGGGGACGGGGAGTCGGTGGGGGACGAGGGAGAAGATCTCGAGTCCATCGCCAGTGAGGCGGTGGATCTCCTCGTGTCCGCCGCTGAGTCCCCCCTCATTACCGTAGAGGAACTCCAGGACTTTTTGGTCCAGAGCCAGGGTCGCCGCAACCGAACCCATCTGGCCTGGGAAAGATGGTCCGAGCCGGGGCTGCTCGTTGCATCCGTCCGCGACGCCGCTAAAACCATGGCCGCGGGCGGGCCCTTATCAAAGGCGCAAGGCCTTGAGCTGCGCCGGCTCAAAAGGTTCCTCGCTGGGCTGCTGAAGGAGTGGAGGTCAACAAACGACTCCACTACCACCCCCACAATAGGTTAGGTGGAGGTTGCACTCTGCTTTTGTCATGAAGATAACCATAGCCAGCCTCAACATTAACGGCAGCAAAGAGGCACACCGTAGATTTAACAATTTTTCGCTCCTGCGGGAGGGGAAATATGCGGTGTGCTTCCTGCAAGAAACCCACACCGTTCCGGGAGACGAAGCCACGTGGCTCCTGGAATGACAAGGAGATGTCCGCATGAGCCACCTCACTACCACTTCTTGTGGGGTGGCCATCTTGCCGGCCCCGCATTTTCAGCCGGAGATCTTGGGGGTCGATGAGCCCGTGCCAGGCCGCTTGCTGCACGTCACGGTTCGCCTGGGGGACGTGCTGCTCCGTCTCGTGAACGTGTACGCCCCTCAGCCCGGACCGCAGCACACGCGCTTCCTCGAAGAGCTGTCCGCTCTTCTTGGCTCCGTCGATGTCGGTGACTGCATTGTCCTCGGGGGGGATTTTAACTGCACACTTAAGGCGAGGGACCGCTCCGCTGCTCTGCAGAGCATGACGGCGATGGAGAAGTTGAGGGACCAGGTCAGGTCCTTCGACTTGGTGGACGTCTGGCGAAATCTCCATCCCGACTCCAGCGCCTTTACTTGGGTGAGGCCTGGAGTAGGATGGTCCAGAGTCGACCGCCTTTACGTGTCTCGGGCATATGTTTCCTGCGTCCCAGCGGCCTCCATGCGACCGGTGCCGTGTTCGGATCACCACCTGATGTGGGCGGAGCTCGCTTCGCTCCACGTGAGGACGGGGTCCGCGTACTGGCATTTTAACAACCGGCTGCTGGAGGACGTGCGGTTCCAGGACTCGTTCCATCGTTTCTGGGCCGACTGGAGAAGGAAGCAGGGGAGCTTCCCCTCCTTGAGGCTATGGTGGGACGTGGGCAAGGCTCACGTCCGCGTCTTCTGTCAAGAGTATGCGAGGGGGTCGACCAAGAGGCGGGCGGCCAGGGTCGGGCGCCTAGAAAAAGAGGTGCTTGACCTGGAGTCCCGTCTCGGTCAAGTCGTCGAGGACCCGGCCCTGCGGATGGTGTACGAAGCGAAGAAGGCCGCGCTGAAGGACCTGCAGCTCGTCGGGTCACGAGGCGTGTTCGTGAGGTCGCGGATCTGGTTCCTGCGTGATCTAGACCGCGGGTCCCCCTTCTTCTACTCGTTGGAAAAAGACAGAGTGTCCGTAAGCAGCTCTTGACGCTGCTGGCCGACGACGGCTCTCTCGTCTCGGATCCGGAGAGCGTCAACAACAGGGCCCGTGAATATTACGGGGCTCTGTTCTCTCCGGATCCATCCAGCGAGGAAGCACGTAGAGTTTTGTGGGAGGACCTGCCGAAGGTCAGCCCGGAGGGCGCAGAAAATCTGGAAGCTCCGCTAAGCCTGGCGGAGCTGACCGGTGCCCTCGCCCGACTCTCGAGGGGAAAAGCCCCGGGGCTTGACGGGCTGACCGTGGAGTTCCACAGGGCATTCTGGGACGTCCTGGGGGGCGACTACGTGCGGGTCCTGGGGGAAAGTCTGGCGACCGGGGAGATGCCGCTGTCTTGGCGCAGGGCAGTCATCGTCCTGCTGCCTAAGAAGGGCGATCTCTGCCTCCTTGAGAATTGGCGCCCGGTCTCCCTCCTCAGCACGGACTACAAAATCTTCGCCAGGGCGATGTCTGCTCGCCTTGGCGCCGTGCTGGACCACATGATCCATCCTGACCAGTCCTACACGGTCCCGGGCCGGACAATCTACGATAACATCCATCTGGTCCGGGACCTCATTCATCATTCCCAAGAGGCTGTTCTGTCGGTCGCCTTCCTATCTCTCGACCAAGAGAAGGCTTTCGACAGGGTGGATCACGACTATATGTTCGGAACTCTGCGCGCTTTCGGGTTCGGGACGTATTTCGTCGCCCGGATCCGACTTTTGTACGCCGCCGTGGAGTGTCTGATAAAGGTTAACGGGTCCTTGATGGCGCCCCTTCGCTTTGGGAGTGGGGTGCGTCAGGGATGCCCCATGTCCGGCCAGTTATATGCCATCTGCGTGGAGCCTTTCCTGCGCCTCCTGCGGACGAGGTTGACGGGACTGGCTCTGCAAGGGCCGGGAGTGGAGGTCGTCCTCTCGGCTTACGCCGATGACGTGCTCCTCGCGGTAGAGGATCCCGCTGACCTGCGGAGGATGCGTGAGTGTCAGGAGATTTACTCGGCCGCATTCTCTGCCAGGATCAACTGGGAGAAATGTTCCGGACTCCTGGTGGGTCAGTTGCGGGTGGATTCCCTCCCGGAGGAGCTCAAGCCTTTTGCCTGGAGCACGACCTATCTCCTCTATCTGAGAGATTACCTTAGCCCCGACGAGGATGCCTGAACTGGCAAGAGCTGGAGGCCAAGGTCGCCGCTCGCCTAGGGCGCTGGACAGGACTGCTCCAACTGCTGTCCTACAGGGGTCGGGCGTTAGTCATAAACTAGCTGGTGGCCGCAATGTTGTGGTACCGGCTGGTCACTTTGACCCCTCCCCCTGCGTTTGTCACCAAGATACAGAAGAAGCTGGTGGACTTCTTCTGGAACAACAGGAAGCACTGGGTCTATGCTGCGGTCTTGAGTCTCTCGCTTGGGGAGGGCGGTCAGTCGTTGGTGTGTGTCAGCGCCCAGCTTGCGACTTTCCATCTTCAGACCCTGCAGAGATACCTTTACGTCGAGCCCCCTCCTAGGTGGCGTGCTCTGGCGATGTATTCTTCTGCCAGCAGCACGGCCTCAACTACGACACACAGCTCCTGTTTGTGAGCTTGGGGGGCGTCAGGACCGCCGTCCAGGAGCTGCCTGTCTTTTACAAGGAACTCAACAGGGTCTGGAACAAAGTCTCCACCAAGCACAGCTCTCCACCGGCTGGAGTGGCGGCTGTCCTGCAGGAGTCGCTGCTCGGGAATCCGTACCTTCATGACCGATGTTTTAGCTGGTAGTCGGACGAGAGGGCTGTGGCTGGTCAGGTGACCAGGGTCAGGGACCTGCTCGATGGCGGAGGAGCGGGCTGGATGGTGCCAGGCTCGCTGGCGCAGTGCCTAAATTCGGCCGATGTCCACCGCGCGGCCGATGCCATCGAGTCGCGAAAAACAGCTCTGGGCCCTGACTCCGTTAGGTGTATCGAGGAGGCTCAGGCACGTGGGGAGATCCCGTCCGAACTGACCCCCGTCCGGACGGAACTCCTCATCGGCGACAAACCCCGGAACCTCCCTCAGGAGCCGGCGCCTCACAACTTGAGCGGCCTCGAGGAAATCTCCTCTGTGCCTTTCATTTCTGCGTGGAGTGGTTTCCTGTACGGGCTGCTCCTGCACACTCTCAACTCAGCCATCCTCGCCTGCCGTCCGGACACGCCATGGCGTACCATCTTGCCATCCAGAGGAAGCGGGGGTTCCCGATGGAGGGCACTCTATGCGGGAGTCCTCCCACTATTTATCAGGGACTTGGCCTGGAGGGTGGTGCATGGAGAGTGCCGCGCAATAAATTTTTAAGCCAGTTCATGGGCTCCCAGGCCGCCTGCAATTTCTGTGGTCTGGAAGAGTCCGTGTTCCATGTTTTTATCGAATGCACGAGGTTGCAGCCCCTGTTTTATTATTTAAAGGGGCTGCTCCTGAAATTCTGGATGCACTTCAGTCCCACACTCCTGATCCTTGGGCACACAGTGCGGAGGGGAGCGGGTAGGTCCGAGGGCCTCCTCGTAGGACTGCTCCTGGGCACGGCCAAGGGTGCCATCAGCCGGTCCAGGCAGCGGCAGTCGAGGGGGTCGTTCAGCCTGACTGCCTGCCTCTCTTCTGTGCATACATCTGCACCAGGCTGTCCTTGGAGATGGAGCACGCGGTGTCCACTGGTATGCTCAAGGCCTTCCACGAGAGGTGGACGCCGGAGGGACAGGAGTGCATCGTTACCCCCGGCAACCAAATTTTAATTTGATTTCATTTATTTTACAGTTTGATTTGTTTTAATTGCCGGTTTTAGTATCCCCCTCCCCTTTTATAGGGGGCACTTGTAGAATTAATGATTTTATGGCCCAAAATTTTTTTTTTTTAAAGTAAAAATAAAACAACAAAAAAAGGGCAGTTTGAAAAATATTTGGGATGTCCCCCACATTGGGGGTCATTTGATTTAATGTTTATTTCTTTATCCAACCAAAAAGAGTTCTGTGGACAAGGGTGGAGCTGTTGGAGGCGTGGCCTGATCATTTGGAGCCTGGAGCAGTGAGGGAAGGAGCTCCCTGCTGTAGCTCCTGCCTGAAGGCCTGGAGAGAACCCAGAGACCAGCCCAGGAAGAGGAGGAAGGGGCTTACTTCATTACAATCCATCCAGAGGGAGAGGAGGAGAGCAGAAAATTCAACAACTTTATTACTTCGACAGAGAGTTGGAGAGAGGGGGAAAGAACAACAACCTGTGTTGAAGGAGGGAGACTCTACAACATTCTACAGGTGGGTGTACTGGTGCATTCCCCTAAGGACATTGTTTTATTGGTGGGGGGAGAAAAGAAGATTTCTTCGAGACCCGGATGT
The DNA here is from genome assembly GCF_044704955.1 of Pristiophorus japonicus. Lineage (NCBI taxonomy): Eukaryota > Metazoa > Chordata > Chondrichthyes > Pristiophoridae > Pristiophorus > Pristiophorus japonicus. The sequence goes on from NC_091985.1 coordinate 213,557,144, forward strand.
GTGCGTGTGGGTGTGTGTGTGTGGAAGTGTGTGTGGGGGTCTTTCTTACAGCTAGGCCCCACACACCACTGAAGCACCCCTCCCCCATTGCCTAGCCTGGGATAGCTGGAGCTACCTGGCTGAAGAATTATTAATCACCCTATTTAACATCGTTGGGTGTGTTCGCATGGGTGGCTCCAGCTGCCCCAGGTGAAGACATCTTCTCCCCCCACCCGAAGACCATCCTATAAGACTGTGTCTTGTTTTTCCATCATCTGGGGAGTGCAACCCAGAAAAACACCCACCCATCACTGTGTGGGGAGACCAGCCCTCACAGCTTCCCTCTTTCCCACTCCCCCTACCCTCCATCTCTGTCACTCTTCTGTCTCTCCCCTCTATCTCTGAAAGCCCCTTTCTTCCTTAATCAAAATTAAATTAAGACAACTGAGCAGAGGGAGCAAGGCCTCTCCCCAATCGTTAACTAGGGGAGAGGTGTGCCCCACTAAGAGCTCCCTCTGCTCAAAACCAACGAGGCCAATTTAAGATCATTAAGGCCTGTGACTTTGGGGTGGGTGTAGCCGTTAAAGGTACCCGGTCATGGCGACCCCATCCACGCCAGTGGCAAGGCCAGCTAAGACGTACGTGCAGGCGGCTTCCACATCCATGGCGCCTCCTGCGCCTCCTGCTGCCCTGCCACCATTTAAAATAATTATGAAAAAACACGGGGTCAAGAGCTACACTCACTCCACAATGAGCATTGAGGAGTGCGTGCGGGCGATGGCTGGGGTAGTCGGCCCATCGGCCATTGTCGCGGCCTCCAAAATGTCTGGGAAGGCGGTGTTCTTCCTGGGGTCGGAGCGGGCGGTGTCCCTGGCCCTTGAAAAGGGGCTCACGGTGGGCGGGATGTTCCTGCTGGTGGACCCTCTCGAGGCCATTGCGCAGAGGGTCATCCTTTCCAATGTCCCACCCTTTGTTCCCGCTGAGTTCCTCCTTCCTCACCTACACCAACTGGGGGAGGTAAGGTCAGGGATTAACCCCATACCGCTCGGCCTCAGGGAGAACAGCCTGCGCCACGTGTTCTCCTTCCGCCACCAGCTCTTTGTCCGGCTGGCGCGGGAGGAGACGACAGAGGGCAGTTTTAATGTGGCGCACGAGGGGACTGCCTACCGCATCTTTTGGATGTCAGACGGCGTGCGGTGCCATGCCTGCAGGGAGGTGGGGCACGTTCGCCACAACTGCCCCGCCTCCAAGGCCGCCAAACCACTGAAGGTGGCCAAGGCTGGCGCCGCTTCCACCCCGCCCCCTAGTTGCGTCTGCGTACCGGGAGCTGTGGGTGCGTGGGCATCGTCGGAGGGCTTTGTTTTCACGGCCTCCGGCGGGTGGAAGGGAGAGCGTCCAATCGAAAAGAAGGCGCGGAGGAAGGCAAAACATCTCAAGGCGGGTCCCCTCAGTATGCCAGACAGTCTGATCACCGCGCAAAGCCCAACCCTGTCACCGGCGAGCGCGGGGTGCACTGAGCCCGTGCCCAAGCCCCTGACCAATACCGCAGAGGGGTTTGGGCGCGGGCAAGAAAAGAAAAAGGGGGGAGTGGAGCGGGAGGTCTCCCTGCCTCCACGCCCCCCCAGGAACAAAAGGAGGCGCTGCTCCAATGAGGCGGAGGGGGAACAACATCCCTCCGTGGAGGAGTCGTTGCCCGCCGCATGTCCTGCGTCCCCCACCAGCGCCCCCAAATTGCGCCTTAGGCGAGAGGAATCTGTCCCCGGGGAGGGTGGTGCAGTCGAGGCTGCCCGGCCTCTGCCTCCCGGGATGGCGTGGAAGATCTGCCTGTCGTGGGGGGCGTGGGGCCAGCGGAGGAATGCGTTGCCGCCGGGTCGAGCGTCCCGGGGACTGAGGCGGGCGGGGCCGAAAAGACCGAACCTGAGCCCGCCCAGCTATTAACCGACTTCCCCCGGGAGTTGCTCGACCCAGAAGAAATACAAAGTGTTAACAATTTTAATGATTCTGTCCACGCTGGGCCGGGGTTTGGCGGCGGGGAGGGGGAAGAACACCAACCCTCGCCCCCTACTTTGGAGCTGGGGGACTTGGAGGACCTGGAGGATTTCTTAAACCAGGTCTCTCCGTGTTCCCCGGTTCCTGGGGCGGAGGAGGAACCCCTTCCTCTGTCGCTTCCTGACCCAGCACCACTTTTAAAAGAGCCCAGTGGGGACTCCTCTGCCGACGATCCTGGGGGTGGGATGGGGGCAGAGCCAGGGTCAGATGGAACGGCCGGGCCGTTTGCCATACCTCGTGTGGTCGACGGGCCGGCTGCTGACGGTGACCACCCAGAGGGGGACGGGGCCTCGGTGGAGGACGCGGGAGAAAATCTCGAGTCCATCACCAGTGAGGCGGTGGATCTCCTCGCACCCGACACTGAGTCCTGCCTCATTCCTGTAAAGGAACTCCGGGACTTTTTGGTCAAGAGCCAGGGTCGCCGCAACCGAGCCCATCTGGCCCGGGAAAAATTGTCCAAGCCAGTGCTGCTCATCGCGTCCGTCCGCGCCGCCGCTGAAACCATGGCCACGGGCGGGCCCTTATCAAAGGCGCAAAGCCTTGAGCTGCGCTGGCTCAAAAGGTTCCTCGCTGGGCTGCTGAGGAAGTGGAGGTCAACAAACAACTCCACTCCCCCCCCCACAATAGGTTAGGTAGAGGTTGCTTTTGTCATGAAGAGAGGCACGCCGTAGATTTAACAATTTTTTGCTCCTGCTGGAGGGGAAATATACGGTGTGCTTCCTGCAAGAAACGCACACCGTTCCGGGAGATGAAGCCACGTGACTTCTGGAATGGCAAGGAGAGGTCCGCATGAGCCACCTCACCACCACTTCTAGTGGGGTGGCCATCTTGCTGGCCCCGCATTTTCAGCCGGAGATCTTGGGGGTCGAGGAGCCCATGCCAGGCCGCTTGCTGCGCATCACAGTTCGTGTGGGGGACGTGCCATTCCATCTCGTGAACGTGTACGCCCCTCAGGCCGGCCCGCAGCAAGGGCGCTTCTTCGAAGAAGTGTCCGCTCTTCTTGGCTCCGTCGACGTCGGCGACTGCATTGTCCTCGGGGGGGATTCTAACTGCACCCTCGAGGTGAGGGACCGCTCCGGTGCCCCGCAGAGCATGACGGCGATCGAGAAGTTGAGGGACCTGGTCGGGTCCTTCGACTTGGTGGACGTCTGGCGAAATCTCCACCCCGACTCCAGCGCCTTTACTTGGGTGAGCCCTGGAGTAGGATGGTCCAGAGTCGACCGCCTTTACGTGTCTCGGGCGTATGCTTCCTGTGTCCCAGCGGCCTCCATGCGGCCGGTGCCGTGTTCGGACCAGCACCTGGTGTGGGCGGAGCTCGCTTCGCTCCCCGTGAGGACGGGGTCTGCGTACTGGCATTTTAACAACCAGCTGCTGGAGGACGAGCGGTTCCAGGACTCGTTCCGTCGTTTCTGGGCCAACTGGAGAAGGAAGCAGGGGGGCGCCCCTCCTTGAGGCTATGGTGGGACGTGGGCAAGGCGGGCGTCCAGGGTCGGGCGCCTAGAAAAAGAGATGCTCGACCTGGAGTCCCATCTCAATGAAGTCGTCGAGGACCCTGCCCTGCGGACGGTGTACGAAGCGAAGATGGACGCACTGAAGGACCTGCAGTTCGTCCGGTCCCGAGGCGCATTCGTGAGGTCGCGGATCCGCTTCCTGCGGGATCTGGACCGTGGCTCCCCCTTCTTCTACTCATTGGAAAAAGACAGAGTGTCCGTAAGCAGCTCTTGACGCTGCTGGCCGACGACGGCTCTCTCGTCTCGGATCCGGAGGGCGTCAACAACAGGGCCCGTGAATATTACGGGGCTCTGCTCTCTCCGGAGCCGTCCAGCGAGGAAGCGCGTAGAGTTTTGAGGGAGGACCTGCCGAAGGTCAGCCCGGAGGGCGCCGAAGATCTGGAAGCTCCGCTAAGCCTGGCGGAGCTGACCGGCGCCCTTGACCGGCTCTCGAGGGGAAAAGCCCTGGGGCTGGACGGACTGACCGTGGAGTTCCACAGGGCGTTCTGGGACGTCCTGTGGGGCGACTAACCGCGGGCCTTGGGGGAAAGTCTGGCGACCGGGGAGATGCCCCTCTCTTGGCACAGGTCAGTCATCGTCCTGCTGCCTAAGAAGGGCGATCTCCGCCTCCTTAAGAACTGGCGCCCGGTCTCCCTCCTCAGCACGGACTACAAAATCTTCGCCAGGGCGATATCTGCTCGCCTTGGCGCCGTGCTGGACCACATGATCCACCCCGACCATTCCTACACGGTCCCGGGCCGGACAATCCACGATAACATCCATCTGGTCTGGGACCTCATCCATTATTCTCAGGAGGCTGGTCTGTTGGTCGCCTTCCTATCTCTCGACCAAGAGAAGGCGTTCGACATGGTGGATCATGACTATCTGTTCGGGACTCTGCGCGCTTTCGGGTTTGGGATGCATTTCGTCACCTGGATCCGACTTTTGTACACTGCCGTGGAGTGTCTGATTAAGGTTAATGGGTCATTGATGGCGCCGCTTCCCTTTGGGAGAGGGGTGCGCCAGGGATGCCCCATGTCCGGCCAGTTATATGCCATCTGCGTGGAGCATTTCCTGTGCCTCCTGCGGACGAGGTTGACGGGACTGGCTCTGCAAGGACCGGGCGTGGAGGTCATCCTCTCGGCTTACGCCGATGACGTGCTCCTCGTGGTAAAGGATCCCGCTGACCTGCGGAGGATGCGTGAGTGCCAGGATATTTAATCGGCCACATCCTGCGCCAGGATCAACTGGGAGAAATGTTCCAGACTCCTGGTGGGTCAGTGGCGGGTGGACTCCCTACCGGAGGAGCTCAGGCCCTTTTGCCTGGAGCACGACCCATCTCCTCTATCTGGGAGATTACCTTAGCCCCGACGAGGAAGCCTGGCCGGCGAATTGGCAAGAGCTGGAGGCCAAGGTCGCCGCTCGCCGAGGGCGCTGGACAGGACTGCTCCGAGTGCTGTGCTACAGGGGTCGAGCGCGAGTCATAAACCAGCTGGTGGCCGCCATGCTGTGGTACCGGCTGGTCACTTTGACCCCTCCCCCTGCATTTGTCACCAAGATACAGAATTAGCTGGTGGACTTCTTCTGGAACAACAGGAAGCACTGGGTCTCTGCCGCGGTCTTCAGTCTCCCGCTTGGGGAGGGCGGTCAGTCGTTGGTGTGTGTCAGCACCCAGCTCACGACTTTCCGTCTTCAGACCCTGCAGAGATACCTTTACGTCGAGCCCCCTCCTAGGTGGCGTGCTCTGGCAATAAATTTCTTTCGCCAGCAGCACGGCCTCAACTACGACATGCAGCTCCTGTTTGTGAGCTTGGGGGGCGTCAGGACCGCCGTCCAGGAGCTGCCTGTCTTTTACACGGAACTCACCAGGGTCTGGAACAAAGTCTCCACCAAGTGCAGCTCTCCACCGACTGGAGTGGTGGCTGTCCTGCAGGAGCCGCTGCTCGGGAATCCGTACCTCGACGACCGAGGTTTTAGGTGGCAGTCGGACGAGAGGGCTGCGGCTGGTGAGGTGACCAGGGTCAGGGACCTGCTCGATGGTGGAGGAGCGGGCTGGATGGCGCCAGATACGCTGGCGCAGTGCCTAAATTCGGCCGACGTCCACCGCGCGGCCGATGCCATCGAGTCACTAAAAACAGCTCTGGGCCCTGACTCCGTTAGGTGCATCGAGGAGGCTCAAGCACGTGGGGAAATCCTGTCCGAATTGACCCCCGTCTGGACGGAATTCCTCATCGGCACCAAACCCCGGAACCTCCCTCGGGAGCCAGCGCCTCACAACTTGAGACACCTCAGGGAAATCCCCTCCGTGCCTTTCAGTTCCGCGTGGAGGGGTTTCCTTTACGGGCTGCTCCTGCACACTCTCAACTTTGCCATCCTCGCCTGCCATCTGGACACGCCATGGCATACCATCTTGCCGCCTGGTGGAGGCGAGGGTCCCCGATGGAGGGCACTCTGTGCGGGAGTCCTCCCACTATTTATCGGGGACTTGGCCTGGATGGTGGTGCATGGAGCAGTGCGTTTCACGGGCTCCCAGGCCGCCTGCAATTTCTGCGGTCTGGAAGAGTCCGTGTTCCATGTTTTTATCGAATGCACGAGGTTGCAGCCCCTGTTTTATTATTTAAAGGGGCTGCTCCTGAAATTCTGGCTGCACTTCAGTCTCACACTCCTGATCTTTGGGCACCGCGTGCGGAGGGGAGCGGGTAGGTCCGAGGGCCTCCTCGTAGGACTGTTCCTGGGCACGGGAAAGAGTGCCATCAGCCGGTCCAGGCAGAGGGCGGTCGAGGGGGTCGTTCAGCCTGACTGCCTGCCTCTCTTACGTGCTTATATCCGTGCCAGGGTGCCCTTGGAGATGGAGCACGTGGTGTCCACTGGTACTCTCGCGGCTTTCCGTGAGAGGTGGGCGCCGGAGGGACTGGAGTGCATCATTACCCCCGGCAACCAAATTTTAATTTGATTTTATTTATTTTACAGTTTGATTTGTTTTAATTGCCGGTTTTAGTGTCCCCCTCCCCTTTTACGGGGGCACTTGTAGAATTAATGATTTTATGGCCCAAAAGTTTTTTTTAAAAAGTCAAAACAAAATTCAAAGAAAACAAACAAGAAAAACAAAAAAAGGCAGTTTGAAAAATGTTTGGAGTGTCCCCCAGATTTGGGGGCATTTGTTTTAATGTTTATTTCGTTATCCAACCAAAAAGAGTTCTGTGGACAAGCACTCCAAGGTCCCTTTGTTCATCTACACTTTTAAGTGACCTACCGCTTAATGTTTATACCCTTTCCTTATTAGCCCTCCCAAAGTGCATCACCTGACACTTCTCTCAATTAAATTCCATTTGCCATTGCTTTTCCCACCTGACCAGTAGTTTGATATTCTCCTGTAATCCATGACTTTCCTCTTCATTATCAACCACACAACCAATTTTAGTGTCGTCTGAAAATTTATAATCATGCTCCCTATATTCACATCTAAATCGTATATATAATCCACAAAAAGCAAGGGTCCCATTATAGAGCCCTGCGGTACCCCACTGGAAACATCCTTCCAATCATAAAAACATCCACCAATCATTACCCTTTGCTTCCTACCTCTTATTTCCTACCTTCCTTCACTAGAGATGGTGCAGAGGAGATTTACTAGGATGCTTTCTGGAATGGAGAATCTTAGTTATGAAGACAGATTGGATAGGCTGGGTTTGTTCTCATTGGAACAGAGGAGGTTGAGAGGAGACCTCATTGAGGTGTGCAAAATATTGAGGAGCCTGCACATCGTGGAGAGTAAAGGGCTATTTCCATTGGTGGACGGGTCTATTACGAGAGGGCATAGATTTAAGGTGGTTGGTTGAAGGTTTCGAGGGGATTTGAGGCGGGGCTACTTTATGCAGAGGATTGTGGGGATCTGGAACTCGCTGCCTGGAACAGTAGTGGATGCAGAAACCCTCACCACTTTTTGGAGGCGGATGGATGAGCGCTTAAAGTGCCGTAACCTGCAGGATTATGGACCTAGAGCTGGTATTTGGGATTAGAGTGGATGACCTTTTGTTGGACGGTGCAGATATAACGTTAAGTGATGCAGGGAATAGCATATGGCCAGGATGATCTCCTGGACTAGTTTTGATCGTTTGGATGGGTCGGAGAGGAATTTTCCGAGATTTTTCTCCCTAAATTGGCCTGGGTTTTTAATCTGTTTTTTGCCTCTCCCAGGAGATCACATAGCTCCGGTTGGGGTGGAGTGTAGAATGTTTCCGTTTAAGAGTTGTCGTAGTTGTGCGAGGTGGGGTGGTTGGGCTTGTTGCTTTTTGTCTTTCCGTCATTGTTTATAGGTTTATATGTAACATTTAGGGCTGCTGACCAAGGGCCGTGTGGCTCTTTGTTGGCCGGCGTGGGCATGATGGGATGAAATAGCATCCTCCTGCGCTGTAAATTTCTATGTTTCTATGTGACCACCGGTCATGTTAGAGTAAGATCAGCACCTGTAATGTTATCGTACAGTCAACACCAAAATGATAGAGTTGAGTTACCATCAGTAATGTTAGAGTAGAGTCACCACCAATAATGTTAAAGTAGTTTCAACACCAGTCATATTGGCGTTCGATCACCACCAGTAATGTTAAGTGTAGGGACAAAACCAGTAATCTTAGTTTAGGTTAACCAGCAGATTGAATATTTTGTTGTGTGTTAATTTTTTTGTTAAATTTGGAGTAAAAACATGGATGAAATTTAGAGTGTTAGAACAGCGTCACCACAAGTATGGTGGAGCAGGGTCACCAACAGTAAGTTTGGAATGGGGTCATCATCAGTAATGTAATAGTCGGCTCAAAACCAGTAATAATTGCGTAGGGTCATCAGCAGTAATGTTAGAGTAGGACCATAATCAGTAATGTTAGAGTAGGGTCACCACCAGTAATGTTATATTTGGTTCACCACCACTAATGTTGGAGTAGATTCAACACCAGTAATGTCAGAGTAGAATCAGCACCAATAAGTTTGTAGTTGGGTCAATAATGTTAGGCTAGGCTCAATATGATTAATGTTAGATTAGGGTCAATAACATTATGGTCAGTGTAGAATCTGCACCATTAACAGAAAAGTAGAATCTTCACCAGTACTGGAAGTGTAGAGTCATCACCAATAACGTTACTGTAGGGCCACCACCAGTAATTGTAGAGTGGAGCCACCACCAGTAATGTTAGAATCACAACCAGTAATCGTAAAGTAGCGTAATCTCCAATAATGTTAGTGTGGGACCACCAACATTAATTGTAGAGTGGAGTCACCATCAGTAATGTTCGAGTAAGATCACCACCAGTAATGTTAGAGTAGCTTCACCACCTGTGACGTTACAGTACGGTCACCACCAGTAATGTTAGAATCACAACCAGTAATTTTAGAGAAGCGTCATATCCAGTAATGTTAGTATAGGGGCACACCAGCAATGTTGAAGCCGATTCATAATCACAATACAAAGCAATTGTAATTATGTACAGCGTTCACTGAAGTAAGATGAGGCCCCAATAACCTAATGTAGAATGCGGGAGGGATCTTCCCCTGAGGGTAAGTTCCCTCTCGGTTTATTTTCCGTTCATTGATTTAATGGATGGAGGTTCACTAGCGGAGTTGTACAATTTCCCCATAGGCGTCCGGCCGCGCTGCAGTGGAAAATCTAGCCTTGTTTGTTAAGTGACTGGAACTAACGCCAATTATTGTATAATCTGATTTTCTCTCAGGGGCACCGATTGTCCTATAAAGGGCGAGCGATAACGGATCTCAGAAGAACTACAATCAGAATCGTGAAGCCGGACAGCAGTCAGATATTCTTCCACAAAATGGCACGGCCAACAATTCGGCAGTTTATGGACATTTACTATCCTTTTCTCGCAACATTCGGTGTTCCCGGTAAGTCAATATAGCGTGTTGCCTAACAGCTTTTGACAACGTCACTGTGATGATTAGAAAACAGATTCCGAGAATTCCTTGATTGCAGTCATTTACCACTGGGAGAATTCGGTGAATATCAGAGGGAATCCGCACAGTCCACGCGGCCGCTGAGGCGCTGTTCTGGTTGCTGATGCGCGGGTGCCGGGAGCTCAACTTTGCTTCGTATACTGAGGGAGTACGAGGCTGATACCCCGACCGCTCTAACAGTACATAGTTCACTACAACTTAGTAGCCATAGTATTCATTCAAAATGTGCCTTTGTTCCCTGTCTCCATTAACTTGATAATCCCTTCTACTGCAGCCACCTCCACCCAACAGGGGACTGAGAAAGATATTTGGAGCAATAATTGGCGCTCAGGGAGCTGCTCCCCTCCCCTCGGCTGCCAAGAACCTTCGCGGCTCCCCGAGCTCCCGCTCTTTTACCGAACAGTTCTCTCGGGGCGATTGTAAATAGAAAAAACGCGGAGTTTTGACCTAAAGTTAATGTTTGTCTTGGCTGGATGCTTTATTTGAAATGATATATTTCGAGAAATTGTTTAGAAATTATATTTAATACAGTTGACACCCGATGCCACTCCTGGGACCCACTTGGCCAATTAAACCGATGAAATTCAATATAAAATCCCATCGATTAATCCTTGCGGTAGTACCTTATAAAACTGGCTCCTTGCATGACACAGTACCAGCCTCATGGTGGGATGGTTTAAGCGCTGCACGCTGCATTGAAATATGTGCTTGGATGTAGGTAAGGGAATCCGCTTGATTATTGTCTCTCGAATATGAACAAGTTACAGAACGATCCAAGATCCACTTTTAGGGGCTTTGATTTGTAACTGTACCACCCGTGCGAAGTACTGCAGCTTGTCTTGGAACGCAAAGTTAGAATGTGTATAGAGCCTCAAACTGGTGTCAGGGGCGATAGCGATTGGAATAACGATCGGGAGAGATGTATGACCGAAGTAAAAACAGAAAATACTTGAAATCTCAGCGGGTCAGGCAGAATCTTTGGAGAAAGAAACGGAGTTAACGTTTTAGGTCGATGGCCCTTCCTCAGAACAGGCAATATGTCGAAAAGTAACAGATTCTGAAGGAAGTGCTGGGGCCCTGAAAAGGGGAGGAGGGTGTAGGTGGAAAGAACAAAATGGAAGGTTATATGATAGAGTGGAATGCAGAAGGGCTTTGAGAGACAAAGAGAATGATGCGCTGAATTGAGATGGTAATAGCACAAGTTAGGAAACAAAATATGATCGTAGATGGGGTGTGAATGGCGGAATAATTGCCAGCTACCATGGAAAACAGAGGGAATCAAATATAAATAAAGGAGGGGGAAAGGTATTGTTAAAAAAGCGAGGAAAGGGAGCAAAGTATAGGGAGAGATTTTGGTCTGAAATTGTTGAACTCGATGTTGGGTCCAGAAGGCTGTAAAGTGCCTAAAGAAAAGATGAGGTGTAGTTCCTAGAGCTTGCCTTGAGCTTCATTGGGACAGTGTAGAAGGCTGAGGACGGAGAGGTCAGATTGGGAGTGGAGCGGAAAATTATAGTGACAGGCGACCGGAAGCTCGAGGTCATGCTTACGGACTGAACAGAAATTTTCCGTAAAGCAGTCAACCAATCTGCATTTGGTCTCCCCCAATGTAGAGGAGAAAGTCTAACTGCAGTGTGTTGGACTGCGGGTTCTCAGTCCCTCGATATTGAGTGTGCAATGATGTAATACTTTGCACCACATGTCATCACCACTCGACTTTATAAAAATGTAATAGGACGACATCTTAACATCTCCCTAAAATATGCTGTAAGATACACCTGAGTGCGCTGTTACTGACCTCTTGTCCTTCTCTCTTACAGCGAACCTACTGACAATCGTGATCCTCTCCCGAGGAAACTGCGGCCTTTCGATATCTGTCTCTGTCTACATGGTGGCCATGGCAACAGCAGATCTACTGGTCATGATCTTCAATGTAATAGTGTTTTACATTTGTACATATCACTTTCCACATTCCGTCCTGACCTACACTGCCGTTTGTAAGTTCATTATTTACCTCAAATCTACCAGCCTAAATCTGTCTACGTGGTTTACAATCTTGTTCACAGTTGACCGATTTGTAGTTATATGTTGTCAAAAGTTTAAAACAAAGTATTGCACAGTGAGAACGGCAGCCGCGGCTATAACAACGGCCACTGTCCTAATCTATTTCCAGAGTATCCCATATTTGTTTGCGTATAAATTTGAACGAATAATTAACAATATTCATTGGGGTTGTCGCCCCAGAATTGACTTTTTTGGTACGCCTTCAGGCGTTGGATTCATATGGATACAATTGTATTAACGACATTGTTTCCGTTTGCTCTGATATTACTGCTTAATTGCTTGACAGTCAGACGTATTTTAGTGGCCAGTAGAGCCCGCAGGGGACTCCGGACTCACAGCAGTGAGAAACAGAGCGATCCCGAGATGGAGAACCGAAGGAAATCTATTATTTTATTGTTCAGTGTATCAGGCAGTTTTATAGTGTTGTGGCTATCAGCTACAATTAGTCCTATAGCTACCGGACTGTGGAGCACGGCGGATTACCGAGGTGATTATACAGCTCCTGCATACATCGCCATAGAAACCGGATATATGCTCATGCATTTGAGTTCATGTACAAACACGTGTATCTATGCAGCTACTCAAACTAAATTCAGGGAAGAGCTAAAGAAGGTGGTGACATCTCCTTGGACATTGATGCTGACATTGGTTAAAAAATAAAGAATGAAACCAATGTATCCCGTCCTAACTAGAGCTAAATTACAGCCGGTGATCCAGTTTAAAATGGCCGTCTTTCTGTTCAGACGAAAATGGTTTCTTTTTATGATAATGAACAGGTATCAGAAAGCATTTCTCCCACTTTCTGCCGTACGTGTGATGTCTGCTGCTTTCCCCGGCTGAACCTTCTCGATCCCGCTGAAACAGCTTTCAAGATTCAGAGAGATTTCCTATAAATGCAAGTTGATGTTTTAGACTACTTGAAAAGAGGTTGTTTGCTATGAACAGTCAAAAGCTCCGTTATCAGCAATAACAAGATTCACAATTGGCACAGATTAACAAAGCCATAAAAAACAAACCAAGCACAGGGGTTCATTTCTATTGGGATAGAATGGAAAACAGAGAAGTTATGTTGAAATGCATGGAAACGTGGTTAGACCGTACGTGGAGTACTGAGCATAGAGGTGGTCTCCATAGTATAAAAAGGGTATGCAAGCCCTCTAGAATGTGCAAAAACGACGGACCAGAACTACGTATTATATCTACCAGAAAAGTTTGATCAGGCTGCGGGGTGACTTTATAGAGGTCTTTAAAATTATAAAACGGTTTGATAGGATAGACTGAGAGAAGATATTTCCACTTGCGGCGAGACCAGAATTAAGGGCCATACATATGAGATATTCATTAACATTTCCAATCGGGAATTCAGGAGAAACTTATTTACCCAGAGACTGGTGAGAATCTGGAGTAGTTGAAGCGAATAGAATAGATGCAATTAAGGGAAGTCGAATAAGCACATGGGGGAGAAAGGGAGAAAAGGATATGTTGATGGGGTTAAAGGAAGAAGGGTGGGAGGAGGCTCCTATGGTACATAAACATCGGAATTAACCCGTTGGGACGAATGTTCTGTTTCTGTGCTGTAAATACTATGTAAGACTATACAAAAACAGTCATGAATGAGCTTCAGCAGTGGAGTAGACATGTGCACGTCAGCGTTAACTACCTCACTGCAGGGACTGGAATGTGTTGTTCAGTTTAACTAACAGCTAACTTTTCATTTAGTGTCTCAAAACTGCAAAAAATCTACGAACCTAAGTGATGACCCTGGATCCACGGAGACTCACGTTCCTGGGCCTCAATCAGTAGCCATGAGTAAAGGCCCACGAATCCCAGGGACACAAGCGGTTTGCAAGCGCCCCTGGAATATGTGGGCCGGCCCAACCAATGAACGAGGATAATTCCCATTCATGCATAAGGGATTCAAACTCCATAAGCATGAATGGGTATCACATAAAAGCACATTCACATAACAAATAAACAAAAATAATATATTTAAAATTAGTTAAATTACAATTTAATTAATTAAACATACAAAACCTAAATTTTATTTTTGAAAAATTAACTTAAATGTTTTTAAGGGTATGAAAGTAAATGTAACTTATTTTACAGCCGCTTTAATGTTTAAATAATAATTTTTTAAAAATATGTATTACCCTTACGCTGGTAAAAGCAGGCCTTATGTCTACTATTATCAGGCGCACGAATTTCAAGGGCATTAGATAGACAGCGGTTGGAGAAATAGTTCAAATCTCTGCCTGTCCATACCCTCTTCTGGATGATTTGTCAAGCCGATGCATGATGGATTGCAAGTTCCAGATTTCTGTGCATGCGCTGTCAAACAAATACACGAAACTTGTGCGGTCCTTAAAGGTGCATATGCACCTTGTACGCATCCAGAAGGGGTTATTTGTCATTCTCTAATCTTGCTTTTAATGTTGCACGCGCTAGTCCCCCATCAGACTCCGCCCCCATTGTCTCCTGGACCAATATAACAGAGCCCTGTCTCCTGATCAGTGTCTAATGATGGAGACAGTAGGAACTTGACTCCTCAATGTGGCCTTAGGCATATTTGTTCACAGATATTTGCGAAACATCTCAACTGATCATCGCAATGTTGAAATGTTCAAACACGGGAATTACCCAGTCGACCCAACCAGTCCTCATCGGCGTTTTCCGAACACCCTAAAAAATATTTTCAATCTACTTTATCGGCTCTGTCTCAAAATCCCTTCAACCTACATTTCTTTAATGACCTTCTCAATTTAATCTTGAAGATTGACATATTTTCTGACTCGGTTAATGCCACTATGCCACAACTCTCCCTGTAAGAGGGTTCTCCAACTATCAATAATCAATCGCTTACATTTATTCTTTAATCCATGCACTTCTTTACAGATTCCACAACTAATGGAAGTAGCCTGCTTTTACCTGCCCTGTCCCATCCCTTCTTAAAGTAAATCACCTGTGTACTACTGGACAAACGATATCAGCATGCTATTAATGCACAATCTATTAAAAGTTAGAAAAGTGTAGATAAAATTGTTAATTGATACCTTCCTTGTGGAGATGGTTGTGTCCTTGCTTGTCCTGAACAGTGGGAAGAATGTATTTGATAGCTTGAACACTAAAAAAAATCAGGACATTCAAGAGGAGATTCCAGTTAAACATGCCCAGATCCCGCATCCATTTATAGGCCACCAAAAAGGGCAGCTATGGCTTGTATGAGATATTTGGTGCAGCCTGATCTTAATATATTGGCGGGCGGGGGCGGGGCAGGGAGTTGCGGTTGGAGGCTTCCTTCGGATGAATGAATCCGACCCGAAACAAATCTACAAAACGGCCTGTTCATCCCAGAGAAATGTAGGTTTCCGGTCTGAGGCCTTCATTTACTTTGCACGCAGATATGACTTTCATGTACAGACGTCTATTTTGCAATCACGTGGGCCTGGAACACCAATCACTATCTAGAATTCTCACTGATATAAATGGGAACTTCCTTCGGACGAGTTTCCATTACTATCAATGAGAATAACCCTTAAAATAAGAATAACAGCGCAAAAAAATTAAAAAAACACTTCACATACTTAAAAATTATTGATATTAAATGTAATTAAATGTTGTAGAAAAAACTTTTTGGGGATTTTTTTGTGTGTTAAACGGGCTAAAAATAAACTTACCTTAATGGACAGGTTTTTTAACATAAAAATGAATGATTAAATTAAATGTTTTATCTTTTAAAAGTGTTACGCTGGTAAAATGTAAGCTATGCACCTGCTTTTACCAGATGTAAAAGTCTGAAGGAGATTCGCTGGGCATGAGTTGGGCAATCTCTACCACGTGGATGTCCTTCTCCCGCGAATGCATTCCATTTGTCTAGAGATATTTTGACAGACCGGAAAAGCCGGTTTTCGGTGCATGCATATTGCTCCCTGAAATCTGGCTTTTGTGAGGCCTCTCTGAGACCGTGCACACTTTGCATGGACCCGGCGAGACCGCAATTATCGGCCCATTGTAGTATGTGCAGAAATAATGTGTGGTGCTTGAAGCAACCAGCATGTGATATGCATGAAGAATCTGTCCTGAGGAACGGTTCCAAAACATGATCAGTCACGCTGACAACACCATTGCATGAAATGGTTAATGTGGCTCGAGAGAGTGAGCACATCTGTAAAGCCAAAGGGTGGAGATCTGTGTAAGAGTGGAGATAGATATATGATAATGATGAGATGTTGTTTCGTGATAGCCTTAAGTATTCTAATGTCAACAGAGGAGGCATAGTAAGGAAAGGATTAATCAGACTGCCCTGAACTGTGATAATGTTATACTGTATTGGTTTCTCTTTATATTGCAGTAATGCCAATCTTTAGCCTTTGCATGTTAAGTAGGGAAGTATACATCACTCTAAAGTGCCACTTGGCTGATTGGTCAAGGCTGACTGCAGGATCAAAGACTAAGAGATTTAATTAACTGTATACAGATTGATAAATCTCAGAGAAAGTTAATCATTTCAGAACGTGTGGGATACTGTTGGTCTGCAAGGGAAAACATCTGGGCATACATCAGCATTTTTATTGACATCAATGATACATAAACAAAGCAAGACTCATAATTCAACGTTTTACTTGGTAGGATTGCAATTATATTGATCAAGAGTGAAACTATCGATAAGCGAATGAGCTAAGATTATAAAGAAACTAAAGAAATAAAGGACGGTATCCAATTAAAAACAAGGACATACAAAGCGGCCAAAACTAGTGGGAGGACAGAAGATTTGGAAGCTTTTAAAAGCCAGCAAAAAATGACAAAACAAATTATTAAGAAAGGGAAGATAGACTATGAAAGTAAATTAGCACAAAATATAAAAACAGATAGCAAGAGTTTATACAGGTATACAAAAAGAAAAATAGTCGCTAAAGTAAATATTGGTCCCTTTGAGGACGAACAGGGGAATTAGTAATGGGGAACATGGAAATGGCAGAAACTCTAAACAAGTATTTGTATCATTTTGTACGGTAGAGGACACGAACAATATTGCAAAAGCGGATAGTCAAAGGGCTATGGGGTTGGGGGGGCATGGGTGGGGGGAACTTAACACAATCACAATCACTGAGGAGGTGGTACTCAGTAAGATAATGGGACTAAAGGCAGATAAATCCCCTGGACCCTCGGGTCGTAAGAGAAGTAGCGGCGGTGATTGTGGATGCATTGGTTGTAATTTACTAAAATTCCCTGGATTCAGGGGAGGTCCCAGCAGATTGGAAAACTGCAAATGTAATGCCCCTATTCAAAAAAGGAGACAGACAAAAAGCAGTAATCTATAGACCAGTTAGCCTAACATCTGCGGTTAGGAAATGTTGGAGTCCATTAGTAAAGAAGCAGTAAGGAGATTTGGAAAAGCAAAATTTGGTCAGGCAGAGTCAGCATGGATTTATGAAAGGGAAGTCATGTTTGACAAATTTGCTGGAATTCTTTGAGGATGTAACGAACGGGGTGGATAACAGGGGAACCAGTGGATGTGATGTATTTGGACTTCCAGAAGGCATTTGACAAGGCGCCATACAAAAGGTTACTGCATAAGATAAAAGTTCACGGAGTTGGGGGTAATATATTGGCATGGATAGAAGATTGGCGAACAAACAGAAATCAGAGAGTCAGGATGAATTGTTCATTCTCTGGTTGGCATCAGTAATGAGTGGGGTACCATCGGGATCAGTGCTGGGACTCCAACTATTACATTCTATATTGTGGAAGAAAGAATCTATGAATCTATGGCTTATGGTAAAGGGAAGGGTTAAATTCTGTTTTTGCTATATTTGAAGAAATAATAGGACTAGAACAACACCCACACTTTTTAGCCTTGAAACTTAGAAATGTAATTAAATGACTATCTGGTATTAAAAGAGAGTCTCCTGATATTCTGCTTATCAGACTGTCAACAGGGAGAAATTATGCCAGGACATAGAAACATAGAAACATAGAAAATAGGTGCAGGAGAAGGCCATTCAGCCCTTCTAGCCTGCACCGTCATTCAATGAGTTCATGGCTGAACTTGAAACTTCAGTACCCACTTCCTGCTTTCACGCCATACCCCTTGATCCCCCGAGTAGTAAGGACTTCATCTAACTCCCTTTTGAATATATTTAGTGAATTGGCCTCAACTACTTTCTGTGGTAGAGAATTCCACAGGTTCACCACTCTCTGGGTGAAGAAGTTTCTCCTTATCTCGGTCCTAAATGGCTTACCCCTTATCCTTAGACTGTGACCCCTGGTTCTGGACTTCCCCAACATTGGGAACATTCTTCCTGCATCCAACCTGTCCAAACCCGTCAGAATTTTAAACGTTTCTATGAGGTCCCCTCTCACTCTTCTGAACTCCAGTGAATACAAGCCCAGTTGATCCAGTCTTTCTTGATAGGTCAGTCCCACCATCCCGGGAATCAGTCTGGTGAATCTTCGCTGCACTCCCTCAATAGCAAGAATGTCCTTCCTCAAGGACAGATAGAGTGTGTGCCTCCTGAGACGACCTTTGTACTCACGGAACTAATGAATAAGATTCCTTTTCTATTTCTGTATTCTATTTCTGTATAAAGATAGGGACAATTTGCTTGTAGGGCAGAGTCTTCTGCCTTGGTACGGTCCAAGCAGGCTCTCTGAGATATCTCGCTATTTTTTAATAAAATTCTCTCGAAGTGCAATTCTGAAAGTCTCCGCCTGAGTTAATTTAAGCTAAATTTTCTCGACATATATTAACAACTTGGAAGAAGGGACTGAGTGTAACGTAGCCAAGTTTTCTAACAATACAAAGATAGGATGAAAAGCAATGTGCGAGGAGGACATAAAAAAGTTACAAAAGGATATAGACAGGCTAAGTGAGTGGGCAAAATGTTGGCAGATGGAGTATAATGATGGAAAGTGTGAGGGCATGCACTTTGGTAGAAAAAATCAAACAGAAAGTTATTTGTTAAATGGAGGTATATTGCAAAGTGTTGCAGTACAGCGGGACCTGGGGGTATTTGTGCATGCAACAGAGAAGGATAGTATGCAGATACAGCAAGTGATCAGGAAGGCCAATGGAATCCTGGCCTTTATTGAAAAGTGGTGGAATATAAAAGCAGGGAAGTCTTGTTACAGCTGTACAGAGTATTGGTGAGGCCACAGCTACAATACTGCGTGCAGTTTTGGTTTCCATATATACGAAAGGATATACTTGCTGTGGAGGCAATTCAGTGAAGATTCACTAGGTTGATCCCAGGGATGAGGGGGTTGACTTATGAGGAAAAGTTGATTAGGTTGGACCTCTACTGATTGGAATTCAGACGAATGAGAGGTGATCTTATAGAAACGTGTAAGATTATGAGGGGGCATGACAAGGTGGATGCAAAGAGGATGTTTCCACTGGTGGGGGTGACTAGAACTAGAGGGCATGAATTTAGAATAAGGAGCCGCCATTTAGAACTGAGATGAGGATAAATTTATTCTTTCAGAGCGTTGTGAATCTGTGGAATTCGCTGCCTCAGAGAGCTGTGAAAGCTTGGACATTAAATAAATTTAAGACATAAATAGACAGTTTCTTGAACGATAAAGCGATAAGGGGTTATGCGGAGCGGGCAGGGAAGTGGAGATGAGTCCATGATCAGATCAGCCATGATCTTATTGAATGGCAGAGCAGGCTCGAGGGTCCTGATGGCCTAGTTCTGCTCCTATTTCTTATTTTGTTATGTTCTTATTTTACTTCTTCAGCCAATGGGGAAAAACAGCTTGTTTAGCAAGAAAACTATTGTGATTAATAACAGATATGTAATTTAATTTTCTTTATATTGCATTGAATTTTAACTATTATATAATTATATAATACAGAATTGTGTGGTAGGGGGAATGAGAGCAATTTAAAGAAAATAGTGGTTTGTAATGAATAGTAGACATTTTAAAATCCTAAGATACTCAGCTCAGAACGGTGACACCTTTGAGCCATCAAACAACCATCATCAGAAGTGGATGCAGTGTGCACTTTTAAACGTGAGTTTAAGTACTATTGCATGTACTGTGTGTTCAACATACCTATACCACCTCACTTCAATGTTGAAGAACCTTATTGAAAACCTCCCTCTAACAATAGCCTCAGTACTTTAAATTTCAATGGACTTCATTTATTAATTGTGATTAAGTGGACACATTACCCGTCTCACTTTAACATTCCACTTTTTCCTGAGATTCTACAAAACCACACTCAACATGGTTGCAGGCCGCTGTGCATCCAAGGCTCTGCCAGTCCAGCTGGCAATTAGCTCCTGGGAAAAATGCTAGTGCGTTGTGGGAAGTTTTATGCAATATGTACATTCTCATTGAACGTGCAACAATATTTAAGCCCAACTGGCAAAAGGCAGAGGTTTTAATTCCATCAGGCAGCGAAGGATCTGCAAACAGATGCCGTCATGAGAAGCCGAGGTGCAATGGACCATATCATCCACTATGTACAGGTATAATAGAAATCAAAGTTTACCATTACATTATCTGTCACACTCCATCCCATACATTCATTGCCCCTGGTTCTAATTAAACTGTTGACGTGTTGCCTTGACTTTCTCTATTTATAATGAATGAGTTAATGTGAAACCCTGACAGTCCCGTTTCCTCTATTTGTTATGAAAGTGTTAAAATCTTCCATGTCCTCTATTTCTAAACAAATGGTTTATCTGCCACACCATGTCCTAATTCTAATAAACCAGCTGCAGCATTCCCCTAACTTCCCCTCTTTGTTTCTACTTAAATATTTACTGCGTTCCACTAACTTTTCCCATTTTCTCTTTCTATTTAAACAGTGACTGTGCTCCCCTTACTGCCCCCAATTTCTATTTCTAACTAAACAGTCACTGTGTTCCCCTTACTGCACCAGCCCTCTGGCTATAATTAAACAGTCACTGTGTTCCCGTTACTGCCCCCAATTTCTATTTCTAACTAAACAGTCACTGTGTTCCAGTTACTGACCAAGCCCTCTGGCTATAATTAAACAGTCACTGTGTTCCCCTTACTGCTCCAGACCTCTGGTTCTAATTAAACAGTCACTATGTTCCCCTTACTGTCCCCACTCTCTATTTCTAATTAAACAGTCACTGTGTTCCCCTTACTGTCCCAGACCTCTGTTCTAATTAAACAGTCACTGTATTCCCCTTACTGTCGCCACTCTCTATTTCTAATTAAAAAGTCACTGTGTTCCCCTTACAGCCCCAGCCCTTTGGCAATAATTAAAAAGCCACTGTGTTCCCCTTACTGCCCCAGAACTCTGGTTTTAATTAAACAGTCACTGTGTTCCACTTACTGCCCCCCTCTCTATTTCTAATTAAACAGTCACTGTGTTCCCCTTATTGTACCCACTCTCTGTTTCTAATTAAACAGTCACTGTGTTCCCCTTACCGTCCCCACTTTCTATTTCTATTTAAACAGTCACTTTGTTACCCTTACTGCCCCAGACCTCTGATTTTAATTAAACACTTACTATGTTCCCGTTTCTGCCCCCACTCTCTATTTCTAAATAAACAGTCACTGTGTTCCCCTTACTGTCCCCATTCTCTATTTCTAATTAAACAGTCATTGTGTTTCCCTTACTGTCCCCACTCTATTTCTAATTAATCAGTCACTGTGATACCCTTACTGGCCTCACTCTCGATTTCTAATTAAACAATCACTATTTTCCCCTCACTGTCCCCATTCTCTATTTCTAATTAAACAGTCACTGTGTTCCCCGTACTGCCCGTGTCCTTTGGTTCCAATTATAAAGTCACTGTGTTCTCCTGACTGCCCCTGACCTCTGGCTCTAATTAAACAGTCACTGTGTTCCCCTTACTGTCCTCATTCTCTATTTCTAATTAAACAGTCAATATGTTCCCCTTACTGACCCCATTCTCTATTTCTAATTAAACAGTAACTATGTTCCCCTTACTGTCCCCACTCTCTATTTCTAATTCACCAGTCACTGTGTTCCCCTTACTGCCCCTGTCCTTTGGTTCTAATTATAAAGTCACTGTGTTTCCCTTACTGCCCGTGACCTCTGGCTCTAATTAAACAGTCACTGTGTTCCTCTTACTGCCCCCACCCTCTATTTCTAATTAAACAGTCACTGTGTTCCCCTTACTGCCCCTGACCTCTGGCTCTAATTAAACAGTCACTGTGTTCCTCTTACTGTCCCCATTCTTTATTTCTCATTAAACAGTCACTGTGTTTTACTTACTGTCCCCATTCTCTATTTCTAATTAAACAGTCACTGTGTTCCCCTTACTGTCCTCACTCTCGCTTTCTAATTAAACAGTCACTATGTTCCCCTTACTGTCCCCACTCTCTATTTCTAATTAAACAGACACTGTGTTTCCATTACTGTCCCCACTCTCTATTTCTAATTAAACAGTCACTATGTTCCCCTTACTGTCACAATTCTCTATTTCTAATTAAACAGTCACTGTGTTCCCCTTACTGCCCGTGTCCTTTGGTTCCAATTATAAAGCCACTGTGTTCTCCTTACTGCCCCTGACCTCTGGCTCTAATTAAACAGCCACTGTGTTCCCCTTACTGTCCTTATTCTCTATTTCTAATTAAACAGTCAATATGTTCCCCTTACTGTCCCCATTCTCTAATTCTAAGTAAACAGTCACTATGTTCCCCTTACTGTCCCCACTCTCTATTTCTAATTCATCAATGACTGTGTTCCCCTTACTGCCCCTGTCCTTTGGTTCTAATTATAAAGTCACTGTGTTTCCCTTACTGCCCCTGACCTCTGGCTCTAATTAAACAGTCACTGTGTTCCTCTTACTGTCCCCATTCTTTATTTCTCATTAAACAGTCACTGTGTTTTCCTTACTGTCCACATTCTCTATTTCTAATTAAACAGTCACTGTGTTCCCCTTACTGTCCCCATTCTCTATTTCTAATTAAACAGTCACTGTGTTTCCCTTACTGTTCCCACTCTCTGTTTCTATTTAAACAGTCACTGTGTTCCCCTTACTATCCCCATTTTCTATTTCTAATTAAACAGTCACTGTGTTTTCCTTACTGTCCCCATTCTCTATTTCTAATTAAACAGTCACTGTGTTCCCCTTACTATCCGCATTTTCTATTTCAAATTAAACAGTCACTGTATTTTCCTTACTGTCCCCATTCTCTATTTCTAAGTAAACAGTCACTGTGTTCCCCTTACTGTCCTCACTCTCGCTTTCTAATTAACCAGTCACTATGTTCCCCTTACTGTCCCCACTCTCTATTTCTAATTAAACAGACACTGTGTTTCCATTACTGTCCCCACTCTCTATTTCTAATTAAACAGTCACTATGTTCCCCTTACTGTCCCCATTCTCTATTTCTAATTAAACAGTCACTGTGTTCCCCTTACTGCCCCTGTCCTTTGGTTCCAATTATAAAGTCACTGTGTTCCCCTTACTGCCCCTGACCTCTGGCTCGAATTAAACAGTAACTGTGTTCGTCTTACTGCCCCCACTCTCCATTTCTAATTACACAGTCACTGTGTTCCCCTCACTGTACCCACTCTCTATTTCTAATTAAACAGTCACTGTGTTCCCCTTACTGTCCTCACTCTCTATTTCTAATTAAACAGTCACTGTGTTCTCCTTACTGCCCTCAGTCTCTATTTCTAACTAAACAGTCACTGTGTCCCCCTTACTGCCCCAGACCTCTGGTTTTAATTAAATATTCACTGTGTTCCCCTTACTGCCCCACTCTCTATTTCTAATTAAACAGTCACTATGTTCCCCTTACTGTCCCCACTCTCTATTTCTAATTAAACAGTCACGATGTTCCAATTACTACCCCCACTCTCTATTTCTAATTAAACAGTCACTGTGTTCCCCTTACTGTCCCCACTCTCTATTTCTAATTAAACAGTCACTGTGTTCCCCTTACTGCCCCTGTCCTTTGCTTCTAATTATAAAGTCATTGTGTTCCCCTTAATGCCCCAGACCTCTGGCTCTAATTAAACAGTCACTGTGTTCCCCTTACTATCCCCACTCTCTATTTCTAATTAAACAGTCACTGTGTTCCCCTTACCGTCCCCACTCTCTATTTCTATTTAAACAGTCAATGTGTTCCCCTTGCTGCCCTAGACCTCTGATTTTAATTAAACAGTCACTGTGTTCCTTTTAGTGCCCCCACTCTCTATTTCTAATCAAGCAGTCACTGTGTTCCCTTTACTGCCCCTGTCCTTTGGTTCTAATTATAAAGTCACTGTGTTCCACTTACTGTCCCCACACTCTATTTCTAATTAAACAGCCACTGTGTTCCCCTTACTGCCCCAGACTTCTGGCTTTAATTAAACAGACACTGAGTTGCCCTTACTGCCCCAGACATCTGGTTCTAATTAAACAGTCACTGTGTTCCCCTTACTACCCCCGCTCTCTATTTCTAATTAAACAGTCACTGCGTTCCCCTTACTGCCCGCACTTTCTATTTCTATTTAAATACTCACTGTGTTCCCCTTACCTCCCCTGTCCTCTGATTCTAATGAAACAGTCAGTGTGTTTCCATAAATTCTGCTGCTCTCTATTTCTCATTTAAAAAGTTACATTATGCCTCTTTCTTCCTGGATTCTCTTTTTCTATTTAAGAAGTTACAAGGTTTCCCTCAATTTCACTGTCCGATGTTTCTGATTAAATACTCACTGTGTTCCCCTTACCTCCTCTATTCTCCGTTTCTACTTAAACAGTGACTATATTCACCTCAACTCCCCATGTTTCTCTATTTACAGTTATGCCATTTCCGAGCTCATCTTGTCCATTAGACCCAGCTCCTCCTCTCTTGATCGCTTTAATAATAAATTGCCCAGAGCATAATAACATTAGAACATCAGAAATAGGACCCGGTGAATGCCATCCGGCCCCTCGAGCCTGCTCTGTCATTTAAAATCATGGCTGATCTGATCATGGACCGGGCTCCACTTCCCTGCCCGCTCCCCATAATCCTTTATTCCATTATTGCTCAAAACTCTGTCTATCTCCGCCTTAAATATATTCAATGATCCAGCATCCATAGCTTTCTGGGGCAGAGAATTCCATAGATTTACAACTCTCTGAGAAAATAAATTCCTCCTCATTTCAGTTTTAAATGGGCGGCCCCTTATTCTGAGACTATGTCCCTCAGTTTTAGTTTCCCCTATGAGTAGAAATATACTCTCTCCATCCACCTTGTCGAGTCCCCTAATTATCTTATAAGTTTCAATAAGATCATCTCTCATTCTTCTGAACTTCAATGTGTATCGGTCCAATCTACTCGATAAATCTTCATAATTCAACTGCCTCATCTATGGAATGAACCTAGTGAACCTTCAATGAACAGCCTCCAATGCAAGTATATCCTTCCTTAAATATGGAGACCAAAACTGCACGCAGTACTCTAGGTGTGGCCTCACCAATGTCCTATACAGTTGTAGCAGTACTTCTCTGCTTTTATACTCTAACCCCCTTGCAATAAATGCCAAAATTCCATTTGCTTTCCTGATTACTTGCTGTACATGCATATTATTTTTTTGTGTTTCATGCACAAGGGCCCCCAGGTCCCTCTGTAGGCAGCATTTTGCAATTTTTGTCCATTTAAATTATAATTTGCTTTTATGCTTTTTACCGCCAAAGTGGATAACCTCACATTTTCCCATATTATATTCCTTTTGCCAAATTTTTGCCCACTCACTTCGCCTGTCTACATCCCTTTGCAGATTTGTTGTGTCCTCCTCACAACTTACTTTCCCACCCATCTTTGCATCATCAGCAAACTTGGCTACATTACAGTCGGTCCCATCATCGAAGTCATTAATATAGATTGTAAATAGTTGAGGAACCCAGCAGCGATCCGTGCGGCACCCCACTAGTCACTGTTTGCCAACAGGAAAATTATCCATTTATCCAGACTCTCTGTTTTATGTTAGTTAGCCAATCTTCTATCCAATATAACGTATTCCCCTCAACCCCGTGAACATTTATCTTGTGCAGTAACCGTTTACGTGGCACTTTCTGGAAATCCAAATACATCACATCCACTGGTTCTGCGTTATCCACCCTGCTCGCTACATCCTCAAAAAACTCCAGAAAATTTGTTAAACATGATTTCCCTTTCATAAAAGCATGCGGACTCTGCTTGATTGAATTATGCTTTTCCAAATGTCACGCTACTGCTTCTTTAATAATGGACTTCATCATTTCCACAACAACAGAGTTTAGGCTAATTGGTCTAGAGTTTCCTGCTTTTTTCCAACATCTTTTTTAAATAGTGCTATTACATTCACGGTTTTCCAATCCGCTGGGACTGCGCCAGAATCCAGGAATTTTGGTAGATTACAAGCAATGAAACCACTATCTCTGCAACTACCTCTCTCAAGACCTTAGCATGCAAGCCATGAGGTCCAGGGGATTTGTCCGCCTTTAGTCCGATTATTTAACTAGTACTACTTCATTAGTAATAGTGATTGTATTAAGTCCCACCCCCCCGCCCCCGCCAATAGCCCCATGATTATCCCTTGGGATAATTGGGATGTTTTTAGTGTCTCCTACCTGAGCATCCACTTCCCTCCCTCGCCCCCAACTTAGCTGATACTGGAAGCGATTCCCTCTGCTCTGCTGGTGTTCACACCCTTTCAAATATGCCGTCATCAACCCCTCCTAAAAAAACCACACATTCCCCTTCGATCTTTGTAAACTACCACCCCATCTCCAACCTCGTATTCCTCTCCAAATTCCTTGAATGTGTTGTCCTCTACAAAATCTGTGCCCATTTTTCCCGCAACTCCATTTTTGACTATCTCCAAAATTGGTTACCACACGTCCACAGCACTGAAATGATCCTTATCAAAGTCACAAATGAGATCCGATATAACTATAACTGTGGCGCACTACCCCGCTCATTCTTCACCTATTGACACAGTTGACCACTCAATCCTTCTCCAATCCAGTCCACCATTATTGAGCTGTGTGAGACTGCCCTCGCTTGTTTCCACTCTTACCGACACAGTCAGAACCAGAAAATATGCTGCAATGGCTTTCCTCCCAATCCTGCCCAGATACCTCTGGAATCCCACAAGGACCTATCCACGCCCCCGCCATTTTTCATTCATATACTGCCCTCAGTGACATCATCCAAAACAAATGTCAGATTCCATATGTAAGTTGATACCATTCAATTCTACCTTACCACCACCTCTCTCGATCACTCCATTGCCTCAGTGTATTCAAACCACTTGCATTTTATCCAGTCCTGCTTGAGTAAAACTTTCCTCCAATTAAACATTGGGATGACTGAAGCCATTGTCTTTGGTCGCCGCGGCAAACTCCATTTGCCATGCACCAATTCCATCCCCCTCCCTGAATATTGTCTGGCTTTGAACCGGACCATTGTCAACCTGTCCTGTTTGACCCTGAGCTGATTTTCTGACCCCAGATCCTATGCATCACAAATTCTGCGTCATCTGGATCAGCTCCACTCCACCTTGCACGAAATCCTTATCCTGATCTTTGTCAACTTCAGACTTGTCAAAGCCAAAGCTCCCCTGAACTGCCTCCCATCATCCAGTCTCTATAAACAAGAGCTCATCCAAAATTTCTGTTGTTTGTAACCTAAGTCGCTTTAACACTGATTCACAAATCAACCCTCTGCTCGCTGATCTACCCTGGCAAGTGGTCGAGAAACATTCTCATCCTCATGTTAAAACTCACCATAATTGCCTCCCCCTCCCTATCACTGTAACCTCCCAGCTCGACAAGTCCTATAATGAGCAGGTACAACCTTACAAGAGTAGATATGGAGAGGTTTGTTTTTTAATATCTCCAATAAATCTATGTTGCTCCGACTCCGGCCTCTTATGCATCCCCCACATTCTTCGGCCATCCATTAATGGTAGTGCTTTCAGCAGTCTAGTTCATAAACTCCGGCATTTCCTCCCAAAAGCTCTTCACCTAACTCCTCCTTTAAACGCTCCTTAAAACCTACCTTTGTGACCAAGATTTTGGTCATCTATTCTAAGTTTTGTCCCCGATTTTGCAGTCAGCAGCGAACTAACAGCGCACGCCATTTTCGGTCCCCACCACAAAGTCTTCTCCCTGACTATTGACTTTAACGCTCTCCCCAACTTCTCGCTGAGGCTGAACCAGAATGTTCAGCCATGATCAGCCATGATCTTATTGAATGGCAGAGCAGGCTCAAGGCCTACTTCTGCTCATATTCCTTATGTTCACAACCTTGGTGTCAGACTTGACCATGAAATGAGATTTCGACCACGTATCCATAACATAACTAAGACTATCTATTTGCACCTCCTTAACATCGCCTGTCTCCGCCGTTGCCTCAGCTCATCCACTGCTGATGCACTCATCCACGTGATTGTTACCTCTAGACTTGACTATTCCAATGCACTGCTGGCTGGCCTCTCACATTTTACCCTACATAAATGAGAGATGATCCAAACCTTGGCTGCTTATGCCTTAACTCGCAGCAAGTCCCACTTATCCATCACCCCTGTGCTCACTGAACTACATTGGCTTCGGTTAAGCAATGCCTCGATTTCAAAATTCTCATCATTATTTTCAAATCCCTCCATGGCCTCGCCTTTCCCTATCTCTGTAATCTCATCCAGCCCCACAACCCCCCTCCTCTAATTCTGCCCTCTTAAGCATCCCTGATTATAATCGCTTAACCATTGGTTATTGTGCCTTCAGCTGCTTCGGCCACAAGCTCTGGAACTCCCTTCCTAAACCTCTCTGCCTCTATCTCTCTTTCCTCCTTCAAGACGCTCCTTAAAACATACATTTTGAGCAAGCTTTTGGTCACCTGCCCTAAGTTCTACTTATGCGGCTCGGTGTCAAATATTTTTCTCATAATACACAAGTGAAGTGCCTTAGGATGTTTAATTACATTGAAGGCGTCATATAAATATGAGTTGTTGCAGTTGCAGCCGAGCTGGTGAATGACCCACTCACGTTACTGTGTATCTATGCAAATAAAATAGAACATATTCAGATGACCAAATTGGCTGCAAAGATGTTAGTTGAAATTTACATATCTGTCTCTGGCCATACAAATTGGAAAATTGAACAGCAGTGCAAAACCTTAGCTGTTGTGCCAGTTCTGCGTGCCCTGCTTTGGTAAGAATGTGAAAGCCTTGGAGACGGTGCAAAATAGATTCACCCAGATCATACCATGGATGAGAGGCTTTAGGTATGAGAAGAAAGAAAACAAAGCGAACTAAGTAAGTTAAGAGAAATTCGGAAAGGCGTGTTGAACAATTCAAAAGGGTAGCTGGGTGATTCGGCAACTAAAGTGAATAAATGTAAACTCGCCAGTAAAAAGTAATTTTGAGATTGGAAAATGTTTATTTCAGGATGGTATATGTTGGAACATAGAATGTCTTACCAGAAACAATGATGGAAGCAGAATTCATGGTACGATATATCAATGGAGAAGAAACAATTGCAATTCACAAAAGGAGCACGAGGATGAGGTGTGGGGTCGGAACTAAATATATAGCTCTTTAAGAGATCCGGCAGAGGTACGATGGGGCTAATGACGTCCTCCTGGGTAGTAAAATTCTGTGATTTTTCAATTTATGAATCTGTGGACTGGAAACATATGGCGCAATATGTGATTCTCCTCTGCAGCTCAACCGATTCACAACAGTTATGTCGTACATAGCAATTCACAACAGTTATGTACGATCCTCATTTTCACACTGGAAATGCGACATTCGTGAAGCCCCATATTCATGTGAATACTCCAATTTGAAAGATTGAAGCAGCCACTGTTACAGTCCTATTCATGAAAATGGCCCCGATGAGGAGATTGATGAGGCCACTGTTACAGTCATATTCAGGAGAATGTTCCAGATTTAACAACAATTTGTATTTATATGGCGCATTTTGCGCAGCAAACACCCCAAAGCACTTCACACATACGTTATCAATCAAAATATGATATCGAGGCAAATAAAGAGATCGTTGATAATGTGGTGCCGAAAGGTTATCCACCTGAAACGTTAACTGTTTCTTTCTCCACAGACAGTGCCTGACCTGCTGAGTATTTCCAGCATTTTCTGGCTTTTATTTCAGGTTTCCAACATACATGGCTGCTTTTATGATCCTATTTATTACAACGTTCCAGTTTGAGGCAATGATAGATGCCCTGTTACTAACTATTGTGTATGTGTGATATATGATCGCATTATTATTGAAAACATTGCTTCAATCGGCAATTTTTATACATTCGCTGTTGGAGTCCCGCCTTCTGCCTGTGGCCCATACCTCCCCATCCATTGTTAACGTCCTCTTCCATGAATGGTTCTGTGTCGAACATATTCCTTCAAACATTGAACTGCTTGCTGTGTTGTCCACTTCAGGACCAAACTTGTTGGCAAAGAAGGGTGACTGTTGGACGATCCACTGGAGATCTCCATACTCTTACACACAGATCAGGTGGTGGTTTCTTCCTGTGCAAGGCGGACATACTCCTTTCGCTATATCATCAACAGCAAAAGACCACTTCACTGCTCAAGGAAAGACTGGTGTGTCACCCCTGTGTCGCCCGGGATTGTATGGAATGGAGCCAGGTAGTTCGGGCATTCTCTGTAGGTTGCCCAGATGTGTTCTTCGGGGCTGTAGGTGAGCTCCGGTCACTTGAAAAACGTCTGGATTTCGAGGGTCACAAACAAAATACTCACAAATTCCCTGGTAACCAGAATGTATGCGCTCCTCACAAACGTGGGGCTGCGTATGGGTGGCGGGGCTCTCGATTTGTTCTGACCACAATCTCATGGGCATCATAATTTAATTTCCATCATCTCTGAAAGTCAACATAAAGATCAATCGTTTCACATTTTCAACTTTAATTCTCATTTTCCTATCAGACCAGAACTAGCATCAGTAACGATAAACTTCTGTTGTCTCAAGGACTTCAACGTCATCTAATGTGTTTTGCTTGAGTAAATTTTGGGTGGAAAATGTTGATACTGAGTGCATCTCAAAAGAGGAAGTACAGCAGAAATGACAAGGCGTGGCTCACTACACTGCTACTAATGGCCTATTGAAGGGCAGTTATGTAGGAAATATGTCTCCAGATTGGCTCAGATTGGTTATTTTAAAATTGCTCAGGTCTCCCGCAAGCATTGCATTTTAGCACGTGACATAAAATAAGATATCACCAATAAAAGGAAAGTATGCCATGGCTTTGAAAAAATAAGAACATAAAAATGAAGAGGAGGAGTAGGCTATTCGGACCTTCGAGCCTGCTCCACCATTCAATAAGATCAATGCTGATCGTCGACCTCACCACCATTTTCTGGCATGATCCCCATATCCCTTGATTTTCTTAGAATCCAAAAATCTATCGATCTCGGCCTTAAATACACTCAACGACTCTGCTTCTGTGGTCCTTTAGGGTAGAGAATTTCAAATATTCACAACTCTCTGAGTGAAGAAATTCCTCCTCATCTCATTCAGAAAAGGCTGACCCCTATTCTGAGACTGCTAGATTTTCCACTTTTGTTTGCATGCTTAACGCTTACTTAACGCCTATTATACTGCTGAAATAACATATAACGGCCAGATATCACCCATTTAGCCACAAAGTGGAAACGGATGGGCATTTTTCGGAAACTTGTCGCCAAGCATTACTTTCCCCATGTGCTTAACACCAGGAAAAAAATAATGCTGCCCGCCCGCTTTTATTGAGCTGAATCATCAGAATGGGCGAACTCAACACCCATAATATCGCCCAGCGTTAAATTGCACACTGATTTAATGCTGAGATTTAATAATACCGCTCGCTCACTTTTTTTTGTCGTAAAGAGCATATTTACCAAAACTAGCGGCCATGAGATCGCCCACCGTGACTTTCACCACCTTGCACATATATTGCCCACAATATCACTCACCCCAAAAAACGCCCAGAAAAAATGGAACTAACATGAACTAATCACAGAGTTTTGGATGCCATGTGCTACAGCACATGTCGCATCCTTTAAAAGGCTGCTGTTCTTCACCCTCGGGGGAATACAGATGTTCTCTGGAGGTCGTTGGAGTTGATGTGGACATCTGTACAAACATCTTGACCATATTGTGACTGATTGGAATTGAATAGGTATTTACATCGGAACATTCATTGTTTGTGACCAATCGGTGGAAAACAGAGCGCTATTGCAATGAGGCGTGTCTTTTCTCACCCTCTCTTGAGGACCAATTACATGCAGCAGACTCGAGATTGCTGAAGGTACGCTCCACACCATTATGTGCCCAACGTAAGAAGTGATGGACTGATGAGGAGGACCAGACGTTACACCCTCCTCAAGTACAGGGAGAAGCAGTCTTACCTCAACTTGCCCGACACCACCTGCCTTCAGAGACTGCGCTTCCACAAAGAGATTATCACCGAGGTAGGCCAGCTGATAAGGGAAGATTTGCAGCCTGCCAGCACCATCAGTACTGCACTGTCTGTCAAGGTCAAAGTCACTGCGGCACTGTCATTCTACACCTCGGATTCGTTTCAGGCCACAGCTGGCGACATTTGCGGACTTTCTCAGTATGCCGCACATTGCTGCATTAGTCAGGTCACTGAAGCCCTGTACACAATCAGGAGGGACTTGATCAGATTCCCTATGACCATGGAAGTACAGAATGAGATGGCTCTATGATTGTCCAGAATTGAAAACTTCCACAAGATACAGGAAGCAATAGACTGTATGCACATCACGATGTGGGCACTTTTTCAGCATGCAGAGGTTTTCAGGAAACGTAAGGAATTCCACTCCCTGAAAGTCCAACTGGTTGTCGACCACCAGCAAATTATACTGGCAGTGAATGCTCAATTTCTGAGCAGCATCCATGATTCTCGCATCCTGCGTGGGAGCACTGTATCTGACTTGTTTAACAATCAGCCACAAGGTCAACGCTGGATGCTTGGTGACAAAGGAAATGGCCTCCCCACCTGTCTGATGACCCCACTGCATGACACCCACACCGAAGCTGACAGGCGATACAATGAGAGCCACAGAGCCATTTGAAATATCACGGAGAAAACCATTGGAGTGCTTAAGCAGCGCTTTAGATGCCTGCAACACTCAGGAGGCAACCTCCAATACCACCCTGAGCAGGTAGCTCAATTCGTGGTGGTGTGATCCATGCTGCACAACTTGGTTATCAGGAGGGGAGAAGAATTGCCTGATGAGCATGACAGTCCATCTCACCAGCGAGAGGAAGCGGAGGATGCTGACATCGGAAAACGCAATGCTGAACACATGCCCCCTCCCCCCGCTGTAGAGCACATGAAAGAGCCTGTGGTGGCATGATAGCTGCAAGAGGCTTATGTCAGGAGCTCATCAATGATCGCTTTGCCTGAAAGAACGTTGGTGTTATTTACAAGGCTGACACACTGCTGGGTGTGCAGGTCATACATCAATGGTGGGCATCACCTTGGTGACAGTTAAAGTTTAAGTTGATTGAAGCAAAGTGTCATTATACTCTTTGCTATTTAGGAATCATCAGCGTGTAATGGTACAGCTACCTGAGCCAATGCACAACAAGGTTTTGGTATGTAAAAAACATTAAAACCGAACATTTGTCTGAAATCATCAGTATTTCTGTAAAACCCAACCATTCCCCACCCCACCCCCGCTTCTCCTCCCCACCTCTAACCCTTTCCCTTCCCTGCCTGACTCCAAGCCGCCTGGCCGAGGAGCTCCTCAGATGATGCTTCATTGGGGAGGGGTTTGGGGATGATGGCCGAAACGCTGCTTGGACTGATACGGGAGAGGACAGTCCCGAGGTGGGAACGTGCTCCAAGCCAGAAGCAAGATGTTCCTGGCTACCAGCTCCAGGCCCTCCACAATCCCTTATGTTTCGCACAACAGCCAAACAAGTACACACTACAGCCACACACGCCTTCAGTCGCTCTGAGCTTCCTCTCTCTCTGTCTCCTCTTCTGCGCATGTCATGATGAGCCTTGACCTCTTGAATCACGGGAATCGAGCGCTGCATGCCGTTGCTAAGGACGACG
The DNA here is from genome assembly GCF_044704955.1 of Pristiophorus japonicus. Lineage (NCBI taxonomy): Eukaryota > Metazoa > Chordata > Chondrichthyes > Pristiophoridae > Pristiophorus > Pristiophorus japonicus. Next base: position 213,590,698 of record NC_091985.1, read on the forward strand.
ATACTTTATGGCAGAAGGTCATTGAGATTTAACGCTACTGCCCATTTCATATCGGTCGCAGTAACGCCCATTTAAAAATATGGAGACTAGGTGCTTTGAAAATGGCGAGAAGCCGGTGATCTGAAAAGCCTTTTTTACTACCCACACCGGAAATAACGCCCATTTTGGGGCGATAAGCACAAAAGTGGAAAAGCTAACCCTTAGTCCCCTAGTCGTAGACTCTCCAGTCAGCAGAATCAACCTCTCAGCATCTATTCTGTCAAACCCCTCAGAACTTTATATGCTTCAATGAGATTCTTCTAATCTCGATTATAGGCCCAATCTACTCAACTCTCTCATCCCAGGGATCAGTCTAATGAACATTCGTTGCAGCACCTCTCATGCATGTATGCCCTTTATCAGATAAGGATATAAAACTTTGCACAGTACTCCAGCTATGGTCTCAGCATAGCTCCACACAATTGCAGTAGGAATTCTTTACTCTTGTACTCCCACCCCCTTGCAAAAAAAGGCTAATATGCCTTTCTAATTGCTGTTGTACCTACATTCTACCTTTGTGACTTTCCTGTACGAGGACACCTAAATCTCTCTGAACACCAACATTTAGAGTTTCTGAACATTTTAAAAATATTCTGATTATATATTATTCCTACCAAAATGAATAACTTCACATTTCCTCATATTATACTCCATCTGCCTCCTTATTCTCCGTTCACATAAACTGTCGATATCCCTTTGAAGGCTCCATGTGTCTTTCTTATAGTTTACCTTTCCACCTAGCTTTGTATCATCAGTAAACTTGAATACAAACTGCACCTCCAAAATAATCTGGAACAAGTACTTTAAGATGTTTCTCGACGATACAACAAAGTGTTATGTTTGTCTGTCCCATACTGTAACTTGTAACTATGCATTCATTTCCTCCATTTTCCTCACATTTATTGAGGATAGGTCCAGTCTAAATGGCACTGCTGCGTTTGCTCATCTCAGCCGGTGATTACAGTAGAATAATCACATCCTTTGGGCTAGACAGGTAGAAACTGCCCACGGTTCCTATCCATTCAGCTATGCTGCAAAGTCCACGAGTGTACAAGGTGGCTGGGGCACAATAACCTATTATATGCACCGCATTGATTTCCCAAAGGATTTTCAGCGCTTCAGGGAGGGTGTGTGGCGGTGGGGTTGTCAGAGCGCTCACACAGAGGGGTGGGAGGCTTTATCCTTCATCTAGTGTTTGCTGAGTGTCCCACTGCGATGTACCCAGAGTGATGACATGTTTATTGACGTTCCTTCTCAGACAGTCAATGAGATACATTGAATGAGCCAGATTCATGGGATTAATTATTGTGAGAGATTTCCTTTCATTTCCACTGGTGACGAAAATAAATCCTTGTGTTTCTGTTGCATCTCCTATTGTCTGTATATTTTATTCAACATACTACAAGACGCAATGATGAGAGATACAAATATTAATGATTTTGTCCAACTCGGTGCTCCCAGAAACTCCTAGCAGGGAGACGGCAGACATCCAGGCATCTGAGTGGACAAGAGACATACAGCTTTGTAAAGACAGTGAAACGGGTAGAAATATATCCATATAAATGAGCAGGGATGTGAACAGGGTAAAGCTGAAGGCATTTTACATATTGCCCCACAATATCATATCGAGTCCTTGAATCTTGCTTTGTTTCTATGTTTTATGCAGTAATTTTCTATCATCTCTGCACACTTCCTTTCTGTAATGTTCTACTTCCTGCTGTCGCGTTAATCATACTTTCAGATCAACCTTTCCTGTTACATGTCCCATTGCATCTGCCCCACCCGTTAGTTGTAGTGCTTTTCCACAGGAGCTGCATGTACTGTAGCGAAACCCTGTTTGCTCCGATTATGCCTGATTCGCAAATTACCGTAGGCACTGTGATTTACCTCCAAGAATAATATTACAAGTATTGTATAAAAATAAGATTAGAAGATATTGTTCTAAAATGAAAAGTGCACAATACGTTATTCATAGAATCATTGAATCAGAATGATTACAGCACAGAAAGAGATCGTTCAGTGTGTACAGCCCGTGCCGGCTCTTTGCAAGAGCACTTCACCAAGTCCCATTCCCCCGCCCTTTCCCCGTAGGCCTGCTTTTTTCCCCCTTCAGGTACTAATCCCGTTCCCTTTTGAAAGCCACGATTAAGTCTGCCTCCGCCACCTTCTCAGGAAGTGCATTCCAGATCCTAATGATTCGCTGCATAAAAAACATATTCCACATGTCGCCTTTGGTTCTTCTGCCAATCACCTTAAATCTATGTCCTCTGTTTCTCAATCCTTTCGCCAATGGTAACAGTTTCTCCCTATCTACTCTGCCAAGAGCCCTCATGACGTGGAATACCTCTCTCAATTCACCTCTCAACCTTCTGCAGTCTATCTACGTAACTGATGTCCCTCATCCATGGAACCATTGTTGTAAATCTTTTCTGCACCTTCTCTAATGCCTTCCAATCCTTCCTAAAGTGTGCTGTCCATAATTGCACACAATACTCCAGTTGAGGCCGGACCAGTGTTTTATAAAAGCTCATCATAATGTCCTTGCTTTTGGTCTTTATGTCTCTATTTATGAAGCCCAGGAACTCTTCTGCCTTTTAACAGCTTTCTCAACATGCCCTGCCAACTTCCACGATTGTGCAGATATATCCCTATGTCTCTCTATTCATGCAGTCTCTTTAGAATTTTATCCTTTACTTTCTATTGCCTTCCCTCGTTCTTCCTTCCAAAGTGTATCACTTCGCACTTTTCTGCATTAAATTTCATCTGCTACGTGTCCGTCCATTCTACCAGCCTGTCTATGTCCTCTTGAATTCTATAAGCATTCTCCTCACTGTTCACTATACTTCTAAGTTTTGTGCCATCTGAAAATTTCTAAATTGTGTTCTGTACACCCAATTCTAAGTCATTAATATATACATCATAAAAAGCGTTGGTGCTACTACCAACTCTTGGGAACACCCCGATAGACCTTCCTTCAATCCAAAGAAACAACCGTTCACCACTGCACTCTGATCCCTGTCTGGCAGCCAATTTCGTATCCATGCTGACATTGTTCATTTAATCCATGTGCTTCAGCTTTGCTGGCACGCCTATTATGTGGCACTTGATCGAAAGCCTTTTGGAATTCCACGTACAGCACACCAACCATATCGCCATCATCAACCCTCTCTCTTACCTCATCAAAAAAATCAATTAGTTAGTTCAAAACGATTTGCCTTTGACAAATCCGTGCTGGCTTGCTTTAATTAATTCACACGTGTCCAAATGAACATTAGTTTTGTCCAGGATCATCGTTTCTGAAATCTTCCCAACTGCCGAGGTTAAACTGACTGGTCTGTATTTGCTGGGTTTATCCTTATACCCTGTTATGAACAAAGGGGTAACATTTGCAATTCTCCAGTCCTCTGGTCTCTAAGGACGATTGGAAGATTATAGCCAGTACCTCCGCAATTTCTACTATTACGCCCCTCATCATTCTACATTGCATCCCGTCCGGTACTGGTGACTTATCCACTTTAAGTACAGCCAGCCTTTCTTTTACGTCCTCTTTATCAAATGTTATCCCATTCAGTAACTCAACTACCTCATCTTTCACTGTGACTTTAGCAGTATCATCATCCTTGGTAAAGACAGATGCAAGGTAGTCATTTAGGGCCTCAGCCATGCCCTCTGTCATAAATCTTATATTTGGTCCATAATTGGCCCAACCCTCCTCTTATTACCAGCTGATTATTTATATGCCTATAGAATACTTTTTATTCCCTTATATGTCAGCTGGCAATCTATCTCATTCTCTCTATTTTCCTCTCTTATTTCCTTTTTTAATTCCACTCTGAACTTTCTATATTCAGCTTGGTTTCCACTTGTATTCGCCCCCTTTTCTGCTCCGTATTACTCTCTAACTTCTTCGTTTTCCAGGGAGCTCTGACATTACTTGGCTCACCCTTTTCCCTCGGGGGTATGTAGCTGGAATGTTCCTGAACCGTCTTTTCATTAAGTACATCCCATTGTTCAGTTTTGCCTGCCCATCTTTGATTCCAATTTACCCAAGACAGATCCGTTCTCAACCCACTGAAATTGGCCCTCCTCCAATTAAGTATTTTATTCTAGATTGCTCCTTGTCCTATTCCATAGATAATCTAAACCTTATGATCATGGTTCCCTAAATACTCCCCTATGACACTTGCTCCACTTGACCCAACTCATCCCCCAGAACTAGATCCAGAAATGCCTTCTTCTACATTGGGCCGAAAAAGCATTGATCGCGTTTTTAATATAAAGTGCCACCTTTGTCTGATGGGTAATTTTAATTTTCCTGGCATTCAGTGGGACGATGTTGTGGTCGGAAGTGCAACTGAAAAAATGATTGAAAGTGTACAAGTTTGTTCGTGACTCAACATGTTAAAGAAGTAACTAGGGATAATCATATATTGGATCTGGTGTTTAGCAGTGAGCCTGACATCGTTTTAGGCTTCCATGTGGGGGAACATCTGGGAAACAGTAACCAGAACATTTAACGGTTCCAATTGTCTAGTGGAACTAAAGTTACTGTTAACCTGCAACTCGCACCAAAATGGCAGATGATTTGGAACGGGTAAATTGGCTAAACCTCCTCACTGGTGATGAGACCGATGTTGAATATAAATGGAGAATTTTTTATGAACAAGATTAAAAATGTGGAAAACAATCAAGTACCCAAAAGCAAAATAAGCAAATGTGGTTATTAGGAGAGGGGAAAATAAATTATGAGAGGAAGCATGCAGGGAACATAAAAACTGACTGCACAAGCTTCTATAGATACGTGAAGAGAAAAAGATTAGTGAAGACCACGTAGGTGCTTTGCAGGCAGAATCAGGTCAATTTAATATGGGGAACAAAGAAATGACAGACCAATTGAACAAATACTTTGGATCTGTCTTCACTAAGGAAGGCACAAATAACTTTCCAGGAATATTAGGGGTTCGAGGGTCTAGCGAAAAGGAGCAACTAAAAGAAATCCTTATTCGTCAGGAAATTGTGTTCGGGAAATTGATGGGATTGAAGGCCGATAAATCCCCAAGGTCTGATAGGCTGCATCCCAGAGTACTTAAGGAAGCGGCCCTAGAAATAGTGGATGCATTAGTGATCATTTTACAACATTCTATTGACTCCGGATCAGTTCCTATGGACTGGAGGATAGCTAATGTAACCCCACTTTTTAAAAAAAGAGGGAAAGAAAAAACGGGTAATTATAAACAGGTTGGCCTGACATCAGTGGTGGGGAAAATTTTGGAATCAATAATTAAAGATGAAAAAGCAGCGCATTTTGAAAACAATAACAGGATCGATCCAAGTCAGCATGGATTTATGAAAGGGAAATCATGCTTGACAAATCTTTTAGAATTTTTTGAGGATGTAACTAGTAGAGTGGAGGAGGGAGAACCAGTCGATGTGGTGTATTTGGACTTTCAAAAGGCTTTTGACAAAATCCCACACAAGAGATTAGTGTGCAAAATTAAAGCACATGGTATTGGGTGTAATGTATTGACGTGGATAGAGAACTCGTTGGCAAACAGGAAGCAGAGAGTCGGAATAAACGGGTCCTTTTCAGAATGGCAGGCAGTGACCAGTGCGGTGCTGCAGGGTTCAGTGATGGGACTCCAGCTATTTACAATATACCTCAATGATTTAGATGAAGGAATTGAATGTAATATCTCCACGTTTGCAGATGACACTAAGCTGGGTGGCGGTGTGAGCTGTGTGGATGATGCTAAGAGACTGCAGGATGACTTGGACAGGTTAGGTGAGTGGGCAAATGCATGGCAGATGCAGTATAATGTGGATAAATGTAATGTTATCCACTTTGGGGGCAAAAACAGGAAGACAGAATATTATCTGAATGGTGATAGATTAGGAAAAGGGGAGGTGCAACGAGACCTGGGTGTCATGTTACATCAGTCATTGAAGTTTGGCATGCAGGTACAGCAGGCGCTGAAGAAGGCAAATGGCATGTTGGCATTCATAGCTAAATGATTTGAGTATAGGATCAGGGAGGTCTTACTGCAGTTGTACAGAGCCTTGGTGAGGTCTCACCTGGAATATTGTGTGCAGTTTGGTCTCCTAATCTGAGGAAGGACGTTCTTGCTATTGAGGGAGAACAGCGAATGTTCAGCAGATTGATTCCCGGGATGGCAGGACTGACATATGAGGAGAAACTGGATCAACTGGGCTTGTATCCAAAGGAGTTCAGAAGAATGAGAGGGTAGCTCATAGAAACATATGAAATTCTGATGGGATTGGACAGTTTAGAGGCAGGAAGAATGTTCCCGTTGCTGGGGAGTTCCAGAACCAGGGGTCACAGTCCAAGAATAAGGGGTAAGCCATTTAGGAGCGAGATGAGGAGAAACTTCTTCACTCAGAGAGTGGTTAACCTGTGGAATTCTTTACTACAGAAAGTTGTTGAGACCAGTCCGTTAGATATATTCAAAAGGGAGTTAGATATGACCCTTACATCCCAAGGGATCAAGGGTATGGAGAGAAAGCAGGAAAAGGGTACTGAGGTTGAATGATTAGCCATGATCTAATCATGTTGAATGGCGGTGCGGGCTCGAAGGGCCGAAAGGCCTGCTCCTGCACCTAATTTCTATGTTTCTATCTTTTTATGAAAGTAGCAGTCCAGGTGGATAAGGTGATTAAGAAGGCATATGGAATGCTTGCCTTTATTGGCCGAGGCATAGAATACAAGAGCAGGGAGCTTCTGCTTCAATTGTATAATACTTTGGTTAGGCCACGGCTGGAGTATTGTGTGCAGTTCTGGTCGCCGTATTATAGGAAGGGCGTGATTGCACTAGAGGGGGTGCAGAGGAGATTTACTAGGATGCTGCCTGAACTGGACAATCTTAATTATAATGCAGATTGGATAGGCCGGGTTTGTTCCCGGGATGGCAGGACTGACATATGATGAGAGACTGGATCGACTGGGCCTGTATTCACTGGGGTTTGCAAGAATAAGAGGGGATCTCATAGAAACATATACAATTCTGACGGGACTGGACAGGTTAGATGCAGGAAGAATGTTCCCGATGTTGGATAAGTCCAAAACCAGGGGACATAGTCTTTGAATAAGGGGTAAGCCATTTAGGACTGAGATGAGGAGAAACTTCTTCATTCAGAGAGATGTTAACCTGTGGAATTCCCTACCGCAGAGAGTTGTTGATGCGAGTTCATTGGATATATTCAAGAGCGAGTTAGATATGGCTCTTACGGCTAAAGGGATCAAGGGGTATGGAGAGAAAACAAGAAAGGGGTACTGAAGTGAATGATCAGCCATGATATGATTGAATGCTGGTGCAGGCTCGAAGGGCCGAATGGCCTACTAATGCACCTATTTTTTTATGTTTCTATGTTTCTCATTGGAACGGAGGAGGTTGAGGGGAGACCTCATTGAGGTGCACAAAATATTGAGGGGCCTGGACATAGTGGATGGTAAGGGTCTATTTCCTTTGGTGGAGTGATCAGTTATGAGGGGGCATAGTTTTAAGATAGTTGCCAGAAGATTTAGATAGAATTTGAGAGGGGGCTTCTTTACACAGAGGGTTGTGGGGATCTGGAACTTGCTGCCTGGAAGAGCGGTGGATGCAGAAACCCTCACCATTTTTAACAGATGGTTGGATGGACACTTAAACTGCAGTAACCTGTAGGGTTATGGATGTAGAGCTGGTAATTGGGATTAGACTGGATGACCTTTTGTTAGACGGAGCAGATATAATGGTAAGTACTGCAGGGAATAGAATATAGCCAGGGTGATCTCCTCGACTAGTTTCGATCGCCTGGATGGGTCGGAGAGGAATTTTCCCAGATTCTTTCTCCCTAAATTGGCCTGGGTTTTTAGCTGTTTTTTGCCTCTCCCAGGAGATTATATGGCTTCGGTTGGGATGTAGTGTAGAACGTTTTTGTATTCGGGGTGTCGCAGTTGTGTTGAGGTGGACTGGTTGGGCTGGGTGCTTTTGCCTTTCCATCATTGTTCACAGGTTTATATTTAACTTTTAGGGCTGCTGACTGAGGGCCATGCGGCTCCTTGTCGGCCGGCACGGATGCGGTGGGCAGGAATGTCCTGCTTCTGCGCGGTAAATTTCTATGTTTCTATGTTTCTATGTAAGAAAAAGCCAAGGTGGCTCACTGGCCATACTAGCGCCGAGGGAATGGACTGTGGGGAGCGAAAAAAGCAGATGGCTCCTCAGGATGTCTGCAAAATTTGTATCATAATCATCTGCAGTAACGCCATCAGCTATATAGTGGGAAAACAGAATAACCAGCAGAAATGTCACAGTATAATTACCACCCGTACTGTTACAACACCGTCAACAGCAATCATAAGAACATAACAACAGGAGTAGACCATACAGCCACTCGAGCCTGCTCCTCCATTCAATAAGATCATGGCTGATCTGATCATGGACTCAGCTCCACTTCCCTGCACGCTCCCCATAAACCCTTAGCCCCTTATCGTTTAAGAAACTATTTCTGACTTAAATGTATTCAATGTCCCAGATTCCACAGCCCTCTGAGGCAGCGAATTCCTCAAGTTTACAACCCTCTGAGAGAAGCAATTTTTCCTCATCTCTGTTTTAAATACGCAGCCCCTTATTCTAAGATCACGCCCTCTAGTTCTAGTCTCCCCCATCAGTGGAAGCATCCTCTCTGCATCCACCTCGTCAAGCCCCCTCATAATCTTATACCTTTCGATATGATCATCTCTCATTCTTCTGAATTCCAATGAGTTGAGGCCCAACCTACTCAACCTTTCCTCATAAGTCAACCCCTTCATCTCTGGAATCAACCAAGTGAACTTTCTCTGAATTGCTTCCAAAAAAGTATATCCTTTCGTAAATACAGAAACCAAAACTGCACGCAGTATTTTAGGTGTGGCCTCACCAATACGCTGTGTAGCTGCAGCATGACGTCCCTGCTTTTATACTCCATCCCTTTTGCAATAAAGGCCAAGATTCCATTGGCCTTCCCGATCAGTTGGTGTACCTGCATACTATCCTTTTGTGCTTCATGCACAAGTAGCCCCAGGTCCCGCTGTACTGCAGCACTTTGTTGTCTTTCTCCATTTAAATAATAACTTGCTCTTTGATTTTTTTCTTCCAAATGCATGTCCTCATACTTTCCAACATTATACTCCATCTGCCAAATTTTTGCCCACTTACGTAGCCTGTCTATGTCCTTTTGCAGATTTTTGTGTCCTCCTCACACGTTGTTTTTCCTCCCATCTTTGGTTCGTCAGCAAACTTGGCTATGTTACACTCAGTCCCTTCTTCCAAGTCATTAATATAGATTGTAAATAGTTGGGGTCCCAGCACCGAAATCTGCGCCACCCTACTAGTTACTGGTTGCCAACTAGAGAATCAAACAATGATCCCGACTCTCTGTTTTGTGTTAGTTAGCCAATCTTCTATCCATGCTAATATATTACCCCCAACCCCGTGAACTTTTATCTTGTGCAGTAACGGTTTATGTGGCATGTTGTGGTAATAGGAAGCCTTCTCTCCCTCGGGGCGGACGACCTTCTGAAATATCATGGATAGATCTATTGCTATCAGCCGAGTCATATTGACTTGTCAACTCTTATCAGACTGGCTCTGAGTGGTACATGTAATTGTCCATCTCCCATCATATGTTAATTGCGTTCTTCCATTATTTACACTTTGCCATCGTCTATATGTCGCCTGAAGTAACTCTTCCAAAATATTGACCTTCTTATCGGCAGTTGGAGAGGCGGGAGTTCAAGGTGCGTGGTGAGGTCTATAAAGGCCCAGCGGCAGCAGGAGGTGGCGGTAGAGGAGAGGCGGGAGTTCGAGGTGTGTGGTGAGGCCTATAAAGGCCCAGCAATAGAGGAGAGGTGGCGGCAGTCGGAGAAGGCCGGGGTTTGAGGCGTTGGTGAGGCCTAATAAGGCCCAGCGGCAGCGGGAGGCGGCGGCAGAGGAGAAGTGGTAATTTGAGGTGCGTGGTGAGGCCTATAATGGCCCAGCGGCAGCGGGAGAAGGTGGCAGAGGAGAGACGGGAGTTCGACGTGCATGGTGAGGCCTATAAAGGCCCAGCGGCAGCGGGAGGCAGCGGCAGAGGAGAGACGGGAGTTCGACGTGCATGGTGAGGCCTATAAAGGCCCAGCGGCAGCGGCAGAGAAGGGACGGGAGTTCGAGGTGTATGGAGAGGCCTATAAAGGCCCAGCGGCAGCGGCAGAGGAGAGATGGGAGTTCGAGGTGCATGGTGAGGCCTATAAAGGCCCAGCGGCAGCGGCAGAGAAGGGACGGGAGTTCGAGGTGCATGGTGAGGCCTATAAAGGCCCAGCGGCAGTGGCAGAGGAGAGACGGGAGTTCGAGGTGCGTGCCGAGGCCTACCGGTGCTGCAGCAGCAGGAACAGAAGGCAAAAAAGAAATAGAAAGAAATCGAAAGGCGACGTCACAGCCAAGGGGGTAAGTGATTGGCTGGTGATTGGTAAGTAGTTTTTCTTTTTATTTTCTATATCAGTAAGTAACATTTAGCATTGTTGTTGCCAAATTGAGGTTATCTAAGTGTTAAGTCATGGCAGCTCAGCTCGGACACGTGTAATGTTCCTCCTGTACTATGTGGGAAGTCAGGGATACTTCCGTTGTCCCTGACGACTATGTGTGTAGGAAGTGCATCCGCCTCCAGCTCCTGATGGACCGCATTGCGGCACTGGAGCTGCGGGTGGATTCAATCTGGAGCATGTACGATGCTGAGAATGACGTGAATAGCACGTTTAGTGAGTTGGTCTCACCGCAGGTAAAGGGTACACAGCCAGATAGTAAATTGGTGACCAACAGGAAGGGCAGTGCAAGGAAGGTAGTGCAGGGGTCCCCCGCGGTCATTCCCCTGCAAAACAGATACACCACTTTGCGTACCGTTGAGGGGGATGACTCATTAGGGAAGGGTAGCAGCTGCCAAGTTCATGGAACCGTGGCTGGATCTGCTGCACAGGAGGGCAGGAAAAAGAGTGGGAGAGAAATAGCGATAGGGAATTCGATTGTAAGGGGAATAGATAGGCGTTTCTGCGGCTGCAACCGAGACTCCAGGATGGTATGCTGCCTCCCTGGTGCAAGGATCAAGGTTGTCTTGGAGCGCATGCAGGACATTCTGAAAAGGGAGGGTGAACAGCCAGTTGTCGTGGTGCACATAAGTACCAACGATATAGGTAAAAAACGGGATGAGTTCCTACGAGACGAATTTAGGGAGCTAGGGGCTAAATAAAAAAGTAAGACCTCAAAAGTAGTAATCTCAGGAATGCTACCAGTGCTACGTGCTAGTCAGAATACGAATCGCAGGATAGCCCAGATGAATACGTGCCTTTTGGAGTGGTGCAAAAGGGAGGGATTCAAATTCCTGTGACATTGGAACCGGTTCTGGGAGAGGTGGGACCAGTACAAACTGGACGGTCTGCACCTGGGCAGGACTGGAACCAATGTCCGAGGGGGAGTGTTAGCTAGTGCTGTTGGGGAGGGAGTTAAACTAACATGGCAGGGGGATGGGAACTTATGCAGGGAGACAAAGGGAAATAAAATGGAGGCAGAAGCAAAAGATAGAAAGGAGAATAGTAAAAGTGGAGATCAGAGAAACCCAAGCCAAATACCAAAAAGGGCCACATTACAGCAAAATTCTAAAAGGGCAAAGTGTGTGAAAAAAGTCAAGCCTGAAGGCTCTGTGCCTCAATGCGAGGAGTATTCGGAATAAAGTGGACAAATTAACTGCGCAGTCAGCGGTTAATGGATATGATGTAATTGGCATCACGGAGACATGGCTCCAAGGTGACCAAGACTGGGAACTCAACATCCAGGGGTATTCAACATTTATGAAGGATAGGCAGAGAGGAAAAGAAGGCGGGGTGGCGTTGCTGGTTAAAGAGGAAATGAATGCAATAGTAAAGAGTGACATTAGCCTTGGTGATGTGGAATCGGTATGGCTGGAGTTGCGGAATAGCAAAGGGAAGAAAACGCTAGTGGGAGTTGTGTACAGACCACCAAACAGTAGTAGTGAGTTTGGGGACAGCATCAAACAAGAAATAAGTGATGTCTGCAATAAAGGTACAGCAGTTATCATGGGCGACTTTAATCTATATATTGATTGGGCTAACCAAACTGGTAGCAATGCGGTGGAGGAGGATTTCCTGGTGTGTACTAGGGATGGTTTCTTGACAAATATGTCGAGAAACCAACGAGACAGTAGGCCATCCGAGACTAGGTGATGTGTAATGAAAAGGGACTAATTAGCAATCTTATTGTGCGAGGCCCCTTGGGGAAGAGTGACAATAATATGGTAAAATTCTTTATTAAGATGGAGAGTGACACAGTGAATTCGTAAACTAGGGTCCTGAACTTAAGGAAAGGTAGCTTCGATGGTATGAGGCATGAATTAGCTAGAATAGACTGGCAAAGGATACTTAAAGGGTTGACGGTGGATAAGCAATTGCAAACATTTAAAGATCACATGGATGAACTTCAGCAATTGTACATCCCTGTCTGCAGTAAAAATAAACTGGGGAAGGTGCCTCAACCGTTGCTAACAAGGGAAATTAAGGATAGTGTTAAAACCAAGAAAGATGCATATAAATTGGCAAGAAAAAGTAACAAAACTGACGACTGGGAGAAATTTAGAATTCAACAGAGGAGGACTAAAGGTTTAAATAAGACGGGGAAAATAGAGTACGAGAGGAATCTTGCAGGGAACATACAAATTGACTGCAAAAGCTTCTATAAATATGTGAAGAGAAAAAGATTAGTGAAGACAAATGTAGGTCTCTTGCAGTCGGATTCAGGAGAATTTGTAATGGGGAACAAAGGAATGGCAGACCAATTGAACAAATATTTCGGCTCTGTCTTCACGAAGGAAGACACGAATAACGTTCCGAATGTGCTAGGGGACAGTGGGTCTAGTGAGAAGGAGGAACTGAAGGAAATCCTTATTAGGCGGGAAATTGTGTTCGTTAAATTGATGGGATTGAAGGCCGATAAAGGCCCGGGGCCTGATAGTCTGCATCCCAGAATACTTGAGGAACTGGCCATAGAACTAGTAGATGCATTGATGATCGTTTTCCAACAGTCTATCGACTCAGGATCAGTTCCTATAGACTGGAGGGTAGCTAATGCAACACCACATTTTAAAAAAGGAGGGAGAGAGAAATTATAGACCGGTTAGCCTAACATCCGTAATGGGGAAATTGTTGGAATCAACCATTAAGGATGAAATAGCAGCGCATTTGGAAAGCAGTGATAGGATCGGTCCAAATCAGCATGGATTTATGAAAGGGAAATCATGCTTGACGAATCTTCTGGAATTTTTTGAGGATGTAACTAATAGAGTGGACAAGGGAGAACCAGTGGATGTGGTGTATTTGTACTTTCAAAAGGCTTTTGACAAGGTCCCACACAAGAGATTGGTGTGCAAAATCAAAGTGCATGGTATTGGGGCTAATGTACTGATTTATATAGAGAACTTGTTGGCAGACAGGAAGCAGAGAGTCTGGATAAATGGGTCCTTTTCAGAATGGCAGGCAGTAACTAGTGGAGTGCCACAGGGCTCAGTGCTGGGACTCCAGCTCTTTACAATATACATTAACGATTTGGATGAAGGAATTGGGTGTAATATCTACAAGTTTGCAGATGACACTAAACTGGGTGGCGGTGTGAGCTGTGAGGGGGACGCTAAGAGGCTGCAGGGTGACCTGGACAGATTACGTGAGTGGGCAAATGCATGGCAGATGCAGTATAATGTAGATAAATGTGAGGTTATCCATTTTGGGGGCAAAAACACAAAGGCAGAATATTATCTGAATGGCAGCAGATTAGGAAAAGAGGAGGTGCAACGAGACCTGAGTGTCATGGTTCATCAGTCATTGAAGGTTGGCATGCAGATACAACAGGCAGTGAAGAAGGCAAATGGTATGTTGGCCTTCTTAGCTAGCGGTTTTGAGTATAGGAGCAGAGGAGTCTTACTGCAGTTGTAGTGGGCCTTACTGAGGCCTCACCTCGAATATTGTGTTCAGTTTTGGTCTACTAATCTGAGGAAGGACGTTCTTGCTATTGAGGGACTGCAGCGAAGGTTCACCAGACTAATTCCAGGGATGGCTGGACTGTCATATGAGGAGAGATTGGATCAACTGGGCCTTTATTCACTGGAGTTTAGAAGGATGAGAGGGGATCTCATAGAAACGTATAAGATACTGACGGGACTGGACAGGTTAGATGCGGGAAGAATGTTCCCGATGTTGGAGAAGTCCAGAACCAGGGGACATAGTCTTAGGATAAGGGGTAGGCCATTTAGGACTGACATGAGGAGAAACTTCTCCACTCAGAGAGTTGTTAACCTGTGGAATTCCGTGCCGCACAGAGTTGTTGATACCAGTTCACTGGATATATTCAAGAGGGATTTAGATATGGCCCTAACAGCTAAGCGGATCAAGCGGTATGCAGAGAAAGCAGGAAAGGGGTACTGAGGGAATGATCAGGCTTGATCTTATTGAATTATGGTGCAGGCTCGAAGGGCCGAATGGTCTACTCCTGCAACTATTTTCTATGTTTCTATGTTTTTTCTCAGAGACTTCTAACCAAAATTGTAAATGCTGATTTCGGCTGTTTTTTAAGTGTTACTAAGGTTAACCATACAGCTTTAATGCGTTATAATGTGCTATACCTACATAAGCAAGTGTCACATACATAGACAATTATTCCTCAGACCTTCCTTGTACTGCTTAGTTGACTACCTTCAGCATTGTGATATGACCACCTATCTGCCTGCTCTTTGCCTGCTGCAATTCTATATCCCTTACAATTATCCCCTTATAGCCCTTGGCTATAAGCCCAAGATAGGCCATTTCCCAATTAATTCCTCATAGCTGACCTTCCAGGGTTATCCATTCTCTTGGGTAGCGCTACTTCCCGAGATGCAGGGCCTACCTGTTGAATTTTCCATCAAGGTTATACTAAATAAGTCCTTTCTGCCGGACTGTTTAATTTCCCTTTATTCAATGTTTTAACTATACTACGGGCTAGGGCCTGCCTCTTACGTAAGTCACACTTTTTACAGGATAATACTAGCAAGATAAGTTCCCTTGCACTACAACCAGTACATTGAGTCCAGCATAGTTCGTGTATAAGTCCTTGCCAGCCAACATTTTCTTGACTTCGAATTATGCCCCGCCTGGGGTATCCTCTGTTTATTCTATCTTTCCTCCATTTGGTGTCTTCTCTATTCTGTCGAATTCTGCCCCGCCTGGGGTATCCTCTGATTCTTCTATCTTTCCTCTACCTGGGGTCTTCTCTATGTCGTCGAATTATTTTTCATTGTGTCCAATTCAGTCGAGTTTGATCCTCATTCAGTTCGAGTATTGGTTTGCCTTGTGGCCTGATGGCCTTTGCATAACCTCCTCAGGTAAAGTCCATCATTGTCCCATCGATGATTTCTGCCTTTAGTTCAGGGGTTATAATAAACCCATTTATCTCTGTCTCGTCAAGCGGAGTAAAGCAGAAGTCACTATCCATAATGGTGCATGAGATGTTCCTTTCTTCATTTCACTTGCAGTGGTGCTCACACATCAATCTACATTTCCTCATGGAACAGCGATAATTTCGTAGTCTTTGTGTTAGCGGGGTGATACTCAAGGTGCACCCGTCCACTTGGTCATATCCACAGTCATCTTTGATCATTCGTAGTGGTTCTCGACACAAAGCAACGTGGTTATTTTTATAACAATCATCTATGCTGAGACTTTTAGTACTGTTGTTCTCTGCAGTTACGATTCTGGATTGCCATGTTACCACACACGAGTTTCGCCTACATTTCTCTCCAACAATCCCTGTAAGGTTCGTGTTAGGGCATCAACTCGATCATCTATAGTGTTTACCGTCGCAATTCCTGCCGCGTATCCCGCCGCGTATCCTGCGCCTAGCATTTCTAGTATCCCTCTTTTTCCCTGGTCCCACTTTTTACCTGACCCTCTTTCCGCATTAAACTTCATGGTTTTTGATTCAGGACCTTTAAGTGCTCGCAGGGTCAGGTTTCTATACAGGTTTATGGTGTTTGACCCGCAGAAGTTGGGGATGTTATTTTGGAACACAGTAATTATTCACTGACGTACCCCGAATGGTCTGCCTTATTAACCCCCCTTTTGCCCCAGCGTACCTCTTTGTCCCTCCTGATTATAAAACACACCGTGCTCTTATTCCCACTAATTATTGGTCCCGTATTAATGACCCATCTCCAGTGCTGTTTCGTTTCCTTGTTACGTTGTTTTATGCCCGTTACTTAAGTCTACTGTTGCTCTGTCCGTCACCATCAGTGTTTTAGATTCTTTAAAACAACTAATTTCGCCCGAGTCCCTGTAATACAGGCCTTGCCGTTCCTCAGCCTGGGTTGTCCCTGATATCAGGCTGCGTTGCCCCACGTTGTTCCCACGAGCACCAGAGTTCTGCAAAAAAAATAATTTTGACCGGGCGTCACCAGTTAGTTAGTGACTATGCTTTTTAACTGGTCCAGTGTTTCCACCTGCAGATGCTCCTTATAACTACGCAGGCGCACATGTCCCTTACCATCCTCACCATCACCTGATTGGTCCCTTTGGGGTATTTGGACCGTCTGTTCTTTAGTGTCGTTCTCTAAGTCCTTGATTACTTGCTGATCTCCAGTCTGTGCCTTTAAATCATGTCATTGCTTACAGAGTTCCATCACAAACCTGTCTTTATAAGGTCCTTCGTCCTCGTTTCCTGTAACCAAGACTTCTGGCAATCTCATTGGTTCAAAGGGTGTCAGTCCTGTCGTCCGACTCGAGGTTGCCCTGAGCTTCATCAGTACTCCGGGTAATCTATCTACCCATCCCTTTCCAATCTCTTTGATTGGCTCGGCTAGGGCCGCTTTTAAGGTCCGATTCATTTGTTCGCCCAATCTGGAAGGTTCCGGATGGTATGGGATGGTTTTGCCTGATCCCTAGTAAAGCACAGACCTGTTTCATTCTCTTCCCTTTGAAGTGTGTACCTTGATCTGAGTCCAGCTGCAGTGGCATTCCCCATTGGGGTATTATAACTAGGCAGCACGTCTTCCCCTTGTTGCTGGGTAACGGTGCAGTAAAATCTATCTGCAAATTTTCCCAGGCTCATTTCGGTTGAGGTTGATGTACCATTCTGACCTTTACTTTCCCTCCTGAGTTGTATTTTGCACATGTCAGGCACCTTCTACAGTGGTTCTCTACATCTCTACTCATTCCCTTCCACCACCAGCATCTGGATATCGAGCTTATCATGTTGGTTCTACCTGTATGGACATACCCGTATAAATTTAGTCGTTTTCCCTGGCTACATTCCGGGGCCACCACATTCCCATCTTTCCTCCCTATCCCGTTGGTCCCTTGTTGGGCCTCTCTCTGCTTCCACCCCTCCTTTCCTGTGGCGTGGCTTCTCCCTGTACCTCAAGGATGTTTACTTCCTCAGGCCCGATTGTACATGCTCTGACTTGGGCTTCCCCAGCCAGTGTACCTGTCTCCACCACCTGCTTGGCTGCCTCATCTGCCCATGCATTTCCCTGCTGATGTTGATTATCACACACTCTTGGGGTAGGAGGGAGGTTTCCACTAATTTTTTAGAAATATCCTCGTGTTTTATTGTCCCTCCTCCTGAAGTCATATATCCCCGTCTACTCCAGGCTATCATATAATCATGCACCACTCCAAAAGCAGACCGACTGTCTGTATAGATGTTTACTCTTTTTCCCTTAGCCAGCCTCAGAATCGGTGAGAGCCACCAATTCAGCCACTTGAGCTGATAATCCCCCTTCAAGCCGTCCTTCCATTCTAACCTGTCTGCTGCAATCTACCACTGCCCGTCCCGTCCGTGGTGTCCCGTTGATATAGCGCCGAGACCCATCTACATATAGATCCATGTCTGCATCCTCAAACCTGACTAATTCCCTCGTCTTCTCCTGTTGTGCTACACTGATGTTTCTTTCCCTGCATAATGATCCATCCTGCATGATTGTTACAGTTGTCTTTTGTTGTTACCGTCTCGTTTGGCGGCGGGGGGGGGGGGGGGGGGTGGGGGGGTGGGGGGAGGGGCTGGGGGAGGGAGTAAGAGCATTGCTTCCCATCTAGCCCGTCGTGTGTCAGATACCGGTTTTAGCCTTCCTGTGTTAAGCAATTCTACTAAGAGGAAAGGAATTTTTTCCATATTTATTCTCCCTAAATTGGCCTGGGTTTTATCTGGTTTTTGCCTCTCCCAGGAGATCACATGGCTTCAGTTGGGGTGGAGTGTAGATGTTTTCAGTATAAGAGATGTTGCAGTAGTGTGGGGCGGACTGGTTGGGTTGGGTGCTCTTTGCCTTTCTGTTATTGTTGATGGGTTTGTATTGTAACCTTTAGGGTGCTGACGAAGACCGTGCGGCTCTTTGTCAACCAGCGCAGACACAATGGGATAAAATGGCCTCCTTCTGCGCTGTTAATTTCTGTTTCTAAAAGGGAGTTAGATGTGACCCTTATGGCTAAAGGGATCAAGGTGTATGGAGAGAAAGCAGGATGCCGCACTGAAGTAGCCATGATCATATTGAATGATGGTGCAGGCTCGAAGGGCTGAATGGCCTACTCCTGCATCTATTTTCTATTTTTTAATGTTTCTATGTTTACTAAGGTGTGCTGGGTATGTGTCCTGACAGTGCTATGACACTGGCCTATGCCTATCCCCATGTAATGATCTTTACCATGGTGGGTATAGATGTGAAAGGGACTATTCTGGTTGGGTAATCCCAGGGCTGGAGTATTTGTGACAGCTTGTTTTTTCTGCAGTAGTTGAATAGCCCTAGTACCTGCCTGACCCCTTTCACGGTTCCTGGCCTGGGCATTGATCGAATTGCTTCCTTTCTATCCTCAGTCATCTGTCTCTTCCCTTGTGATATTATGTATCCTAGATATGTTACTTCGCTCCTTCCTACCTGTACCTTCCTCGGATTTATTTTTAATCCCACACTCTGTAGAACTCCTAGGACTGTAATTAAAGCTAGTACACGTTGTTATTCTGTGCTGGAGGCAATAACGATATCACCCACATGTTACAAAAGGGTACTCCCTTCTTTGTCTGCTGGGGGCCACGCCTTCCTGCGCCTTCTCCATTATTGCAGCTAAAACATATCAGCGGGGCTGCGCGGGGGGGTGGAGGGGGGTGGTGTCTCCTCCCCCTTCTCTGCTGCTATTTTTGCTATCTTCTCCCTTTGTTGTGAATTTAACTCATTTACGTGTTCTGCCACTCAAAAGCTTCATCTCTCAGTCTAAATTCCAACTTAATTATATTTGATGGGCTCCTCCTAGCTCATCTTTAAACATTCCGTTCTTGTGGAATTCCAATTTTTCTTTTTCTGCTACGGCTGTGCACTGCAGTATCCGTCCGGTCCCGTCTTTTATCTCTTCCAGCTTATTTTTCTTAGTTTCTAACTCTTGAATTTGTTTTGTTTGAGTATCTGTTCTTATTTTGACTATTACATCATTTCCTCTGTCTGTCAGGCGAGTTTTCTGGCTGCCATCCTTGCTTTTCCATTTCTTTTATTAAGAAACCCAAATTAATAATATCCAGTATAAAACAGCTGTCAATAGAAAGGGTTAACTCCTTTGCAGGTTTGTAAGAAGGCCTGATGTCATTACGTGAATTTGCATTATATTTTTAAACCTTTCATGATATCAGTCTTTGTGCCTTCAAAACTTGCTTAGAAATTCGGAATCCGTTAAAACAGCAGAAATCATTAGTAAAGCTGCCATTAGCTTTAAATAAAACATTCTCATCGGGAAAGACAGCATTTTAGATTAAACTGCAATTGTTTCTAAACTTCCAATTCAAATACATGCCAAATATTTCTTTAAATTGATTTAAAACGAGACCACACATTTTTAATAGCTATTTTGTTTACTGAAATCCAATTTAAAATAAAGTACTGGCAACTGTGGCTTATTTTTCTTAACTCTGTAAATCATAGTCAAAACATCATCATAGGCAGTCCCTCGGAATCGACGGAGACTTGCTTCCACTCTCAACATAAGTTCTTTGGCGGCTGAACAGTCCAATACGAGAGCCACAGACCCTGTCACAGGTGGGACAGACATTAGTGGAGGGAAGGGGTGGGTGGAACTGGTTTGCCGTGCACTCCTTCCGCTGCCTGCGCTTGACTTCTTCACACTCTCGGCACTGACACTTGAAGAGCTAAACATCTTACCGGATGCACTTTCTTCACCCAGTGCAGTCTTCGGCCAGGGTCTCCCAGGTGTCACTGGTGGTGTATCACTTTAGGGAGGTTTTGAGGGTGTCCTTGTAACGTTTCCGCTGCCCACCTTTGGCTCGTTTGCCATGAAGGAGCTCCACATAGAGCATTTGCTTAGGGAGTTTCGTGTCTGGCATGAGAACGATGTGGCCCGCCCAGTGAAGCTGATTGAATGTGGTCAGTGCTTCAATGCTGGGGATGTTAGCCTGGATGAGGACACTGATGTTGGTGCGCCTACCCTCCCAGGGAATTTACAGGATCTTGCGGAGACATCATTGGTGATATATCTCCAGCGACTTGAGGTGCCTTCTATACTTCGTCTATACTTCTGATCCATACAGGAGGGCGGGTATTATGACAGCTCTGTAAACCATGAGCTTTCTGGTAGATTTGAGGGCCCGGTCTTCGAACACTCTGTTCCTCAGACGGCCAAAGGCCGCACTGGGCACTGGAGGCGATGTTGAATCTCCGCCTCAATGTCTGCCTTTGTTGATAAGAGGCTCCCAAGATATGGGAAATAATCCACGTTGTCAAGGGCCGCACCGTGAATCTTGATGACTGGAGGGCAATGCTGTGCGGCGTGGACAGGCTGGTGGAGATCCTTTCTCATACGGATGTTAAGCAATCAAAAAAATCAAAAAAGTAACTAGTCAAAAGAATCAGGGAAACTGCCAATATTTTACATTTTCATACAAACTATATACATTCCAGCATTTCGTTTTTTCAGGTCCCATTCACTGAGCAAATCTTGTGTTTTATTTCTCTCGGCAAAAAAGCTAAAACTTCCGTGCTGGTTCCATCTTTTAAAGCAATTGCCCTCTCAGCAACATTTTCTAATTCCCAGTTTTTTTCCCCTTCCTTTGCTGAGTTCGCATAGCTTAGATTCTTTTCTCTTCGTTATCTCCAAAACCCTCTCTTGCTTGTTTAGACTGTTCGCAACTTTTTCTCGATGAGCACCGTCCATTTTGAAAAGGTTTTCAAACCCTAAATTTAAATCTCCTTTACTGCAGTGAAACTTTCTCGTAATTTAAAATCATTATCAACATAAAGTGAATTTTATCTCTTTTCCAATCTTTTCTCCTTTCTTCAAATTATGTTTTGTATCTAACAAACATTTTACACAGAGGGTCTGTGTCTTCATGAATTTGTTCATTTAAACCTCATAACACAATCACAAACACTTTTATTCCAATTAGACGTTCAATTTGTTTTCCTTCTAGCAATCTCGTTTCAGTGTTGCATCTTTATCTTTTGATTAAAAACAAGCTGTCCTTTATGAATTTAATACAGCTTATACTATGTATTTTCCAGCCACTTAATGCATGCCATTTTTCGTCTGGGTAAGTTTACCTCTCTACCATATTCCACGTACTGTTTCCAAGCATTTGGACTCCTCTAACATCCAGCAGGACCAACAATACTGCTTGCCTCCCTAATCTGGTTACTATGACTGGAAGTGTAGGTTTTATTTGTCGTCTTTCCTGCTAGCATTTATACACGGGACCCTTTTCGTCCATATCTCAGAGAACCCCTTTTGTCTTAATTTTATCCCACTGGCCCGTTTTCCTAAACATCCTGGGGTCCCAGCCCCTTTTTAGTTTGTATTCCTTTTTTTCAGGCAATACACCTATCCCCAACCTTGTTTTTCATCCTTCCGTGGTTCGCTACATCATTGTCCTACACCTTACCCCCTTCTAGTTCTTTATACAGATTACCTCCTTCCCTGTCAATGCTACAGCTGCAGGTGGTACAAAAACATACTCACTGCCATTGCTAGCTGTCACATCATCCAGGTTGGAGGGCCTGCACCCTGCTCGCAGCGCCAATTGTTGAGGTAAAAGGAAGAATTCTCTCCCTCGGGGCGGACTACCTGATATAGGTAATTGACACCTCGCCGTCGCTCTCCGTATAACGACCACGGAATTAAACAAAGGAAACCTTAGGTTCAACTGGCTTTATTTTGACTAAGTGCAAGGGAGGGTTCCATCGTGGAACCTTCAAAATACAAGAGGTTTCGAGTATAATTTATACAGGTTTTGGAGAGGAGCTGCCCTCCTACAAAATCATCGATAGGTCTAATGCTATCAGCTGAGTTACATTGATTTGTCTACTCTTATCAGACTGGCTCTGAGTGGTACATGCAATTGTCCCTCTCCCATCATATATTAATTGCCTTCTTCCATGATTTGCACTTTGCGATGGTCTATTAGTCGCCTGAAGTAACTGTTCCAAAATACTGGCTTTCTTATCTCTCCTCAGAGACTTCTAATCAAAATTGTAACTGCAGACTTCGGCTGTTGTGTTAAGTGTTACTAAAGTTAACCATACAGATGTAATGCATTATAAGTGCGCTATACCTACATAAGCAAGTGTTACATACATCGTCAATTATTCCTCACACCCTCCTTATACTGATTAGTTCACTATCTTCAGCACTGTGTTATGACTACCTATCTGTCTGCTCTTTGCTGGCTACAATTCTATATCCCTTACGTGGCACCTTGTCAAATGCGTTCTGAAAGTCCAAATACACCACATCCATTGGTTCCCCTTTATGCACCCTGTTTGTTATATTCTCAAAGAATTCCAGCAAATTTGTCAAACATGACTTCCCCTTCATAAATCCCTGCTGATTCTGCCTGACCGAATTTTGCGTTTTGAAATGTCCTGCTACTGCTTCTTTAATAATGGACTTCAACTTTTTCCCAACCAGAGAAGTTAGGCTAGCTGATGTATAGTTTCCTCCTTTTTGTCTGCCTTCTTTTTTAAATAGGGACGTTTATTTGCAGATTTCCAATCTGCTGGGAGCTCCCCAGAATCCAGGGTATTTTGTTAAATTACAACCAATGCATTCACAATCCCTGCCGCTACTTCTCTTAAGACCTTAGGATGCAAGCCATCTGGTCCAGGGAATTTATCTGCCTAATCTTACGTATCGAACTTACTCGAGTAGTTGGTAGAAAAAAAAAGAAAGCAGAATATTTCTAAATGCTTAGCGATTGGAAAATGTTGATTTTAAGAGGGACCTATATGTCCTTGTAAACAAATCACTGAAAGTTAACATGCAGGTACAGCAAGAAAGTAAATGGTATGGCGGCCTTTATTATAAAGGGATTTGAGTATAAGAGTAATGACGTCTTGCTGCAATTATATAGGGAAATGGTGAAATCACCACCAGTTATGTTAGAGTAGGGTCACCACCAGAAATGTTGGAGTAGGGTTACCTCAAATAATGTTACGGTAGCGTCACCACAAGCAATGTTAGTGCACGATCACTACGAGTAATGATATAGTAGGGAAGCACTAGTAATGTTCGAGAAGTGTCAATGCCAGTAATGTTACATTAGGAGAACCATCATTAATGTTATTGTACAATCACCACCATTAAGGTTGGAGTAGGATCACCAACATTGACATTCATATCGGGTCACAACCAGTAAGGTTAGAGCCGGATCACCACCGGTAAAGTTAGAGTAGAGTCACGGCCAATAAAGTTGGAGTAGTATCACCAACAGTTATGTTACATAAGGATCACAGGCAGTAATATTGGAGTAGATTATCTCCCAGTAATGTTACAGTAGAGTGACCACCAGTAAGGTTGGAGTAGGGTCACCACCAGTAATGTTAGATTAGAGACACCACTCGTAGTGTTAGAGAAATGTAAATACTAGAGGTGTTAGAGTAGTATCTCCACCAGTATCGTTAGTGTAGAATCACGACCAATAATGTTGGAGTAGAGTCACTGCCAGTAAGGCTAGAGTAAGGTTACCTCCTTTAATGTTAGAGCAGGGACACCATTAGTAATGTTGAGAATGTAAGTACTAGAAACGTTAGAGTAGGATCACCACCATTAATGTTAGAGTCGGGTCATCACTAGTAACGAGCCAAAGATGGGGAGAGGTTATGCTTTAAAATTGTTGAAATCAGGTTTGAGTCCAGGAGGCTGTAAAGTCCTTCAACGAAAGATGAAGTGTTGTTCCTCGAGCTTACGTTAAGATGCATTTGAAAAGTGCAGGAGTCCGATCATGGATATAGCAGAATTGGAGGGGAGTGGAGAATTAAAGTGACAAAAGCTCAGGGTCACACTTATGTACTGAGCCGACGTGTTCAATTAGAGTCACCACCTATAATATTTGTGTCGTATCAACACCAGTAATGTTAGAGTCGGGCCAATACCAATCATTTTAGAGTACAGTCACGACCAGTGAGAGTGGAGTAGCGTCACCACCAGTAACGTTAAATTAGGCTCACCACCAGTAATCTTAGAGTAGGCTCAAAACCAGTCATGTTAGAATAGCGTCACTGCCAGTAATATTAGAATAGGGCCAATACCAATAATGTTGGAGTAGATTCTCCAACAGATCTGTCGGGTTAGGTTAACAACCAGGGTTGTAAGCGTACAATCACCACCAGTAAGGTTCGAGTAGGATCACTAACAGTAATGTCAGTGTAGGGACACCACTAATAATGTTCGATAATTATCAATACCAGTATTGTTAGACTAGGATCACCACCAGTAATGATAGTTCAGGAGCACCAGCAAAAAGGTTGAAGTAGGGTCCCCAACATTAATGTTCGAGCAGGATCAGCACCATTAACGTTAGAATAGGGTCACACCAGTAATTTTTAAGTTGGATCACGACCAGAAATGTTAGAGTGGAGTCACCACCATTAATGTTGCAGTAGAGTCAATACTGACATTGTTAGATTAGAGTGACCATTAACACCAGTAATGTTAGAGATGGACCAATATCAGTAATGTTAGAGAAGTGTCACACCAGTAATGTGAGAGTAGGATAATCACCATTAATGTTAGAGTAGGGTCGCCACCAGTAATCATAGAATCATAAACATTTACAGCATGAAAGGAGATTATTTCTGCCCATCGTGTCCATGCCGGTCGACCAAAAGCTATCCAGCCTAATCCCATTTTTCAGTTCTTGGCCCGTAGCCCTGCAAGTGATGGCACTTTAAGTGAACATCCAAGGATTTTCTTTTACGTGGTGAGGGTTTCTGCCTCCACCCGCCTTTCAGGCAGTGAGTTCCAGACCCCAACCGCCTTCTTGGTGAAGAAATGTCCCCTCATAACTCCTCAATTGCTGCCCCCAATTTCTTTAAGTCTATGCCCCCTAATTGTTGGCCTCTCTGCCAAGGAAACAAGTCATTCTGTCCACTCTAGCCAGGCCCCTCATAACGTTGTACTCCTCACTCATGTCTCCCCTTAGCCTCCTCCGTTCCAAAGATTAAAAAAACAGCATCGCCAACCTTTTCTCATAGCCAAAATTCTCCAGTCCTCGTAACATTCTTGTAAATCTCCTCTGCTTTCTTTCCAATGCAATCTCATGTGTCCTGTAATGTGGTAACCAGAACTGCACACATTACTCCAGCTGCGGTCTAAACAGTGTGTTATACAGTTGAAGCATTACCTCTTTGCCCTTGTATTCCATGTCTCGACTAATAAAGGCAAGAATTCCACATGTATTCTTAAACACATTATCTACCTTGCCTGTTACCTACAGGGATCTGTCGAGCTGCATTCCAAGTTCCCTTTGTTCCTCTATACTTTTCAGTGTCGTACCATTTAATGTGTATTCCCATGCATTGTTAGAACTCACCAGATGCATTACCACAAACTTAGCCGGATTGATTTACATTTGCCATGTTCTGCCCACATGACCAGTGCATTGATATCTTCCTGCAGTCTGCAGCTTTCTTCTTCATTATGAAACACACAGCTTATTTTAGTGTAATGTTAGAGTATGGTCATCCCCAGGAATGTTAGAATAGAGTCACCACCAGTAATGTTAGAATGGGGTCACCAGCAGTAACATTACATTAGAGTAAATACCGGCATTGTTAGATTAGAGTGAGCATTAACACTAGTAATGTTAGAGTAGAGTCACCACCAGTAATGTTAGAGTAGGATCACGACCAGAAATGTTAGAGTAGAGTCAATACCGACATTGTTAGATTAGAGTCAATACCGGCATTGTTAGATTAGAGTGACCATTAACACCAGTAATGCTAGAGTAGAACCAATACCAGTAATATTAGAGATGGACCAATACCAGTAATATTTGCGTAGATTCACCACCAGATTTGTTAGAGCACGGTAACCACCAGGAGTGTTCGAGTAGTGTCACTGCAAGTATGATTGCAGTAGGTTCACCGCAGTAATCTTAGACAAGTGTCAATACCAGTAATGTCACAGTGGAGTCACTACCAGTAAGTGTAGAATAGTTTCTCCACGTTAAATGTTAGCTAGAGTTATCACCAGTAATGTTAGAATAGGATCAGCACCAGTAATGTTAGCGTAGAGTCACCAAGACTAAGGTTGGAACAGAGTCATCACCAGTAATATTATAGTAAGGTCACCACCAGTAAAGGTAATGTTAGAGTAGGATCACCACTAGTAATGATAGAGTAGGGTCACCACCAGTAATGTTAGAGTGGAGTCACGAGCAGAAATGTTAGAGTTGAGTCAACACCATTAATTTTAAATTAGAGTCAATACCAGTATTGTTGGATTAGTGTCACCACCAATAATGGTAGAGTTGTATCAACACTTCTAATGTTAGAATATGACCAATACCAGTAATGTTAGCTAGGGGCACCACTAGAAATGTTAGAATAGGTACACCAACAGTAACATTGGAGTAGGTCCATCAAGAGTAATGTTAGAATACAGTCATCACCAGTAATATTGTAGTAGGGTCACTACCTGTAATATTAGAGTAGGATCACCAACAGCAACGTTGGAGTAGGATTACCTCTGGTGATGTTAGAGTAGGGTCACCGCCAGTAATGTGAGAGTTGGTTCACCACCAGTAATGTTAGAGTAGGGTCACCACCAGTAATGTGAGAGTAAGTTCACCTCCAATAATGGTAGAATAGGGTCAATATCAGTAATGTTAGATTTGGGTCAATACCAATACTGTTAGAGTAGAATCAACACCATTAACGTTAGAGTAGAATCTCCATCAGTAATTATAGAGTAGGTTCGCCATCAGTAATGTTAGGGTAGAGGCTCCACCAGCAATGATAGTGTAGGGTCAGCACCAGTAATGTAAATGTAGGATCACCACCGGTAATGATCGAATAGGGTCACCACAAGTAATAATAGAATAGGATCACGACCAGTAATGTTAGAGTGGATTCACCGCCAGTAATGTTAGATTATAGGGTCAATACCAATAATGATAGATTAGAGTCAACATCAATAATGCTACGCCCCTCCTTGCGGAATCATTCCATCCACGTGGTGCCAGAAGCAGGACTAGAGACCCCGAATCTTTCCCCCTCTCACCCCCTCACACCCGACCTACACCCGATAATGGTGGAAGAGTGCCGATGGCAGCGGGCTGCTGCTCCTCAGCGAGCCTACTCCTCTGGCCCACAGAGCCTCCCGTGAACCGCGAGCCCCGACGGGGGGAGATTAGCTGCAGTTGCCGGGGGGGCGGGCGATTGGGGGCTGCGAGTCGGACGGCCTTGGGGCCGAATATGGGAGGGCCTCGAGGCAGAGAGTCAGAGGGCCTTGGGGCTGTGAGTGAGACAGGCTGGGGGAGAGGAAGAGAGGCTGGAGTGGGGGGATCGCAGGGGTAAATGGGAACTTAGGAAAGACAGATCACCTTCTTCTAACCCCCTACAAGGGCTATCGTTGGGGTGGATGGTATCCAGAAGTCACAACACTGTCAATATTCACTTCATACCCAATAAACCTGTCAACAATCCATGTACAATGCCCCATCTATGGGGGATGGCGGAGGATGCACTTGCGCTTGGCTAAGGCAATTTGGGTGGGGAGGGAAGTACTTCGACTGGGGTAAGGCACTTCGACTGGGGGAGGCATACACTCGGACAAGGGTACGGGACTTTGGCTGGGGGAGGGATGCATTTGCACTGGGGTACGGCACTTTGACTGGAGAGGGAAGTACTTGGACTGGGGTAAGGCACTTTGGCTGGGGGAGGGATGTACTTGGACTAGTGTATGGGGCTTTGGCTGGGGGAGGGATATATTGTACAAGGGTATGGGAATTTGGCAGGCCCTTGCTGTCTTCTGGGGTGCTCTGTCCTCTGTAGCTTCAGGAAGTCAAAGTGGATCGAGTTAAAATTTGCAAAGTTTAGTCGACCTTGGGATGGGCAGATCCAGAGACACATTCCTGTGAAACTTCAGGGTGTGGCTTATCCTCCAAAGCGACCAATCAGAAATAAGCGGTGAAGCCTGTAGACCATTTTTTGCAGTGCAAATAAGCGCGTTTTGCTTTTGTATTACCTGGTAATGTTAGAGTCGGGTCACCATCAGTAATGTTAGAGTAGAGTCACTACAAGTAATGTCAAAGTAGGGTCATCACCAGTCATGTTAGAGTCGGATCATCATCATTCATGTTAGATTAGCGTCGCCACCAGTAATGCTAGATTAGATTACGGACACGCTTATTTGAACTGCAAAAACGGCCAACAGGATCCACCATTTATTTCTGATTGTTCCCCCTGGAGGATAAGCCACACCCTGAAGTTTCACAGGAATATGTCACCGGATCCGCCCCTCCCAAGGTCACCTCCAGGACTGTTAGAGTAGGGTCACCACTAGTAATGTTAAAGTAGAGACACCACTAATAATGTTCGAGAATTGTCAATACCAATATTGCTAGAGTTGGATCACCACCAGTCAGGTTTGGGTAGGGTTACCACCGGTCATGTTAGAGTAGGATCAGCACTATTAATGTTTTTGTGCAGTCACCACCAAAACGATAGAGTTGAGTCACCATCAGTAATGTTAGATTAGAGTCACCGCCAATAATGTTAGAGCAGTATCAACACCAGTCATGTTGGCGTTGAATCACCACCAGTAATGTTAGAGGACGGACACCACTACTACTGTTATAAAAGTGTAAATACCAGTACTGTTCGCGTTGGATCAACACCAGCAATGTTAGAGTAGAGTCCCCACCTGTAAGGTTGGAACAGGGTCACCACCAGTAATGTTAAAGTAGGGGCACTACCAGTAATGCTATAGAGTCACCAATAATAAGTTTGGAATAGGATCATCAGCAGTAATGCAATAGTCGGTTCAAAACCAGTAATAAGAGAGTAGTGTCACCAGCGGTAATGTTAGAGTAGGACCATAATCAGTAATATTTGAGTAGGGTGACCACGAGTAATGTTAGAGTAGAGTAGGGTCACCACCAGTAATGTTAGAGTAGGGTCACCACCAGTAATGTTAGAGTAGATTCAACACCAGTAATGTCAGAGTAGAGTCACCAGCAATAATGTTGTAGTTGGGTCACCATCAGTAATGCTAGGCAAGGGTCAATATCAGTAATGTTAGATTAGGGTCAATAACATTATTGTCAGCATAGAATCTGCACCATTAACGTTGAAGTAGAATTTTCACCAGTAATGGAAGTGCAGTGTCATCACCAATAATGTTAGAGTAGGGTGACCATCTGTAATGTTAGTGTAACGTTACCAGCAATAATTATAAAGTGGCGCCATCACCAGTAATGTTAGAGTAAGGTCAAAACCAGTACTGTTCGAGTAGCTTCACCACCAGTAATGTTACAGTACGGTCACCACCAGTAATGTTAGAATCACAACCAGTAATTTTAGAGTAGTGTCATCTCCAGTAATGTTAGGATAGGGGCACACCAGCAACGTTAAAGGTGATTCATAATCACAATACAAAGCAATTGTAATTATGTACAGCTTTCCCTGAAGTAATATGAGGCCTCAAGAACCTGATGCAGAATCCGGGAAGGATCTTTCCTTGAGGGTATGTTCCCTCTGGGTTTATTTTCTGTTCATTGATTGAATGGATGGAGGTTCATTTACGGAGTTGTACATAGGGGTCCGGCCGCTCTGCAGTGGAACATCTAGCCTTGTTTATTAAGTGACTGGAACTAACGCCAATTATTGTATAACCTGATTTTCTCACAGGGGAAACGACTGCCCTATAAAGGGCGAGCGATAACGGATCTCAGAGGAACTACAGTCAGAATCGTGAAGCCGGACAGCAGTCAGATATTATTCCAAACATGGTACAGCCAACAATTCTGCAGTTTAGCGACATTTACTATCCTTCCTCGCAGCATTCGGTGTTCCCGGTAAGTCAATATATCCTGTTCCTTCACAGCTTTTGACAACTTCACTGTTAATGATTATATAACAGATTCCGCAAATTTCTTAATTTCAGTCATTGATCCACTGGGAGAAGTTGGTGAATATCAGAGGGAATTCTCCCAATCCGCGCTGCCGCTGAGGCGCTGTTCTGGTTGCTGGTGCGTGGGTGCCGGGAGCTCGGGAGCGGAGCAGCGTTGGTGAGGCCTACATGAGGCCAGCTTTGAGTCAGGATGACCAGCAGTGAGTTGGGAGGCGGAGCAGCTTTGGTGAGGCCTACAAGAGGCCAGCGTTGAGTCAGGATGCCCAGCAGAGAGGCGGAGCAGCGTTGGTGAGGCCAACATGAGGCCAGCGTTGAGTCAGGATGTCCAGCAGTGAGTCGGGAGGCAGAGCAGCGTTGGTGAGGCCTACAAAAGGCCCGCATAGAGTCGGGAGGCACTGCAGGGAGTCGGGCGGCGAAGCAGCGTTGGTGAGGCCTACAAGAGACCCGCATACAGTCTGGAGGCACTGCAGGGAGTCGGGCGGCGGAGCACCGTTGGTGAGGCCTACAAAAGGCCCGCATACAGTCGGGAGGCACTGCAGGGAGTCGGGCGGCGGAGCAGCGTTGGTGAGGCCTACAAAAGGCCAGCTGGTGCAGTTGCAGCAGGGAGAAAAGGCAAAAAAGAAGTAGAAAGAAATTGAAAGTTGACTTCACAGCCAAGGGGATAAATGATTGGCTGGTGATTGGTAAGTAGTTTTTCTTTATCTTTTCTATATCAGTAAGTAACTTTTAGCATTGTTGTTGCCAATTTAACTATATCTCAGGGTTAAGTCATGGCACGAGAGCTCGGACACGTGTTATGCTCCTCCTGTACTATGTGGGACGCTTCCGGTGTCACTGACGACTACTTGTGCGGGAAGTGCATCCACCTCCAGCTCCTGACAGACCGCATTGTGGCACTGGAGCTGTGGGTGGAATCACTCTGGAGCATGCACGATGCTGAGAATGACGTGAATAGAACGTTAAGTGAGTTGGTCTTACCGCAGGTAAAGGATACACAGCCAGATAGGGAATAGGTCACGAACAGGAAGAGCAGTGCAAGGAAGGTAGTGCAGGGGTCCCCTGCAGTCATCCCCCTGAAAAACCGATACAACGCTTTGGGTACTATTGAGGGGGATGACTCATCACGGAAGGGAAGCAGCAGCCAAGTTCATGGCACTGTGGGTGGCTCTGCTGCACAGGACGGCAGGAAAAAGAGTGGGAGAGCCATAGTGATAGGGGATGCAATTGTAAGGGGAATAGATAAACGTTTCTGTGGCCGCAACTGAGATGCATGAATGGTATGTTGCCTCCCTGGTGCAAGGACTTCTCGGAGCGGGTGCAGGGCATTCTGAAAAGGGAGGGTGAACGGCCAGTTGTCGTGGTGTATATAGGTAAAAAGAAAATAGGATGAGGTCCTACAAGACAAATTTAGCGAGCTAGCAGCTAAATTAAAAAGTAGGACCTCAAAAGTAGTAATCTCAGGATTGCTACCAGTGCCACGTGCTCGTCAGAGTACGAATCACAGTAAAGCTCAGATGAATACGTGGCTTGAGGAGTGCTGCACAATGGAGGGATTCAAATACCTGGGACATTGGAACCGGTTCTGCGGGAGGTGGGACCAGTACAAACTGGACGGTCTGCACCTGGGCAGGACCGGAATCAATGTCCTTGGGGGAGTGTTTGCAAGTGCTGTTGGGGAGGAGTTAAACAAATATGGCATGGGGTTGGGAACCTATGCAGGGAGACAGAGGGAAGTAGAATGGGGGCAGAAGCAAAAGATAGAAAGAAGAAAAGTAAAAGTGAAGGGCAAAGAAACCTAAGGCTAAAAGCAAAAAGGGCCACATTACAGCAAAATTCTAAAGGGGCAAAATGTGTTAGAAAGACAAGCCTGCAGGCTCTGTGCCTCAATGCGAGGAGTATTTGGAATAAGGTGGACAAATTAACTGCGCAGATAGCAGTTAACGGATATGATGTAATTGGCATCATGGAGACGTGGCTCCAGGGTGACCAAGACTGGGAACTCAACATCCAGGGGTATTCGACATTTAGGAAGGATAGACAGAAAGGAAAAGGAGGCGAGGTGGCATTGCTGGTTAAAGAGGAAATTAATGCAATCGTAAGAAAGGACATTAGCTTGGATGATGTGGAATCGGTATGCGTGGAGCTACGGAATACCAAGGGGCAGAAAACGCTAGTGGGAGACCATCAAGCAGTAGTAGTAAGGTTGGGGACAGCATCAAACAAGAAATTAGGGATGCATGCAATAAGGGTACAGCATTTATCATGGGTGACTTTAATCTACATATTGATGGGGCTAACCAAACCGGTAGCAATGCGGTGGAGGAAGATTTCCTGGCATGTATTAGGGATGGTTTTCGAGACAAATATGTCGAAGAACCAACGAGGGAGCTGGCAATCCTAGCCTGGGTGATGTGTAATGTGAAAGGACTAATTAGCAATCTTGTTGTGCAAGGCTCCTTGAGGAAGAGTGACCATAACATGGTAGAATTCTTTATTAAGATGGAGAATGACACAGTTAATTCGAAAACTAGGGTCCTGGTCTTAAGGAAAGGTAACTTCGACAGTATGAGGCGTGAATTGGCTAGAATAGACTGGCAAAGGATACTTAAAGGGTTGACGGTGGATAAGCAATGGCAAACATTTAAAGATCACACGGATGAACTTCATCACTTGTACATCCCTGTCTGGAGTAAAAAAAAACGGGGAAGGAGGCTCAACTGTGGCTAACAAGGGAAATTAAGGATAGTGTTAAAACCAAGGAAGGTGCATATAAATTGGCAAGAAAAAGTAACAAAACTGAGGACTGGGAGAA
This sequence comes from Pristiophorus japonicus, assembly GCF_044704955.1. Lineage (NCBI taxonomy): Eukaryota > Metazoa > Chordata > Chondrichthyes > Pristiophoridae > Pristiophorus > Pristiophorus japonicus. Next base: position 213,623,988 of record NC_091985.1, read on the forward strand.
ATTTAGAATTCAACAGAGGAAGACTAAGGGTTTAAATAAGAGTGGGAAAATAGAGTACGAGAGGAATCTTGCAGGGAACATAAAAACTGACTGCAAAAGCTTCTATAAATATGTGAAGAGAAAAGATTAGTGAAGACCAACGTAGGTCCCTTTCAGTCGGATTCAAGTGAACGTTTAATGGGGAACAAAGACATGACAGACCAATTGAACAAATACTTTGGTTCTGTCTTCACGAAAGAAGACACAACAATTTTCTGGAGGTACCAGGGTACCGAGGGTCTAGTGAGAAGGAGGAACTGAAGGATATCCTTATTAGGCGGGAAACTGTGTTAGTTAAATTGATGGGATTGAAGGCCGATAAATCCCCAGGGCCTGATAGTCTCCAACCCAGAGTACTTAAGGAAGTGGCCCCAGAAATAGGGAATGCATTGGTGATCATTTTCCAACAGTCTATCGAATCTGGATCAGTTCCTATGGACTGGAGGGTAGCTAATGTAACGCCACTTTTTTAAAACGGCGGGGGAGAGAAAGCGGGTAATTATAGACGGGTTAGCCTGACATCAGTAGTGGGGAAAATGCTGGAATCAATTATTAAGGATGAAATAGCAGCGCATTTGGAAACCAGTGACAGGATCGGTCCAAGTCAGCATGGATTTATGAAGGGGCATGCATTCTTGACAAATCTTCTGTAATTTTTTGAAGATGTAACTCGTAGAGTGGACAAGGGAGAACTAGTGGATGTAGTGTATTTGGACTTTCAAAAGGATTTTGACAAGGTCCCACACACGAGATTGGTGTGCAAAATCGAAGCACATGGTTTTGGTGGTAATATACTGACGTGGCTAGAGAACTGGTTGGCAGACAGGAAGCAGAGAGTCGGGATCAATGGATCCTTTTCAGAATGGCAGGCAGTGACTAGTGGAGTGCCCAGCTCTTTACAATATACATCAATGATTTGGATGAAGGACTTGAGTGTAATATCTCCAAGTTTGCAGATGACACTAAACTGGGTGGCGGTGTGAGCTGTGAGGGGGACGCTAGGAGGCTGCAGGGTGATTTGGACAGGTTAGGTGAGTGGGCAAATGCATGGCAGATGCATATAATGTGCATAAATGTGAGGTTATCCACTTAAAACGCGAAGACAGAATATTATCTGAATGGCGGCAGATTAGGAAACAGTGAGGTGCAACGAGACCTGGGTGTCATGGTTCATCAGTCATTGAAAGTTAGCATACAGGTACAGCAGGCAGTGAAGAAGGCAAATGGTATGTTGGCCTTCATAGCTAGGGGATTTGAGTATAGGAGCAGGGTAGTCTTACTGCAGTTGTACAGGGCCTTGGTGAGGCCTCACCTGGAATATTCAGTTTTGGTCTCCTAATCTGAGGAAAGATGTTCTTGCTATTGAGGGAGTGCAGCGAAGGTTCACCAGACTGATTCCCGGAATGACAGGACTGACATATGAGGAGAGACTGGATCAACTGGGCCTTTATACATTGGAGTTTAGAAGGATGAGAGGGGATCTCATAGAAACATATAAGATTCGGACAGGATGGGACAGGTTAGATGCGTGTAGACTATTTCCGATGTTGGGGAAGTGCAGAACCAGGGGTCACAGTCTTAGGATAAGGGGTAGGCCATTTAGAACTCACATGAGCAGAAACTTCTTCACACAGAGAATTGTTGAGCTGTGCAATTCCCTGCCGCAGAGGGTTGTTGATGCTAGTTCATTGGATATATTCAAGAGGGAGCTAGATATGGCCCTTACGTTTAAGGGGATCAAGGGGTATGGAGAGAAAGCAGGAAAGGGGTACTGAGGGAATGATCAGCCATGATCTTATTGAATGGTGGTGCAGGCTCGAAGGGCCCAATGGCCTACTCCTGCACCTATTTTCTATGTTTCTATGTTTCTATGTTTCAACTTTGCTCTGTAGTCTGCGGGCGGGCAAGGCAGATGCCCCGGCCGCTCTAACAGTACTTAGCTGACTACAGTTAGTAGCCATATAATCATCCAATATATGCCTTTGTTCCCTGTCTCCATTAAGTTTATAATCACTTGTACTGCAGGCAGCACCACCCAACAGGGGACTGTGAAAGATATTTGTAGCAATAATTGCCGCTCAGGGAGCTGCTTCCCTCCCCTCGACTGCCAAGAACCTTCGCGGCTCCACCAGCTCCCGCTCTGTTATCGAACAGTTTTGATTCGAAACAGAAAAAGCGCGGAGTTTTGATCCAAACTTAATGTTTGTCTCATCTGGATGTTTTATTTGAAGTGATATATTTCTCGTATTTGTTTCAAAATTATATTTAATACAGCTGACACACGATGCCACTCCCGGGATCCACTTTGCCAATTAAACCGACGAAATTCAATGTAAAATCCCATCGATTACTGGGAGTACCTTCTAAAATTGTCTCCATGCATCACATGATAGCAGCACCGTGGTGTGATGGTTTAAGCGCTCCACTCTGCATTGAAATATGTGTTTGGATGTATGTAAGCGAATCCGCTTCTTTATTGTCTCTCGAATATGAATAATTACAGAACCATCCAAGGATGTAATACTTTTGCACAAAATGTCATCACCACTCGAGTTTACAGGGGCTTTTATCTGTAACTGTAACATTCCTGCGAGGTACTGCAGCTTGGCCTGGACCAATGCAATCTCAAACTGGTGTCGGGGGCGGTAGCGATTGGGATAGCAATCGGGAGAGATGGATGGCGGACGGCTGATCTAATGTTGCCCAGATTCAAAGTTAGCCTTCGACCCCGCCCCAGCCGGTGATCCATCTGTGCTTGAGTGTCGGTGATGGTGGGGTCGCTCTCCTTTACAATTTACTTGATTGATTCCGAGTGACCCTCGGCCACAACCCCGATAACATCTGACTGAAGTAAAAACAGAAAATGCTGGAAATCTCAGCGGGTCAGGCAGCATCTGTGGGGGGAGAAACGGAGTTAATGTTTCAAGTCGATGGCCCTTCGTCAGAGCCAGCAATAGTTCAAAAAGTAACAGATTTTTAAGGAAGTGCTGGGGCCCTGAAAAGGGGAGAAGAGGATAGGTGGAAGGAACAAAATGGATGATTATATGATAGAGTGGAAGGCAGAAGGGATTTGAGATACATGGGGGATGATGGACTGAGTTGAGATGGCAATACCACAAGTTAGGAAACAAAAGCCGAGTCTAGATGGGGTGTGAATGGCGGAATAATTGCCAGCTACCATGGAAATCAGAGGGAAACACAATAAAAATACAGGAGGGGGAAAGGTTTTGTAAAAAAAAATCGAGGAAAGGGAGCAAAGTTTGGGAGAGATTATGGTCTGAAATTGTTGAACTCGATGTTGAGTCCAGAAGGCTGTAAAGTGCCTAAAGGAAAGATGAGATGCAGTTCCCAGAGCTTGCCTTGAGCTTCATTGGGGCAGTGTTGAAGGCTGAGGACGGAGAGGTCAGAGTGGGAGTGAAGAGAAGAATTATAGTGACAGGCGACCGAAGCTCGGGGTCACGCTTACGGACTGAACAGAGGTTTTCCGCAAAACAGTCAACCAATCTGCATTTGGTCTCCCCCAATGTAGAGGGGAACGTCTGACTGCAGTGTGCTGGACTGCGGGTTCTCAGTCCCTCGATATTGAGTGTGGAATGATGTAATACTTTGCACCACATGTCATCACCATTCGACTTTATAAAAATGTACTCGGGCGACATCTTAATATCTCCCTAAAATATTCTGTAAGATACACCTGCGTGCGCTGTTACTGACCTCTTGTCCCTCTCTCTTACAGCGAACCTACTGACAATCGTGATCCTTTCCTGAGGAAACTGCGGCCTTTCCAAATGTATCTCTGTCTACATGGTGGCCATGGCAACAGCAAATCTACTGGTCATGATCTTCAATGTAATAGTGTATCACATTTGTACATATCACTTTCCACATTCCGTCCTGTCCTACACTGCCGTTTGTAAGTTTATTATTTACATCAATTCGATCAGCCTGAGTATGTCGGTGTGGTATACAATCTTGTTCACAGTTGACCGATTTGTAGCTATATGTTGTCAAAAGTTTAAAAGAAAGTATTGCACAGTGAGAACGGCAGCCGCGGCTATAACAACGATCTCTGTCCTGATCTATTTACAGAGCATACCATTTTTGTTTGCCTATAAATTTCAACGAATAATTAATATCCATTGGGGTTGTCACCCCAGAATTGCCTTTTTTACTTCGCCCGCAGGCGTCGGATTCCTACAGATGCAAATTGTATTAACGACATTGTTTCTGTTGGCTCTGATATTACTGTTTAATTGATTGACAATCAGACGTATTTTAGTGGCCAGTAGAGCCCGGTGGGGACTCCGGGGTCACAGCAGTGAGAATCAGAGCGATCCCGGGATGGAGAACCGAAGGAAATCTATTATTTTATTGTTCAGTGTATCGGGCAGTTTTATAGTGTTGTGGCTGGCAGCTACGTTTAGTCCTTTAACTAGCGGACTGACAAACACCGTGCATTAACGAGGTGATTATACAGCTCCTGCATACATCGCCACAGAAACCGGATATATGCTCATGTTTTTGAGTTCATGTACAAACACGTGCATCTATGCAGCTACTGAAACTAAATTCAGAGAGGAGCTGAAGAAGGTGGTGAAATCTCCTTGGACATTGATTCTGATATTGGTTAAAAAATAAAGAATGAAACCAATGTATCCTGTCCTAACTAGAACTAAATCACAGCCCGTGTTCCAGTTTAAAATGGCCGTCTTTCTGTTCGGACGTAAATCGTTTGTTTTTGTGATAATGAACAGGTATCAGCAAACATTTCTCCCATTTTGTGCCGCACGTGTGAAGTCTGCTGCTTTCCCCGGCTGAACATTCTCGTTTCCCGCTGAAACAGCTTTCATCCCGTTCAAGATTCAAAGAGATTTCCTATAAATGCAACTTGATGTTTTAGACTAATTGATAAGAGGTTGTTTGCTGTGACTAGTCAACAGCTCCGTTATCAGCAATAACAAGATTCACAAATGGCACAGATTAACAACGCCATAACAAAGCAAACCAAGCATCGCGGTTCATTTCTATGGGGATAGAATGGAAAACAGAGAAATTATGTTGGAATGCATGGAAACGTGGTTAGACCATATGTGGAGTACTGGGCACAGCAGTGGTCACCATATTATAAAAAGAGTATACACGCACTCGAGAAGGTGCAAAAACGACTGACCAGACTAGAGTTATACCTACCAGGAAAATTTGATCAGGCTGCGGGGTGACTTTATAACGGTCTTTAAGATTATAAAACGGTTTGATAGGATAGACTTAGAGAAGATGTTTCCACTTGGGGGGAGACCAGAATTAAGAGCCATACATATGAGATATTCATTAATATTTCCAATAGAGAATTCAGGAGAAATGTATTTACCCAGAGAGTGGTGAGAATGTGGAACTCGCTATCACATAGAGCAGTTGAAGTGAATAGTATAGATGTAATGAAGGGAAGCCGGATCAGCACACGGGGGAGAAAGGGAGAGAAGGATATGTAGTTGGGGTTAAAGGAAGAAGGATGGGAGGAGGCTCCTGTGGTACATAAACTCCGGAATTAACCCGTTGGGACGAATGTCCTGTTGCTGTGCTGTAAATACTATGTAATACTATACAAAAGCAGTGGAGTCGAACATGTAGACGTCAGCGTTAACTACGTCACACCGCAAGGTCTGAAATGTCATGTTCAGTTTAATTAACAGATAACTTTTCTTTTAGCGTCTCCAAACTGCAAAAAATCTACGAACCCACGTGATGGTCCTGGATCCACGGAAACTCACGTTCCTGAGCCTCTTTAAATAGCCATGAGTAAAGGCCCACGTATCCCAGGGACACCAGCGATTTGCAAGCGCCCCTGGAATATGTGGGGGCGGCCCAACCATCCATGCATAAGGGGATTGAAACCACAGAAACATGAATGGGGATCACATAAAAGCACATTCACATAACAAATAAACAAAAAATAACATATTTAAAATTAATTAAATTACAACTTAATTAATTAAACATATAAAACATAAATGTTGCTTTTTTAAAAAGTAATTTAAATGTTTTTAAGAGGCTGAAAGTAAACGTACCTTATTTAACTGCCGTTGTATGTTTAAATAATAGATTTTTAAAACATGTGTATTACCCTTACGCTGGTAAAAGCGGGCCTTGTGTCTACTCTTACCAGGCGTACTAATTTCACGGGCAATCGTTGAGCAGCGGTTGGGGAAATAGCCCAAATCTCCGCCTGTCAATACCCTCTTCCGGGGGATGCGGATGATTTGTCAAGCGGATGCATGACGGATCACAAGTTCCAGATTTCCGCGCTTACGCTGCCACACAAAAACCCGAAACTTATGCGGCCCTTACAGGTACATATGCTCCTTGTACGCATCCGGAAGAGGCCGACATGTGTTACAATCCTGGTTATTTGTCATTCTGTAATCTTGCTCTTAATGTTGCAAGCGCTAGTACCCCCAGCAGACTCCACCCTCTTTGTCTCCTGGACAAATATAACGGAGCACTGTCTGCTGATCAGTGTCCAATGATGGAGACAGTCGGAACTTGATTTCTCAATGTGGCCTTCGACATCTTTGTTCATAAATATTTGCGAAGCATCTCAACTGGCCATTACAAAGTTGATAGGTTCGAACACGGGAATTACCCAGTCGACGCAACCAGTCCTAGTCGGCGTTTACCGAACAACCTAAAAATTATTTTCAATCACAGGGATCGGTGCTGGGACCACAACTATTTACAATATACATATATGACCTGGAAGAGGGGACAGAGTGTAGTGTAACAAAATTTGCAGATGACACAAAGATTAGTGGGAAAGCGGGTTGTGTAGAGGACACAGAGAGGCTGCAAAGAGATTTAGATAGGTTAAGCGAATGGGCTAAGGTTTGGCAGATGGAATACAATGTTGGAAAGTATGAGGCCATCCACCTTGGGGAAAAAAAACAATAAAAGGGAATATTATTTGAATGGGGAGAAATTACAACATGCTGCGTGCAGAGGGACCTGTGGGTCCTTGTGCATGAAACTCTTTTGAGTTTATCTGTGAACAAAAAAAACATTAAACCGTGCCACCCGCCCTGGATGACACAGCAGACATTTACAAGGGCCCTTTATTTTTTCTTTTTTTTGGGGTTTTTTTTTTTGGGCGCTAAAATCAATTTTTTCCAGTGCCCCCTATAAAAGGGGAGGGGACACTAAAAGCACCGGCAATTAAAACAAATTAAACTTTAAAACGTAAAATCAAATTAAAATTTGGTTGCCGGGCGTGATGATGTCCTTGTGCATGAATCCCAAAAAATTAGTTTGCAGGTGCAACAGGTAATCAGGAAGGCGAATGGAATGTTGGCCTTCATTGTGAAAAGGGATGGAGTACAAAAGCAGGGAGGTCCTTCTGCAACTGTATAGGGTATTGGTGAGGCTGCACCTGGAGTACTGCGTGCAGTTTTGGTCACCTTACTTAAGGAAGGATATACTAGCTTTGGAGGGGGTATAGAGACGATTCACTAGGCTGATTCCGGAGATGAGGGGGTTACCTTATGATGATAGATTGAGTAGACTGGGTCTTTACGCGTTGACGTTCAGAAGGATGAGGGGTGATCTTATAGAAACATTTAAAATCATGAAAGGGATAGACAAGATAGAGGCGGAGAGGTTGTTTCCACTAGTCAGGGAGACTAGAACTAGTGGACATAGCCTCAAAATATGGGGGAACCAATTTAAAACCGAGTTGAGAAGGAATTTCTTCTCCCAGAGGGTTGTGAATCTGTGGAATTCTCTGCCCAAGGAAGCAGTTGAGGCTAGCTCATTGAATGTATTCAAATCACAGATAGATAGATTTTTAACCAATAAGGGAATTAAAGGTTATGGGGAGCGGGCGGGTAAGTGGAGCTGAGTCCACAGCCAGGTCAGCCATGATCTTGTTGAATGGCGGAGCAGGCTCGAGGTGCTAGATGGCCTACTCCTGTTCCTAATTCTTATGTTCTTATGTTCTTATGATTGACCCTGTTTCTTCCAAGTATTTTGCCGCTCCCAGGAGATCACATTGAGGTCGTGATCATCTTCAAAAAAGGGGACAAGTCCGACTGCAGTATCTGCAGAGGAATCTCCCTGCTGTCGGCCACAGGAAAGTCATTGCAAGAATCCTCCTCAATCGTATTTTCCCTGTGGCTGAAGAACTCATCCCAGAATTGCAATGCGGATTCCGTCCACTAAGGGAACAACAGACATGATTTTCACCACGTGGCAACTACAAGAGAAATCTAGGGAACAGCACTAACCCTTGTACATGGCCTTCTTTGACCTCACAAAGCCTTTGACACTTTCAACTATGAGGAATTATTGAACATCCTCCTCTGTTTTGGCTGCCTTCAAAAATTTTCACCTTCCTCCGTCTGCTTCATGAAGACATGCAAGCTGTGATCCTGACCAATGGATCCACCACAGAACCAATCCAAGTCCAGACCTTGATTAAGCAAGGCTGCGTCATCACACCAATGATCTGTTCGATCTTCCTTCCTGCAATGCTGCATCTCACTCTTACCAATCTCCCCACCAGAGTGAAGCTAAATTATAGAACAGATGGGAATCTGTTCAACTTCCACCGCCTCCAGGCCAGATCCTTAGGTGTCCCATCCTATGTCATTGGACTACTGTATGCAGATGACGCTTGCATCTGCACACAACTTGGAGGCCGAAATCCAAGCCATCATCAACACCGTCACCAAGGCGTATGAGAGCAAGGGACTCACACTAAACATTTGTAAGACAAAGGTCCTCTACCAACCTGATTCCACCACACAGTACTACCACCCGATTATCAAAATCAACAGCGCAGCCTTGGACAACGTGGACCATCTTACTCTCAGCAAGAATAGACATTGATGCTGAGGTCCAACACTGCCTTCAGTATGCCAGTGCAGCCTTCAGTCGCCGGAGGAAGATCATTTTTGAAGAATAGGATCTCAAATCCGGCACCAATCTCATGGTCCACAGGGCAGTAGTGAAAACTGCATCCTATACAGCTCAGACTATATACAGCAGACACCTCAAATCGCTGGAGAAGTACCACCAGCGCTGCCTCCGCAAGATCCTGCAAATGCCCGGGCAGGACAGATACACCAACGTCAATGTTCTCGCTCAGATAACCATCCCCAGCATCGAAACATTGACTATGCTCTATCAGCTCCGTTGGGCGGCCCACATCATCCGCATGCCCGACACGAGACTCCCAAAGCAAGCGCTCTATGCGGAGCTTCGACACAGCAAGCGAGCCCCAGGTGTGTAGAGGAAACGCCTCAAGGACACGCTCAAAGCCTCCTTTAGAAAGTGCAACATCCCCACCGACTCCTGGGACTCCCTGGCCCAGGAACGCCCAAAATGGAGGAAGAGCATCCGGAACGGCACTGATCATCTCGAGTCCCATCGCCAAGAACAAGCAGAAACGAAGCATAATCAGCGGAAGGAGCCTGCGTCAACCCAGGCTCTGTATCCACCCTTTCCTTCAACCACTGTCTGCCCCACCTGTGACAGAGACCGTAATCCTGCATTGGACTCCTCAGTCACCTGAGAACTCACTTTTATAGTGGAAGCAAGTCATCCTCAACTCCGAGGGACTGCGATGATGACATTGAGCTAGAAAGTACTGATGCTACAAGCATGTGCACTCAGGATGGATGGGCCAGCTGGTCTTTTCCTTGGCCAGCATGTTCTTGCAACACCTCTAAAACTTTAACAGTATGAATTATCCTTGCAATTTTCTCGGGGTCGTGTTCTCTGACCGTGGATCACATCCACGTGGCTTCTTTCTACCCCGCTCCAGGCGTGGATGCTACCTTTGTGCATGAGTAACCAGAAGTAAGGTCAATACCCAGGATCAATTCTGAATGGAGCACCTCACAGCTGCAGCGTTAGAGTCTGAAGCGTCAAGTTGATTGGACGATGTAGCTCAGCCCTCTGTTGATTTGGCTGCTGCTTCACAGCGGTCAGTGTACGCGCTCTCCTTAGTCACATCACCATTCAATAAATGCTCACTGTTTGATCTGTCGGAGAACAGTTTTGTATTCTATGCTTATCAAAGGAAGACTTGCATTGATGGAGCGCCTTGGACGAGCTCAGGACATCCTAAAGAATTTTACAGTCAATTAATTAATTTTGAGGTGCGTTACTGACGTTGTGCAGGAAATGTGGCAGCCAATTTGCATAAGCATATTTCCACAATATGATAATGATCAGATAATCTGTTTTAATTCTATTGCTGAAGACACGGGGGCAGAACTCAACTGCTGTTCTTCACAATAGTTCCATGGGATATTTAACTCCAGCCAAGAGGTCAAAGGGGGCATCGAGTTAACTTCGCTTCGGACAGTCTCCCGTCCACTAGATAGTGTGTTGAAGTTTCTGGAGTGTGGATTGAAACGACATCCTGCTAACTTAAAATCGCTATTTCTAACACAGTGCCACGGCTGGCACTGCATCTACAGCGATCATCGCTGTGTAATGGCAAACCATTGATTAATCCCCATTCCCACACACCCACATGGTCCCCAGGTGCAGTCTGAAAACCGTACATCCTGTCCTTTTAGAAAAAAAATGAATAAAGGCCGAGAGAGATTGCTGCATATTAAAATAAGAATAAAAGATCATGTGGGACTCGGTGTCAGTAAATATGAGCTGGAATGTTTGTAAATGATTTGATATTAATTACTCTGTTAAAGAGCAATCTGGGCGAAGTGGAAGAGTAGAGGGATTGCGGGTGCAAGGGAATGTCCAAATGACCGTAAAAGCAGATCCTCAACTGGAAATTATTAACGAATGGATTACTGGGATTTACGGAACAGCTGTAGATTATAAAAGTACAGTTGTATACACAGATGTACAACATAAAAGTAATTCTGTACATAACAGTTGAGAACATCATGCCGTTTTGGGCTCCACACATTAGGAAGGTTATTGCAGCGATAGCATGGGGGAATTTGATGGAGATGTTTAAAATTATTTTTAAAAATTATTGTACTGAGTAAATAGATGGGATTTTCTAATTTGTTCAAGAGGCTGCAACGATAGGACATAGATATCAGATTTAATGCTCGGAATTAAGACAGAAAGAGTTGACGGGGATACTGCTGTTGATGCTATGTATATGGATAGTCAAAAGTTGCTTGATAAAGTACCCCATAATAGACTTGCGAGCAATATCAAAGCCCATGGGATTAAAGAGACAGTGGCATTACTGTGTGGAGAAGAAATCAGCTATGGAACAAAAAAACAGTGAGTAGGGTTGAAAGTTCCTATTCAGACTGGAGGGAATTATGCAGTGGTTTCCCCTATGGTTTGGTGTTGAGACCACTGCTAATTTTGATATATATATATATATATATTATATGACCTGGACATGGTACACAAGTGACGGCAGGATATCAATGTTCACAGATGATACGGAACTCTATCAAACCTAGTGTGTGGAGGTTTGTAATATACTTAAATAGGTCACAGACAGACTGCTAAGGTGAACAGACATGCAGCAGTAATATTTAACGTGGAAAAGTGTGAATTGATTTATTTGGCTGGTAAGAATGCAGAAAGGCAATATAAACTACATGGTACAACTAACTTAAAGGGGGTGAAGAAAGAAAGCAACCTGACGATTTATGTACATATGTCTTTGAAGGTGGCAGGACAATTTGAGAAGTCTGTTAAAAAGGCACACTGGATCCTTGGCTTTATAAAGAGAGGCATGGAGTACAAAACCAAGGCATATGCTAATCTCTTCAAAAACACTGCCTAGGACTCAGGAGTATTGTGGCCAGTTCTGGGGCCCACATTTTAGGGACCATACGAAGACCATAGAATGCATGCAAAGGCGATTTACAAGAATGGTACCAGGAATGAATTAATTTAGTTATGTGGCGATACTAGAGAAACTGGGTGGTTGTACTTGGTGTAGAGAACGTTCAGGTGAGATACTAATAGAGGTGTTTAAAATCATCAGGCGATTCTAAAGAATAAATAAGGAGAAACTGTTTCCAGTGGCCGAATTAACATAAGGATACAGATTTAAGATAATTGTCAAAAGAACCAGAGGTGACCCGAGTAAATAGTTGCTTCGACAGCATTGTGTTATGATCTAGGATGAACTGCCTGAAAGATTGGTGGAAGCAGATTCAATTATATTTTTCAAAAAGGAGTTAGGTACATACTTGAAGGAGAACATTTTCCAGAGCTAATGAGGAAAGAGCAAGCTAGTGGAATTGGATGAATAGTGTTCGAAAGAGCAGGCACATGAATAATGGGCCGAGTGTTCTCTGTCTGTGCTATATTGTTCTACGATTCAATGCAATTTTCTTGTAGCGTTGTGAGGCTGTGGACTTCTCAACTAGATTTAGGGACCGAAATTGCCCCTTTTTTGCGCTCCATTAGCACTACTGGGGGCACTAACGGGCACAATGGTATTATCAGCCGGTGGACGGGTGCGTGTGCCCCCTGGGAAATTGCCCCTGAATTTTGTGGTGTGCTGTCCCGGCAGCACAGCACACTGCGACTAGCGCCTTGGATGGTCATCCATAACTGACTGTTAACTGACCTGTGAAATGGCCCTGCAAAAGTATTCAGTTGTATAAAACTCTGACCAGTGGTTCAGGAATAAGCCCAATTGCATCTTCTCATGGTAACTTTGATAGGCAGTAACTGACAATATTTGAGAATAAATTTCAAAATGTCAATGTCGGAGAATAGATTAGTTAGTTGGTTGAAGTAAAGTGAGCTAAAGTGATATGGGATCTGAGTGAGCACATATAATTCTAAATACTGCTCATGGATAAACTGTACAGAATGGTTGGGCCTATTCCACATTGAAACTATTATGTGATTCTGACTTAGGACCCCTTGTTCTTGGGGGGAGGCATTGTTTGCTCCCTTTGAATTAGCACTTTGGTACTCTCAAAATATATTTGGATTTGAGCAATCACAGAAAACAAAGCAGACACAGTGCTCAGGGAATGTAGGAAACAGTCGGGAGTTCGTTGGTGAGGCGTGAGTCCGGGGATCAGCAGAGGCCTATAAAAGGCCGCGAGAGGCGTCGGGAGTTCGTTGGAGAGGCGTGAGTCCGAGGATCAGCAGAGGCCTATAAAAGGCCGCGAGAGGCGTCGGGAGTTCGTTGGTGAGGCGTGAGTCCGGGGATCAGCAGAGGCCTATAAAAGGCCGCGAGAGGCGTCGGGAGTTCGTTGGTGAGGCATGAGTCTGGGGATCAGCAGAGGCTATAAAAGGCCGCGAGAGGGAGAAGGCAAAAAAGAAGTAGAAAGAAACAGAAAGGTGACGTCACAGCCTAGGGGGTAAGTGATTAGCTGGTGATTGGTGAGTAGTATTTATTTTTCTTTTTTATATTAGTCAGTAACTTTTAACATTGTTGTTGCCAATTTAAGTGTATCTGAGGGTTAAGTCATGGCAGGTGAGCTCGATCGGGTGTTATGCTCCTCCTGTACCATGTGGGAACTTAGGGACACTTCCGGTGTCCCTGACGACTACGTGTGCGGGAAGTGTATCCGCCTCGAGCTCCTGACGGTCCGCGTTGCGGAGTTGGAGCTGAGGGTGGATTCACTCTGGAGCATCCAAGATGCTGAGAATGACGTGAGTAGCACGTGTAGCAAGTTGGTCGTACCACAGGAGAAGGGTCCACAGTCATATAGGGAATGGAAGACCAGCAGGAAGAGTAGTGCAAGGAAGGTAGTGCAGGGGTCCCCTGTGGTCATCCCCCTGCAAAACAGATACACTGCTTTGAGTACTGTTGGAGGGGAGGACTCATCAGGGGAGGGCAGCAGCAGCCAAGTTCATGGCACCGTGGCTGGCTCTGTTGCACAGAAGGGCAGGAAAAAGAGTGGGAGAGCGATAGTGATAGGGGATTCAATGGTGAGGGAATAGATAGGCATTTCTGCGGCCGCAATCGAGACTCCAGGATGGTATGTTGCCTCCCTGGTGCAAGGGTCAAGGATGTCTCGGAGCGGGTGCAGGACATTCTGAAAAGGGAGGGAGAACAGCCAGTTGTCGTGGTGCACATTGGTACCAACGACATAGGTAAAAAAAAAAGGATGAGGTTCTACGAAACGAATTTAAGGAGCTAGGAGCTAAATTAAAAAGTATGACATCAAAAGTAGTAATCTCGGGATTGCTACCAGTGCCACGTGCTAGTCGGAGTAGGAATCGCAGGATAGCGCAGATGAATACGTGGCTTGAGCAGTGGTGCAGCAGGGAGGGATTCAAATTCCTGGGGCATTGGAACAGGTTCTGGGGTGGGTGGGACCAGTACAAACCGGACGGTCTGCACCTGGGCAGGACCGGAACCAATGTCCGAGGGGGGTGTTTGCTAGTGCTGTTGGGGAGGAGTTAAACTAATATGGCAGGGGGATGGGAACCAATGCAGGTAGACAGAGGGAGACAAAAAGGAGGGAAAAGCAAAAGACAGAAAGGAGATGAGGAAAAGTGGAGGGCAGAGAAACCCAAGGCAAAGAACAAAAAGGGCCACTGTACAGCAAAATTCTAAAAGGACAAAGGGTGTTAAAAAAAACAAGCCTGAAGGCTTTCTGTCTTAATGCAAGGAGTATCCGCAATAAGCTGGATGAATTAACTGTGCAAATAGATATTAACAAATATGATGTGATTGGGATTACGGAGACATGGCTCCAGGATGATCAGGGCTGGGAACTCAACATCCAGGGGTATTCAACACTCAGGAAGGATAGAATAAAAGGAAAAGGAGGTGGGGTAGCATTGCTGGTTAAAGAGGAGATTAATGCAATAGTTAGGAAGGACATTAGCTTGGATGATGTGGAATCTATATGGGTAGAGCTGCAGAACACCAAAGGGCAAAAAACGTTCGTGGGAGTTCTGTACAGACCTCCAAACAGTAGTAGTGATGTTGGGGAGAGTATCAAACAGGAAATTAGGGGTGCATGCAATAAAGGTGCAGCAGTTATAATGGGTGACTTTAATATGCACATAGATTGGGCGAGCCAAACTGGAAGCAATACGGTGGAGATGCATTTCCTGGAGTGTATAATGGATGGTTTTCTAGACCAATATGTCGAGGAACCAACTAGGGTGGATGTCATCTTAGACTGGGTGTTGTGTAATGAGAGAGGATTAATTAGCAATCTCATTGTGCGAGGCCCCTTGGGGAAGAGTGACCATAATATGGTGGAATTCTGCATTAGGATGGAGAATGAAACAGTAAATTCAGAGACCATGGTCCAGAACTTAAAGAAGGGTAACTTTGAAGGTATGAGGCGTGAATTGGCTAGGATAGATTGGCGAATGATACTTAAGGGGTTGACTGTGGATGGGCAATGGCAGACATTTAGAGACCGCATGGATGAACTACAACAATTGTACATTCCTGTCTGGCGTAAAAATAAAAAAGGGAAGGAGGCTCAACCGTGGCTATCAAGGGAAATCAGGGATAGTATTAAAGCCAAGGAAGTGGCATACAAATTGGCCAGAAATTGCAGCGAACCCGGGGACTGGGAGAAATTTAGAACTCAGCAGAGGAGGACAAAGGGTTTGATTAGGGCAGGGAAAATGGAGTATGAGAAGAAGCTTGCAGGGAACATTAAGGCGGATTGCAAAAGTTTCTATAGGTATGTAGAGAAAAGGGTTAGTAAAGACAAACGTAGGTCCCCTGCAGTCAGAATCAGGGGAAGTCATAACGGGGAACAAAGAAATGGCAGACCAATTGAACAAGTGCTTTGGTTCGGTATTCACTAAGGAGGACATCAACAACCTTCCGGATATAAAAGGGGTCAGAGGGTCTAGTAAGGAGGGGGAACTGAGGGAAATCTTTATTAGTCGGGAAATTGTGTTGGGGAAATTGATGGGATTGAAGGCCGATAAATCCCCAGGGCCTGATGGACTGCATCCCAGAGTACTTAAGGAGGTGGCCTTGGAAATAGTGGATGCATTGACAGTCATTTTCCAACATTCCATTGAATCTGGATCAGTTCCTATGGAGTGGAGGGTAGCCAATGTAACCCCACTTTTTAAAAAAGGAGGGAGAGAGAAAACAGGGAATTATAGACCGGTAAGCCTGACCTCAGTCGTGGGTAACATGATGGAATCAATTATTAAGGATGTCATAGCAGTGCATCTGGAAAAAGGTGACATGATAGGTCCAAGTCAGCATGGATTTGTGAAATGGAAATCATGCTTGACAAATCTTCAGAATTTTTTGAGGATGTTTCCAGTAAAGTGGACAAGGGAGAACCAGTTGATGTGGTATATTTGGACTTTCAGAAGGCTTTCGACAAGGTCCCACACAAGAGATTAATGTGCAAAGTTAAAGCACATGGGATTGGGGGTAGTGTGCTGACATGGATTGAGAACTGGTTGTCAGACAGGAAGCAAAGAGTTGGAGTAAATGGGTACTTTTCAGAATGGCAAGCAGTGACTAGTGGGGTACCGCAAGGTTCTGTGCTGGGGCCCCAACTGTTTACATTCTACATTAATGATTTAGACGAGGGGATTAAATGTAGTATCTCCAAATTTGCGGATGACACTAAGTTGGGTGGCAGTGTGAGCTGCGAGGAGGATGCTATGAGGTTGCAGAGTGACTTGGATAGGTTAGTTGAGTGGACAAATGCATGGCAGATGAAGTATAATGTGGATAAATGTGAGGTTATCCACTTTGGTGGTAAAAACAGAGAGACAGACTATTATCTGAATGGTGACAGATTAGGAAAAGGGGAGGTGCAACGAGACCTGGGTGTCATGGTACATCAGTCATTGAAGGTTGGCGTGCAGGTACAGCAGGCGGTTAAGAAAGCAAATGGCATGTTGGCCTTCATAGCGAGGGGATTTGTTTACAGGGGCAGGGAGGTGTTGCTACGTTGTACAGGGCCTTGGTGAGGCCACACCTGGAGTATTGTGTACAGTTTTGGTCTCCTAACTTGAGGAAGGACATTCTTGCTTTTGAGGGAGTGCAGCGAAGATTCACCAGACTGATTCCCGGGATGGTGGAACTCACCTATCAAGAAAGACTGGATCAACTGGGCTTGTATTCACTGGAGTTCAGAAGAATGAGAGGAGACCTCATAGAAACGTTTATAATTCTGACGGGTTTAGACAGGTTAGATGCAGGAAGAATGTTCCCAATGTTGGGGAAGTCCAGAGCCAGGGGTCACAGTCTAAGGATAAGGGGTAAGCCATTTAGGACCGCGATGAGGAGAAACTTTTTCACCCAGAGAGTGGTGAACCTGTGGAATTCTCTACCACAGAAAGTAGTTGAGGCCAATTCACTAAATATATTCAAAAGGGAGTTAGATGAAGTCCTTTCTACTCGGGGGATCAAGGGGTATGGCGAGAAAGCAGGAAGTGGGTACTGAAGTTGCATGTTCAGCCATGAACTCATTGAATGGCGGTGCAGGCTAGAAGGGCTGAATGGCCTACTCCTGCACCTATTTTCTATGTTTCTATGTTTCTATGTAAAGGCGGTACAGATAGGAAACAGTAAGCATAGATAAAAGGAAACCGGAATAACAATAATCACACGGAAAGTGAAACAGTAAACATAGGGAACAGTAGGCATAGATAAAAGAAAACTGGAATAACAATAATCACAGGGAAAGGGAAACAGTAAACATTGGAAGGAAGGAAACATAGGAAATAGAAAACAAGTAATGTCGGAAACAGGACACTAAGATAACACTAAACATAGGAAATAAGAAAAGTCATAAGCAATAAACATAGTTAACTAGAAACATCCTAACAGGAAACGAAATAATCAGTAAATAAAAAAAAACATACATGAAACATAGAAAAGGGGAAACGAAGGTAGGACAAAGTAAACATAGGAAACAGGAGACGCAGTAAACAGGAAACAGAGGAACAGGAGTACGCCATTCAAACTTTCGTGTTTGTTCCCCATTCAGTAGCATCGTGGTTAATCTGCAATCAACTCCATTTAATCGCCTTTTCTCAATACCACTCAATACCCTTACCTACAAAAACGTTATCGATGTCACTCTTGAAAACCATTGGATCTTGGAAACGGTTGTCATTCGGAAATTATGAGAGAGAAAAGCGAGCAACATTTTTCCCCAGAAGGTTACAAAATAGCAGTGATTATGTATAAATGCATTTCATGGAGGGAGGGAGGTTAGCGAGGGCATCCTTTGTGGTTTGGAGTATGGAAATATTAAAGGCATTTAAGAGGTTTTCAGCAAGGACGGCCTGAGGTAGTTGTAATGTAATGTTACAGTACAATAACCACCACTAATGGTACAGTAGAGTCATGAACAATGGTAGAGAGTTACCACCAGTACCGTAGAGTAGAGAAATAATGTTGGCAGTTAAACGTGCAAGTTCCAAAAGACATTCAGTCCTCAAAATGGTTAATCTCTGCCATTTCACCAGTGCGCCATACCAGTGGAAAAGCAATTCCATTGGGTATTTTTTATTGCAATTCAATAAAGCTACTCGAAATTACTGTTGGTGACAATACTCCAACATTATGAGTGCTAACTTTTGCATTACTGGTGCCTGCCTCGTTAGTGACATTACTGTTATTAACTCTATGCTAATATTAAGGATGACGTCCCTACTCTAACATTACCAGTGGTGATCTTAGTCTAATACAACAGATGGTTTACTGTACTCTAATATTACTTGTGGCGATCCCTTCTCGAACATTACTGGTGATAACTCTATTCTAGCATTATTTGAGGTTAACCGTATACTAACATTATTGGTGGTGAATTACTGCAACATCTTTGATGGTGGCACAACTCTAACATAGCTGGCGATTACTCTATTCTAACATTACTGGTGATGAATCTACTCTAACATTACTGGTGGAGATCCGGCTCTAACATTACTGGTGATGACTCTATTCTAACATTACTGGTAATGACTCTACTCTAACATTACTGGTGATGAATCTAGTCTAACATTACTGCTGGTGACCCTACCCTATTTTATTAGTGGCGATTCTACTCGAACATCACTGGTGGTGATCCTAATCTAACATTACTGGTGGTGATCCTAATCTAACATTACTGGTGATGATCCTACTCTAACATCACTGGTGGTGACCCTACTCTAACATTACTTGTCCCAGGTGTCCCAACACTAATGTTAATGATAGCGACCCTAAAATAACGTTACAGGTAGTGACGCTACCTCAACTTTGCTGAAGCTATTCTAACATTACCGGTGATGATGACATTCTAACATTACTTATGGTGATCAATATAGTAATGGTGTTGGCGCTAGGTGATGTTAATGGACGTAGTGTGCGGCTGTCTCTGCCAGGCAGAAGATCTGTATCAGAAACTCAGCTCAGAGTTGAACACAACAACAAGGTGGAAACAACCTGACTCAGCTTGAGATACTGAATGTGTATCAGAACACGAATGTTGATAACGACTTGGTGCAGGCTGGGGCACAGGTTGCGGAGCAGGATGGAGTGAGTGCCGAGGGACGGGACTGTGGGGCGTGACCAAAGCAGTTGATTCCTCAGGATGTCTGCAAAATTTGTATCATCACAATCTGCAGTAAGGCCATCAGCTATATAGTGGTAAATCAGAATAAACAGCAGAAATGTGACAGTGTAATTACCACCAGTATTGTTAGAATACCGTCAATATCAATAATGTCACGTATCGAACTTACTCGAGCATTTGGCAGAAAAAAAAGAAAGCAAAGTATTTCTAAATGCTTAGCGATTGGAGAATGTTGGTATTCAGAGGGACCTATGGGTCCTTGTAAACGAAACTCTGAAATTTAACTTGCAGGTACAGCAAGGAATCAAGGAAGAAAATGGCATGTTGGCCTTTATTACAAAGGGATTTGAGTATAAGAATAATGATGTCTTACTGCAATCAGATAGGAAAATGGACACCACCAGTCATGTTAGAGTCGGGTCACCACCAGAAATGTTGGAGTAGGGTCACCTCAATAATGTTACGGTAGGGTCACCACAAGTAATGTTAGAGCAGGATCACCATGCGTAATGTTACAGCAGGGACACCACGAGTAATGTTCGAGAAATGTAAATACCAGTAATGTTAGAGTAGGAGCGCCATCATTAATGTTATTGTACAATCACTATCATTAATGTTGGAGTAGGGTCACCAACATTAACGTTCATATAGGGTCACAACCAGTAAGGTTAGAGCAGGATTACCACTGGTAATGAGTAGAGTCACGGCCAATAAGGTTGGAGTAGTATCACCAACAGTTATGTTACATAAGGGTCACCAGCAGTAATATTGGAATAGATTCTCTCGCAGTAATGTTACAGTAGAGTCACCACCAGTAATATTGGAGTAGGGTCAACATCAGTAATGTTAGATTAAGGACACCACTCGTATTGTTCAATGGAATATTGGCCTTTATTGCAAATGTGATGGAATATAAAAGCAGGGAAGTGTTGCTACAGTTGTGCAGGATATTGGTTGAGGCCACACCTGGAATACCGCGTGCAGTTTTGGTTTCCATATTTACGAAAGGATATACTTGCTTTGGAGGCAGTTCAGAGAAGGTTCACAAGGTTGATTCCGGAGATGAGGCGGTTCGCCTATGAGGAATGGTTGAATATGTTGGGCCGTGTACTCATTGGAATTCAGTAGAATGAGAGGTGATCTTATCGAAATGTATAAGATTATGAGGGGGCTTGACAAGGTGGATGCAGAAAGGATGTTCCACTGATAGGGAAGTCTAGAACTAGAGGGCATAATCTTAGAATTAGGGGCCACCCATTTAAAACTGAGATGAGGAGAAATGTCTTCTCTCAGAGGGTTGTGGAACTGTGGAATTCGCTGCCTCAGAGAGCTGTGGACGCTGGGATATTGAATAAATTTAAGACAGAAATAGACAATTTCTTAAACGATAAGGGAATAAGGGCTATGGAGAGCGGGCTGGGAAGTGGATCTGAGTCCATGATCGGATCAGCCATGACCGTATTAAATGGCGGAGCAGGCTCAAGGGGCCATTTGGCCTACTCCTCCTTCTATTTCTTATGTTTTTATGTTCTTATAGTAATGTTAGAGTAGAGGCTCCACCAACAATGTTAGTGTAGGGTCAGCACCTGTAATGTAAATGTAGGATCACCAGTGGTAATGATAGAATAAGGTCACCTCAATTAATTATAGAGTAGAGTCACCACCAGTAATGTTCGCGTGGATTCACCGCCAGTAATGTTAGATTATAGGGTCAAGATCAATGATGATAGATTAGAGTCAATACCAATAATGAGAGAGTATTATCAACACCAGTAATTTTAGAATAGCGTCAATACGACGATTAATAAACACATAAGAACATAAGAAATAGGAGCAGGAGTAGGCCATATGGTCCTTCGAGCCTGCCCCGCCATTTAATACGATCTTGGCTGATCCGATCATGGATTCAGGTCCACTTTCCTGCCCGCTCCCCATAGTCCCTTATTCGCTTATCGGTTAAGAAACTGTCTATCTGTGTCTTAAATGTATTCAGTGACCAAGTTTCCACAGCTTTCTGAGGCAGTGAATTCCACAGATCCACAACCTTCTGAGAAAATAAATTTCTCCTCATCTCAGTTTTAGATTGGTGGCCCCGTATTCTAAGATTATACCTTCTAGTTCTAGTCTCCCCAATCAGTGGAAACATTCTCTTTGCATCCACCTTGTTAAGCCACCTCATAATCTTATACTTTTCGATAAGATCACTTATTAATCTTCTGAATTCCAATGAGTAGAAGCCCAACCTAATCAACCTTTCCTCATAAGTCAATCCCCTCATCTCCAGAATCAACCTAGTGAACCTTCTCTGAACTGCCTCCAAAGCAAGTATATCCTTTCGTAAATATGGAAATCAAAACTTCACGCAGTATTCCAGGTGTGGCCGCACTAATACCCTGTATAACTGTAGCAACACTTCCCTGCTTTTATACTCCTTCCCCTTTTCAATAAAGGCCAAGTTTCCATTGGCCTTCTTGATCACTTGCTGTACCTGCATACTAACCTTTTGTGTTTTCTGCACAAGTACGCCCAGGTCCTGCTGTACTGCAGCACTTTGCAATCATTCTCTATTTAAATAATAACTTGCTCTTGCTTGATTTTTTTCTGCCAACATGCATGACCTCACACTTTCCAACATTATATTCCATCTGCCAAATTTTTGCCCAACAAAATGTTGAGTAGATTCTCCACCAGTAATTTTAGAATAGGATCAGCACTATTACGGTTATATTTGGGTCGATGTCACCTATGTGAAAGTAGCGTCTCCACCAGTAACATTGGAGCAGACTCACCAACAGTGATGTTATTCTACAGTCACCACCAGTAATATTAGAGTAGCGTCACTACCAGTAATGTTATATTTAGGTCTCCATCACTAATATTAGAGTTACGTCATCCCCAGTAATGTTAGAGTAGAGTCAGCACCATTAATGTTGAAGTAGTGCCCCTCCACAAATAGTGCTAGTTTGGTTCAATATCAGTAATGATAGATTAGTGTCAATAACAGTACGGTCAGAGTATAATCGACAGCATTAACATTACAGTCCAATCGCCATTTGCAATGATAGAGTTGGGCAAATACCAATAACGTTAGATAGAAAAACAGAAAATGCTGGGAATCTCAGTGGGTCAGGCAGCATCTGTGGAGAGAGAAACAGAGTCATCGGCCTTTCGTCATTGACCTGAAATCTTAACGCTGAGGGTGTTGGGATGGCGAGTTGGTGGTCGTTGGGGCCGAAAGTCAGAGGGCCTTGTGGCCGAGAGTCGGAGGGCCTTTGGACTTCGAGTGAGAGAGGCTGGAAGCGAGAGAGGCTAGGGAAGAGAGAGACAGGGTGTATTGGAGGGGAGAGAGGGAACTCAGGAAAGATGGGTCAAGTTCTTCCAACCCCCTAAACAGGACATCGTTGGAGTGGATGATATCTAGAAGTCACGACACTGTCAATATTTACTTCATACCCAATAAACCTCTTCACAATCCATGCACATTGCGCGATCTATGGAGGGAGAGCGAAGATGTATTTGCGCTTGGGTAAGGCACTTCTGCTGGGGGAGGCATTGACTTGGACTTGGGTCCGGGACTTTGGCTGGGGGAGGGAAGTACTTGGACTGGGGTATGTGACTTTGGCTGGCGGTTACTGTCTTCTGGGGAGCTCTGTCCTCTGTCGCTTCAGGAAGTCAATGTGAATCGAGTTAGAATTTGCAAAGTGCGTGGGACTTTGGGGTGGGCGGATCCAGTGACACATTCCTGTGAAACTTCAGGGTGTGGCTTATCCTCCATGGCGACCAATCAGAAATAAGGGGTGGGGGCGCTTGGCCGGTTTTGCAGTACAAATAAGTGCGTTTTGCTTTTGTATCAGCTGGTAATGTTAGAGTAGAGTCATCACCAGTAATGTTGGAGTAGAGTCATCACCAGTCATGTTGGAGTAGGGTCACCACCAGTAATGTTAGAGTCAGGTCACCAGCAGTCATGCAAGAGCAGAGTCACCACTAGTAGTGTTAGATTATATTATGAACACACTCAGAGGAATGTGTCACTGGATCCACCCATCCCAAGGTCACCATTAGGACTGTTAGAGTAGGATCACCAGCAGTAATGTTGGAGTAGGGACACCACTAATAATGTTAGCGAATTGTCAATACCAATATTGTTAGAGTTGTATCACCACCAGCAAGGTTTAGTGGTGATCCTTTTTATAATGCGGCGACCAGTACTGCACACAATACTCCAGCTGTGGCCAGCTGTGGCCTAACTAAAGAATTATACAATTTAAGCATAACCTCCCTGCTATTATATTCTATGCCTCGGCCAATAAAGGCAAGCCTTCCGTATGCCTTCTTAACCATCTTATCCACCTGGCCTGCTACTTTCAGGGAATCTGTGGACCAATGGTGGAGCTTTGGAGGCGTGGCCTATTCCCTTGGAGCTCTGTTGCTGTGAGACAAGGAACTCCATGCTGTTGCTCCTGCCTGGAAAGCCTGGAGTGAGCCCTGTGAAACAGCCCAGGAAGAGGAGTAAGGGGCTTTCTACAATTCCAATTCATCCAGAGGGAGAGGAGGAGAGCAAAAAATTCAACAACTTTTAATACTGCTACAAAGAGTTGGAGAGAGGGGGAAAAAGAACAACAATTATCTAGTGTGGAAGGAGGGAAAGACTTAATCATCAAGAGGTGGGTGTATTTTGGTGCATTCCCCTAAAGACTTTGTTGTGTCGGTGGGGGGAGGAAAGAAGACCATTTCGAGGGCCGGAACATCGCGGGGTGTGTGTGTGTGTGGAAGTGTGTGTGGGGGTCTGGCCCACAACTAGGCCTCACACCACTGAAGCACCCCTCCCCCATTGCCTAGCCTGGGATAGCTGGAGCTACCTGGCTGAAGAACTATTAATTACCCTATTTAACATCGTTGGGAGTGTGTGCCTGGGTGGCTCCAGCTGCCCCAGGTGAAGACATCTTCTCCCCCCACCCGAAGACCGTCTACAAAGACTGTGTTTTTTTGCCTTTCCATCATCTGGGGAGTGCACCCCAAGAAACACCCACCCATCGCTGTGAGGGGAGACCTGCCCTCACAGCTTCCCTCTTTCCCACCCCCCTCACTCTTTCTCTGTCAATCTCTGACTCTCCCCTCTCTCTCTGAGAGGCCCTTTCTCCTAATTGAAAAAACAATTAAGACAACTGAGCAGAGGGAGCAAGGCCCCTCCCCAATTGTCAACCAGGGGAGAGGTGTGCCTCATTGAGAGCTCCTCTGCTCACACACTTAAACGAGGCCAATTAAGAACATTAAGGCCTGTGACTTTGGGGTGGGTGTAGCCCTTAAAGAGACCCCGTGATGGCGACCCCATCCACGCCAGTGGCGGGGCCAGCAAAGACATATGCGCAGGCGGCGTCCACATCCACGGTGCCTCCTGCGCCTCCTGCTGCCCTGCCACCTTTCAGATTAATAACAAAGAAACACGGGGTCAAGAGCTACACTCACCCCACAATGAGCATTGAGGAGTGTGTGCGGGCGAGGGCTGGGGTAGTCGGCCCCTCGGCCATTGTCGCAGCCTCCAAGATGTCTGGGAAGGCGGTGTTCTTCCTGGGGTCAGAGCGGGCGGTGTCCCTGGCCCTTGAAAAAGGGCTCACGGTGGGCGGGACGTTCCTGCCAGTGGACCCTCTCGAGGCCGCCGCGCAGAGGGTCATCCTTTCAAACGTCCCGCCCTTTGTTCCCGCTGAGTTCCTTCTCCCTCACCTACACCAACTGGGGGAGGTAAGGTCAGGGATAAACCCCATACCGCTCGGTCTCAGGGAGAACAGCCTGCACCATGTGTTCTCCTTCCGCCGCCAGCTTTTTGTCCGGCTGGCATGGGAGGAGACGACAGAGGGTAATTTTAATGTGGTGCACGAGGGGACTGCCTATCGCGTCTTCTGGACATCGGACGGCGTGCGGTGCCATGCCTGTAGGGAGGTGGAGCACGTTCGCAAGAACTGCCCCGCCTCCAAGGCCGCCAAACCACCGAAGGCGGCCAAGGCTGGCGCCGCCGCCACCCCTTTCCCTAGTTGCGTCCACGTGCCAGTTGCTGTAGGTGCGCGGGCATCGTCGGGGGCCTTTGTTTTCACGGCCTCTGGCGGGGGGGAAGGGAGAGCGTCTGATCGGAAAGAAGGCGCGGAGGAAGGCGAAACATCTCGAGGCGTGTCCCCTCAGTGCGCCAGACAATTTGATCACTGCGCTCAGCCCAACCCTGTCACCGGCGATCGCGGGGTGCCCTGAGCCCGTGCCCGAGCCCTCGACCAATATCACAGAGGGGCTCGGGCGCGGACAAGATAAGAAAAAGGGGGGAGTGGAGCGGGAGGCCTCGGCAGACATGGAGGTCTCCCTGCCTCTGCGGCCCCCCAGGAACAAAAGGAGGCGCCGCTCTAATGAGGCAGAGGGCGAACAACATCCCTCCGCGGAGCAGTTGGTGTCCGCCGCGTGTCCCACATCCCCCACCAGCGCCTCCAAACTGCGCCGTAGGCGAGAGGAGTCTGTTCCCGGGGAGGGTGAGACAGTCGAGGCTGCCGAGTCTCTGCCTCCCAGGAATGGCGTGGAAGATCTACCTGTCGTGGGGGGTGTGGGGCCAGCGGAGGAATGCGTAGCCGCCGGGTCGTGCGTCCCGGGGACTGAAGCGGGCGGGTCCGAAAAGGCCGAACCTGAGCCCGCCCAGCCTTCATCCAATTTCCCCCGGGACTTGCACGACTCGGCAGAAAATGAAAATTTAAAATTTTTTAATATACATCCACAAGGTGGGCCGGGGTTGGCGGCGGGGAGGGGGAAGAACACCAACCCTCGCCCCCTACTTTGGAGCTGGGGAACTTGGAGGACCTGGAGAATTTCCTAAACCAGGTCTCTCCGTGTTCCCCGGTTCCTGGGGCGGAGGAGGAACCCCTTCCGCTGTCGCTTCCTGACCCGGCACCACTTTTAAAAGAGCCCAGTGGGGACTCCTCTGCCGACGATCCTGGAGGTGGGATCGGGGCAGAGCCAGGGACGGATGGAGCGGCCGGGCCGTTTGCCATACCTCGTGCGTTCGACGGGCCGGCTGCTGGCGGCGACCTCCCGGAGGGGAACGGGGACTCGGTGGGGGATGAGGGAGAAGATCTCGAGTCCATCGCCAGTGAGGTGGTGGATCTCCTCGTGCCCGCCGCTGAGTCCTCCCTCATTCCTGTAAAGGAACTCCGGGACTTTTTCGTCCAGTGCCGGAGTCACCGCGACCAAGCCCATCTGGCCCGGGAAAGATGGTCCGAGCCGGGGCTGCTCATCGCGTCTGTCCACGCCGCTGCTAAAACCATGGCCGCGTGCGGGTCCTTATCAAAGGTACAAGGCCTTGAGCTGCGCCGGCTCAAAAGGTTCCTCGCTGGGCTGCTGAAGGAGTGGAGGTCAACAAACGACTCCACTCCCACCCCGCCACAATAGGTTAGGTAGAGGTTGCACTATGCTTTTGTCATGAAGATAACCATAGCCAGCCTCAACATCAACGGCGGCAGAGAGGCACGCCGTAGGTTTAACAAATTTTCGCTCCTGCGGGAGGGGAAATATGCGGTGTGCTTCCTGCAAGAAACCCACACCATTCCGGGAGATGAAGCCACATGGCTCCTGGAATGGCAAGGAGAGGTCCGCATGAGCCAATTCGCCGCCACTTCTTGTGGGGTGGCCATCTTGCTGGCCCTGCATTTTCAGCCGGAGATCTTGGGGGTCGAGGAGCCCGTGCCAGGCCGCTTGCTGCATGTCATGCTTTGCCTGGGGGATGTGTCGCTCCCTCTCGTGAACGTGCACGCCCCTCAGCCCGGCCCGCGGCAAGCGCACTTTTTCGAAGAAGTGTCCGCTCTTCTTGGCTCCGTCGACATCGGCGACTGCATTGTCCTCGGGGGGGATTTTAACTGCACCCTCGAGGCAAGGGACCGCTCCAGTGCCCCGCAGAGCATGACGGCGATAGAGAAGTTGAGGGACCTGGTCGGGTCCTTCGACTTAGTGGACGTCTGGCGAAATCTCCATTCCGACTCCAGCGCCTTTACTTGGGTGAGGCCTGGAGTAGGATGGTCCAGAGTCGACCGCTTTTACGTGTCTCGGGCGTACGTTTTCTGCGTCCCGGCGGCCTCCATGCGGCCGGTGCCGTGTTTGGACCACCACCTGGTGTGGGCGGAGCTCACTTCACTCCGCGTGAGGACGGGGTCCGCGTACTGGCATTTTAACAACCAGCTGCTGGAGGACGTGCATATTCCAGGACTCGTTCCGTCGTTTCTGGGCCGACTGGAGAAGGAAGCAGGGGGGCTTCCCCTCCTTGAGGCTATGGTGGGACGTGGTCAAGGCTCACGTCCGTGTCTTCTGTCAAGAGTACGCGACGGGGTCGTCCAAGAGGCGGGCGGCCAGGGTCGGGCACCTAGAAAAAGAGGTGCTCGAGCTGGAGTCCCGTCTCGGTCAAGTCGTCGAGGACCCGGCCCTGCGGTTGGTGTAGGAAGTGAAGAAGGCCGCTCTGAAGGACCTGCAGCTCGTCAGGACCCGAGGCAAGTTCGTGAGGTCGCCGATCCGGTTCCTGCGGGATCTGGACCGCGGCTCCCCCTTCTTCTACTCGCTGGAAAAAAGACAGAGTGTCCGTAAGGAGCTCTTGACGCTGCTGGCCGACGACGGCTCTCTCGTCTCGGATCCGGAGGGCGTCAACAACAGGGCCCGTGAATATTACGGGGCACTGTTCTCTCCGGAGTCGTCCAGCGAGGAAGCGCGTAGAGTTTTGTGGGAGGACCTACCGAAGGTCGGCCCGGAGGGCGCCGAAAATCTGGAAGCTCCGCTAAGCCTGGCGGAGCTGACCAGTGCCCTCGACCGGCTCTCGAGGGGAAAAGCCCCGGGGATAGAGGGGCTGACCGTGGAGTTCCACAGGGCGTTCTGGGACGTCCTGGGGGGCGACTGCGCACGGGTCCTGGGGGAAAGTCTGGCGACCAGAGAGATGCCCCTCTCTTGGCGCAGCATAGTCATCGTCCTGCTGCCTAAGAAGGGCGATCTCCGTCTCCTTAAGGACTGGCGCCCGGTCTCCCTCCTCAGCACGGACTACAAAATCTTCGCCAGGGCGATGTCTGCTCGCCTTGGCGCCATGCTGGACCATATGATCCACCCCGACCAGTCCTACACGGTCCCGGGCCGGACAATCCACGATAACATCCATCTGGTCCGGGACCTCATCCATCATTCCCAGGAGGCTGGTCTGTCGGTCGTCTTCCTATCTCTCGACCAAGAGAAGGCGTTCGACAGGGTTGATCACAACTATTTGTTCGGAACTCTGCGCGCTTTCGGGTTCGGGATCCATTTCGTCACCCAGATCGGACTTTTGTACGCCGCCGCGAAGTGTCTGACAAAGGTTAATGGGTCCTTGACGGCGCCCCTTCGCTTTGGGAGAGGGGTGCGCCAGGGATGCCCCATATCCGGCCAGTTATATGCCATCTGCGTGGAGCCTTTCTTGCGCCTCCTGCGGACAAGGTTGACGGGACTGGCTCTGCAAGGACCGGGCATGGAGGTCGTCCTCTCGGCTTACGCCAATGACGTGCTCCTCACAGTAGAGGATCCCGCTGACCTACAGATGATGCGTGAGTGTCAGGAGATTTACTCGGCCGCGTCCTCTGCCAGGATCAACTGGGAGAAATGTTCTGGACTCCTGGTGGGTCAGTGGTGAGTGGACTCCCTGCCGGAGGAGCTCAGGCCTTTTTCTTGGAGCACGACCCATCTCCTCTATCTGGGAGTCTACCTTAGCCCCGAAGAGGAAGCCTGACCGGCGAACTGGCAAGAGCTGGAGGCAAAGGTCGCCGCTCGCCTAGGGCGCTGGACAGGACTGCTCCGAGTGCTGTCCTACAGGGGTCGAGCGCTAGTCATAAACCAGCTGCTGGCCGCCATGTTGTGGTACCGGCTGGTCACTTTGACCCCTCCCCCTGCGTTTGTCACCAAGATACAGAAGAAACTGGTGGACTTCTTCTGGAACAACAGGAAGCACTGGGCCTCTGCGGCGGTCTTGAGTCTCCCGCTTGGGGAGGGCGGTCAGTCGTTGGTGTGCGTCAGCACCCAGCTTGCGACTTTCCGTCTTCAAACCATGCAGAGATACCTTTACATCGAGCCCCCTCCCAGGTGGCATGCTCTGGCGACGTATTTCTTCCGCCAGCAGCACGGCCTCAACTACGACATGCAGCTCCTGTTTGTGAGCTTGGGGGGCGTCAGGACCGCCTTCCAGGAGTACCTGTCTTTTACAAGGAACTCATCAGGGTCTGGAACAAAGTCTCCACCAAGCGCAGCTCTCCACCGGCTGGAGTGGCGGCTGTCCTGCAGGAGCTGCTGCTCGGGAATCCGTACCTCCACGACCGAGGTTTTAGGTGCCAATCGGACGAGAGGTCTGTGGCTGGTGAGGTGACCAGGGTCAGGGACCTGCTCGATGGCGGAGGAGTGGGCTGGATGGCGCCAGACACGCTGGCACAGCGCCTAAATTCTGCCAATGTCCGCGGTGCAGCCGATGCCATCGAGTCGCTAAAAACAGCTCTGGGCCCCGACTCCGTTTGGTGTGTTGAGGAGGCTCGAGCACGTGGGAAATCCCGTCCGAACTGACCCGCGTCCGGAAGGAATTCCTCATCGGCGCCAAACCCCGGAACCTCCCTCGGGAGCCGGCGCCTCACAACTTGAGCCTCCTCGAGGAAATCCCCCCGCGTGCATTTCAGTTCTGCGCGGAGGGGTTTCCTGTACTGGCTGCTCCTGCACACTCTCAAATTTGCCATCCTCACCTGCCGTCCGGACACACCATGGCGTATCATCTTGCTGTCCGGAGGAGGCAGGGGTCCCCGATGGAGGGCACTCTATGCGGGAGTCCTCCCACTACTTATCGGGGACTTGGCCTGGAGGATGGTGCACGGAGCAATGCCGTGCAATAAATTGTTAAGCCGGTTCACGGGCTCCCAGGCCGCCTGCAATTTCTGAGGTCTGGAAGAGTCCGTGTTCCATGTTTTTTCCGAATGCACGAGGTTGCAGCCCCTGTTTCATTATTTAAAGGGGCTGCTCCTGAAGTTCTGGCTGCACTTCAGTCCCACACTCCTGATCTTTGGGCACCCTGTGCGGAGGAGAGCGGATAGGTCCGAGGGCCTCCTCGTAGGACTGCTCCTGGGCACGGCCAAGGGTGCCATCAGCCGGTCCAGGCAGCGGGCAGTCGAGGGGGTCGTTCAGCCTGACTGCCTGCCTCTCTTGCACGTGTACATCCTTGCCAGGGTGTCCTTGGAGATGGAGCACGCGGTGTCCACCGGTACACTCGTGGCCTTCCGCGAGAGGTGGGTACCGGAGGGACTGGAGTGCATCATCACGCCCGGCAACCAAATTTTAATTTGATTTTATATTTTAAAGTTTAATTTGTTTTAATTTCCAGTGTTTTTAGTGTCCCCTTCCCCTTTTATAGGGGACACTTGGAGAAAAAAAATATGATTTTAGTGCCCCAAAAAAAAACTTTAAAAAAAAACACAAAAAAAACAAAAAGCAAAAAAAAGGGCCTTGAAAATGTTTGGTGTGTCCCCCAGATCGGGGGGACACGATTTAATGATTTAATGTTTTAGTTTCCTCCCAAAAAGAGTTCTGTGGACATGTATTCCAAGGTCCCTTTGTTCCTCTCTCAGTATCCTACCATTCCATGTGTATTCCTTTGCCTTGTTAGCCCTCCCTCTGGATTGAATTCCATTTGCCATTGTTCTGCCCACCAGATCAATCCCTTGCTATCTTCCCGCAGTCTGAAGATGTCTTCTTCTTTTTAACTGCACGACTAATTTTTGTATCACCTGAAATCTTAATCATACCCCCGACATTCAAGTCTAAATCATTGATATATACCACAAAAAGCAAGGGACCTAGTTCTGGGTGGATCATAGGACTCACGGGCTTTTCATGGACAGGGCATGGACGACCACATGGAGGGATTTGAACACGAAAATGAAAATTTTAAAATCGAGACGTTGCTGGACAGAGAGCCAATGCAGTTTAACAAGCAAGGGGTGATGTGTGAAAGGGACTTGTTGCGAGTTAGGTTATGTGCAGCAGAGTTTGGGTGAGTTTAAGTTTATGGAGGGAGCAAGATGGGAGTTGGGACACGACAGCATTGGATCGGTCCTGCCTGGAAGTGACAAAAGCCTGGAGGGTTTTAGCGGCAGAAGGGACGGAGCATGTAGAGGGAGACTTACTCTGTATCTAACCCCGTGATGTATCTGCTCTGGGAATGTTTGATGGGATAGTGTAGTGGGATCTTTACCCTGTATCTGACCCGTGCTGTACCTGCCCAGGGAGTGTTTCATGGGGCAGTGTAGAGGGAGCTTTGCTCTGTATCTAACACGTGCAGCACCTGCCCTGGGAGTGTTTAATGGGACAGTGTAGAGGGAGCTTTACTCTGTATCTTACCCGTGCTGTACCTACCATGGGAGTGTTTGATGGAACAGTGTAGAGGGAGCTTTACTCTGTATCTGAGCCATGTTGTACCTGCCCCTGGGAATGTTTGATTGGACAGTGTAGAGGGAGCTTTACTCTGTATCTGAGCCATGTTGTACCTGCCCCTGGGACTGTTTGATGGGATAGTGTAGAGGGAACTTCACACTGTATCTAATCCCGTGCTGTACCAGCCATGGGAGTGTTTGATGGGACATTGTAGAGGCAGCTTTACTCTATATCTGACCCGTGCTGTACCAGGAAAAGGAAAAGGAAAGGGAGACTCACCCTTCTCCTCTCTTAACAAGCCCGGATTTAATAGACGGATACCTTGAATAAGTTTCAACGATCTTTTATTCCAGCACGTGCAGGGGGTGAATCTCACGTCCTTGCCACCTGAATGAGGATCTCCATCGAGCTGTTCAGATTACACCTTAATTGTACAGGTTTTAGCACATGAGTGTGCTTGTGGACGGAGCTTAACAGTGACGTGATTGGTTGTACCAACGCATGATCAAGGACCCAGTTCTTCCCTTCTTCCAGGTGCCACTCGTCTTATATGGTTATCTGGTTATATTAGTTCCTCTTTGGATTTTCTTTACTGCTCCCTTGAGCCTGAGGTCAATGAGGTGGCAACCTGTAGCCGTTCCCATTCCACCCCATCCCCTTGCTCGGTCTGCATTTTCTCGTTATCATCACCCTTTTCCAGCAGTCCTTTTAAGATCTGTGTGAGAGTGATGACCTGCTCTGTTATTGTTTGAAGATCTGTTGTATTAACCATCGCAACACCCACCATGTATCCCGTGCCCACCATTTCTAATATTCCCCTCTTTCTCCTCCCGCTTTTCCCGTTTTTGTTCGGCTTTTTTACATTGAACTTCATAGTCTTGGATTCGTGCCCCTCAAGAGCTCTTAGGGTTAGGTTTTTATATAAGTTTATAGTTTTGTTACTGCAAAACAGTGGGATCATTATATCCATTAGGTTTAACAATACCGTAATTACCCTTTGGCGTACCTCTAAGTGGATTTTGTCTTTAGTTATTTTCACTACTAATCCCCTGCTTGCCCCCTGTGTCATGTTTGGGCATTCTGGGGGTTCTGGGATCGCTGTGGTTGGGGCTATTGTGGTGGTTGGGATCTCTACCTTACACACAAACATTCCCCAGAAGGAAACATTATCGCATTGTGATTCCATGATGGGTATGGGGGTAGTCCCCTCTGCCTCCCTGGTGAGGTTACATCTTACCCACACACACTTGTGTGGATTTCCTTGGTCCGAGCTATTCATGCATGTCAATGATTAGTTCTGCCATGAGTGTCTTTTATCCGGGCTTGTCCATTCCACTTCAAGTAGTCCCCTTTGGTGTCTTCTGCAAATGATTGAGTTTGTAGTGGAAATATTTCCTTGATAACCATCTAGGCAACTTACCGCTGGGTCGTGGAGTAAGATGGGGTTCCCCAGTATCCTCCTACTAGGACTAAGGTTCTGTAAAACACGACATGTTTTCCCGGTCATTACTGGTCAGTTAGGGTCTCATGCTATGCAGAACATTTTTAACTGTGTCCAATGTTTCCACCGTCCGGTTCCACCTATCACCACACACGCGCACGTGTCCCTTACCATTATTACCTGGTGAGGGCCTATCCATTTTGGTGAGAATCCTGGATTTTTGTGGTTTATTTTTACCATTACCTTGCTCCCAACCTGTGGTATCTGAGCCTTTTGTTCCTTGGTGCCAGTTTCCAAGTCCTTGATCACTTGCTGATCCCTGGCGTGTGCATTCAGATCATGTAATTGTAATTGTTTGCATAATTCCATCACAAATCTCCTTACTCGATCCCAGTAGGGTCCAACTTCATCAATTTAATTTCCTCCCTCTGCCTCTTCTGCTTGTAGATGAGGGTGATGAAGCCTTGAGTAGACTGGGTCTTTACTCGTTGGAGTTCAGAAGGATGAGGGGTGATCTTATAGAAACATTTAAAATAATGAAAGGGATAG
The DNA here is from genome assembly GCF_044704955.1 of Pristiophorus japonicus. Lineage (NCBI taxonomy): Eukaryota > Metazoa > Chordata > Chondrichthyes > Pristiophoridae > Pristiophorus > Pristiophorus japonicus. The sequence goes on from NC_091985.1 coordinate 213,657,930, forward strand.
ACAAGATAGAGGCAGAGAGGTTGTTTCCACTGGTCAGAGAGACTAGCACTAGGGGGCACAGCCTCAAAATACGGGGGAGCCAATTTAAAACCGAGTTGAGAAGGAATTTTTTCTCCCAGAGGGTTGTGAATCTGTGGAATTCTCTGCCCAAGGAGGCAGTTGAGGCGAGCTCATTGAATGTTTTCAAATCACAGATAGATAGATTTTTAACCAATAAGAGAATTAAGGGTTATGGGGAGCGGGCGGCTAAGTGGAGCTGAGTCCACGGCCAGATCAGCCATGATCTTGTTGAATGGCGGAGTAGGCTCGAGGGGCTAGATGGCCTACTCCTGCTCCTAATTGTTATGTTCTTATCCTCTTATGTTCTTTCCTCATCGAGCCTGACATACTGCTGGCCAGAAGCATACTTCCAGCAGGTCTGGGCCCATCCAATCCCACAGAGCCGAATACAACTCGACCAGTAAGCCATCGCTTCCGGAAGTTTTACTCATCTCGAAGGACCGGACGGCCTTTGTCAGCTCATCCAGAGCTAACAGGTGGTCCAGACTCTCCCGCTTGCTGTCATCTAAGACCTCCAAGATAGACGACAGGAAAGACTGGGAGGCCGTGCGGTCTGTGGGCTTGACATCGTACAGCCCGGCATAGAAGGATTTGCTGATCCTCAGCATGTCAGGCTGTGAAGACGTCACAGAACCGTCTTCTGCCTTTAGGTTGTTGATCACAGAGCTCCCTCTGTGTACCTTTTGGAAGAAGAAATGCGAACACGTCTCATCCTGCTCGACAGAGCAGACTCTGGAGCGGAAGATGATTTTGGAGGAATCTGAGGCAAAGAGCAAGGCTTGCTGGCCCTTCACCTCTTGCAGTTCCTCCGCGACATCGACCCCCATCGACTGCAGTAGGAGCAGGTTTTGCATACTCTTCTGGAGTTGGGACAATTCTCTCTGTCTCCCCCTCGCCTCCTGAACACCTTTGATGATGAAGAATCTCTTGATGTTCATCTTGATTGTTTCCCGCCAGTGCATCAGGGAATCACAGAGGGGTTTTATGGTTCTCCAACCTTTGTAATCCCTCTTGAGTTCCTCAACGTTTTCCAGGGTCAGCAGTTTCACGTTCAGCTTCCATATCCCTCTGCCAACTTTCTGGTCTTGCTGTGGGTGGAACTTGGCCAGTAGGAGGCAGTGGTCGGAGAAGAACACCGGCTTGACATCGGTGGATCTGACCTTGAGCGTGCGGGACACAAACAGGAAGTCTATTCTGGAATGGACGGATCTGTCTGGTCTCGACCAGGTATATCTGCACGGTGCTCCATCTGCAGGGTTGCTGAAGACGTCGCACAGCTTGGCATCTTTTACCGTGTCCATCAGAAGTCTGGACGTGGCGTCCAGTTTGCTGTCGGCTCTGCTGGATCGTCCAGCCACATCGATGATGCAATTGAAATCACCGCCCAGAATGACCAGTCTAGATGTCGCCAGCAGCAGTGGGAGCTGCTGGATGAGGGCCAGCCGCTCGCTTCTGAGAGGCGAGGCATACACGTTAATTATCCTTAGAGGAACATATTTATACAGTAGATCTGCTACGAGGAAGCGGCCACCCACCACCTCCTTAACTTCAGTGATGGTGAAGTGGTCTCCCCGCAGCAAAATGCCCAGGCCAGAGGAACGGCAATCGTTGCCTCCTGACCAGATGGATGGTCTGTGCGACCACTGCTGGTAACTGCTGAAGTGCAGCAGTCCGCACTCCTGCAAGAACAGCAGGTCTGCTTTGATCTTGGCGAGGTACCCCAAGGTGGAAACACATCGTGTAGCCGACTTAACACTACGCCCATTAATGGATGCAATCTTTAAGCCCATTTTAAAATTGGTGATTACAGTCCAAACATTACATTATAACGCGCAGTTCTTTGGCCCTGTGGCCTGGTCCCACATACATAGGTTAGCTGTAAAATCTTCTACTGCACATGGGTTGAGATATGGGTTGTCCTCTGCTTCGGGGTTCTTCGACAAGGAGACACCAGCACCGCCGACGGGAGGTCCTCCATGTCAACTGGGCTGCCCTCGCCTGGTGTTGGTTGTTCCTTCTGTTCATCCCCTGTGGTGTCGTCGCTCACAATGTTCGAGAGCTAGGGTGCATTGGTTGCATCGTCGCTCCCGGTATTCCGGAGCTGGGGTGCATCGGTCACTTTGCTGCTCCCAGAAATCCGGAGCTGGGGTGCATCAGTCACTTCGCTGCTCCCGGGGTCCCAGAGCTGGGGTGTGCTGGGAACTTCACTGCTCCCGGGGTCCCAGAGCTGGGGTGTGCTTGGCACTTCACTGCTCCCGGTGTCCCGGAGCTGGGGTGTGCTGGGCACTTCACTGCTCCCGGTTTCCCGGAGCTGTGGTGTACTGGGCAATTCACTGCTCCCGGTGTCCCGGAGCTGGGCTGCGCTGGTCACATTTGCGTTTTGCCTCTTCTTCTGATGGTGGTAGTGGGGGCTTTTGCCTCACTACCCTTCGTCATTGGAAGAGTTGCAGCCACTGCTGTCCGTCATGGACAGTAGTCGTCTTTTGCCTTTCATTTCTGCAGGAGGCCGCTTTTCCTTAGGCTTGTGGGCCTTCTTCTTTTTCTTGGTGATGAGCTGCCAATCCTGTTCCCCTTCTGCTCCCTCCTCGTCCATGGACTCGGTGTCCCGGGGAGGGGAGTTCACTGCTGGGTGTTAGTGTCTGGCGGCTTGCCATAGCAGACTTCCCTTCCTCCTATCGGTCAGTGTCGACTAGGGTGGTCGTTTGTTCGCACGGTGTCTTGGTGGAGGGTGGGGGGTGGGGGGCGTAGGTCTCCTCTGGGGCGTTGCGCTCCTCAGCTTCTCCTCACGTGTCACCATGTTCTTTGCCGCCTGCACAAAGCTGAAATTATGCTTGGGGCAGGCCTTGTACAGATGTCCAGCCTGACCACAAAGGTTACAGCACTTGCTTTCTTTGCAGTCCTTTGTCTGGTGTCCTTCCTTCTTGCACTTGCGGCAGATGACTGCTTTGCATCTTGCAGGCACGTTGCCTGCTTTCCCGCAGGTCCGACACACATTGGGTTGTCCGGCATACACCATGTAGCCCCGACTTCCCCCGATGGCGAAACTTGGGGTGGGGGGGCGGATGCAGGATGGTTCCGCTGGTGTCTGTTTTTAAAGTGACCTGGATGTGGCGCTTGCTGGTCCAAATCCCATACCAGTCATTCACGTCCACGCTTTGCCTATCTGGCGAGGAATGTCAGCACATCAATGACTGGGATGTGAGGGTTGTACATATGCACTGTGATTGTGTGCTTCCTCTGCGATGGAAGGGAACAGTGGTTCTGCAGTCACCATTGACCACAGTGGTTCAGCCATCTCCTTCAATGCCTTCAGGAATTTTAGGCATTGGGTGACGTTTCTGAAGGTTACATCAAAGTAGCCTCTCTTCGGAAATTTATGCAAGGCGAAGATCTCTGCAATCTTCATGCTGCACGCTTCAAGCAGGATGTTCTAGATAAAGAAGGACCAGTCGATTGTCGTTATTCTTCCCGCTTTCTTAGCAGTCACTTGAATGGTATTTCGAACCCCCTGGTTCGCCGCTCGGTTGGCCGCCATTCGGTGTGTATCATCGTCCTTTCGGCTTGCTGTTGTGTAAGGAGAAAGAGTCAGACTGAACACTGTCAGCTCAAAGTAACGTGTGACCGTAGTCTTTTATTGCAGGTCTCCAGAGTGCCTCTCCAACCTGTGAAGCCTCTTTAAATGCCTGTGCTCCCAAGGGATTATGGGATCCCTTGGGACTCCAGGAGCTGAGCTGTCTTGTGGCTGTACAGAGTAAATGCAAGTATACTTTTATAACAACAGCCCCCCCCCTCCCAAAAGTCAATAGTGTAACTGTTTATAATGTGAATCGATCTGGGGCCCTTCTTGCCCTGGTTCATCGTCTCGGTGTGAAAGCTGGTGTTGTTGAATCATTTGTTGGGCCCTGCAGGGTTGCTGTGAATGATGGGTTCTGCTTCATGGTCAACTGTGGTGCCAGTTGCCACTGGTGTGTAGGTTGGGGGATCAAAGAAGGTAGGGTCCAAGGTGGGTTGCTCAGGATAGTCCGTGAATCTGAGTTTGATTTGATCCAAGTGTTTCCGGTGAATGAGTCTATTTGAAAGTTTGACCAGAAACAGCCTACTCCTCTCTTTGGCCACGACAGTGCCGGGAAGCCACTTGGGACCTTGACCATAATTTAAAACAAATACAGGATCATTGATTTCAATCTCGCGTGACACATTTGCGCTATCATAGTATGTGCTTTGTTGAAGCCTCCTGCTCTCTACCTGTTCATGTAGATCAGGGTGAACTAACGAGAGCCTTGTCGTAAGTGCTATTTTCATGAGCAGTTCAGCAGGTGGGATCCCAGTGAGTGAGTGGGGTCTTGTGCGGTAGCTGAGCAGGACTCGGGATAGGCGAGTCTGCAGTGAGCCTTCAGTTACCCTCTTCAAGCCTTGCTTGATGGTTTGCACTGCTCTCTCTGCCTGACCATTGGACGCTGGTTTAAACGGGGCAGATGGGACATGTTTGATCCCATTACGGGTCATGAATTCTTTGAACTCAGTACTGGTAAAACATGGTCCGTTGTCACTCACCAGGACATTGGGTAAGCCGTGTGTGGCAAACATGGCCCGCAGGCTTTCAGTAGTGGCAGCGGACGTGCTAGCCAACATTATCTCACATTCAATCCACTTGGAGTATGCGTCTACAACCACAAGGAACATTTTACCGAAGAACGGGCCTGCATAGTCAACGTGTACCCTAGACCATGGTTTGGAGGGCCAAGATCATAAACTTAGTGGCGGCTCCCGGGGTACATTGCTTAACTGCGAGCATGTATTACATCTGTGAAGGCAGGACTCTAAGTCCGCATCGATACCGGGCCACCACACGTGGTATCTGGCTGTCGCTTTCATCATCATGATATCTGAGTGGGTACTATGGAGGTCATTGGAAGTTCCTGAAAGGTGTCTCTGGCCTTCTTGGGGACCATTACTCGATTGCCCCACAGAAGGCAGTCTGCCTGTATAGACATTTCATCTTTGCACCACGGAACGGCTTTATCTCTTCCTGCATTTCCACTGGGACACTGGACCAGCTCCGTGGGATAATAAGGGGTCCTGGCTTGTCCAGGTTTTGATCTGCTGGGCGGTGACAGATGATTGCTCACTCTCAAATGCTTCCATAACCAGGGCTAGATCTGCAGGCTGCGCCATTTCCACCGACGTGGTGGGCAATGGCAGCCGACTGAGAGCATCGGCGCAGTTTTCTGTGCTTGGCCTGTGGCGGATGGCATAATTGTATGCAGACAATGTGAGTGCCCATCTCTGGATGTGGGCCGATGCGTGGTATTTATCCCTTTACTCTCGGAAAACAGGGATATAAGTGGTTTATGGTCAGTTTCCAATTCGAATTTTAGCCCAAACAGGTATTGATGCATTTTCTTTACCCATAGACACATGCTAATGCTTCTTTTTCAATCATGCTGTAGGCTCTCTCAGCCTTAGACAGACTCCTGGATGCAAAAGCAAATCATTAGCTTGTTGCAATACACTCCCGACGCCATATGATGACACATCACATGCTTACATGGATCATACAACACAAGCAATTTGTTTGAGCATAACAATTTTCTCGCTTTTACAAAGGCATTTTCTTGGCTTTTGCCCAGAACCCATTCGCCCCCTTTTTGTAGTAAGACATACAGTGGTTCTAGGGGTGTGCTGAGATCTGGTAAGAAGTTACCAAAGTAGTACAAGAGTCCCAGAAACGACCGCAGCTCCGTTACATTCTGTGGCCTCGGTGCATTCTCGATTGCCTGCGTCTTCGCGTTGGTGGGCCTGATGCCATCACCCGCAACTCTCCTTCCCAAGAACTCCACTTCAGGCGCTAGGCAAACGCACTTCGAACATTTTAACCTGAGCCCCACGTGGTTGAGTCGACTAAGAACCTCCTCCACGTTCTGCAGATGCTCGACTGTGTTCTGACCTGTGACCAAGATGTCGACCTGGAAAACCACGGTGTGCGGGACTGACCAGTAAACTTTCCATGTTTCTCTGGAATATCACCGCCACTGATCGGATTCCAAACGGGCACCTGTTATGAACAAAAATACCTTTGTGTGTGTTGTTGCAGGTGAGGGCCTTCAATGATTCCTCCAGTTCCTGTGTCATGTAGGCTGAAGTCAGATCCAGCTTCATGAACGTGTTTCCTCCTGACAGCTTTGCAAGGAGGTCGTCGGCTTTTGGTAGTGGGTATTGGTCCTGCAGGAAGAAATGATTGATAGTTACTTTGTAATCGCCACAGATTCTGATGGCGCCATCTCTCTTGAGGACTGGGACGATAGGACTGGCCCACTCACTGAACTCAATCACTGAAATAATGCTCTCTCGTTGAAGCCGGTCTAGCTCAATCTCTACCCTTTCTCTCATCATGTACGGTACTGCTCTCGCTTTGTGATGGATAGGTTACACCCTCGGAATTAGGTGGATCTGCAATTTTGCCCCTTGGAATTTCCCGATGCCTGGTTCGAACAGTGAAGGAAATTTGTTTAAGACCTGGGCACACGAAGTATCATCAACGGGCGATAGCGCTCGGACGTCATCCCAGTTCCAGCGTATCTTTCCCAGTCAGCTCCTGCCGAGCAGCGTGGGACCATCGCCCGGTAACATCCAGAGTGGTAGTTTGTGCACCGCTCCATCGCAGGAGACCTTTACGGTAGCACTGGCGATTACAGGGATTAGTTATTTAGTGTAAGTTCTTAGTCTCGTGCGAACTGGAGTTAAGACTGGCCTTGAGGCCTTGTTGCACCACAATGTTTCGAAAGTCTTTTTGCCCATGATGGATTGGCTTGCTCCCGTGTTCAGCTCCATTGATACCGGGAGTCCATTTAGTTCAACATTCAGCTTTATCGGGGAACAACACGTGGTGAATGTGTGCACCCCATGTACCTCTGCCTCCTCTATCTGAGGCTCTGGGTTGTCGTGATCCTCCGTGGATCTGTCCTTCTCTGCAACGTGGTGATTTGCAGGTTTAACAGGCTTAGCAGCTCGCCTGTACACTCGTTGGAGGTGTCCCATTGTTCCACAGCCCTTGCAAACGTATCCTTTGAATCGGCATGAATGGAAATGATGATCACCCCCGCAACACCAACAAGGTGTTAATAGACTTGCATTCATCACCCTTGATCGTGCACTCTGAGACATCTGCAGACGTGTAGCTGAAGGTATGTGCGATCTACCATGTACGTTACGATTCGAAAACATCACTTTCGGCTATCGCTATGGGCTTACTCAAGGTTGGGGTCTCTACAGTCAAAAGTTTGTGAAGTATGGTTTCGTGGCCAATGTCAAGTAGGAAAAAGTCTCTGAGCATGTGCTCCAAGCGTCCTTCAAATTTGCAATGTCCTGCAAGGCGTCTTAGCTCGGTGACGTAACTCGCCACTTCCTGGCCTTCAACCTTTTGTAGGTGTAGAACTGGTACCTCGCCATCAGAACACTTTCCTTCGGGTTCAAATGCTCTCGGACCACTGTACACAAATCGTCATACAATTTCTCCGTGGGTTTCACTGGAGTGAGCAGATTCTTCATGAAGCCATATGTTGGTGCCCCACAGACGGTGAGGAGGATCGCTCTACGTTTGGCAGCACTCTCTTCCGCATCTAGCTCGTTGGCCACGAAGTATTGGTCGAGTCACACCACAAAGGTTTCCCAATCATCTCCCTTTAAAAATTTCTCCAGGATGCCGACTGTTCATGCATCTTTGGCTTCGCTATCTGTACTTTGTCGCCAGTTGTTGTGTATGGAGAAAGAGTCAGACTGAACACTGTGAGCTCAAAGCAACGTATGACCGTAGTCTTTTATTGCAGGTCTCCAGAGTGCCTCTCGAACCAGTGAAGCCTCTTTAAATATCTGTGCTCCTAAGGGATTATGGGATCCCTTGGAACTCCAGGGGTTGAGCTGTCTTGTGGCTGTACAGAGTAAATGCAAGTATACATATATAACACTTGCGTTTTGGCCAAAGCCTTCAATCTTTTGTGCCGCCAGTTTGGCCACCCAGCCTATCCAATCCCTCCATGTATTCTCCATTCCAGGCAGCATCCTAGTAAATTTCCTCTGCGCCCTCTCTAGTGCAATCACGTCCTTCCTATAATATGGCGATCAGAACTGCACGCAGTACTCCAGCTGTAGCCAAACCAGCATATTATACAATTTATGCATGACCTCCCTGCTCTTGTTTTCTAAGCCTCGGCCAATAAAGGCAACCATTCTGTATGCCTTCTTAACCACCTTATCCACCTGGCCGGCTACTTTCAGGGATGTATAGATATGCAGTCCAAGGTCCCTTTGTTCATCTACACTTTTAAGTGGCCTGCCACTTAATGTGTATACCCTTTTATTATTAACCCTCCCAAAGTGCATTATCTTATACTTCTCTAAATTAATTCCATTTGTCACTGCTCTGCCCACCTGACCAGTAGATTGATATCCTCCTGCAGTCGATGACTTTCCTCTTCATTATCAATCACACAGCCAATTTTAGTGTTGTCTGCAAACTTCTTAGTCATACTCACTATATTCAAATCTAGATCATTGATGTATACCACAAAAAGCAAGGGACCCAGTACTGAGCCCTGTGGAACCCCACTGGAAACATCCTTCCAGTCACAAAAACATCCATCAACCATTATCCTTTGCTTCCTACCTCTGAGCCAATTTGGGATTCAACTTGCCACTTTGCCCGAGATCCCATGGGATTTAATTTTCTTGACCAGTCTACCATGTTGGACCTTATCAAAAGCTTTGCTAAAGTCCAGATATACTACACTACCCTCATCGACCCTCCCGGTTACCTCCTCAAAAAATTCAATCAGATTAGTCAAACACGATCTTCCCTTAACAAATCCGTGCTGGCTGTCCCTAATTAATCCTTGTCTTTCCAAATGTAGATTTGTCCTGTCTTTCAGAAGTTTTCCAATAATCTTCCCACCACTGAGGCTAGGCTGCCATGCCTGTAATTACTCGGCATATCCCTTTTTCCCTTCTTAAGCAATTAGTGTTAGCACTGTGAGCTCTGGAGTCTGCCTGAAAATGCCTGACATGGGATCAAATTAGGTCACATCTATTTCCAACACCAGTTTTCTAATTGGATCCCTTGGAAACATAGAAGCATAGAAATATAGAAAATAGATGCAGGAGTAGGCCATTTGACCCTTCGAGCCTGAAGTGCTATTGAATAAGATCATGGCTGATCACTCCCTCAGTACCACTTTCCTGCTTTCTCTCCATACCCCTTGATCCCCTTAGCTGTAAGGGCCATATTTAACTCACTCTTGAATATATCCAATGAACTGGCAACAACAACTCTCTGTGGCAGGGAATTCCACAGGTTAACAACTCTCTGAGTGAAGAAGTTTCTCCTCATCTCAGTCCTAAATGGCCTACCCCTTATCCTAAGACTATGTCTCCTGGTTCTGGACTTCCCAACTTCGGGAACATTCTTCTCACATCTAACCTGTCCAATCCAGTCAGAATTTATATGTTTCTATGAGATCCCCTCTCATCCTTCTAAACTCCAGTGAATAAAGGCCCAGTTGATCCAGTCTCTCCTCATATGACAGTCCAGCCATCCCTGGAATCAGTCTGGTGACCCTTCGCTGCACTCCCTCAATAGCAAGAACGTCCTTCCTCAGATTAGGAGACCAAAACTGAACACAATATTCCAGGTGAGGCCTCACTAAGGCCCTGTACAACTGCAGTAAGATCTCCCTGCTACTCTACTCAAATCCCCTAGCTATGAAGGCAAACGTACAATTTGCCGCCTTCAACGCCTGCTGTACCTGCATGCCAACTTTCAATGACTGATGTACCATGACACCCACGTCTCGTTGCACCTCCCCTTTTCCTAATCTGCTGCCATTCAGATAATATTCTGCCTTCATGATTTTGCCCCCAAAATGGATAACCTCACATTTATCCACATTATACTGCATCTGCCATGCATTTGCCCACTCACCTAACCTGTCTAAGTCACCCTGAAGCCTCTTAGTGTCCTCCTCACAGCTCACACCGCCACCCAGTTTAGTGTCATCTGCAAACTTGGAGATATTACACTCAATTCCTTCATCTAAATCATTGATGTATATTGTAAAGAGCTGGGATCCCAGCACTGAGCCCTGCGGCACTCCACTAGTCACTGCCTGCCATTCTGAAAAGGACCCGTTTATCCCAACTCTCTGCTTCCTTCTGTCAACCAGTTCTCTATCCACGTCAGTCATTAACCCCAATACCATGCGCTTTGATTTTTCACACCAATCTCTTGTGCGGGACCTTGTCAAAAGCCTTTTGAAAGTCCAAATACACCACATCCACTGGGTCTCCCTTGTTCACTCTGCTAGTCCTCTGCACCAGTCCCCTGTCGTCCTCTGCCGTGGGAGTGTTTCGACCGGGGAACTGGTGCAGTGTTGTCAGAAAGTCCGATATGTCCTCTGCACTGTCCTCGCCTGGTGTTGGTGGTTCCCTCTTTTCATCAGTCGCAGCGCTCTCGAGCTGGTGTGCTTCGATTGCTGTGTCGCTCCCGGTATTCCGGAGGTGGGGTGTGCTGGGCACTTCACTGCTCCCGTTGTCCCGGAGCTGGTCTGCATTGGTCGCTTCTTTGCTCCCGGTGTTCCGGAGCTCATGTGAGCTGGGTGCTTCGCTGCGCCCGGGTTTCCGGAGCGGGGCTGTGCTGGTCACTTCACTGCTCCCGGTCGCCTGTGGCTGTGGGTTGGCGTATTGCCTCTTGTTCTGGTGGCGGTAGTGAGGGGCTTTGTCTCGCCTTTCATCATCAGACGAGCTGCCGTCACTGCTGTCTGTTGTGGACGTTAGCCGCCTCTTCCCTTTCGTTTCCGCAGGGGCCCTTGCTTGCCTGTTCTCCTTACGCTAGCGGGCCTTTTTCTTGATGGTCTCCCATCCCGCTTCATCATCTGCTGTCTCCTCGTTCCTGGACTCGGTGCGCTGGGGGAGAGCTTCACTGCTGGGTGCTGGTGTTTTGCAGCTCGCCGTAGCAGGCTTCTCTTCCTCCCTGACTTGTTCCGAGTCCACGAGGGTGATTGCTTCTTTGCCCAGGGCACTGGTCGGGGGAGGGTGTAGGTCTCCTCTGGAGCGTTGTGTTCCTCAGCTTCCTCCTCCTCTCGTGCAATGTTCTTTGCTGCCTGCACATAGCTGAAGTTGTGTTTGGGGCAGTTTTTGTAAAGGTGCCCAGCCAGACCACAGAGGTTGCAGCACTTGGTATCCTTACAGTCCTTTGTCTGGTGGCCTTCGTTCTTGCAGTTTCGGCAGATGACAGTTTTGCAGCTTTCCGCCACATGGTCTGCCTTCCCGCAGGTCCAGCACATGTTGGGTTGGCCAGCGTACACCATGTAGCCCCGACTTCCTCCGATGGCAAAGCTGGAGGGGGTGGGTGCAGGATAGTTTTGCAGGCATCCACTTTCATGGTGACCTGGATTTGGCGCTTGCTGGTCCAAATCCCGTGCAAGTCTTTAAGGTCGCTGGTGCCATTGCAGTTAGTGAAGGAACTCCCGTAGTACTGTTAGGGAGGGAGTTACATGATTTTGACCCAGCGCCGATGAAGGAACGGCGATATATTTCCAATAAGGATGGTGTGTTACTTGGAGGGGTACTTGGAGGTAATGGTGTTCCCAATCGCCTACTGACCTTGTCCTTCTAGGTGGTAGAGGTTGTGGGTTTGGGAGGTGCTGCCAAAGAAGCCTTGGTGAATTGCTTCAGTGCATCTTGTAGATGGTACACATGACAGCCACAGTATGTCGGTGATGGAGGGAGTGAATGTTTAAGGTGGTGGATGGGATGCCAATCAAGCAGGCTGCTTTGCCCTGGATAGTGTCGAGCTTCTTGAGTGTTGTTGCAGTTGCACTCATCCAGGCAAGTGGAGAGCATTCCATCACACTCCTGACTTGTGCCTTGTAGATGGTGTAAAGGCTTTGGGAAATCAGGAGGTGAGACACTTGCCGCAGAATGCCCAGCCTCTGACCGGCTCTTGTTGCCCACATTATTTTTTTGGCTGGTCCATTTACATTTCTGGTCAATGGACTCCTAGGATGCTTATGGTGGGGGATTCGGCGATGGTAATGCCATCGAATGTCATGGGATGATGGTTAGACTCTGGCTTGTTGGAGATAGCACTTGTGTGGCGTGAATGTTACTTGCCACTTATCAGCCCAAGCCTGAATCTCATCCAGATCTTGCTGCATGTGGGTATGGACTGCTTCATTATCGGAATAGTTGCGAATGGCATTGAACACTGTGCAGTCATCAGCAAACATTCCCACTTCTGATCTTATGATGGTCATAGGGAAGGTCATTGATGAAGCAGCTCAAGATGATTGGGCCTAGGGCACTGCCCTGAGAAACCCCTGCAGCTATCTCCTGGGGCTGTGATGATTGTGTCGCAGGCCCAATCTGGCAGCTATGTCCTTCAGGACTCAATCAATCCTTGCTACTCTCAGTGCTTCTTTCAAGTGGTGTTCAATATAGTGGGGTACTGATTCACCAGCTGAGGGAGAGCGGTAGGTGGTAATCAGTCGGAGGTTTCCTTGCCCATGCTTAGCCTTTCTTTCCCTAGTGGACCGCCTCAGTATAAATGTCTGTTCTGGTGTGTTGGCTGTGCCCTCGCTGGGCTGGCATGTTGTTTGCACTGCAGGGCTGCGAGGTGAGCCTGGCCTTACTGGGCTGTTGGGCGTGATGGGTTCGCTTTCCTGGTCCGGCGTGGTGTCATTGATCTGTTGAGTGTGTGTTGTGGGCTCGAAAAAGTTGATGTCTGCTGTGGGTTGTTCAGGGCAGTCTGTGAACTGCAGCCACGTTTGGTCCAGGTGCTTTCTGCAAATTTGTCCATTGTCTAGTTTGACCACAAACACCCTACTCCCTTCATTAGCTATCACCATGCCCGCAATCCACTTGGGACCATGTCCATAGTTTAGCACATACACAGGGTCATTCAGATCAATTTCCCATGACACAGTGGCGCGACCATTGTTTACATTTTGTTGCTGCCGCCTGCAGGTTGAGGTAAACCAGCGAGAGTCTGATTTTAAGTGTCCTTTTCATGAGTAGCTCAGCCGGAGGCACCCCTGTGAGTGAGTGCGGTCTCGTGCGGTAGCTGAGTAGTACTCGGTACAGGCGGGTTTGATGTGAGCCTTCTGTTACTCGTTTAAGGCTCCGTTTGATTGTTTGTACTGCCCGCTCTGCCTGCCCATTGGAGGCTGGTTTAAACGGAGCCGAGGTGACATGTTTGATCCCATTGCGGGTCATGAATTCTTTAAATTCAGCACTGGTAAAACATGGCCCGTTGTCACTGACCAGTATGTCAGGCAGGCCGTGGGTGGCAAACATGACCCTCAGTCTTTCAATGATGGTGGTGGTGTTGCTTCCCAACATTATTTCACATTCAATCTATTTTGAAAAAGCATCCACCACCACCAGGAACATTTTACCGAGAAACGGGCCTGCATAGTCGACATGGATCCTCGACCATGGTCTGGAGGGCCAGGACCACAAACTTAGTGGTGCCTCTCTGGGCACGTTGCTCAACTGAGCACATATGCTGCATTGTCATACACAGGACTCTAAGTCAGAGTCGATACCAGGCCACCACACGTGGGACCTGGCTATCGCTTTCATCATTACTATACCCGGGTGTGTGCTGTGAAGATCCGAGATTAACATCTCCCTGCCCTTTTTTGGCAGCACTATTCAGTTACCCTACAACAGGCAGTCTGCCTGAATGGACAACTCATCCTTTCACCGCTGGAATGGCTTGATTGGCTCTTGCATTTCACCGAGGATGCTGGCCCAGCTCCCATGCAGTAACCAGTTTTTTACTCGGGACAGCAGAGGATCTTGGCTGGTCCAAGTCCTAATCTGGCGGCCGTGACAGGTGATTTATCATTTTCAAACACTTCCATGACCATCAACAAGTCTGTGGGCTGCGCCACCATCAACAAGTTTGCAGGCTGCGCCATTTCTACCCCCGTGGTGGGCAATGGTAGCCAACTGATAGCATCCGCGCAGTTCTCGGTGCTTGGCCTGTGGCGGATGGTATAGTTATACGCTGATAGTGCGAGTGCCCACCTTTGTATGTGGGCTGAGGCATGAGTATTTATCCCCTAGTTTTCAGAGAACAGGGATGTGAGGGGCTTGTGATCGGTTTCCAGCTCAAATTTGAGGCAAAACAGGTACTGATGCATTTTCTTTACCCTGAACACACACACTAATGCCTCTTTCTCAATCATGCTGTAGGCCCTCTCAGCCATAGACAAGCTCCTGGAAGCATAGGCGACAGCTTACAACTTCCCCGCAATGTAAGCTTGTTGTAATACACACCCGACTCCATACGACGATGCGTCACATAGAAACATAGAAACATAGAAAATAGGTGCAGGAGCAGACCATTCAGCCCTTCTAGCCTGCACCGCCATTCAATGAGTTCATGGCTAGCACAAGTCTTTTACACGGGTTATACAATACAAGCATCTTGTTGGAGCCTAAAATGTTTCTGGCTTTCTCAAAAGCAATTACTTGGTTTTTTCCCCCATACCCAGTTCTCACCTTTGCGCAATAACACATGTAGGGGCTCTACAAGGGTGCTTAACCCCGGTAGGAAGTTACCAAAATAGTTGAGGAGTCCCAGGAACGACCGCAGCTCCGTGATGTTCTGTGGCCTGGGTGCATTCCTGATAGCCTGTGTCTTGGCATCTGTGGGCCGAATGCCATCCGCCGTGATCTTTCTCCCCAAAAACTCCACTTCTGTTGCCATGAAGATGCATTTCAACCTCTTCAGCCGCAGCCCTATGTGATCCAGTCGCTGGAGGAACTCCTCCAGGTTTTGTAGGTGCTTGGCGGTGTCCCGACCTGTGACCAATACGTCTTCCTGAAAGACCACCATGTGTGGTACCGACTTGAGTAGGCTTTCCATGTTTCTCGGGAAGATCGCTGCAGCTGACCGAATTCCAAACGGGCATCTGTTGTAGATGAATAGTCCCTTGTGCGTGTTGATGCAGGTGAGGCTCTTCGAAGACTCCTCCAGCTCCTGCATCATGTAGGCTGAAGTCAGGTCGAGCTTGGTGAATGTCTTGCCTCCTGCCAGCGTCACAAATAGGTCATCTGCCTTAGGTAGTGGGTATTGGTTCTGTAGCGAGAAACGATTAATAGTTACTTTATAATCGTCACAAATCCTGACTGTGCCATCACTTTTGAGTACTGGAACAACCAGGCTGGCCCACTCACTGAATTCCACAGGGGAGATGATGCCCTCGCATTGCAGCCTCTCCAGCTCAATTTCCACTCTCTCCCTCATCGCGCCTTGTGGTGAATGGGTCATTCCACTGGGACCAAGTGGATCCGCACCTTCGCCCCAGAAACGTTTCCAATGCCTGGCTCAAAAAGGGAAGGAAATTTGTTAAGAACCTGGGTACATTACGTCTCATCAACATGTGATAGCATTCGGATGTCATCCCAGTTCCAGCGGATTTTGCCCCGCCAGCTCCTTCCAAGCAGTGTGTGGCCATCGCCCGGGACAATCCAGAGTGGCAGTTCATGCACTGTGCCCTCGTAGGTGACCTTGACCATGGTGCTGCCCAGGACAGGTGATAAGCTCTTTGCTGTACGTTCTCAGTTTTGTGTGGATGGGGCTCAGGGATGGTCTGAATGCCTCGTTGCACCACAGTCTCTCAAACATCTTTTTACTCATGATTGATTGGCTTGCACCAGTGTCCAATTCCATGGCTACAGGTAAGCCATTCAATTTTACGTTTAGCATTATAGGTAGACATTTTGTCGAAAATATGTGCACCCCGTGTACTTCAGCATCTGCCTCCTCTCTCTGAGGCTCGAAATTGCTTTGATACGCCATGGACTGATCTTCCTCTGCCACGAGGTGGTTAGCAGGTTTTGCAGAGTTTGCAGCTCGTTTGCAAGCTCGTTGGAGGTGCCCCATTGTTCCACAGCTCTTGCAAACATACCCTTTGAAGCTTCATGAATAGGCTGAATGCAAGCCTCCACAACGCCAACAAGGTGTGAATTGCCTTGCATTCATCCTTTGTTGGGGACTCTGAGTCATCTGGGCCACCTGAAGCCTGCTGGCAGTTGCGGGCTCGTGGGTTCTGCCCTGCACATTTCTGCTCGCAAACACAGTTCCAGTTAATTTATGAACATTGCTCGCACTTGTGTGCTGAGAGATTTGTTTGCTGTTATCAGTGGTGGACATAAATGCCTGTGCTATCGCAATGGCCTTACTGAGGGTCGGTGTCTCTACAGTCAAAAGTTTTCATAGGATAGTCTCGTGGCCAATGCCCAGTACAAATAAGTCTCTGAGCATTTGCTCACATTGTCCTGCAAGTCGCCTTAGCTCGGCAACATAGCTCGCCACTTCCTGACCTTCAGATCGCTGGCACGTGTAGAACTGATACCTTGCCATCTGCACGCTCTCCCTCGGGTTAAGATGCTCCCGAACCAGTGTACACAGCTCATATGACTTATCTGTGGGTTTCACGGGAGCCAGAAGATTCTTCAAGAGGCTGTAGGTCGGTGCCCTGCAGAGTGTGAGGAGAATCGCTCTCCTTTTTTCAACGCTTCCTTCTCCGTCCAGCTCCATGGCTACAAAGTACTGGTCTAGCCATTCGACAAAGGCTTCCCAGTCCTCACCCTCCGAGACCTTCTCCAGGATGCCCACTGTTTGCTGCATCTTTGCGTTGGATTCGTATTCTCGCCACCAGTTATTGTGTTCCTAACACAGATGAGACTGCACAGAGGGAGGTTAAAGTAACAGTGACCTCAGTCTTTAATAAGACACTCCAGAGTGAGGAACAGGTCTGAGGGGCCAGCTTATTTACAGTGCTCCCAAGGGATGCTGGATCCCTTGGGACTTCAGGGGATGAGCTCCCTGCCGGTGGAACATGGGAGTGCATGCTTTACAGATACACAGCAGAAGGAAAGGTAACTTAGACGGTATGAGGCGTGAATTGGCTAGAATAGATTGGCAAAGGATATTTAAAGGGTTGATGGTGAATAAGCAATGGCAAACATTTAAAGATCACATGGATGAACTTCAGCTCTTGTACATCCCTGTCTGAAGTAAAAAATAAAATGGGGAAGGTGGCTCAACTGTGGCTAACAAGGGAAATTAAGGATAGTGCTAAAACCAAGGAAGAGGCATATAAATTGGCTAGAAAAAGCAACAAACCTGAGGACTGGGAGAAATTTAGAATTCATCAGAGGAGGACTAAGGGTTTAATTAAGAGGGGGAAAATAGAGTACGAGAGGAAGCTTTCAGGGAACATAAAAACTGACTTTAAAAGCTTTCGTAAATATGTGAAGAGAAAAAGATTAGTGAAGACAAACGTAGGTCCCTTGCAGTCAGATTCAGGTGAATTTATAATTGGGAACAAAGAAATGGCAGACCAATTTAACAAATACTTCGGTTCTGTCTTCACGAGGGAAGACACAAATAACCTTCCGAATGTACTAGGGGACAGTGGGTCTAGCGAGAAGGAGAAACGTAATGATATCCTTATTAGGCGGGAAATTGTGTTAGGGAAATTGATGGGATTGAAGGCCGATAAATCCTGGTGCCTGATAGTTGAACATTTTCCAACAGTCTATCAACTCTGGATCAGTTCCTATGGACCTGGAGGGTAGCTAATATAACACCACTTTTTTAAAAAGGAGAGAGAGAGAAAACGAGTAATTATAGACTGGTTAGCCTGACATCAGCAGTGGGGAAAATGTTGGAATCAATCATTAAGGATGAAATAGCAGCACATTTGGAAAGCAGTGACAGGATCGGTCCAAGTCAGCATGGATTTATAAAAGAGAAATCATGCTTGACGAATCTTCTGGAATTTTTTGACTGTTAAACTCGTTTGGCAGAACGTCTCATCGCTAGAGCTTTCACACAAGCGCCAAGACGTAGCTTGGTTGGCAGTGAGGAGGGCCTTACACATCAGAGCGTTCATGCACAGCCGACGTCTCAGCAACATGGCACGGTGCCCCCGAGTTGGCTGCGGGGCGGACGAGACTGTCACGCATCTCCTTCAGGATTGCGCCTTCGCAAGGCAGGTTTGGAAAGAGATGCAATGGTTGCTGTCGAGGTTCATCCCGAGCAGCTCCGTAACACTAGACTCTGTGCTCTACTTGCTGTTCCCAGGGACACACACCGAGACAGACATTACCTGCTGTTGGAGGGCCATCAACTCGGTCAAAGACGCTCTTTGGTCTAGCCGAAACTTGCTGGTCTTCCAGAGCAAGGAGATGTCCACGTCTGCGTGTTGCAGACTGGCGCAATCCAAGATCCAGGATTACGTGCTGAGGGACGCACTTAAAATTGGTGCAGCCGCCGCAAAGGCACGGTGGGGAAGGGCCACAGTTTAAAGCCCTTCTGCCACGGTAAACCGAGGGGCAGGAATCAGTACAAAACTCCCCTCGGGCCGTACTTGTAATTCTTTTTTGTGTACATGGAGCACCATGATCTGTAAACACCTATGTCGTGCTATGTACAATGCAAGGTCTGTTTCGTAATGCACGTTGAAAAGAAAAAAAAATGTAAATGTACTGTCACCCATTCCGTGGACTGTATAGTGACACATGTAATGTAATTTGGCGAATGTACTACAATGTATCCCGTATTGTACCGAATTGTACTTGAAATGAAAAGCAAGAAAATGTATCCAACGGAACTGCCGTCAGCAGCCAAATGTAGTGTGTGGGATTGCTGACCGCAGCTAAATGTACTGAACTGCTTTTGAATGTACTGTACAAATTTTTATATGAATAAAGTATAATTTTAAATTTTAAAAAATTCAGACTAATACATCAACAAGTCTGGTTTATATCATTGAAATCAGTGGAATAGATACTAGACGTGGACAGTGCACGGCTCTGAGCTGTGTCTGCTCTCATTGTGTTAATGGCTTCCTGTATGAACTAAAACACGTTTGCTCACTAGCAGAAACCGCACTGATCCAAAATGTTTACCTTAAGCTTCAAACACACCGAGAGAGAATAAAAACCCGAAGTAAAGTTGTACCGAAGAATTGGACACGTCACTGTAAACCCAGCCCACACAAAGCTCAAGCTCATTTACATACCCACAATGTTCTTCATAATACTTAGCAAGAGACTAAAATAAACTTCAGGTTTAACTGATTTTCACGGACACTGAAGTTTTCAGTTACTTTCCCTCGCGCTGTATTGATTTGTGGTAATATATCTTTTCTAGAAGTTAGTTCTAGCGGCTCAGCACAACGTTAAAGAGGCAAGCCGTCGCTTGGGGGCGAGGAGCTGCGCGTGAATAATTAGTATACTCTGGTTTCTCTTCAGATCGTATAAATCTTTCGCCTTTTACTAAAGATTTCCGTGGAGAGTAACATTCAGAGTTTTAATTAATTTTTCGAGGCCCTGCTTTAGTGGGGCTGTCTTATTGTTCAAAAACAGACTGATCTTTGCGTTATGTAGTAGGTGTGGTTTTATACAGGTTGTAATAACTACTGGTGATTTGGGTATTGGTTGTACTTGTTGTAGTTGTGAATGTCGTACTAAAGCATTTGTTTGTGGGAGTTAACTTGCCCACCTGGGGGTCGCCAGCTTTCAGAAGAATCTTAAAACTCCAGATCCCGAACTAAATCTTGGAGCGTGGGAGGATGCCTGTGCGTGGATTGTTTTCACGTGTGGTGGTCTTTGCACACCAGCCACCACACGGGCTTGACAGAGCTAAACATAAGAAATAGGAGTATGACTCTTCAGCCTGCTCCGCCATTCAATAAGATCATGACTGATCTGATCATGGACTCAGCTCCACTTCCCCGCCCGCTCCCCATAACCCCTTATCACTCAAGAAACTGTCTATTTCTGTCTTAAATTTATTCAATGTCCAAAAATCAACAGCTCTCCGAGGCAGCAAATTCCAGATTTATAAGCCTCTGATAGAAGAAATTCCTTCTCATCTCTGTTTAAATGGGCGGCCCCTTCTGAGATAATCCCTTCTGAGATTATGCCCTCTAGTTCTAGTCTCCCCCATCAGTGGAAACATCCTCTCTGCATCCACCTTGTCAAGCCCCCTCATAATTTTATACGTTTCGATACTATTACCTCTCATTCATTTGAATTCCTCATAAGTCAACCCCCTGATCTCTGGAATCAGCCTAGTGAACCTTCTCTGAACTGCCTCCAAAGCAAGTATATCCTTTCGGAAATATGGAAACCAAAACTGCACGCAGTATTCCAGGTGTGGTCTCACCAATACCCTGTATAACTGTAGCACAGTTCTAATCAACGGGTGGGAAACTGAAAGCTTTCTGATCAGATCTGGAGTCAGGCAAGGCTGTCCTCTCTCGTCTGTCTTGTTTGTGTGTTGTATCGAGCCCTTTGCCGGGTCCATCAGGAAGGATGCGGGCATTAGACGGGTGACGATCCCAGACAGCGGAGGCGCTCAGGTCAAGACCTCTCTGTATGTGGATGATGTGGCCATCTTTTGCTCGGATCCGCAGTCGGTCCGCAGATTGCTCACAATCTGCGACCAGTTTGAACTGGCCTCGGGAGCAAAGGTCAATCGCAGCAAAAGCGAGGCCATGTTCTTTGGCAACCGAGCGATCCTTTATCCCCTTCACCGTTAAGCCAGATTACCTGAAGGTGTTGGGAATATGGTTCGGAGCGGACGGGGCATGCGCCAAAAACTGGGAAGAGCGTATCGCCAAAGTGAAGCAAAAACTGGGATGGTGGAAGCTGCGCTTCCTCTCCATGGCAGGAAAGAACCTGGTCATCAGGAGTGAGGTGCTCTCGGGTTTGCTGCACGTGGCACAGGTCTGGCCCATCTCTCGCTCCTGTGCCGCAGCAGTCACCCGGGCCATCTTCCACTTTGTCTGGATGTCCAAAATGGAACGTGTCCGCAGAGACACGATGTACAAATCTCTGGACAGTGGAGGAAAGGATGTTCCGAACGTGGCCCTCATCCTGATGGCCAGCTTTGTGTGCGACTGCATCAAGCTGTGCACAGACCCCCAGTACGCAAACACCAAGTGTCACTACATGCTGAGGTTCTACCTGTCCCCGGTGTTGCCTGCCCACCTGTCCTTCATGGAAAAGTTTTTCACAAAAAACCCCTTTGACCACAAGGCCATAAAACAGTGGTCAGCATGTAACATCCTGGACGCCCTACGAAAGAAGCAGAGGGTGGACCCTGTCGGGTGGTTCACTGAGCGGACTGTCGAACACGTTTGGCAGAACGTCTCATCGCCAGAGCTTTCACACAAGCACCAAGACATAGCTTGGTTGGCGGTGAGGAGGGCCTTACCCGTCAGAGCTTTCATGCACAGCCGACGTCTCAGCAGCACGGCACAGTGCCCCCGAGTCGACTGCGGGGCAGACGAGACTGTCACCCATCTCCTTCAGGATTGCGCCTTCGCAAGGCAGGTTTGGAAAGAGATGCAGTGGTTGCTGTCGAGGTTCATCCCAAGCAGCTCCAGAACACAAGTCTCTGTGCTCTATGGGCTGTTCCCAGGGACACACACTGAGACAGACATCCCTGCTGCTGGAGGGTCATCAACTCAGTCAAAGACGCTCTTTGGTCTTGCCGAAACTTGCTGGTCTTCCAGAGCAAGGAGATGTCCATGTCTGCGTGTTGCAGACTGGTGCAATCCAAGATCCAGGATTACATGCTGAGGGACGCACTTAAAATTGGTGCAGCCGCCCCAAGGGCACGGTGGGGAAGGGCCACAGTTTAAAGCCCTTCTGCCACGATAAACCCGGGGGCAGAAATCAGTTCAAAACTTCCCTCGGGCCGTTCTTATAACTTCTTTTTTGTGTACATGGAGCACCATCATCTATAAACACCTATGTAGTGCCATGTACAATGCAAGGTCTGTTTCATAATGCACGTTGAAAAGAAAAAATGTAAATGTACCGTCACCCATTCCGTGTACGGTATAGTGACACATGTAATGTAATTTGTCGAATGTACTACAATGTATCCCATATTGTACCGAATTGTACTTGAAATGAAAAGCAAGGAAATGTATCGAATGGAACTGCTGTCAGCACCCAAATATAGTGTATGGGATTGCTGACCGCAGCTAAATGTACTGAACTGCTTTTGAATGTACTGTACAAATTTTTATATGAATAAAGTATATTTTGAAATTTAAAAAAAAGACCAGTATGCCAGCCCAGGTGAAGTAGACTTTTACTTTGAAAATCTATGTTTGCAGGAACCGGCCACTGGACAGGTCTCCAACGTAAAGGACAGTTTATTTGAAATGTAAATGTTTTGAACTGTAACCTGTAACTTAAACATAGATTTAAAAATTGCATCTATTAACGTGCGTAGCGTAAAATCCACTGCACAATGTGTTTCCACCTTGGGGTACCTCGCCAAGGTCAAAGCAGACCTGCTGTTCTTGCAGGAGTGGGGGCTGCTGCACTTCAGCAGTTACCGGCAGTGGTCACGATGGTGGGCCCATGGACCATCCATATGGTCAGGAGGCAACGACTGCTGGTCTTCCGGCCTAGGCATTCTGCTGCGGGGAGGCCACTTCACCATCACTGAAGTTAAGGAGGTGGTGGGCGTCCGCCTCCTCGTAGCAGATGTAATGAACAAAAATTCCCCTTTAAGGCTAATTAACGTGTATGCCTCGCCTCTCAGAAGCGAGTGGCTGGCCCTCTTCCAACAGCTCCCACTGCTGCTGGTGACGTCCAAGCCGGTCATTCTGGGTGGTGACTTCAACTGCATCATCAATACGGCTGGACGATCCAGCAGAGCCGACAGAAAACTGGACGCCACGTCCAAACTCCTGATGGATGCTGTAAAAGACGCCAAGCTGTGCGACATCTTCAGCAACTCTGCAGACGGAGCACCGCACAGATACACCTGGCCGAGACCAGACGGGTCCGTCCGTTCCAGAATAGACTGCCTGTTTGTGTCCCACACACTCAAGGTCAGATCCATCGATGTCACACCGGTGTTCTTCTCTGACCACTGCCTCCTACTGGCTGACTGTTGCCCACAGGAAAACCAGAAAGTTGGCAGAGGGATATGGAAGCTGAACGTGAAACTGTTGACTCCGGAAAACGTGGAGGAACTCAAGAGGGATTACAAAGGTTGGAGAACCGTAAAACCCCTCTGCGATTCCCCGATGCACTGGTGGGAAACAATCAAGACAAATATCAAGAGGTTCTTCATCCTCAAAGGTGTTCAGGAGGTGAGAGGGAGACAGAGGGAATTGTCCCAACTCCAGAAGAGCATGCAAAACCTGCTCCTGTTGCAGTCGATGGGAGTCAATGTCACAGAGAAACTCGAAGAGGTGAAGGGCCAGCAAGTCTTCCTCTTTGCCTCAGAGTCCTCCAAAATCATTTCCGCTCCAGAGTCTGCTCCATCGAGCAGAATGAGACATGTTCGCGCTTCTTCTTACAAAAGGTACACAGGGGGAGCTCTGTGATCACCAGCCTAACGGGAGAAGACGGTTCTGTGACGTTTTCGCAGCCTGACATGCTGAGGATCAGCAAATCCTTCTATGCCAGGCTGTACGACGTCAAGCCCACAGACCACACTGCCTCCCAGTCGTTCCTGTCGTCTATCACGGAGGTCCTAAACGACAGTGAGCGGGAGAGTCTGGACCACCCGTTAACTCTGGACGAGATGACAAAGGCCGTCCGGTCCCTTGCGACGAGTAAAACTCCCAGAAGCGATGGCTTACCGGTCGAGTTGTATTCGGCTCTGTGGGACTGGATGGGCCCAGACCTGCTGGAAGTGTATGAGGGTATGCTTCTGGCTGGCAGTATGTCAGAATCAATGAGGAAAGGCATCATCACCCTCATCTACAAGCAGAAGGGGGAAAGGGAGGAAATCAAAAACTGGTGGCCCATTTTACGGCTCAATGTGGACTACAAGATCCTGGCAAAGGTCATCGCCAACAGGCGCAAGTCTGCTCTTGAGCTGGTGATTCACCCGGACCAGACCTGCGCTGTCCCTGGCAGGAAGATCTCTGATAGCCTGGCGCTACTCAGGGATACGATCGCCTACGTGCAGGACAGTGGGGTGGACACCTGCTTAATCAGCTTAGACCAGGAGAAGGCATTTGACAGGATATCGCACACGTACCTGATGGATGTGCTCTCCAAAATGTGGTTTGGGGCGGCATTCCGCAATTGGATCCAACTGCTCTACAGAGACATCAGTAGCGCAGTTCTAATCAGCGGGTGGGAAACTGAAAGCTTTCCGATCAGATCTGGAGTCAGGCAAGGCTGTCCTCTCTCGTCTCTCTTGTTTGTGTGTTGTATCGAGCCCTTTGCTGGGTCCATCAGGAAGGATGCAGGCATTAGAGGGGTGACAATCCCAGGCAGCAGAGGCGCTCAGGTCAAGACCTCCCTGTACATGGATGATGTAGCCATCTTTTGCTCGGATCCGCAGTCGGTCCGAAAATTGCTCACAATCTGTGACCAGTTTGAACTGGCCTCAGGAGCGAAGGTCAATTGCAGCAAAAGCGAGGCCATGTTCTTTGGCAACTGGGCCGACCGATCCTTTATTCCCTTCACCATTAAGCCAGATTACCTGAAGGTGTTGGGAATATGGTTCGGAGCGGATTGGGCGTGCGCCAAAAACTGGGAATAGCGTATCGCCAAAGTGAAGCAAAAACTGGGATGGTGGAAGCTGTGCTTCCTCTCCATGGCAGGAAAGAATCTGGTCATCAGGAGTGAGGTACTCTCGGGGTTGCTACACGTGGCACAGGTCTGGCCCATCCCTCGGTCCTGTGCCGCGGCAGTCACCCGGGCTGTCTTCCACTTTGTCTGGAGTTCCAAAATGGACTGTGTCCGCAGAGACACAATGTACAAATCTCTGGACAGTGGTGGAAAGGATGTTCCGAACGTGGCCCTCTTCCTGATGGCCACCAAGTGTCACTACGTGCTGAGGTTCTACCTGTCCCCTTTGTTGCGAAGGATGGGCCTGTCCACGCTGCTGTGAAACGCCCCCACCAGTTGGACCATGCCTGTCCACCTGTCCTTCATGGAAAAGTTTTTCACAAAAAACCCATTTGACCACAAAGCCATAAAACAGTGGTCAGCACGTAAGGTCCTGGACGCCCTACAAAAGAAGGAGATGGTGGACCCTGTCGGGTGGTTCCCTGAGCAGACTGTCGAACTGGTTTGGCAGAACGTCTCATCGCCAGAGCTTTCACACAAGCACCAAGACATAGCTTGTTTGGCGGTGAGGAGGGGCCTACCCATCAGAGCATTCATGCACAGCCAACGTCTCAGCAACACGGCATGGTGCCCCCGAGTCGGCTGCGGGGCGGACAAGACTGTCACCCATCTCCTTCAAGGTTGCGCCTTTGCAAGGCAGGTCTGGAAAGAGATGCAGTGGTTGCTGTCGAGGTTCATCCCAAGCAGCTCCATAACACAGGACTCTGTGCTCTACAGGCTGTTCCCAGGGACACGCACCGAGACAGACATCACCTGCTGCTGGAGGGCCATCAATTCGGTGACAGACGCACTTTGGTCTTGCCGAAACTTGCTGGCCTTCCAGATCAAGGAGATGTCCATGTCTGCGTGTTGCAGACTGGCGCAATCCAAGATCCAGGATTACGTGCTGAGGGACGCACTAAAAATTGGTGCAGTCGCCGCAAAGGCACGGTGGGGAAGGGCCACAGTTTAAAGCTCTTCTGCCACGGAAAACCCAGGGGCTGGAATCAGTATAAAACTCCCCTCGGGCTGCAATGGTAAACCTTTTGTATAGATAGAGCACCATGATCTGCAAAAACCTATGTAGTGCCATGTATAATGCAAGTTCTGTTGCATAATACATGTTGGAAACAAATGTAACTGTACCCTTACTGTGTACCGTATGGTGACACATGTAATGTAACTTGATGAACGTACCACAATGTATCCTGGATATTAAGAATCGTACCTTGAAATGTAAAGTAAAGAAATGTACAAAGACTCACCGGTGGGGAAAGACCAATCTTACAATACACAGCGGGCCAGTGGAGGGCGCCAGAGAACCGCGCTGGCCCGAGGCAGGTGCAGTGACCCAGCGGCGGGGAAAGAGCCCGAGGGTGTGTTGAGTCCTTATCAGCAGATGGCGCCAGGGAGCCTCGCCTGCCACAAGTGCAGTGACCCAGAGGCAGTGAAAGGCCCTGAATGCGGATCAACCCTTATAGGGCCTGGGCGGTGCGGAGAGAGAACAATGAATGGAGGGAACATTGGGCGAGTTCCGTTGCTCCATTCGGATTCTGCTCAACCTGTTTTGCTCTGTGTGCTCTGTGTAGGCGCTACTTTACTCCCGAATGCGGAAAGACAAACATCTGTCCTGGAGGCTGGATTTCATCCCTTGGCTCATAGACATCCAGAGTGACCCCACCATGATCCCGGCAGAGTTTTCTCCGGGTTTCCCGAATCCAATATGTGGCGGAAGCACACGGTCCAGTTACCGCCCAATATTGGGATCCTGCCTTGGGTGGGGGCAGGGCGGGGAATCTGGCGGTGAAATCACTGCAGCAATGACATGGGCAATCTGCATTTCATTTGTGAAACTTTCTGACAACAGCAAGTATCTGAGGAAGTCGGTTCCTCACACACTGATGCCTCACATTCACACACTCTTCGGATTGTTCTTACTGTGTGAAATACAACACAGGACCATCCGGCCTGATGGTCCTGAGGACAGGAGGCCCACGGAGAGCACAGCCCAGGCCCAGTGGGAGGAGGTTGTCCTTGGCAGTGAGTGTCACCTCCAGCTCCACCCGGAGTCTGCTCCAAGTGTTGCTCACTCTCTGGGTGAAGATTAACTTCCTGAGATTAGTCCTACGTTTATCATCTCCCAGTGTTACCCCGTGTCCCAGAGTCCTTCTCTCACAATTTAACTTAAAGCGATGTTTCGAAGTCCCACTTTTCCACCCACAAAGATAGATCAGAGTATTTTCTAAATGGTGGGAAGCTAGGAAGTGTGGAGGAGGAAGGGGTTTTAAGTGCCCAGGCACAAAAATCACTGAATGCCGGTAGATAAGGAAAAAAGAATCAAACAGGATAAAGGAATGTTGTCCTTTATCTCGAGGCATTTGGAATACAATGGGCAGGATGTTTTGCTTGTGGTGTATGGAGCCCTAGTTAGACTCCATCTAGAGTACTGAGTTCTGGATAGCACAGCTCAGGAAAGAGGGGGTGCAGGGCAGATTCACCAGACTAATACCCGGGGCTCAGAGGGTTAATTTAAGAGGACAGATTTCACAAACCTGGCCTATATTACCTTGAGTATAGAAGGTTAATGGTGAACTGATTGAGTTTTTTTAATGTTAGGATAAGTTGATAGAGTAGATGGAGAGAAACCATTTCCTCTGGTCCAGAAGAAGGGTGCATAACCTTAAAGTTCGGTGCTGTGTTGAAAAACACTTCTTCACACAACGGTAGTGCAAATATGGAATACTCTTCTTCAGGCTGTGGGTCAGTTGGAGCCTTTGAGACTGAGATTGACAAATATTTGTTGGGTAAGGGTATCGATGGGAAGGATGCAGAGGTGGAGAATATTTCCGCTTTGGATGGTGCCAGCTCCAGCTCGCAGTGTTGTGCTGAATATTCGACTGTCCTGATGACAGGAGGCCCGTGGAAAGAACAGCCCAGGCCCCAGTGGGAGGTGGTTGTCCTTGGCAGTGAGTGTCACCTCCAGCTCCACACGAAGTCCGCTCCAAATGTTGCTCACTCTCTGGGTGGAGAAGAATTCCTGAGATTGGTCCTAAGTTTATCATTTCCCAGTGTTACCCCGTGTCCCAGAGTCCTTCTCTCACAATTTAACTTAAAGTGATGTTTCGAAGTCCCGCTTTTCCACCCGCATAACAATTTTTTTCCCAGCTCCTTCCAGCTTCTCCTTTTCAGTTTGTGAAGCCCATGTTTCCCCAGTCTATCTCAAACCTCAGTCCTTTGATACCAGCATCAGCCTTTGCCACTTCCCCGCACTGCCTCTAGTGCCTGGAGGTCTCCTCAGTGTTTTGCAGATAACGAGCTGTCCAGAAAATGGCCAGGACCGAGCAGACATCCCTCTAAACCTCCGGAGGCAAATCTCCTCGCAAGCAGCAACCTTCCGAGTGGTGAGAGAACCCCAGGAGCGAGGGATAGAGGAGTATAAACAGGGACAGCGAATAACAATGGTGCTCCCACTGTGAGGAGCCAGTGTCTCAGAGACTGTGAACAAACTCTGTCCCAGTGTGAGGAGCCAGTGTCTCAGAGACTGGGTGTTACTGTGGACACACAGTGTCCCAGTGTGAGGAGCCAGTGTCTCAGAGACTGAATGAGACTATGGACACGCTCAGTCCCAGTGTGAGGAGCCAGTGTCTTAGAGACTGAATGAGACTGTGGACACGCTCTGTCCCAGTGTGAGGAGCCAGTGTCTCAGAGACTGGGTGAGACTGTGGACACACAGTGTCCCAGTGTGAGGAGCCAGTGTCTCAGAGACTGGGAGCAGGAAGTGTTCCTGTAACCAGTCTGAAGTCCTGCTGTGAAATTAAATCTGGACCAGGCCTGGCTCGAATCATCTTCCCTCTCCATTAGTGCAGAACTGCCAGCGACAAAGATCTGAAATCTTTATCAAGGAACATTTTAATCCTAATTCCAATTTCATCTTCTCCAGTAATACATCATTGAGAGTCGGGAATAAGGAATGTTATAATCTTTCACACAAACATCCTTCCATTAAGCAAACGCCAAAGATGTGAATTAAATTTGAGCTGACAGGTTGTGTTTCCCATTCTGTGAAGGAGTGGCCTGCTCTATCCTCAGACACTCCGGAGCTGCCACCGTCCCATATTTTAGAATCAAACAGAACCCATTGTCTCACCGGTTACATCAGTTGTGGCCACGGTCCACATGAAGGAAGTCCGAGGGACTGCCCCGTGTCTCCCCGCACTGTACAGAGGGGACCTGTTGTGCTGGGATTGGTAAGCTCCATCCCTCTTGCTTTATTATCTCATAAATTCAGCGTCAGTTCTTTATATTATCGGCTCACACCACGGAAAATACACCTGACCCTGCAAATGGGGCACTAAATCCTCCTGAGAGAGACCACAATGGGGCTGGTGTGGGGCATGAAACCATGTTGTACTGGAAGGCTCTCTGAGTCTGTGTCTAAGGCCAATGTGCTGCCTTTGGCCGATACTACAATGGGGCTGGTGTGGGGAGTGAAACCATGGTGTATTGGGAGGCTCTCTGAGTCTGTGTCTGAGGCCATTGTACTGCCTTTGGCCGATACTACAATGCCATCCCAGCACAGTGTTAGAGTTTGAAAATTACACCCCGGGAGATGCTGGGTAGATTCAGATTGTTGCAGAATATAACTAGAGCCAGTAAACTCAGAAAGCCCACCAGTGGGTGAAAGCCCTTTGCTGTAAAAATGAACATTCCCTACTGGAATCACCGGCCATGGTGGGGAGAGGCTCGGCTTTGCTCAGAGTGGCCGGAGATCAGTGAATTCGGCGAAGAGAGTCTCAGAGTAATTGATCCTGGTGCTGAATTTCCACCAAGCGACACCGGACCTCAAGGTCCCATTCAACTGTGGACAGACTCCAAGAGCTGTTCTCATGTGCTCTGACTCTCTGGGACTATCCCTTTGTGTATAATGGTCTGTCGGGAATGTTTCCTCTCTTTAAAGAGCCGTGATAGAATCCTTCAGTGCCTTGCACTCCCTACATGGTCTGTGGGGATCTGCAGACGGATCCTCTGCTGGGATCCAGTTTGTTGTCTCACGGGAGCAGTCACACCAGCATGGCATCACTCACAGTTTTACTCCTGTGTCCTCAGCCCCACAGCTTTAACTCTATGATCAGTAAGTTCTGGAATCTAATCCTTTTTCATCAGTGGTATTTCTCCATTTGGAGTTTCAGCTCCGACTCACTCCCCTAGTTTATCAGGAGTTCACTACTCAGGTGTCCCTTCATTTCTTTGCAAAGGTTGTTATTTTCCCATCCTGCGATCCCGGGTCTGCAGCAGAGTCACGGTACATGGTTATTAAGGAACAGACACAAGATTAGAAAGTCTGTCATTCTATATCCGCCTTTCTGTCTGTTTCCTCTGCCTCGCACAGCTGTAAGAGCGGGGCGTATTTGCACTTCCAGGGGCACAGCCGTTGGTCAGTTTTACCCTCCTGCCCATAACACAATTATTCTCAGACCATTCATCAAGTTCCCTCCAAACTCTCCGGGACAATGTGGTACAATACACACAACAATGCCTTGTTATTATCTCATGTGTGTCCTTAATGTGGACCGTTACAACCCAGAATAGACGGCAGTTATACCTGATCTGGGCGGCTGGGATTGCTGTTTATATTTGTTAACATTGCACTGGTACACCGTGGCTGCAGTGTGTACCATCTACAAGATGCAGCAACTTGCCATGGCTTCCATCACCTAGACCTGGGCTGGGCAATTATATGGGCTGAAGAGCCAATTAACAAGTTTTGTTGAGCTGTTAAGGGCTGCCCACCAATGTTGGTCCTGAGGCGCGTGGCCGCACGGTCAGCAACAATCGCGCGGTCCCGCGCAGGCCACTCCCCACCTGTCGCTGGAAGAGACACTGCGCATGTGCGGCAGCCTAGTATTCGAGCAGCAAATTTAAAGGGACAGTGTGCGGAAAAAAATTAGAGGGAACATTTGATCAACATGAACATTGCATAAACATAAATCAGATAGTAGTCAGATGCTATCGTACATACACAACATGAATTCGATACGGCCTAGAAATGAATCAAAGATAAAAGTTGAAAATGTTGTGGTATGTTCTGGTCTCTGTAAATCAGTGCTGTGAAATAGAACTGTAGCCTCTTTAGAGCCTGTGTCAACTTCAATTCCCCACTTCACTCATCCTTATGTCCCTCTGCAAAGATTCCTAATGTCGGCCCAATTGGTGACAGATGAGAACTCCCCTGCCGTCATACTCTGGATACAGGGAGAAAAAAGATGCAGCGCCAGTCACTTTCTTCGGTAAAAGATCTGTGGAGATGAGCAGCCATGACTCTAAAATGGATAGGGCATATTCTAGTACGCAGTGCATTCTGGGTACGTACGTCCGCCATTGGTGCCCAGACTCACGGAACAGATCCTTTTAATCGGTCCAGGGAGAATCGATTTTGCGAATTATTAATTTGAATGAAGTAATACTATGGTTTTTCCTTGGCTGCAGTTCGGGACTGTCTCTGACCCATGCGAAGTGAAAGTGGATAGACGAATGTGCAGCTCGAGCTCCGGCTCACGTTCTATTTCTGACCCATCCAGCGGGCCGGATAGAATGACATGGCGGGCCGGATATGGTCCACGGGCTGTATTTTGCCCACCACTGCCCTACACTGTCCCATCAAACACTCCCAAGTCACGTACAGCTTGGCTTACATACAGAGTAAACCATATGTAAACTACCCAGCAAACACTCCCAAGTCAGGTACAGTACGTGTTAGATACGTTTCAGATACAGGGTAAAGTTCGCTCGACCCAGTTACATCAAAAACTTCCAGGGCAGCTAGACAGGGTTAGATACAGAGTAAATCTCACTGTATAGTCGTTCATCGAACTCAGATACAGCATGAGGCCGAAGCAACCTGCCGCTCCTCTGACACCATCCAATGAATCACACAATGTACAGCATGGTATGAATACAGGACAGAAATCCCTGTACATTAAGGATCACGCACTTCCAGGTGAAGTATGAGCTAACTTTACAAACCATCCCCTGCCGGAATCATTGGCCATGCCGCGGAGAGGCTCGGCTTTGCTCAGAATGGCCGGAGATCAGCGAATTCGGCGGAGAGTCTCAGAGCAATTGATCCTGGCGCTGAATTTCCACCAATCGACACCGGATCTCAAGATCCCATTCAGCTGTGGACAAACTCCAAGAGCTGTTCCCATGTGTTCCTAATCTCTGGGACTATCCCTTTGTGTGTAATGGTTTATCGGGAATGTTTCCTCTCTTTAAAGAGCCGTGATAGCATCCTTCAGTACCATGGTCTGTGGGGATCTACAGCCGGATTCTCTGCTGGGATCTAATGCGGAGTCTCACGGGAGCCGTCACAGCCATCAAGGCCTCACTCACAGTTTTACTCCCGCGTCCTTAGCCCCACGGGTTTAACTCTATGAACAGGAAGTTCTGGAATCTAACCCTTTTTAATCATTAGTATTTCTCTATTTGGATTTCCAGCTCCGACTCACTTCCCTAGTTTACCAGGAGTTCACTGATCAGGTGTCTCTTCATTTCATTGCGATGGTTGTTATTTACCCCATCCTGTGATCCCCGGGTCTGCAGCAGAGGTCGCGGTACTTGGTTATAATGGAATGGACAGCAGGTTGGAAAGTCTGTCATTCGATATCCGCCCTTCTGTCTGTTTCCTCTGTCCCGCACAGCTGTAAGAGCGGGGTGTATTTGCACTTCTCGGAGCACAGCCAGTGGTCAGTCTTACCCTCCTGCCCATAACACAATTATTCTCAGACCATTCATCAAGTTCCCTTCAAATTCTCCGGATCTCTGGCATTATAATGTGGTACATTACACACAACAATGCCTTGTTATTATATTATGTGTGTCCTTAATGTGAACCATTACAACACCCTGCCGCCGCCCGCTCTCCCCCTGCCGCTGTCGTGGCTCAGCGCGAGGCTCGGCGGCTTAGCTCTCTCTCCCCCCGCCCAAACGCTTCTGCTGCTTCTCGCCCCGCCGCTTCTCTCCCATCCCGTCCCTTCTCTCCCCATGCATGACAGAACACGTCCGGGTTGCTGTCAGCAGCTGACCTCCCGTGGTCCGGAAAATGCTATGGTCCGGCACTAGTCAGGTCCCAAGGATGCTGGGCCAGAGACGTCCAACTGTTTAACATTTGGTCCTCTCATCCATTGATATATATTGTGAATAGCTGAGACCCAAGCACCAATCCTTGTGGTACACCACCAGTTGCAGCCTGCTAATCTGAAAATGAACCCTTTATTCCTACTCTCTGTTTTCTGTCCATTAACCAATCATCAATCTATGCTAGTATATTGCCCCCAATCCCTTGAGCCCTAATTTTGTTCAATAACCTCATGTGGCACCTTATCGTATGCCTTCTGAAAATCTAAATACGCCGCATCCACTGGTTCCTCCGTATCTGTTCTGCTAGTTACAACCTCAAAAAACTCTTAACAGATTTCTCAAACATAATTTCCTTTTCATAAAGCCGTGTTGATTCTGCCTAATAATATTCGCTAAGTGCCTGTTACCACATCCTTAATAATAGAATTCAGCATTTTCCCTACTACTGATGTCAGGCTAACTGGTCTGCAGTTCCCCATTTTCTCTCTCCCTCCTTTCTTAAATAGCCCAGTTACATTTGCTACCTTCCAAACCATGTGAACCATTCTAGAATCTATGGAATTTTGGAACATGACAACCAATGCATCCACTATTTCTATAGCTACCCTTTTCAATACTCTAGGATGTAGGGCATCAGGTCCAAATGATTTATCGGTTTTCAGTCCGATTATTTTCGCCAATACCATTTTTTTACTAATACTAATTTCTATTAGTTCCTCATTCTCACTAGACCTGGGTTCTCCAATTTTTTTGCTCCTTCTTCCATGAAGACAGACACAAAGTATGCGGTTAATTTCTCTGCCATTTCCTTGTTCCCCATTATAATTTCTCCTGTCTCAGCCTGTAGAGGACCCACATTTATTTTTGCTAATCTTTTCCTTTTTACATACCTATAGAAGCTTTTGCAGTCTCTTATGTTGTCCCTCAATAGTTTACTCTCTTATTCTAGTTGCCTTTTTTTCCCTCAATTTCCTGGTCCTCCTTTGCTGAATTCTAAAATCTTCCTATGCTTACTGCTCTTTTTGGCCACATTATAAGCATCTTCCTTTCATCTAATACTATCTTTAGCTTCTCTTGTTGGCCACGATTGGACCACTATACCTGTGGGGTTTTTTGTGCCTTAAATGAATGTATGTTTGTTGTAAATTATGAATTAATTTTTTAAATGCTAGCCATTCCTTTTCTACCATTATACCTTTTAATGTAGTTTCTCAATCTACCTTAGCCAACTCTCCCCTCATACCTACATAGTTTCCTTTGTTTAGATTTAAGATCATAGTTTGGATTTAAGTAAATCACTTTCAAACTTAATGCAAAATTCTATCATGTTATGGCCACTCTTCCCCAAGGGCCACTTTCCTACAAGATTATTAATTAACCCTTTCTTATTGAATAATACTAGATCTAAAATAGCCTGTTCCCTAGTTGGTTCCTCAAAATATTGATCTAGAAAACCATCTTGTATACCTTCCATGAATTCATCCTCCACACTATTACTGCAAGTTTGGTTTTCCCAGTCTATATGCAGATGAAAGTCCCCATGATTACTGTATTACCTTTGTTACAAGCACCATTAATTTCCTGATTTATACTGTGCCCTACATTACCACTATAAACATCCCCCCCCTCCCAATGTTTTCTGCCCCTTGCTGTTTCTTAGCTCCACCCAAACTGATCCTACTTCTTGATTTTCCGAGCTCAGATCCTTTCCCTCTGCTGTCTTTAGCCCATCCTTTATTATCAGGGTTGCGCCCTCTCCTTTTTCATTTTGCCATTTCTACCAAAAGTTCGGTATTCTGGAATATTTAGTTCCCAACCATGGTCACGTTGCAACCATGTCTCCATAATGGCTATTAGATCAAACCTATTAATTTCTATCTGTGCTATTAATTCATCTATTTTATTGTGAATATTTCATGCATTCAGATATAGTGCCTTTAGCTTAGACTTTCTTCTATTTTTCCTTAATGTCTCCTCAGTCAGTAATGCCCTATTACCTTTGTTACTCTCTCTGTCCCTTCCTGACCCATTCTGCTTATTTTTACCCAAAATTCTGCTCTGCTCTAGAGCCTTGACATGTCTCTTCTCTTGTTGCTTTTTCTCTGTATCTAAACCGTACTGTACTTTCCTGGATCTCCCCACCCTGCCTTAATTATTTTAAAGCCCTGTTTACTGCCCTAGTTATTCGATTCGCCAGGACACTGGTTCCTGCCCAGTTCAAGTGGAGCCCATCACAAGGAAAGAGCTCCCTCTTTGCCCAGTGCTGGTTCCAGTGTGCGTAAAGCAAAACACCTGCCTCCCACATAACCATTTGAGCCACACATTTAACATTCTAATCTGCTTATCCCTGTAACAATTGGTGTGGGGCTCAGGTAACAATCCAGAGATTATTACCTTTGAGGTTCAGCTTTTTCATTTGGACCCCAACTCCTCCATCTCTTTCAGCAGAAACTCATTCCTAGTCCTACCTACGTCGTTGGTTCCTACATGGTCGACAACAACTGGATCCTCCCCTTCCCATTCCAAGTTCTGACCCCGATCTGTCCCGGGGAGGGGGCAGAGTGTGCTGTCCCTGTGGGGGGCAGTATGTTCAGTGTCTGACCTGAGCTGCCCCAGGGAGGGGGGCAGTGTGTGATGTCCCTGTGGGGGGCAGTATGTTCAGTGTCTGACCCTGAGCTGCCCCAGGGAGGGGGCAGTGTGTGATGTCCCTGTGGGGTGCAGTATGTTCAGTGTCTGACCCTGAGCTGCCCCAGCGAGGAAGTAGTGAGTGATGTCCTTGTGGGATGCAATATGTTCAGTGTCTGACCCTGAGCTGCCCCAGGGAGGGGGCAGTGTGTGATGTCCCTGTGGGGGGCAGTATGTTCAGTGTCTGACCCTGAGCTGCCCCAGGGAGGGGGCAGTGTGTGATGTCCCTGTGGGATGCAGTATGTTCAGTGTCTGACCTGCGGCTGCCCCAGGGAGGGGGCAGCGTGTGATGTCCCTGTGGGGTGCAGTATGTTCAGTGTCTGACCCTGGGCTGCCCCAGCGAGGAAGTAGTGAGTGATGTCCTTGTGGGATGCAGTATGTTCAGTGTCTGACCTGCGGCTGCCCCAGGGAGGGGGCAGTGCGTCAGGTCCCTGTGGGATGAGTGAGTTCAGTGTCTGACCCTGAGTTGCCCACATTCCTCATGCTCTCGGGGGCAGTCACTCTCCGCACAGTCGGAGTTAGTTGGAGAAACAGCATCATCTACTGGACACCGGCGGTATTTCAAGGAACATCATGTCTGGCTCCATCCCAGAGAAAACCAAAACCAACCCGCAGATTCAATTCATTTTATTATCAATTGTTAACAAAGTTTAGCTCCATTTGTTGCAACTTCCAGTATTTGAAGGAATCTCTTTAAAAAGAGTTAAGTATGGATGCAAACACAATCAGCATTATTTTTATCTGACCCTTTTCCCGTTTATTAAATGGTCAAATATCCAGAATATTAAACTCCAGCCCAGTTCGGGGTCATCAATATCAGCAGAAAGAAACCACAACTATCAGAATGGACATGATTCAGTTTGGGATAACAGCAGAATCCAAACCCTGCAATCACTTGTGAACTCGCTGGTGTCTTAGCAGGTAGGATGACCGAACGTATTCTTTCCCACACACGGAGCAGGTGAACAGCTTCTCCCTAGTATGAACTCGCTGGTGTACCATTAGATGGGATGACCGAGCGAATCCCTCCCCACACAAAGAGCAGGTGATCGGGCTCTTCCCAGAGTGAATTCGCTGGTGAGTTAGAAGGTTGGAATAACAAGTGAATCCCTCCCCACACACAGGGCAGGTGTACGGTCTCAACCCGGTGTGAATTCGCTGGTGTGTCAACATGTCGCTTGACCGAGTGAATCGATCCCCACACATGGAGCAGATGAACAGCCTCTTCGCAGTGTGACTTTTTTCCCAGTTCAGATGGGGATCTGAATCTCTTCCCACAGTCCCCACATTCCCCGGTTTCTTCATGGTGTGGTTGTCCTTGTGTCGCTCCAGGTTGATCAGTTGAAGCCTCGTCCACACACAGAACACGTATATGGTTTCTCCCCGCTGTGAAAGGTGAGATGTTTTTTCAGGCTGTGTAACTGGTTAAAGCTCTTTCCACAGGCAGTGCACTGGAACACTCCCCCTCGGGTGAGTGTGTCTCCGTGCTTTTCCACTCACACTGATGTTTGAAATCTGTTCCCACAAACATTTCTCCTTCCACATTCAAAGGCCGATGATATTCAGGTCCTGAGGAATCGAGTGACTCTGTCAGATCTTGATCTGATGTTTGGTTTGAGTTTCCCGTTTGCAAATCCTGCCCTTCTGATACCCCGGAAAAGGAGTTTACAAAAATCATTACTGTAAGTACAGGACAGAAATTAAGAACAAACAATTCTAGATTTCATGGAACATTCTTGCCTCCCGTGTTCCTCCAAAGCTCTAAATCCCCATCCCATACACTCTCCATCCTCCCTGTCCTGAAATTCAAACACATCGAATGTCTGAAGACAGCTTATCCTCCGCACCCAGTTTTCACCACCAACTCTGGCTGGGTTCAGTTCTACACTCACTGGTTCCCCTCTCTCTCCTCCCCTCCCCTGAAGGTGCTGACTCTGGCTGGGTTCTGTTCCACACTCACTGGTGCCCCTCCTTCTCCTCCCCTGAAGGTGCTGACTCTGGCTGGGTTCAGTTCTACACTCACTGGTGCCTCTCCCTCTCCCTCTCCCTCTCCCTCTCCCTCTCCCTCTCCCTCTCCCTCTCCCTCTCCCTCTCCCTCTCCCTCTCCCTCTCCCTCTCCCTCTCCCTCTCCCTCTCCCTCTCCCTCTCCCTCTCCCTCAAAGTGCTGATTCTGTCTGGGTTCAGTTCTACACTCACTGGTTCCCCTCCCTCTCCTCCGCTGAAGGTGCTGACTCTGGCTGGGTTCAGTTCTACACTCATTGGTGCCCCTCGCTCTCCTCCCCTGAAGGTGCTGACTCTGGCTGGGTTCACTGGGACCCTGAAGCCCTGCCCACACATTGCTCTTTTGCAAAGATGGCCACACATGGGTGCTAAAGCTCCATGAATCTCGATGGCAGCGCACAAACCTGTAGCTTTCCTTTATTAATAATATATTTTATTTATATAGCACCTTTAATTTAGTACAATGTCCCAAGGTGCTTCACAACAGTGTTACAAGACGAATTAGCCCAACATCTGTTGCAGGACATTTGGAAAAGCATAATTCAGTCAAGCAGAGTCAGCATGGTTTTATGAAAGGGAAATCATGTTTGACTAATTTGCTGGAGTTCTTTGAGGATGTAATGGGCAGGGTGGGAAAAGGGGGAACCAGTGAATGTGGTGTATTTGGATTTCTGGATGGCATTCGATAAGGTGCCGCATAAAAGGTTACTGCACAAGTTGAAAGTTCACGGGTTGAGGATATTATATTACCATGGATAGAGGATTGGTTAACTAATAGAAAACAGAGAGTCGGGATAAATGGATCAATTTCCAGTTGACAAACATTAACTAGTGCCACAGGGATTGGTGCTGGGGCCTCAACTATTTACAATCTATACTAATGATTTGGATGAAGGGACGGAGTGTAATGTAACCAAGTTTGCTGATGATTAAAAGATGGGTGGGAAAGCAAGTTGTGAGGACACACAGAATCTGAAAAATGATACAGAAAGGCTAAGTAAGTGGGCAGGAATTTGGCAGATGGAGTATAATGTGGGAAAATGTGAGGTTGTCCAATTTGGCAGAAAAAATAAAAAAGCAAATTTTTATTTAAATGGAGAAAAATTGCAAAGTACTGCAGTACCGAGGGACCTGGACATCCTTGTGCATGAAACACAAAAAGTTAGTACGCAGGTACAGCAAGTAATCAGGAAGGCAAATGGAATGTTGGCCTTTATTGCAAGGGGGATAGAGTATAAAAGCAGAGAAGTCCTGCTACAACTGGACAGGGTATTGGTGATGCCAAACCTAGAGTACTGCATACAGTTTTAGTCTCCTTATTTAAGAAAGGATATACTTGCGTTGGAGGCTGTTCAGAGAAGGTTCACTAGGTTGATTCCGGAGATGAGGGGGTTGATGATGATTATGAAGGGCCTATACTCATTGGAGTTCAGAAGAATGAGAGCTGATCTTATTGAAACATAAGATAATGAGGGGGCTTGACAAGGTGGATGCAATGAGGATATTTCCACTCATAGGGTGAATCTAGAACTAGGTGACATAGTTTCAGAATAAGGGGTTGCCCATTTAAAACTGAGGTGAGGGGTTGTAAATCTGTGGAATTCTCTGTCCAGAGAGTTGTGGTGGCTGGGTCATTAAATATATTTAAGGCAGAGATAGACAGTATTTTGAGTGATAAGGGAATAAAGGGTTATGAAGGGCGGGCAAGGAAGTGGAGATGAGTCCATGATCAGACCAGCCATGTTCTTATTAAATAACGGAGCAGGCTTGAGGGGCCAAATGGCATGCTCCTGCTCCTATTTCTTATGTTCTTATGTTCTCATTATACTGTACCAGATCTAAGATAGCCTGCTCCCTGGTCGGTTCCACAATGTACCGTCTATGGAAACTATCCCAGATACACGCTATGCTCAAGGCTACCATGGCCTATTTGGTTTGTTCAATTAATATGAGGATTAAAATTGCCCATGATTATTCCCATTTATTTTTTACAAGCCTCCATTATTTCTTGATTTATACTCCATCCAACAGTGTAGTTACTGTTAGGGGGCCTATAGACTATGCCTACCAGTGAGCGTAGTATTTATTTTGTATCGGTCAGTCTTTGGTTAGCAAGTGTGGCTTTTCCTTTATACCTGTAAGTTTATGGTATGGAAGAGAGGTTTTCACTCTGTACATGTCAATTACTGGTAAGTGAGTGTGGGTTTCATTCTGTATCTGAAATTCTCTGGTATGTGAGTGTTGGATTTACACAGTCCCTGTCATTTTCTGATATGTGAGTGTGGGTTTTACCTGTGCCTGTCTGTTTCTGATATTTGTGTGTGGGTATTACTCTATCTCTCAGTCTATGGTATGTGAGTGTGAATTTTACTCTGTATATATCAGTTTTTGTTGTGTAAGTGTGGATTTTACTCTATACTTGTCAGTCTCTGGTATGTTAGTTTGCGATTCCTCTTTGCCACTGGACAAAGACCTAGCTCGGTCAAGCCCATGTGGTGGCTGGTGTGCAACGGTCACCACATGTTAAAAAAATCCACGCACAGGCATCTTCCACCCTTCAAGATGTAGATTGGGATCTGGAATATTAGGTCCTTCACTGAAAAAACTGTGAACTCATCCCTTTTTGGCGTGGAAGCAAGTCATCCTCATTTCGAGGGACTGCCTATGATGATGAATTTGCGATGTCTCTATCCCAGTCAGTTTCTGTTATGTGAATGCGAGCTGTATTCTGTACCTATCAGTTTCTGAAATGTGAGTGTGCATTTTACTCTGTCCATGACTGTTTCTACTCTGTCATTGTGGGTTTTCCTCCAGCACTGTCAACTTTTGGTATTTGAGTGTTGATTTTCTTTGTGAGTGCGGTTTTACTCTTTGTTTTTCAGTGTTTGATATGTGAGTGTGGGTTGTAATCTGTATCTGTCAGTTACTGGTGTGTGTGTGAGATTTTCACACTCTACCTTTCAGTCTCTGGTATATGTGTGGATTGTATCTGTAAATTTCAATCTCTGGTAGGTGAGTGTGGGTTTTACTCTTGGTCAGTTTCAGGTAATATGGGCTTTTGTCTGTACCTCTCTGTTTCTGGTATTTGAGTGGAGCTTCATTCTGCACCTTTCAGTTTCCCTGATGTGAGTGTGGGTTTTACTCTGTACCTGTCAGCTTCTGGTATGCGAGTGTGGGTTTTATTCTGTGTTTCCCAGTTTCTGGTATGCGAGTGTGGGTTTTGTCCTGTACCTGATATTTATATGCTAGAAACTATAAGTTGATATTGTTGTTTCATTCTGCACCTTTCAGTATCTCTTGTGTGAGTGTGGATTTTACTCTGTACCTGTCAGCTTGTGTTATATGAGTAAGTGTTTTAATCAATACAATACCTCCCAGTTTCTGGTAAGGGAGTGCGTATTTCAGTCTGTATCTATCACTCTCGAGGATGTATGTGTGAGTTTTATTCTTTATCTGTCAGTCTCTGGGATTTGAGTGTGGGTATTTCTGTGTATCTGTCAGTTTCTGGTATATGGGTTTGGGTATTATCTGTATGTGTCAATCTCGGTAACATGAATGTGTATTTTTGTCTGTATCTTTCACTCTCTGGGATGTTAGTGTGCGTTTTATTCTTTATCTGTCACTCACTTTTATGTGTGTGTGGATTTTACTCTACAGCTGTCATTCTCTGGGATGTGAGTGTGATCTTCACTCTGTATCTATTAGTCTTTGGTGTGAGTGTGGGTTTTACTCTGTATCTGTCAGTCTATGGTATGTGAGTATGGGTTTTACTCTGTATCTGTTAGTCTATGGTATGCGAGTGTGGGATTCACTCTGTATCTGTCAGTCTATGGTATGTGAGTGTGGGTTTTACTCTTTATCTGTCAATCTATGGTATGAGAGTGTGGGTTTTATTCTGTATCCATCAGTCTATGGTATGTGAGTGTGGGTTTTACTCTGTATCAATCAGTCTATGGTATGTGAGTGTGGGTATTAATCTGTGAATGTCAGTCTCTGGGATGTGCATGTGGGTTTTATTCAAGTATGAATGTGGATTTCACTGTCAGTCTCTTGTGTGTGAGTGTGGCACTTTTTAGCTGTACCTGTCTGTTTCTGTTATGAGTGGGGTTATATTCTCTATGTCACAGTTTCTGTTATGTGAGTGTGCAGTCTACCTGTCTGTCACTGGTATGTGAATGTGTGTATGTTTTCTGTACCTATCAGTTGCTATTATATGAATGTTGATTTCATTCTGTGCCTTTAAGTGTCTGGTACAGATGTGGTATTGTGGGTTTGACATTGAATCAGACAGTCACTTTCAGGTGAGTGCTGATTTTACTCTCTATCTGTCACTCTTTGGTATGTGTTTTATTCTGTATCTGTCCGTCTCTGGGAAGTGAGTGTGGGTTTTATTCTGTATCTGTGTTTCTGATATTTGAGTAAGGGTTTTAATCAGAACCTGTAAGTTTTTTGTTATGAGTGTTATTTTCAGTCTGTATCTATCAGTCTCTGGAACGTGAGTGTGGGTATTACTCTGGATCTATCGGTCTTTGGAATGTGAGTGTGGGTATTACTCTGTAACTATCAGTCTCTGGAATGCGAGTGTGGGTATTACTCTGTATCTATCAGTCTCTGGAATGTAAGTGTGGGTATTACTCTGTATCTATCGGTCTCGGGAATGCAAAAGTGTTTTTTTTCCGTACTTGTCAGTTTCTGGTGAGTGACTGGAGTTCACTCTCCAACTATCTGTCTCTGGTATGCGAATGTGAGTATTTGTCTGTAGCTGTAAGGGCCTGGTTTGGGAGTGTGAGTTTCACGGTCAGTCAATCTCAGGTACTGGAAGTGATTATGATTCTCTCTCAAGCTGTCATTCAATGTGTCTGAGTGTATGAATCATTATGTTTCTCTCAGTCTCTGGTACTGTTTGTGAGTGTGGGATTGATTATGTATCTGTTAGACTGGTGATGTGTGAGTGTGGGATTGATTATGTATCTGTTAGACTGGTGATGTGTGTGAGTGTGGGATTGATTATTTATCTGTTAGACTGGTGATGTGCGTGTGTGAGATTGATTATGTATCTGTTAGATTGGTGATGTGAGAGTGTGGGATTGATTATGTATCTGTTAGACTGGTGATGTGAGAGTGTGGGATTGATTATGTATCTGTTAGACTGGTGATGTGAGAGTGTGGGATTGATTATGTATCTGTTAGACTGGTGATGTGTGAGAGTGTGGGATTGATTATGTATCTGTTAGACTGGTGATGTGTGAGAGTGTGGGATTGATTATGTATCTGTTAGATTGGTGATGTGTGAGTGTGGGATTGATTATGTATCTGTTAGACTGGTGATGTGTGAGTGTTGGATTGATTATGTATCTGTTAGACTGGTGATGTGTGTGAGTGTGGGATTGATTATTTATCTTTTAGACTGGTGATGTGCGTGTGTGAGATTGATTATGTATCTGTTAGACTGGTGATGTGTGAGAGTGTGGGATTGATTATGTATCTGTTAGACTGGTGATGTGTGAGAGTGTGGGATTGATTATGTATCTGTTAGACTGGTGATGTGCGAGTGTGAGATTCATTATATAATTGACAGTCTCTTGTACTGAGCTATTCTTGCTCTGTGTTACTGTTGGATTTGGTTCCTTCTCCACCTGCTGAAGGCGGATGATAGCTTGCGATTATCGATGACTGTCTCAGGAGAAGGTTTGGTTCAGTCCATTACCTCCATTTCTCTGCTTTTGTATGTTAGCTGTTGGGTTTGAGAGTCAGTGTACAGACACCAGTGTGGATTGACACTGTGTCAGTGTCTATCTGTTTGTGTGCATGAGTAAGGGAGTGAAATTGGATCTGCCTTTCAATGCGATATGATTGGACTTTGAAATAACATATTATTGTACTGCTCCAAGTGACTGTGGGGTTCATAATGTAACTCTGCAAATTCGGATCACTGTGGGACTGACAGCTTCTGCTGCCCGTGACAATATGATTGAGGTCAGTTCTGTGTCTCTGCGCTCTGTGAGTGATAATGTACTTACTGTGTGTGAGAAGGAGCTGCCTGCACTGTTCCTTGTGTTCCGGGTTGAGGAAAGATCAAATTTATTCCGGCTTGGTGAAGTATTTTGCTCTGAGAATAATAATAGGAGAACACTATTAGTTATGATATGGACAGGTGATGGAGAGAATATAAAAAGATTTATAA
This sequence comes from Pristiophorus japonicus, assembly GCF_044704955.1. Lineage (NCBI taxonomy): Eukaryota > Metazoa > Chordata > Chondrichthyes > Pristiophoridae > Pristiophorus > Pristiophorus japonicus. The sequence goes on from NC_091985.1 coordinate 213,701,671, forward strand.
TTAATGTGTTTGTTTATAATAAAGTAAAGTATCTGGAGAGAGGAATCTGTGTCATCTGACCTCACTGCAGTACAGTGGCACTCAGATTCACCACACCAGGTGTGTAGGATGGTTCTATAGTAAGTTATCAGCATCCAGACACAACCCAAACCCAGCACTGGTCCATGAATGGGAACACCCGATTGGCACTGTCCAGGTTTATATCTCCCACTCCCATGGAACTACCTGTAAAATTCTGAATTGCTTCCTGGAATATAACCACAGGTACCTGGGCTGTACAACAATTGTTCTCAGTCTATTGGAACCGAGTTGCGGACCTGTGTCATTAACAGAATGTCCCAGTTACCCGATGTATCGGAGGGAGCGACAATGTATCTCTCGATCATCAGCAACACTGTTCTGAGAATTCAATGCACCAAAACAAAATAACCCATTTTTGAAGTGTCTCCTGTCACACTCCTCTCCTGATGGCTGCAATAGATGCACTTGTGAAACTCCTCACATCCTCACTCTCAGGCTGTGTTTTCACTGTTCACTGTCCAAGAACAACAGACACTGAGATTGGAACTGAATCAGGAACATTTATTACTGATTTGGAGAAAGAAAGTAGCAATGATTTGAAAGAGCGAGGTGATTTACTTTCACTGTTACCTTACACTGTCCACACACAGCCCGAAAATGGCCTCTCCCTTCCCCCATTCACTCCATGTTCCAGAACTAGTTCCTGCTCCACTCTGCCTCTTACAGACAGCCCCCGACTAAAGCTGAACTTACCCCGACTCAAAGCCCATCTGTGGACACAGTCCCAATGTGATGAGCTGCTGTAAGGAGGCTGCTGTTTGCTCCCTTACTCGGGCCCGGGGTATCTCCGCTCCCTGATGTGTTCAACGATCATCAGCCGAGCACAGAGGAAACGGCAGCTGCTGACAGAGCTGGGGGAGGGGAGCTCGCATAGGCCCTTCCCGTCGGTTTAAGCACTGTGTGGGGAGGGGAGGAGCAGCATATATTTAGCACATGCTCAGACCATCTTTTTGTCTCAAATTAAATTAGCAAAAATGGGATTGTTTCACAAGTTGCTTTTATCACTAATTAAATGGGCCACATTGAGAACATGTTAGTTATCATCCGAATTACTGAAAAAACGATTGTGTGAGCCTGACACTGGGGTAAGAGTGCCTAAACTGTTTTACTCATTCCATCAGTCTCTGGTGTGTGAGTGTTTCGCTGTCAGTTTCTAATAGGCAGGTATGGGTTTTACTTGCATATTATTGTTCAGATACATGGATGTGGGTTTCATACTGTACCTGTCAGTTTCTGCTATGTGAATGTGGGATTTATTCTGTAACTCTCTGTTTCTGGTATTTGAGTGTGTGTTTTATTCTGTACCTGTCAGTTTTTGTGAAGTGATTGTGAGATTTATTCTGCACCTGTCAATCTCTGCTACGTAAGTTGGGACTTATTGTGTACCTGTCAAGTTTTGACATGTGAGTATGGGTTTTATTCTGTATGATAACAACATAAGAAATAGAAACAAGAGTAGGCGATATGGCCCCTCGCGCCTGCTCCGCCATTCAATAAGATCATGGCTGATCTGATCATGGACTCAGCTCCACTATCCCGCCCGCTCCCCATAACCCCTCATCATTTAAGAAACTGTCTATTTCTGTCTTAAACTTATTCAATGTCCCAGCTTCCACAGCTCTCTGAGGCAGCGAATTCCTCAGATTTACAACCCTGAGAGAAGAAATTCTCCTCATCTCAGTTTTAAATGGGTGGCCCTTATTGTAAGATCATGCCCTCTAGCTCGAGTCTCCCCCATCAGTTGAAACATCCTCTCTGCATCCACCTTGTCAAGCCCCCTCATAATCTTATACGTTTCGATAAGATCACCTCTCATTCTTCTGAACTCCAATGAGTAGAGGCCCAACCTACTCAACCTTTCCTCATAAGTCAACCCTCTTATCCCTGGAATCAACCTAGTGAGCCTTCTCTGAACTGCCTCTAAAGCAAGTATATCCTTTTGTAAATATGGAAACCAAAACTGCATGCAGTATTCCAGGTGTGGCCTCACCAAAACCTTGTATAGCTGTAGCAAGACTTCCCTGCTTTGATACTCCATCCCCTTTGTAATAAAGGCCAAGATACCATTGGCCTTCCTGATCACTTGCTGCACCTGCATACTATCCTTTTGTGTTTCATGCACAAGTACCCCCAGGTCCCGCTGTACTGTGGCACTTTGCAATATTTCTCCATTTAAATAATAACTTTCTCTTTGATTTTTTTCTGCCAAAGTGTATAACCTCACACTTTCCAACATTATACTCCATCTGCCAAATTTTTTCCCACTCACTTAGCATGTCTATGTCTTTTTGCAGATTTTGTGTGTCCTCCTCACACATTGCTTTTCCTCCCATCTTTGTATCATCAGCAAACTTGGCTATGTTACACTCAGTCCCTTCTTCCAAGTCATTAGTATAGATTGTAAATAGTTGGAGTCCCAGCACTGATCCCTGTGGCATCCCACTAGTTAATGGTTGCCAACCAGAGAATGAACCATTTATCCCGATTCTCTGTTCTCTGTTAGTTAGCCAATCCTCTATCCATGCTAATATATTACCCCCAACCCCATGAACTTTTATCTTGTGCAGTAACCTTTTATGTGGCACCTTGTCAAATGCCTTCTGAGAGTCCAAATACACCACATCCACTGCTTCCCCTTTATCCACCCTGTTCGTTACATCCTCAAAGAAATCCAGCAAATTTGTCAAAAAACGGGATGAGGTCCTACAAGACGAATTTAGGGAGCTCGGAGCTAAATTAAAAGTAGGACCTCAAAAGTATTCATCTCAGGATTGCTACCAGTGCCACGTGCAAGTCAAAGTAGGAATCGCAGGATAGCTCAGATGAATATGTGGCTTGAGGAGTGGTGCAGAAGGGAGGGATTCAAATTCCTGGGACTTTGAAACCGGTTCTGGGGGAGGTGGAACCAGTACAAACCGGATGGTCTGCACCTGGGCAGGATCTGAACCAATGTCCTAGGGGGCGTGCTTGCTAGTGCTGTTGGGGAGGAGTTAAACTAATATGGCAGCAGGATGGGAACCTATGCAGAGAGATGGAGGGAAGTAGAATGGGGACAGAAGCAAAAGATAGAAAGAAGAAAAGTAAAAGTGGAGGGCAGAGAAACCCAAGGCAAAAAGCAAAAAGGGCCAAATTACAGCAAAATTCTAAAGGGACAAAGAGTGTTAAAAAGACAAGCCTGAAGGCTCTGTGCCTCAATGCGAGGAGTATTCGGAATAAGGTGGACGAATTAACTGCGCAGATAGCAATTAACGGATATGATGTAATTGGCATCACGGAGACATGGCTCCAGGGTGACCAAGGCTGGGAACTCAACATCCAAGGGTATTCAACATTTAGGAAGAATAGACAGAAAGAAAAAGGAGGTGGGGTGGCAGTGCTGGTTAAAGAGGAAATTAATGCAATAGTAAGGAAGGACATTAGCCTGGATGATGTGGCATCGGTATGGGTGGAGCTGCGGAATACCAATGGGCAGAAAACACTAGTTGTGAGTTGTGTACAGACCACCAAACAGTAGTAGTGAGATTGGGGACAGCATCAAACAAGAAATTATGGATGCGTGCAATAAAGATACAGCAGTTATCATGGGCGACTTTAATCTACATATTGATTGGGCTAACCAAACTGGTAGCAATGCGGTGGAGGAGGATGTCCTGGAGTGTATTGGGGATGGTTTTCTAGACCAATGTCGAGAAATCAACTAGAGGGCTGGCCATCATAGACTGGGTGATGTGTAATGAGAAAGGGCTAATTAACAATCTTGTTGTGCGAGGCCCTTTGGGGAAGAGTGACTATAATATGGTAGAATTCTTCATTAAGATGGAGAGTGACACAGTTAATTCAGAGATTAGGGTCCTGAACTTAAGGAAAGGTAACTTTGATGGTATGAGACATGAATTGGCTAGAATAGACTGGCGAGTAATACTTAAAGGGTTGACGGTGGATAGGCAATGGCAAACATTTAAAGATCACATGGATGAACTTCAACATCCCTGTCTGGAGTAAAAATAAAACAGGGAAGGTGGTTCAACACTGGCTAACAAGGTAAATTAAGGATAGTGTTGAATCCAAGAAAGAGGCATATAAATTGGCCAGAAAAAGCAGCAAACTGAGGACTGGGAGAATTTTGTAATACAGCAGAGGAGGACAAAGGGTTTAATTAGGATGGGAAAAAGAGTATGAGAGGAAGCTTGCTGGGAACGTGAAAACTGACCGCAAAAGCTTCTATAGATATGTGAAAAGAAAAAGATTAGTGAAAACAAACGTAGGTCCCTTGTAGTCAGATTCGGGTCAATTTATAATGGGGAACAAAGAAATGGCGGACGAGTTAAACAAGTACTTTGGTTCTGTCTTCACGAAGGAAGACACAAATAACCTTCCGGAAATACTAGGGGACCGAGGGTCTAGTGAGAAGGAGGAACTGAAGGAAATCCTTATTAGGCGGGAAATGGTGTTAGGGAAATTGATGGGATTGAAGGCCGATAAATCCCTGGGCCCTGATAGTCTTCATCCCAGAGTACTTAAGGAAGTAGCCCTAGAAATAGTGGATGCATTGGTGATCATTTTCCAACAGTCTATCGACTCTGGATAAGTTCCTTTGAACTGGAGGGTAGCTAATGTAACACCACTGTTTAAAAAAGGAGGGAGAGAGAAAATGGATAATTATAGATTGGTTAGCCTGACATCAGAAGTGGGGAAAATGTTGGAATAAATTATTAAAGATGAAATAGCAGCACATTTGGAAAGCAGTGTTGGGATCAGCCCAAGTCAGCAGGGATTTATGAAAGGGAAATCATGCTTGACAAATCTTCTAGAATTTTTTTAGGATGTAACTGGTAGAGTCGACAAGGGAGAACCAGTGGATGTGGTGTATTTGGACTTTCAAAAGGCTTTTGACAAGGTCCCACACAAGAGATTGGTGTGCAAAATTAAAGCACATGGTATTGGGGGTAATGTACTGACGTGGATAGAGAACTGGTTGGCAGACAGGAAGCAGAGAGTCGGAATAAACGGGTCCTTTTCAGAATGGCAGGCAGTGACTAGTGGGATACCGCAGGGCTCAGTGCTGGGACCCCAGCTATTTACAATATACATTAATGATTTGGATGAGGGAATTGAGTGTAATATCGCCAAGTTTGCAGATAACACTAAGCTGGGTGGCAGTGTGAGCTGTGAGGAGGACGCTAAAAGGCTGCAGGGTGACTTGGACAGGTTAGGTGAGTGGGCAAAGGCGAGGCAGATGCAGTATAATGTGGATAAATGTGAGGTTATCCACTTTGGTGGCAAAAACACAAAGGCAGAATATTATCTGAATAGCAGCAGATTAGGAAAAAGGGAGGTGCAGCGAGACCTGGGTGTCATGGTACATCAGTCATTGAAATTTGGCATGCAGGTACAGCAGGTGGTGAAGAAGGCAAATGGTATGTTGGCCTTCATAGCTAGGGGATTTGAGTATAGGAGCAGGGAGGTCTTACTGCAGTTCTACAGAGCCTTAGTGAGGCCTCACCTGGAATATTGTGTTCAGTTTTGGTCTCCTAATCTGAGGAAGGACGTTTTTGCTATTGAGGAAGTGCAGCGACGATTCACCAGACTGCTTCCCGGGATGGCAGGACTGACATATGACGAGGGACTGGATCGACTCGGACTGTATTCACTGGAATTTAGAAGGATGAGAGGGGATCTCGAACATTTTAAATTCTGACGGGACTGGACAGGTTGGACACAGGAAGAATGTTCCCGATGTTGGGGAAGTCCAGAACCAGGGGACATAGTCTAAGGAGAAGGGCTAAGCCATTTAGGACTGAAAGGAGCAGAAACTTCTTCACTCAGAGAGTTGTTAAGCTGTGGAATTCCCTACCGCAGAGAGTTGTTGATGCCAGTTCATTGGATATATTCAAGGGAGAGTTAGATAAGGCCCTTGCGGCTAAAGGGATCAAGGGGTATAGAGAGAAAGCAGGAAAGCGGTACTGAGGTGAATGATCAGCCATGATCTTATTGAATGGTGGTGCAGGCTCGAAGGGCCGAATGGCCTACTCCTGCACCTATTTTCTATGTTTCTATGACTTCCCCTTCATTATTCCATGCTGACTCTGCCTGACCGAATTTTGCTTATCCAAATGTCCTGCTACTGCTTCTTTAATAATGGACTCCAACATTTTCCCCAACCACAGATGTTAGGCTAACTGGTTCATTGTTTCTTGCTTTTTGTCTGCTTCCTTTTTGAAATAGGGGCGTTACATTTTCAGTTTTCCAATCTGCTGGGACCTCCGCAGAATCCAGGGAATTATGGTAAATTACAACCAATGCATCCATTATCCCTGCCGCTACTTCTCTTCAGACCCTCGGATGCAAGACATCAGGTCCAGGGGATTTATCTGCCTTTAATCCCATTACCTTACTGAGTACCATCTCCTCCCCACTATAGCCACTTGACTATCCACTGTTGGAATATTGTTAGTGCCCTCTACCATAAAGACTGATACAAAATATTTGTTCAGAGTTTCTGCCATCTCCATGTGCCCCATTACTAATTCCCCGGTCTCGTCCTCTAAGGGACCAACATTTACCTTAACCACTCTTTTCCTTTTTATATACCTATAGAAACTCTTGCTGTCTGTTTTTATATTTTGTGCTAGTTTACTTTCATAGTCTATCTTCCCTTTCTTAATCATTTTTTTAGTCATTCTTCGCTGGCTTTTAAAAGCTTCCCAGTCTTCTGTCCTCCCACTAGTTTTGGCCACTTTGTACGCCCTTGTTTTTAGTTGGATACTGTCCTTCATTTCTGTCAGTCGGTCAGTTTCTGGTATGTGTGTGTGGGTTTTATTCTGTATCTGTCGGTTTCTGGTATCTGAGTGTGGTCTTTATCTGTATCTGTCAGTTTCTGTTATGTCAGTGTGTGTTTTATCATGTACTGGTCAGTTTCTGGTAGATGAGTGTGTACGTTAACCTATATCGTCAGCTTCTGGCATGTGAATGTGGATATTGACCAGTATCTGTCAGTTTTTTGGATCAGAGTGTGGATTGCATTCTGTACCTATCAGATTCTGGCATGGGAGTTTCGGATTTAATTGGTACCTGTCAGTTTCTGATATGTGACTTTGGTTTTAATCTGCACTGGTCACTTTCTGATATCTAAGTGTGGATTGCATTCTGTACCTGTCAGTTTCTGGAATCGGGGTGTTGATTGTATTCTGTACCTGTCAGTTTCTGCTATGTGAATGTGGGTTTTATTCTGTACTTGTCAGTTCCTGCTGTGTGAGTGTAGGAATTAATATGTACCTGTCAGTTTCTGGGATGTGATTGTGTTTTTTTTGTACCGGTCAGTTTGTGGTAGATGTGCGGGGTGTCAGTTTCTGGTATCTGAGTGTGGATTTTTACCTTTATATATCAGTTTGTGCAATGTGAATGTGGATTTATTCTGTATCTCTCAATCTGGGGTAAGCGAGTGTGTGTTTCCTCTGTACCTGTTAGTTTCCGGTATATGAGTGTGGGTTTTATTCTGTATCTGTCAGTTTGTGGTATGTGAGTGTGGGTATTATTCTGTATCTGTCAGTTTCTGGTATGTGAGTGTGGGTTTTATTCTGTATCTGTCAGTTTCTGGTATGTGAGTGTGGGTTTTATTCTGTATCTCTCATTCTGGGGTAAGTGAGTGGGTGTTTCCTCTGTACCTGTCAGTTCCTGGTATGCGAGTTGTTTTATCCTACATCTGTGAAATTTACAGATCAGAGACTACCCCAACAGAATAGTTTTTCGCATTATATTGGATGAATGAGATTCAGAAATATTTGGAGTAGAGACGAGCTATTAGTACATGATATAAACCATAGCTGTCAGGGGTACTGTGAGTGAGTGTGCAATTCATTCTATATCTGACAGTCAGGGGTACAGGGAGCGAGTGTGGGATTCACTCTGTATCTGAGTCTGTGGTACAGTGAGTGAGTGTGGGATTCACTCTGTATCTGAGTCTGTGGTACAGTGAGTGAGTGTGGGATTCACTCTGTATCTGAGTCTGTGGTACAGTGAGTGAGTGTGGGATTCACTCTGTATGTGTCAGTCAGGGGTACAGGGAGTGAGTGTGGGATTCATTCTGTATCTATCAGTCAGGGGTACAGGGAGTGAGTGTGGGATTTGCTCTGTATCTATCAGTCAGGGGTACAGGGAGTGAGTGTGGGATTTATTCGGTATCTGTCATAAATGCAAGTGTTTGTTGTTGCTGTAGAAATGAAACTTTTCAGTTACTTACGGTGGTTAACATTTACACAGAAGAAAATGTCAGAAGCAGCCTCGTGGATAACCGTCGGGAAAGTGCTGTTACTGGTGAGATCACGATTTGCTCGATGCAAACTTGGCTAATAACCCTAGAGGTGATGGAAAAGAAAGCAACATTTGGGAACGTTTGAGCGAGATGAGAAAACATAATCAGCGCGAGGAGCCCGATCAGAGAGCTGGCGGGCAAGAAGCATTGAGCTCCTGTTTACTGCCCGATGCTATTTCCAAAACAACGGGGAAGAACAGTCCCTGGATCTTGGAACTTGAGGAGGCCTTTCAGCACATGGAACCTGGAGGAAAATCATCCCTTCGAGCCTTTACATAAGGAACAGGAGGAGGCCATTCAGTCCCTCGAGCCTGTTACATAAGGAACAGGAGGAGACCATTCAGTCCCTCGAGCCTGTTGCATAAGGAACAGGAGGAGACCATTCAGTCCCTCGAGTCTGTTACATAAGGAACAGGAGGAGGCCATTCAGTCCCTTGAGCCTGTTACACTGGAACAGGGGGAGGCCAGTCAGTTCCTCAAGTCTGTTATATTGGAACAGGAGGAAGCCATTCAGTCCTTCGAGTCCGTTACATAAGGAACAGGAGGAGGCCATTCAGTATCTCGAGCCTGTTACATAAGGAACAGGAGGAGGCCATTCAGTCCCTCGAGCCTGTTACATAAGGAACAGGAGGAGGCCATTCAGTCCCTCGAGTCTGTTACACTGGAACAGGGGAGGCCATTCAATCCCTTGAGTCTGTTACATAAGGAACAGGGGGAGGCCATTCAGTCCCTCGAGTCTGTTATATTGGAACAGGAGGAATCCATTCAGTCCTTCGAGTCTGTTACATAAGGAACAGGAGGAGGCCATTCAGTATCTCGAGCCTGTTACATAAGGAACAGGAGGAGGCCATTCAGTCCCTCGAACCTCATACATAATGAACAGGAGGAGGCCATTCAGTCCTTCGAGCCTGTTACATTAGGAACAGGAGGAGGCCATTCAGTCCCTCGAAACTCATACATAATAAACAGGAGGAGGCCATTCAGTCCTTCGAGCCTGTTACATTAGGAACAGGGGGAGGCCATTCAGTCCTTCGAGCCTGTTACATTGGAACAGGAGGAGGCCATTCAGTCCCTCGAACCTGGTGATAGGAAGGGACAATATGTATGAATATAAAGGGGCTGCAGGAGGGGTCAGAACTAAAAATCATGGTTTAAAAACGAGTATTAAAACACTTTACCTAAACACACGCAGCATTCGAAACAAAGTAAATGAGTTGATGGCACAAATCATTACAAATGGGTATGATTTGGTGGCCATCACAGAAACATGGTTGCAGGGTGGCCAAGACTGGGAATTAAACATACAGGTGTATCTGACAATTCAGAAAGATAGACAAGAAGGGAAAGGAGGTGGGGTAGCTCTGTTAATCAAGGATGATATCAGGGCAGTTGTGAGAGACAATATTGGCTCTAATGAACAAAATGTTGAATCATTGTGGGTGGAGATTAGAGATAGTAAGGGGAAAAAGTCACTGGTGGGCGTAGTTTATAGGACCCCAAATAATAACTTCACGGTGGGGCAGACAATAATCAAGGGAATAATGGAGGCATGTGAAAAAGGAACAGCAGTAATCATGAGCGATTTTAACCTACATATCGATTGGTCAAATCAAATCGCACAGGGTAGCCTTGAGGAGGAATTCATAGAATGCATACGGGATTGTTTCTTCGTACAGTATGTTACAGAACCTACAAGGGAGAAAGCTATCTTAGATCTGCTCCTGTGTAATGAGATAGGAATAATAAACGATCTCCTAGTCAAAGATCCTCTCGGATTGAGTGATCACAGTATGGTTGAATTTGTAATACAGATTGAGGGTGAGGAAGTAGTGTCTCAAACGAGCATACTATGCTTAAAAAAGGGGAATACAGTGGGATGAGGGCAGAGTTGGCTAAAGTAGACTGGAAACAAAGACTAAACGGTGGCACAATTGAGGAACAGTGGAGGACTTTTAAGGAGTACTTTCACAGTGCTCAACAAAAATATATTCCAGTGAAAAAGAAGGGCGGTAAGAGAAGGGATAACCAGCCGTGGATAACTAAGGAAATAAAGGAGAGTATCAAGTCAAAAACCAATGCGTATAAGGTGGCCAAGGTTAGTGGGAAACTAGAAGATTGAGAAAATTTTAAACGACAGCAAAGAATGACTAAGAAAGCAATAAAGAAAGGAAAGATAGATTACGAAAGTAAACTTGCGCAAAACATAAAAACAGATAGTAAAAGCTTTTACCGATAGATAAACCGGAAAAGAGTGACTAAAGTAAATGTTGGTCCCTTAGAAGATGAGAAGGGGGATTTAATAATGGGAAATGTGGAAATGGCTGAGACCTTAAACAATTATTTTGCTTCGGTCTTCACAGTGGAAGACACAAAAACCATGCCAAAAATTGCTGGTCACAGGAATGTGGGAAGGGAGGACCTTGAGATAATTACTATCACTAGGGGGGTAGTGCTGGACAGGCTAATGGATCTCAAGGTAGACAAGTCCCCTGGTCCTGATGAAATGCATCCCAGGGTATTAAAAGAGATGGAAGTTATAGCAGATTCATTCATTATAATCTACCAAAATTCTCTGGACTCTGGGGAGGTACCAGCAGATTGGAAAGCAGCTAATGTAACGCCTTTGTTTAAAAAAAAAGAGGGCAGACAAAAGGCAGGTAACTATAGGCTGGTTAGTTTAACATCTGTCTTGAGGAAAATGCTTGAAGCTATCATTAAGGAAGAAATAGTGGGACATCTAGATAGGAATAGTGCAATCAAGCAGACGCAACATGGATTCATGAAGGGGAAATCATGTTTAACTAATTTACTGGAATTCTTTGAGGATATAAAGAGCATGGTGGATAGAGGTGTACCAATGGATGTCGTGTATTTAGATTTCCAAAAGGTATTCGATAAGGTGCCACACAAAAGGTTACTGCAGAAGATAAAGGTATGCGGAGTCAGAGGAAATGTATTAGCATGGATCGAGAATTGGCTGGCTAACAGAAAGCAGAGAGTCGGGATAAATGGGTCCTTTTTGGGTTGGAAATCGGTGGTTAGTGGTGTGCCACAGGGATCGGTGCTGGGACCACAACTGTTTACAATATACATAGATGACCTGGAAGAGGGGACAGAGTGTAGTGTAACAAAATTTGCAGATGACACAAAGATTAGTGGGAAAGCGGGTTGTGTAGAGGACACAGAGAGGCTGCAAAGAGATTTAGATAGGTTAAGCGAATGGGCTAAGGTTTGGCAGATGGAATACAATGTCGGAAAATGTGAGGTCATCCACCTTGGAAAAAAAACAGCAAAAGGGAATATTATTTGCATAGGGAGAAATTACAACATGCTGCGATGCAGAGGGACCGGGGGTCCTTGTGCATGAATCCCAAAAAGTTAGTTTGCAGATGCAGCAGGTAATCAGGAAGGCGAATGGAATGTTGGCCTTCATTGCGAGAGGGATGGAGTACAAAAGCAGGGAGGTCTTGCTGCAACTGTATAGGGTATTGGTGAGGCCGCACCTGGAGTACTGCATGCACTTTTGGTCACCTTACTTAAGGAAGGATATACTAGCTTTGGAGGGGGTACAGAGACGATTCACTAGGCTGATTCCGGAGATGAGGGGGTTACCTTATGATGATAGATTGAGTAGACTGAGTCTTTACTCGTTGACGTTCAGAAGGATGAGTGGTGATCTTATAGAAAGATTTAAAATAATGAAAGGGATAGACAAAATAGAGGCAGAGAGGTTGTTTCCACTGGTCGGGGAGACTAGAACTTGGGGGCATAGCCTCAAAATACAGGGGAGCTAATTTAAAACCGAGTTGAGAAGGAATTTCTTCTCCCAGAGGGTTGTGAATCTGTGGAATTCTCTGCCCAGGGAAACAGTTGAGGCTAGCTCATTGAATGTATTCAAATTACAGATAGATAGATTTTTAACCAATAAGGGAATTAAGGGTTACGGGGAGCGGGCGGGTAAGTGGAGCCGAGTCCACGGCCAGATCAGCCATGATCTTGTTGAGTGGCGGAGCAGGCTCGAGGGGCTAGATGGCCTACTCCTGTTCCTAATTTTTATGTTCTTATGAGCCTGTTATATAAGGAATAGGGGGAGGCCATTCAGTCTCTCGAGTCTGTTACATTGGAACAGGAGGAGGCCATTCAGTCCCTCGAGTCTGTTACATTGGAACAGGAGGAGGCAATTCAGTCCCTCGAGTCTGTTACATAAGGAACAGGAGGAGACCATTCAGTCCCTCGAGCCTGTTACATTGGAACTGGAGGAGGCCCATTCAATTCCTCGTGTCTGTTACATTTGGAACAGGGGGAGGCCATTCATTAGAAGTGGAGGAGGCCCATTCAGTCCTTGGATCCTGTTACACAGGAACAGTAAGCCATTCTGCCCTTCGACTCTGTTACATTAGGAACTGGAGTGGGCCTTTTAGCCCTGGAGTTTGCTTTACAGGAATAGATGGACACCATTCAGCCCCTCAAACCTGTTACAAATGAATAGGCAGCCATTCAGACCCTCAAGTTTGTTGCATAGAAACAGGAGGTGGGCATTCAGAACCACAGCCTTGCTATAAAGGAATTGGTGGAGGCGATGCATCGACTGGATACTGTTACACAGGAATAGAGGAGGCCATCCATCCTCTGGAGCCTTTCACATCTGAACTGGAGTAGGCCATTCAGACTCTCAAGCATGTTATGTAGGAACTGGAGTAGGCCATTCAGCCGACCGACAATGTTATAGGAACTAGAAGAGGCCAATAAGCCAGTCGTACATGTTATATTGCAACTGGAGGAGGCCACTCATCCCATTTAACTTATTACACAGGAACAGGAGGTGGCTGTTCAGCACTGAATGTTGTTAGACAGGAGCAGGATGAGGCTATTCTTCCCCTCGAGCCTGTTACATTGGATCAGGAGGATACCATTCAGCCCTTCCATTCTGTTATATGGGAAGAGGAAATTCAGCCTCTCTAACATTAGAAACACAAGCAGACCACTCAGCCTTTGATTCTGTGACATGGGAACAGCAGGAAGTTTTTCATCCCCTCGTGCTTCTTACATTAGGAACAGGAGAAGACCCTCAGTCCCTTGGGTCTGTTACATCGGAACAGGAGTAGGTCAATTCCACCCCTCGGAACTGTTAACCAGGAACAGGAGGTGCTCATTCAGCACCTCCAGCCTGTTAAAGGAATTGGAAGAGGTCTTTCAGCCCCTCGCACATGTTATATAGGAACTGGGGGAGGATATTCAGCCCCTCAAGCATGTTAAATTAGGATCACAAGCAGGCCATTCAGCCCTTTGACCCTGTGACATGGGAACAGGAGAAGGCCGTTCAACCCTTCGAGGATATCATATAGGGACTGGAGGAGGCCATACAGCAACTCGAGCTGATTACATTAGGAACTGGAGAGGGCTATTCAGCAATTGGAGTTAGAAAGCAGTAGGAGGAAGCAATTCTGCCCCTCGGGTCTGTTACATTAGGAATAGGACAAGAGCATTCATCCCCGTGGGACTGTTTCAGGGGAACAGGAGGAGGGCATTCAGCCCCTCGAGCTTGTTACATAGGAACTGGAGGAGACTATTTAGCCCCTGGAGTCTGTGACACAGGAATAGAAGTGGCTATTCAGCCCCTGGAACCTGTAACATAAGAACTAAAGGAGACCATTCATCCCATTCTAGCCTGATACAAAGGTACAGGGGGAGGCCATTCTGCCCCTAGACCTTGTTACATATGAACAGGAGGAAGCCATTATGTCCCTCGTGTTTATTACATTAGGAACATGAGAAGACCACTCAGTATCTCCAGTCTGTTAAATTAGGAACAGGAGGTGACTATTAACCCCCTCGGGCCTGTTACACAGGAATAGGAGGAGGCCATTCAGCACCACAAACATGTTTAATTCGGATAACCTGTCTGTGTACCTGCACACTAGAAGCCCAGGGCAGAATGGGCCAGCCCACACTGTGATATGTGTGCGCATTAGATCCGTGCAGCAGAGCAGGTCTCCAGTCATCTTGGTTAACCCTTGCCACTGGATAAAGGCCGAGCTCTGTCAAGCCCGTGTGGTGGTTGATTTGCAACGGTCACCACACGTTAAAACAAACCAGGCACAGGCATCTTCCACCCTTCAATTGGAGTTCAGGACTGGAATATCGGGTCCTTCATTGAAACATCTGTGAACTCATGTGGAAGCAAGTTACCCTCGTTCAAGGGACTGCTGTGATGATGACACTGTGATAGGTACCGTACCTACTGTGTTTACAAGCAGCTGGTTACACTGTTCCAAATGTCTCAGGTGGAAGAAACTTCACATTTCCGGTTCCTTCAATTCCTTGCCTGTAAGAAGAAAATGTATCTCTGATCATTCAAGAACAGGAGAGGTAGAAAAGACTAAAGTGATGAATGTAATCGTTCACTTAATATTCATTATGAACATTCACAAAGGGAAGCCAGCGATACAAACAGTGTCAGTGTCTGACTCCACTGCAGTACTGCAGCACTCAGCTTCTGCATACCAAGTCTGTTGGGCAGATTTACAGCAATTTACTGACATCCAGACACAACCCAACCCCTGCCCTGCTTCAGGAATGGGACTACCCGATGGAGCACGGACTTTTACACAGCTCAGATTGCTGCTCCCCTCTCCCAGGGCACTAACCGTTCAACCAAAAACAAAGAGCCGCTGTTTAAAACGTGTCCTTCACATTTCTCACCCGGTGCCTGCAATAGATGCTCCTTGTATAAATCCTCAGTGTCCGGCTCTGCTTCCACTGCTCGCTGTCCAATGACAACAAACACGGTGAGATTGGAACTAAAGCAGGAACGTTCACTACTGGTTTGCAGGGAGAAAGCAGCAATGATTGTAAACAGCAGATCCTTCCCATTCTGTCTCCCTTACCCGGGACACACGCTGTCCACACACAGCCCGAGAATGGCCTCTCCCTTCCCCCACTCACTCCACGCACTCAGACCAGTTCTTGCTCCACTCCGCCTGTTACACACAGACCCCGACTCCCCCTGAACTTCCCCCGGACTCTGTCGATCTCTGAGCCCATCTGCGGACACGCTCCCAAAGCGATGTGCTGATGTAAGGAGGCTGCTGCTCGCTGCCTTACCGCGGGACCTCGGTGTCTCCATTCCCGGCTGTTTAAACCATCTGCTTCCGCTCACTGAGTGAATGGCGCTCACAGGCTGGGGGAGGGGAGGGCGCACGCGCTCTTCTGCTCACTGGAAATCGACACAGGGGGCGGGGCTTATCCCCGCATGCGCAGCTCTCTGCAATAATTCAGCCTTTAAAAATCAAAGTGAACTTTTCCCAATTTACTTTTAGCAGAATCTGAGCAAAGGAACTGGGCCTGGGGGGCAAGGACAGAGAATGTTTATCATTATCATCATCATAGGCAGTCCCTCGGAATCGAGGAAGACTTGCTTCCACTCCTGAAGTGAGTTCTTTGTTGGCTGAACAGTCCAATACGAGAGCCACAGACTGTGTCGCAGGTGGGACAGATAGTCGTTGAGGGAAGGGGTGCGTGGGACTGGTTTGCCACACGCTCTTTCCGCTGCCTGCGCTTGGTTTCTGCATGCTCTCAGCGATGAGACTTGAAGTGCTCAGCGCCCTCTCGGATGCACTTCCTCCACTTAGGGCCGTCTTTGGCCAGGGACTTCCAGGTGTCAGTGGGGATGTCGCACTTTATCAGGGAGGCTTTGAGGGTGTCCTTGTAATGTTTCCCTTTCCCACCTTTGGCTCATTTGCCATGAAGGAGCTCCGCATAGAGCACTTGCTTTGGGAGTCTCGTGTCTGGCATGTGAACTATGTGGCCTGCCCAGCGGTGCTGATCGAGTGTGGTCAGTGCTTCAATGCTGGGAATGTTAGCCTGGACAAGGACGCTGATATTGGTGCACCTGCCCTCCCAGGGGATTTGTACGATCTTGCGGAGATATCATTGGTGATATTTCTCCAGAAACTTGAGGTGTCTGCTGTACATGGTCCATGCCTCTGAGCCATACAGGAGGGCAGGTATTACCACAGTCCTGTAGAACACGAGCTTGGTGGTAGACCTGAGGGCCTGGTCTTCGAACACTCTTTTCCTCAGGCGGCCGAAGGCTGCACTTACACACTGCAGGGGGTGTTGAATCTCGTCATCAATGTCTGCTTTTGTTGATACAAGGCTCCCGAGGTATGGGAAATGATCCATGTTGTCGAGGGCTGCACCGTGGATCAAGGACAGGCTGATGGAGGACCTTTGTCTTTCAGATGTTTAGCGTAAGGCCCATGCTCTTGAATGCCTCAGTAACTACATCGACTATATCCTGGAGTTCAACTTCAGAATGTGTGCAGACGCAGGTGTCATCTGCGTGCTGTAGCTCAACGACAGAGGTTGGGGTGATCGTGGACCTGGCCTAGAGGCGGCAAAGTTTAAGCAACTTCCCACTGGTTCTGTAATTTAGTTCCACTGCAATGGGGAGCTTGTTGACTGTGAGGTGGAGCATGGCAGCAAGGACGATTGAGAAGAGGGTTGGAGCAATGACACAGCCATATGTGACCCCGGTCCGGACGTGGATTGGGTCTGTAATGGATCCATTGGTAAGGATCATGGCCTGCATGTCCTTTGGAGCAGCTGAAGGATGTTGACAAACTTTTGGGAGCATCCGAAATGGAGGAGGAAGTTCCATAGACCCTCGTGGTTGACATTGACAAAGGCCTTTGTAAGGTTGAAAAAGGCCATGTATAAGGGCTGGCGCTGCTCCCTGCATTTTTTCTGCAGCTGTCGCGCTGAAAATATCATGTCCATTGTGCCCCGGTGCAGCGTCAGAGAGGCCTATAAAAGGCTTGGCATTGGAGAGGTGGGAATTCGAGCAGCGGGAGTTTGGAGCAGTGTCGGAGAGGCCTATAAAAGGCTCGGCATTGGAGAGGCGGGCATTCGAGCAGTGGGAGTCTGGAACAGCATAGGAGAGGCCTATAAAAGGCCCAACAGTCGGAGAGGCGGGAGTTCGAGCAGCGGGAGTCTGGGGCAGCATCGGAGAGGCCTATAAAAGGCCCAACAGTCGGAGAGGCGGGTGTTCGAGCAGTGGGAGTCTGGGGCAGCATCGGAGAGGCCTATAAAAGGCCCAACAGTCGGAGAGGCGGGTGTTCGAGCAGCGGGAGTCTGGGGCAGCATCGGAGAGGCCTATAAAAGACCCAACAGTCGGAGAGGCCAGCTGGTGCAGGTGCAGCTGCAGAAGGTAAACAAAGAAGTAGAATAAATCGCAAGGTGACGTCACAGCCAAGGGGGTAAGTGATCGGCTGGTGATTGGTGAGTAGTTTTTCTTTTTCTTTTCCCTATCAGTAGGTAACCTTTATCATTGTTGTTTCCAAATTAAGTTGATCTAAGGGTTAAGCCTTGGCAGGAGAGCTCGGACAGGTGTCATGCTCCTCCTATGCTATGTGGGAATGCAGGGATGTTTCCAGTGTCCCTGATGGCTACATTAGCAGGAAGTGTACTCTGCTGCAGCTCCTGACAGACTGCATTGTGGCACAGGATCTGCGGGTGGATTCTCTCTGGAGCATGCACGATGCTGAGGATGCCATGAATAGCATGTTTAGTGAGTTGGTCTTACCACAGGTCAGGGTTACACGACAGATAGGGAATGGATGACCAACAGGAAGAGCAGTGGAAGGAAGGTGGTGCAGATTTCCCTGTGGTCATCCCCCTCCAAAACAGATACACCACTTTGGGTATTGTTGGGGGGGATGACTCATCAGGGCAGGACAACAGCAGCCAAGTCCATGGCACCGTGGGTGGCTCTGCTGCACAGGAGGGCAGGAAAAAGAGTGGGAGAGCTATAGTGGTAGGGGATTCTATTGTAAGGGGAATAGATAGACGTTTCTGTGGCCACAATCAAGACTGCAGGGTGGTATGTTGCCAAAGGGTGGAAAACGCTAGTGGGAGTTGTGTACAGACCACTCAACAGTAGTAGTGAGGTTGGGGACAGCATCAAACAAGAAATAAGGGATGTGTGCAATAAAGGTACAGCAGTTATCATGGGTGACTTTAATCTACATATAGATTGGGCTGACCAAACTGGTAGCAATACAGTGGAGGAGGATTTCCTGGAGTGTGTTAGGGATGGTTTTGTTGACCAATATGTCGATGAACCAACTAGAGGGGGTGGGGGGGCATCCTAGATTGGGTGATGTGTAATGAGAAAGGACTAATTAGCAATCTTGTTGATCGAGGCCCCTTGAGGAAGAGTGACCATAATATGGTAAAATTCTTTATTAAGATGGATAGTGCCACAGTTACTTCAGAGACTAGGATCCTGAACTTGAGGAAAGGTAACTTCGATGGTATGAGATGTGAATTGGCTAGAATAGACTGGCAACTGATCCTTAAAGGGTTGATGGTGGATAGGCAATGGCAAGCATTTAAGGATCACATGGATGAACTTCAACAATTGTACATACCTGTCTGGAGTAAAAATAAAATGGGGAAGGTGGCTCAACCGTGGCTAACAAAGGAAATTAAGGATAGTGTTAAATCCAAGGAAGCGTCATATAAATTGGCCAGAAAAAGCAGAAAACTGAGGACTGGGAGAAATTTAGAATTCAGCAGAGGAGGACAAAGGGTTTAATTAGGAGGGGGAAAATAGAGTATGAGAGGAAGCTTTCCGAGTACATAAAAACTGACTGCAAAAGCTTTTATTGATATGTGAAGAGAAAAAGATTAGTAAAGACAAACATAGGTCCCTTGCAGTCAGATTCAGGTGAATTTATAATGGGGAACAAAGAAATGGCAGACTAATTGAACAAATACTTTGCTTCTGTATTCATGAAGGAAGACACAAATACTCTTCTGGAAGTACTAGTGGACCGAGGGTCTAGTGAGAAGGAGGAACTGAAGGATATCCTTATTAGGCGGGAAATTGTGTTAGGGAATTTGATGGGATTGAAGGCCGATAAATCTCCGGGGCATGATAGTCTGCATCCCAGAGTATGTAAGGAAGTGGCCCTAGAAATAGTGGATGCATTGGTGGTCATTTTCCAACATTCTATCGACTCTGGATCAGTTCCTATGAACTGGAGGGTAGCTAATGTAACACCACTTTTTAAAAAATGAGGGAGAGAGAAAATGGATAATTATAGACAAGTTAGCCTAACATCAGTAGTGGGGAAAATGTTGGAATCAATTATTAAAAATGAAATAACAGCGCATTTGGAAAGCAGTGACAGGATCGGTCAAAGTCAACATGAAAGGGAAATCATGCTTGACTAATCTTCTGGAATTTTTTCAGGATGTAACTAGTAGAGTGGACAGGGGAGAACCAGTGGAGCTGGTGTATTTGGCCTTTTGACAAGGTCCTACACAAGAGATTGGTGTGCAAAATTAAAGCACATGTTATTGGGGGTAATGTACTGACGTGGATAGAGAACTGGTTGGCAGACAGGAAGCAGAGAGTCGGGATTAACGGGTCCTTTTCAGAATGGCAGGCAGTGACTAGTGGGGTGCTACAGGGCTCAGTGCTGGGACCCCAGCTATTTACAATATACATTAATGATTTGGATGAGGGAATTGAGTGTAATATCTCCAAGTTTCCAGATGACACTAAACTGGGTGGTGGTGTGAGCTGTGAGGAGAATGCTAAGAGGCTGCAGGGTGACCTGGACAGGTTAGGTGAGTGG
This sequence comes from Pristiophorus japonicus, assembly GCF_044704955.1. NCBI lineage: Eukaryota > Metazoa > Chordata > Chondrichthyes > Pristiophoridae > Pristiophorus > Pristiophorus japonicus. The sequence continues at coordinate 213,721,711 of NC_091985.1, forward strand.
GCAAATGCATGGCAGATGCAGTATAATGTGGATGAATGTGAGGTTATCCACTTTGGGGGCAAAAACACAAAGGCAGAATATTATCTGAATGGCGGCAGATTAGGTAATGGGGAGGGGGGGCGGGGGTGCAATGAGACCTGGGTGTCATGGTACATCAGTCATTGAAAGTTTGCATTCAGGTACAGCGGGTGGTGAAGAAGGCAAATAGTATGTTGGCCTTCATAGCTAGGGGATTTGAGTATAGGAGCAGGGAAGTCTTACTACAGTTCGACAGGGCCTTGGTGAGGCCTCACCTGGAATATTGTGTTCAGTTTTGGTCTCCTAATCTGAGGAAGGACGTTCTTGCTATTGAGGGAGTGCAGCGAAGGTTCACCAGACTGATTCCGGGGATGGCTGGACTGACATATGAGGAGAGACTGGATTGACTGGGCTTTTATTCACTGGGGTTTAGAAGGATGAGAGAGGATCTCATAGAAACATTTTAAATTCTGACGAGACTGGACAGGTTAGATGCAGGAAGAATGTTCCTGATGTTGGGGAAGTCCAGAACCAGGGGTCACAGTCTAAGGATAAGGGGTAAGCCATTTAGGACCGATATGAGAAAAAACCTCTTCACTCATAGAGTTGTTAACCTGTGGAATTCCCTACTGCAGAGAGTTGTTGATGCCAGTTGATTGGATATATTCAAGAGGGAGTTAGATATGGCCCTTACGGCTAAAGGGATCTAGAGTTATGGAGAGAAAGCAGGAAAGGGGTACTGAGTTGAATGATCAGGCATGATATTACTGAATGGTGGTGCAGGCTCGTAGGGCCTACTCCTGCACCTATTTTCTATGTTCCTATGTTTCTATGCACCATAGGGGACGAAATCCGCACTGTGACTTTGGGAGGATCTCCTCGGCCACAGGGTGAAGATGGTTGAGGAGGACTCTAGCAGCAACCTTCCCAGTGGTTGATAGCAGGGAGATTCCCCTGTAATTGCCGCAGTGGACTTGTCCCCTTTTTTAATGCTGGTCATGATCACTGCATCTCTGAGATCTCCCGGCATGCTCTCCTCACTCCAGATGAGAAAGATGAGGTCATGTATCTGCGTCAACAGTGCCTCTCCACCATACTTTAGTGTCTCAGCAGGGATTCCATCCGCTCCCATAGCCTTGTTGTTCTTGAGCTGTCTTATGGTTTTTCCAACCTCATGCACCATTGGGGTTTCGCTGAGGTGGTGGTGGGTCGCAAGCTGCGGGATGGAATTGAGAACACTCGACTCAAAGGCAGAGTCTTGATTGAGGAGATCTTTGAAGTCCTTTTCCAGCAGGCCCTGACAGCCTTGGTGTCCTTGACGGTTTCACCGTTCTTGGCCAGCAGTGGGGTCGGGCCTTGGGTGTTTGGACCATAGGTGGCCTTGACTGCGATGAAGAATCCTAGCACATCATGGCTGTTGGCTAGTTGTTGTAACTCCTGTGCTTTCTCCATCCACCAGCTGTTTGTTAGGTCCCAGGTTTTTTGTTGGACCTCAGACTTGAGCCACCTGTAATGTTGCTTTGCTGCTCCCGAGTTGTGTTTTTGCTTGAGGCTCAGAAATGCTCTGTGCTTGCGATCTATTAGTTCTTGGATCTCCTGATAATTCTCATCAAACCAGTCCTGGTGTTTTCTGGTTGAGTGACCAAGTATCTCTTGGTAGGCACTGGTTATGGAGGCCTGGAGGACAGAGAATGTTTAAAGCTGGGGACCTTGTCCCTTTGAGATGCTCAATTTTGGATCATGCCATGCAGGGTGTTTTTCTCTTCGTGAGCCCGTCTTCACAAAGCAATCCTGCAGAAACATCGGAGGGGCGAGGGAGCAGGAGTGTTTGCTGGGACTGTGCAGGAGTTAATATCTGACAGTAAAAGTCCCAGGTTAATTTAATTGGAGTGAAACACTCGGTCACTGAGAATAATACCGAACAGCCCTGAGCTGCAAAATTACAGAGACTACAACAGGGAAGCGAGGGTTAAATGTGGGGCATTGTTTCTCTCACTCTCTGACACTGTCCCACAGTGTGGAATTAATAATGTCTCCCTCTGTGGTACAATATCAGTGAGAGAGGGGACTGCATCTCTATCTCCCCAATGGGGACTTTCAGGATAAAACCGGACCTCACAGGTCAGTCTGGAACTGATACTGTGCATGTTTCTGTGTCTCACCGCCCGACCTCGATCTTTGCTGTCTCTCGCTCAGCACTCTTCCCCCTATCTCTGACTCTGTTACAATCCTCTTTCTCTTGTACTGTCTGTGAAGGCGGGATAACGCTATTGAGCATGATGTGGAAACACTATTGGAAGTACAATCCTGATACTGTTTCTGTTTCTCTCTCTGATGCTGTACATGGATGTCTGACACTAGTATTGAGCGTAATATGGGAACACTGATACCAAGTGTAAGACTGATAAAGTGTGTGTGTGTCTCTCTCTATCTTTCGTAGTGCGGTACATGAATGTCTGACACTAGTATTAAGCGTAATATGGAGACACGTCTCTGGGTGATGAGCATGGGATGGATAGGACACTAGTGACTGTTAAATGTCCCTCAGCTTAGGAGGTGAGAGAGACAAAGAAATGCTGGAGGGACGGTGAACATATAATTTATATTTTCATGTTAATCAAACATGTTTCTGCATTCGAACAATATAACAACTTAACAGCAGATATGGGTTAAGCCAGCCACTGCTGTGATTGGCTCCTGCTCCTGAATCTGGGGAACAGATATTGTGAGAAGCGCCGACCTCAGAGTGTTTAACACTTAGTGAGCTGGGAAACTACAACTAACCCCGAGAATCGGCAGCACAGGCCGAGCGGAGAGGAAACCCTGTGCTGGGAGCTGTAAATCTGGGACAGTTTGTGTTGTGAATGTGCAGATTGTGAACATTGTGTGAGCGAGAGTGTGTTAAAGGGGCGGCCCGGTGAGACTAAGATCACTGTGTTTGTGTGTCCGTCTCATCGCCGGATTCCAGAGTCCCTCTTGTGTAAAATTCAAAGATTTCCCTGTCACAGGATCGCCCTGCTCCCCTGCTCAGGTCTAAAGTGGGAATTAAACGTCAAGTTTGATTTTATTTCAAATTTCAATCAAAAAACAGAAAAAATGTCCGCGATCGGGTGAGAGAGCGCGATCAGTGCAGCAATGAAACGGGTTTAAATCCAAATTGCTGCCTTCAATTCGGATGAAACTTTCTCGACAGCAAACATCCCGGTGTTCGGAACAGAAAGAGGCCAGTCTGGGAATCTGGAGGGCCAGGGTTGAATTGGAATCGGACAGTTAATGAGGAGAGAGAAACACAGAGAGGCTGGAGGGGCGGGGAGCTGACAGCAGGATGTCTCCGCCCCGTCCGCTCGCTGCCTTTAAGTTGCTCTGTGCCGCCGCCTCCCGTTTCATTCCTGACCGAGCTTTGACTGTCAGAGAGATTTTCCACAGAGTCGCAGACATGACTGACACTGCAGCCGCCGAAACGGCCCCTCCTGCCGCCGCCACTCAAATCAAGGCTCCCAGCAAGAAGAAGGCGGCTCCCCGCTCCAAGCCAGCCGGTCCCACGTTGGGCGAACAGATCCTAAAGGCTGTGGCCGATGGCAGCGATCGTAAGGGGATGTCCCTGGCCGCGATAAAGAAGGCTCTGACGGCCAAAGGCGTGGATGTGGAGAAGCGCGGGTCCCAGATCAGGTTCAGTATCAAGAGGAATGTGACAAATGGCTTCCTGGTGCAGACCAAGGGCACGGGCGCCTCGGGCTCCTTCAAAGTCGCTAAGAAGGAAAACCAGGGGAAAGTGGGAAGGAAGGTGAAGAAACCAGCAGCCAAGAACTCTCCAGCCAAGAAACCAGCAGCCAAGAAATCTCCAGCCAAGAAACCAGCAGCCAAGAAATCTCCAGCCAAGAAACCAGCAGCCAAGAAATCTCCGGCCAAGAAACCAGCAGCCAAGAAATCTCCAGCCAAGAAAACGAGCACCAAGAAGGCGCTAACAGCAAAAAAGTCAGCGAAAGCGGCGGCTGGGAAGAAGCCGGCTGCAGCGAAGCCCAAGAGCCCCAAGAAGGCCTCGGGCGCAAAGGTGAAGGCGGCCAAAAAGGTGGAAAAACCGAGGGCCAAGGCCAAATCAGCAAGACCCAAGAAAGCAGCGCACAAAAAGTAAATAAAAAGTGCAACTTGTAAACATCTGAACCCAAAGGCTCTTCTCAGAGCCACCCACGCCTCTCAGAAAAGAGCTGATCCCCGAATCAAATGATCCCTGTCCCGGGGCCGGGCTCAGATTTCAGACAAATCATTGAACATGAAGCCAGGATCCCTGGTGACTCGCTGACATTGGCTGCACCCACCCCTCCCCCAGTGTCTGCAATAAAACACACAGAGAATGGGATGTCCGGCCCGGGCCTCACTGTAACTGGGGATGTGTTCGGCTCCAGTCTCAGTTCCTGGTCATTGTCATTTCACAGATTCAGGGGGAGAGTCTGTGAGACGGTGATACTGGCGGAGATACCCCGCCTCACAACTCAAACCCCAAACACCACATTCTCCAAATCAGCTGGAATAAGGTGTTTGTAAACTGCTGAACCCGTCTGTGATAGGAAGTGTGGGGAGATGGAACAAGGTCTGAGATTGACAGGGAAGGGGCTGTATATAGGCGGGAATATTCGCGATTGTTAATTGTAACGGGACCTTATTTAAAAGCTTCTGGTTCCTGGAAGTCTTGAAGATGAATTCCGAGTCTGTTAGGATTTGTGCGGAGCGCTGTGTTTCGGTTCTATTGTGGGAAAACGGATTGAAATTGGCGGCTGCAGAAAGCTAGAGGCTTCAGAATTCAAACCGGAATGTGACAGAATGGGATTGGTGACTTATAATGGGGCACAATCGCCGTTATAAAGAGCGGGATTCTTAAATTGCTGGCGGGAAATTAGATTTTATTTAATCTCTGTTGGTTGATATTCTGAAATTGGCGGGCTTTTTGAAATTGACCAACTGTCAGTTTGAGTTCAGCCAATCAGGATCCAGTAATCCCCGCCCTTCATTTTCACTCTCGGTGCTTGGGTCAAACTTGATTGGCGGTCGGGTTGCAGCCAATCACAGCCCCGGGGCGGACCCTCACACACTTTAAAAGGAGGCCCCCCAGAGGAGGCTCCGCATTAACAGTTCCTGTATCCCAGATTGTGTTGAGATCCGTTCAGAAAATGGCCAGGACCAAGCAGACAGCGCGCAAATCCACCGGAGGGAAAGCTCCTCGCAAACAGCTGGCGACCAAAGCGGCCCGGAAGAGTGCTCCGGCCACGGGCGGAGTGAAGAAGCCTCATCGCTACAGACCCGGCACCGTGGCTCTGAGGGAGATCCGCCGCTACCAGAAATCCACCGAGCTGCTGATCCGCAAACTGCCCTTCCAGCGCCTGGTGCGGGAGATCGCTCAGGACTTCAAGACCGACCTGCGCTTCCAGAGCTCGGCCGTCATGGCCCTGCAGGAGGCCAGTGAGGCTTACCTGGTGGGGCTCTTTGAGGACACCAACCTGTGCGCCATCCACGCCAAGCGAGTCACCATCATGCCCAAAGACATCCAGCTCGCCCGCCGCATCCGCGGGGAGCGCGCTTAAACTCCCCCTGCCTCGGCTCCAAGCTTCAGCACCAAGTGCAACAACGGCTCTTTTCAGAGCCAACAAATCAGTAAAGGAAAGAGCTGCCATCTCCTATTACCAGAGCTTCGTGTTCATTAACCCATTGTAGGGACGGGCAGAGGGTGTGGGACTGATTACTGATCGTGTGTTCATATACCAGCTCCGTTCACATGGGAGTTATTGACGTTTAACTGATGAGCCCTTTAATTTTTTCGGAAACTGACATCGGCTTTGCGTCGCTCTGACCTCTACTTCCCCGGGGCAGAGCATAGATTTCCTCATTCGGTGTTGCCGGAGAATGGGGGCAGGCAGATCTGGGAAGCACTGCAATGGACCCGGATCCTGTATGTTGTGCATCGCTCGCTGATGCAGTGCGGTCTAAACTGACTGGCTTAGCAGCGAAATACACAGCCCGGGAACGGCCGGAGCTCCCGAGAACAAAACCAGCATTCAAACTATCTCAAACCAGACCAGAATTAAACTAGGCCCTTTTATTACTACATTAATTCATCATCGCCGACTCTCTCGTTTTCAGACAGATTAAAGAATATTTAAAGAACCGGTGGCGGTATTTATACAATTGTTGAGTGACAACTGTAGTTCAATTATTCGCTGTTAACGGGAAGAATGTATGTGTGATCAGAGAACCGTAATGCAGAGACCGGGAACTGAAAACTCCCGCATACGGATAAGGGGGTAAATCATTTAGGACTGAGATGAGGAGAAACTTATTCACTCAAGAGTTGTTAACCTGTGGAATTACCTACCGCAGAGAGTTGTTGATGCCAGTTCGTTAGATATATTCAAGAGGGAGTTTGATGTGGCCCTTATGGCTAAAGAGATATTGAGAGAAAGCAGAAAAGGGGTACTGAGGGAATAATCAGCGATGATCTTATAGAATGGTGGTGCAGGTTCGAAGGGCCGAACGGCCTGCTCCTGCACCTATTTTCTATGTTTACAGGTCTAAAACAGGCCAATCTATCGGTACATGAATTAAAGGGCTCTGACTCCATTAAGACAGTAAGCAGCCCTTTCACAGATACTGTGGGTGGCTCTGAAAAGAGCCTTTGGGTTATTAGATTAAATCTTGTCCGCTTTACTTGGTCTTGGACGAAGTGGTGGTTTTCTTGGGCAGCAGCACAGCCTGGATATTCGGCAGCACCCCGCCCTGAGCGATGGTCACCTTTCCCAGCAGCTTGTTGAGCTCCTCGTCGTTGCGGATGGCCAGCTGCAAGTGTCTGGGGATGATGCGGGTCTTCTTGTTGTCGCGGGCCGCGTTGCCGGCCAGCTCCAGGATTTCAGCGGTCAGATACTCGAGCACAGCAGCCATGTAGACCGGGGCTCCGGCACCCACACGCTGAGCGTAGTTCCCCTTTCGCAGGTGCCTGTGAACACGGCCCACAGGGAACTGCAGTCCGGCTCGGGAGGAGCGAGACTTGGCCTTGGCGCGAGCTTTACCGCCTGTTTTTCCTCTTCCAGACATTTCCACGATCCACAGAAAAAGAATGAGAAACTCCTCCCACATCTGCCCTTCTTATAGCTTCTGGAGGGATGCAGGGAGCGAACTTGTGATTGGTCGCTCTGAAGTGGATTTCATTGGTCTTTTCCGCTGATCAATCACCGTCTGTTTAGCCTGCCAATGAAAAGAGGGCGAAAATTACTGTTCGACTTCCAACGAATCTTCAATTTCAAAAACCCCGCCAATAATTTTTACAATGCGGATTATGATAAATTCACCATTAGCCAAAGATTTCCAAACACTTTTTATTTCCTTTTGCCGTATTCCATATTACCTTCCAAATTCCAGGATGTTACAATCAGGTTTAAATTCGGGTTCAGTTTCAAACGTTCTGTAACGGGACACATTCCAGCTCAATCTTTGTACAATTTGGGAATCACAGATCATGGATCGATCCTCCGCAGAGGCGGGAGTGAGACCAGAACTGGGAGTTCTTCTGTGAAAAGAGAAGAGGGACACAGGGTTCAAACTCCCTGTTCTGGTCTCTGTAAAAACTCCCAGTCTGGGCTGTTGCACTCGGAATAATAAGCGGGTTGAACCGAACTAGAATTTTTTTTATATTGTATAGGGTTTGAGAGAGAATGAGGTGACTAAAGTTTGAATGTCACCTCCTAAAACAAGATCATAATTCATTGGCAGGCGGCCAGGGACAGTGTGTGCAGTTTACTGGGAGGGAAATGTATCAGAGAAGCTAAGTTTGAACCGGACAGTAAAATCGCTTATGAGAATTCAAATCTAACTCAACTTTAAATGTTGTCAAACATTTGCTCAGGAAATAATTACAGTAAACTGAGTTAAAAGGGTGATGTGTTTGTGCAGCTCTTTCAGAGACGTTGTGGGTGGCTCTTAAAAGAGCCGTTGGGTTTCTGGTTTGTTGTATCAGGACAGCGTGGAGTTTTACTTGGAACTGGTGTACTTGGTCACCGCCTTTGTCCCTTCCGACACGGCGTGCTTGGCCAGCTCCCCGGGCAGCAGCAAGCGCACGGCGGTCTGGATCTCCCGGGAGCTGATGGTGGATCGCTTGTTGTAATGGGCCAGGCGGGAAGCCTCACCCGCGATACGCTCAAAAATATCGTTCACAAAAGAGTTCATGATGCCCATGGCCTTGGAGGAGATGCCGGTGTCGGGGTGAACCTGCTTCATCACTTTGTAGATGTAGATGGAGTAACTCTCCTTCCTCGATTTCCTGCGCTTCTTACCGCCCTTCGGTGGTGTTTTCTTGATCACTTTCTTGGCGCCTTTCTTGGCAGTAACTGATTTCTTCTCTTCAGGCATTGTCTTGTTCAATTCAACCCAGACATGACGTAAACTTAGCTCGGAGCTCGCATTATATAGGCAGCCCCACACTCCGCCCACAGCCCTATGCTAATGAGGGATGGTGAAGGCAACGATTGTGATTGGTTCACTCGCTGCGTTGTCAATTTCCATTGTTCTGTAATTCTCTGATTGGATGTTTAAAGAGACCAATCAGATTTACTGCTCGCCACAATCTCAAATTCTTGAATTATGTCATCACTTACATCCCCTCCCGAGCCATATTCTGTTCTTTATCGATCTAGATGTCTACATGTTCGACAGACATTGACCGGTTTGTAACCGAGATTGCCTGAGGGTCACTTCTGGTCAGGACTTGGGAGTCCTTCTATGAGGCAAAAGGCCCTCACTGTCCTTCCGCCCTGATGCTGCCTTCCTCCCACCGTTTAATTCAACACCTTTCTTATCTGTCACTGCTGTAACTACATTAGTTGTTTCAGTGTTACCTTCACCTGGAATATGCCGTACCTTCTGTGCCGTAAAGGGCCCATTTCCCTTAGCACAGGAAGCATAAATTTCAAGTAATTGGTAGAGGATTTAGAGGGGAAATATCTTCACGCAGAGGGTGGCTGCGGTCTGAAACTCACTGCCTGAAAGGGTGGTAGAGGCAGAAAACCTCACCACATTTAAAACTACTTGGACGTGCACTTGAAGTGCCGTAACCTGCAGGGTTACGGACCTAGAGCTGGAAAGTGGGATTCGGCTGGATAGCCTTTTGTTGGCCGGCACGGACACGATGGGCCGAAGTGGCCTCATTCCGTGTTGTAAGCTTCTATGATAAATGTCTATAATTCTGAAACTAAAAGGATATTCCGTCCATCGTGCATATGCTGATTTAAAACATATAGACCTTGGCGAAAAATATATATCTAAACCGAACAAAATTTAAATGAACTATATCTCCCTCCCTGCATCCCCTTCCCTCCCCCCGTGAGGCGGTGGGTAGCACTTAGACGAGCCTTTGCTTTGTGCTTGGGGGAAGAGGGTCGCTTGAATCCATAGAAAGTGCGGCCCTGCCGTTTCAGAGTGTACACCACATCCATGGCAGTGACCGTCTTGCGCTTGGCTGCTCAGTGTAGGCCTAAACTGACCGGCTTAGGAGAAATACACAGCCCGGAACGGCCGGAGATCCTGGGAACAGAACCAGCATTCAAACTCTCAAACCAGACCAGAATTAAACTAGGCCCTTTTAATAACCGCCTAATTTCTTCATACAGCTTTCATTGATAGATTAAATAATATTTAGGGAACCGGTTGCGGTATTTATACAATTTTTGAGTCTCTGACAACTGTAGTTTAATTATTAGCTGCTAACTAAAACAGTTTGCGCGAGCAGAGAACCGTAATGCAGATACCAGGAACTGAAAAATACCAATTTATTGGTACCTGAACACAAGGTCTCCATTAATACAGTAAGCAGCCCTTTCATAGATACTGTGAGTGGCTCTGAAAAGAGCCTTTGGGTTATTAGTTTAAATCTTGTCCGCTTTACTTGGTCTTGGACGAAGTGGTGGTTTTCTTGGGCAGCAGCACAGCCTGGATATTAGGCAGCACCCCGCCCTGAGCGATGGTCACCTTTCCCAGCAGCTTGTTGAGCTCCTCGTCATTGCGGATGGCCAGCTGCAGGTGTCTAGGGATGATGCGGGTCTTTTTGTTGTCGCGGGCCGCATTGCCGGCCAGCTCCAGGATTTCAGCGGTCAGATACTCGAGCACAGCAGCCATGTAGACCGGGGCTCCGGCACCCACACGCTCAGCGTAGTTCCCCTTTCGCAGGAGCCTGTGAACACGGCCCACAGGGAACTGCAGTCCAGCCCGGGAGGAGCGAGACTTGGCCTTGGCCCGAGCTTTACCGCCGGTTTTTCCTCTTCCAGACATTTCCACGATCCGCAGTTTCAGACAAGGAATGAGAAACGCCTCCTATATCTGCCCTTCTTATACCTTCTGGATGGATGCAGGGAGCAAACTTGTGATTGGCCACTCTGTCGTGGATTTCATTGGCTGTTTCCGATGACCAATCACAGCCTGTTTAGTCCAGCAATGAAAAGAGGGCGGAAATTACTGGTTCCCAACAGCCAGAACCTAACGATTTTTTAAATTCAAAAATCCCGCCAATAATTGTTAAAATTGCGGATTATGTTAGTAACTTCACCATTAGCCAAATACTTCAAAACACTTTGTTTCCTTTTGTCTTATTCCATGTTCCCCTTGCAAATTCCAACCTGTTACAATCAGGATTAAATTCGGCTTCAGTTTCAAACTGTCTGTAACGGGCGGGACTCAGTCCCCACTAATTCTGTAACGGGACACATTCCAGCTGAATCTTTGTAAAAGTGAACTTCTTTTCACAGGAGCTGCTGTGGGAGTGAGACCAGAACGGAGAGTCCTTCTGTAAAAAGAGAAGAGGGACAGAGTTCAAACTGCTCTGTTCTAGTCTCTAAGAACTCCCATTCTGGGTTGTTACACTGCGGGGAGTCTGGGGTTAATAAACGGACTGAGCGCAACGGAATAAAAAAACACGTGAAAAGGGCTTGAGTGAGAATGTGACTGAAATCGGAGTTTCCCCGTCCCCCAAAATAAATTCGTCGGCAGGCGCTGTGAATGAACGGGTCTGAGAACAAAGGGAAAGAGTCCAGGGACCGCGTTTGGAGTTTACTCACTGCAGGAAATTCCAGTGACACCAAGGTCAAGCCGGTCAGTGAAGCTACTTATGAGAATTCAAAACTAAATCTACAGCTGGAACTACAAACGTTCTCACACACACACTTGTTCGGGAAATAATTACAGTAAATTCAGTCTAAAGGCTGATGTGTTTGTGCAGCTCTTTCAATGATGTTGTGGGTGGCTCTTAAAAGAGCCGTTGTGTTTGGGGTTTGTTCTGTCAGGACAACGTGGAGTTTTACTTGGAGCTGGTGTATTTGGTCACCGCCTTTGTCCCTTCCGACACGGCGTGCTTGGCCAGCTCCCCGGGCAGCAGCAGGCGCACGGCGGTCTGAATCTCCCGGGAACTGATGGTGCGGCGCTTGTTGTAATGGGCCAGGCGGGAAGCCTCACCCGCAATGCGCTCGAAAATATCGTTCACAAACGAGTTCATGATGCCCATGGCTTTGGAGGAGATGCCGGTGTCGGGGTGAACCTGCTTCATCACTTTGTAGATGTAGATAGCATAACTCTCCTTCCTCGACTTTCTGCGCTTCTTGCCGCCCTTTGGTGGTGTTTTCTTGATGACTTTCTTGGCACCCTTTTTCGAAGCTGGTTTCTTTTCCTCAGGCATCGTCTTGTTCAGTCAGGCACAGATATGAAGGAAATCTTGCTCTGGGCTCGCATTATATAGGCAGCCCCACACTCCGCCCACAGCCCTATGCTAATGAGGGATGGGTGAAGGCAATGACTGTGATTGGTTCATTGGCTGCGTTGTCAATTTCCATTGTTCTGTATCTCTCTGATTGGTATCTTTAAACATCCAATCAGATTTATTGCTCGCCACAATCTCAAATTCTTGAATTAGGTCAACAATTTATACTCCCGATTTATACTCCGTTCTTTATGTTTCTATTCTGCTCTCAGGCAAAAATGGTTAATGACGGCCGGACTTATGAGGAAGGTTCATTCACGTTTTTTTCTATATATACATTCAATAATCTGAACAGCTGTGTTTGTCGATCTACATTTCTACATGTTCGAGACATTGACCGGCTTGTAACCGAGATTGCCTGAGGGTCACTTCTGATCAGGACTTGGGAGTCCTTCTATGAGGGCAATGTCTCCATCGTTTAATTCAACACCTTTCTTATCTGTCACTGCTGTAACATGGATGTAACAGTATGGATTTATGAAGGGGAAGTCATGTTTGACAAATTTGCTAGAATTCTTTGAGGATGTCACGAACAGGGTGGATAATGGGGAAGCAGTGGATGTGGTGTATTTGGACTTCCAGAACGCATTTGACAAGGTGCCACATAAAAGGTTACTGACTGCACAAGATAAAAGTTCACAGGGTTGGGGGTAATATATTAGCATGGATAGAGGATTGGCTAACAAACAGAAACCAGAGAATGGGGATAAATGGTTCATTCCCGGGTTGGCAATCAGTAACCAATGGGATGCCACAGGGATCAGTGCTGGGACTCCAACTATTTATGATCTATATTAATGACTTGGAACAAGGGACCGAGTGTAACGCAGCCAAGTTTGCTGACGATACAAAGATGGGAGGAAAAGCAATGGATGAGGAGGACACAAAAATTCTGCAAAAGGACACAGACAGGCTAAGTGAGTGAGCAAGGATTTAGCAGATGGAGTATAATATTGGAAAGTGTGAGGTCATGCTCTTTGATTTTTTTTCTGCCAAAGTGCAAGTTATTATTTCAATGGAGAAAGATTGCAAAGTGCTGCAGTGCAGCAGGACCTGGGGGTACTTGTGCATGAAACACAAAAGGTTAGTATGCAGGTACAGCAAGTGATCAGGAAGGCCAATGGAATCTGGCCTTTATTGCAAAGGGGATGGAGTATAAAAGCAGGGAAGTCTTGCTACAGTTGTACAGGGTATTGGTTAGGCCACACCTGGAATACTGCATGCAGTTTTGGTTTCCATATTTACAAAAGGATATACTTGCTTTGGAGGCAGTTCAGAGAAGTTTCACAAGGTTGATTCCGGAATGAGGGGGTTGACTTGAGGAAAGGTTGAGTAGGTTGGGCCTCTACTCATTGGAATTCAGAAGAATGAGAGGTGATCTTATCGAAACATATAAGATTATGAGGGGTCTTAACAAGGTGGATGCAGAGAGGATGTTTCCACTGCTAGGGGAAACTAGAACTAGAGGGCTTAATCTTAGAATAAGAGGTCGCCCATTTAAAACTGAGATGAGGAGAAATTTCTTCTCTGAGGATTGTGAATCTGTGGAATTCGCTGCCTCAGAGAGCTGGGACATTGAATAAATTTAAGACAGAAACAGACAGTTTCTTAATAATAAGGGAATAAGGGAATATGGGGCAGGGAAGTAGACCCGAGTCCATGATCGTATTAAATGGCGGAGCAGGCTCGAGGGGCCGTATGGCCTACATTTGCTCCTATTTCTTATGTTCTTATGTTTTTATGTTCTTATGTTCTAACTACATTAGTTTTTTCAGTATTACCTTCATCTGGAATGCCCCGTAAATGTCTATGATTTGAAGACTAAAAGGACATTCTGTCCATCGTGTATATGCTGATTTAAAACACCTAACACCACAATATAGATCTTGGCAAAAAACATATCTATACAGAACAAAATGTAAATCAACTATCTCGCCCCCGTTCCCCAGGTCACTGCTCTCTCTGTGAGGAGGTGGGTAGCTCTGAGAAGAGCCTTTGTGTTGTGTTTGGGGGAAAGGGTCACGTTATTCAGCCGCCGAATCCATAGAGAGTGCGGCTCTGCTGTTTCAGAGCGTACACCACATCCATGGCAGTGACAGTCTTGCGCTTGGCGTGCTCAGTGTCGGTGACCGCATCCCTGATCACATTCTCCAGAAAAACCTTCAGCACCCCGCGGGTCTCCTCGTAGATCAGGCCCGAGATCCGCTTGACACGGCCACGGCGAGCCAGGCGGCGGATGGCTGGTTTGGTGATGCCCTGGATGTTATTACAGAGCACTTTATGGTGCCATTTGGCTCTGCCTTTACCCAGTCCTTTGCCTCCTTTACCTCCTCCAGTCATGATGATTCTTTACTGAAATCGCCGCTGAATGTTAATCTCTCGCCTTACCCATTGTCTGTTGAGACCACCAATGAAACGAGGGCGGAAATTCCTGTCCTCAAGAGTCACACCTCGAACGATTTTTAATTTCAAAAACACCGCCAATAATTTTTTAAAGTGCGGATTATGTTAATAAATGCACCATTAGCCAAAGGTTTACAAACAGGTTTTACTTCATTTTATTTTATTCCATATTTCCCTTACTAATTCCAGGCTGTTACAATCAAAATTAAATTCGCGTTCACTGTCAATCTGTCTGTAACGGACGGCAATCAATCCTCACTGATTCTGTAACAGGACACATTCCAGCTCAAACTGTGTAAAAGTTGGGAATCACAAATCATGGATTGATCTTCCGCACAGGCGGGAGTGAGACCAGAACTGGGAGCCCTTCTGTGAAAAGGGAAGAGGGAAGAGGGATAGAGTGTTCACACTGCTCCCGTTCTGGTCTCTGTACGAACTCCCATTCTGGGTTTTTACATTGCAGGGAGTCCCGGGTTAATAAACGGATTGACCGTAACAGGAATTGAAAAATAAACTTGTAAAGGGCTTGCGAGAGAATGAGGTGACTGAAATCTGAGCCTCATTCCCTAAACAAGCTCTTAATTCCTCGGCAGGCGCTGTAAATGGGAACGAGCGACAAGGAATCGTGTTTGGAGCATGAATGGCGGGAAATTCAACAGCGGTCCTAACGTCGAACCAGACAGTGAAGCTGCTTATGAGAATTCAAAACTAAATCCACAGCTGGAACTGCAAAGGTTCCCAAACACACTTGTTCAGGAAATAATTACAGTAAATTGAGTCTAAAGGGTGATGTGCTTTAGGTCTTTCAGAGAGGTTGTGGGTGGCTCTTAAAAGAGCCGTTGTGTTTCTGGTTTGTTCTCTCAGGACAGCGTGGAGTTTTACTGGGAGCTGGTGTACTTGGTCACCGCCTTTGTCCCTTCCGACACGGCGTGTTTGGCCAGCTCCCCGGGCAGCAGCAGGCGCACAGCGGTCTGGATCTCACCGGAACTGATGGTGTCAGATTCTGGTATGTGAGTGTGTATTTTATTCTGTACCTGTCTATCTCTGGTATATGAATGTGGGGTTTAACCTGTACCTGTCAGTTTCTGGTATGTGAGTGTGGGTGATATTCTGTATCTGTCTGTTTCTGGTATGAGAGAGTGGTTTTCAGATGTACCTTTCAGTCTTTGATATGTGAAAGTGGGGATTAATCTGTACCTGTCAGTTCCTGGTATTTGAGTGTTGGTTTTATCCCATAGCTGTCAGTTTCTGGTCTATGTGTGGGGTTTAATCTGTAACCATCAGTTTCTGATAAAAAGTATGTGTTTTAATCTGTACCTGTCAGTTTCTGGTCGATGAGTGTGGGTTTAATCTATACCCATCAGTTTCTGGTGTGCAAGTGTGGGTTTTATTCTGTATATTTCATTATCTGGTATATGAATGTGATATGTTTCAATAGTGAAATATCATTTGATCCTACCGCTCTGTGTGGCTGTAAGATTCACAATGAAACTCAGCCACTTCGGATCACTGTTGGACTGACAGCTTCTGCTGCCTGTGATAACAGGATTGAGGTCAGTTCTGTGTCTCTGCGCTCTGTGAGTGATAATGTACTTACTGTATGCGAGAAGGAGCTGCCTGCACTTTTTCTTGTGTTCTGGGTGGAAGAAATATCATATTTATACTGGCTCAATGAAGTATTTTGCTTTGAGAATAATAATACCATAAAAATATTAGTTATGATATGGACAACTGATGGGGAAAATATAAAATAAAGTTGTAATGAATGTATATGTTTATAATAAAGTAAAGTATCTGGAGAGAGGAAACTGTGATACAAACAGTGTCCTTGTCTGACCTCACTGCAGTACAGCAGCACTCAGATTTTCCACACCAGGTGTGTAGGACGGTTCTATAGAAAGTTATCAGCATCCAGACACAACCCAAACCCAGCACTGGTCCATGAATGGGATCACCCGATTAATACAATCGAGGTTTATATCCTCCACTCCCATAGGACTACCTCTAAAATTCTGAATCACTTTCTGGATTATAACCACAGGTACCCAGGTACACAGGTACAACAATTGTTCTCAGTTTATTGGAACCGAGTTAAGTACCTGTGCAGTCAACAGAATGTCACAGAGCCCGGATCATGATGTATCTGAGGGAGCGACAATGTATCTCTCGATCACCTTCAATACGGTTCTGGAGAACTCAACACACTGAAACAAAATTACCAAATTTGAAATGTCTACTTTCTGTCCTGGTGCCTGCAATAGATGCACTTTGTGATACTCCTCACATCCTCACTGTCAGGCTGTGTTTCCACTGTTCAATGTCCAAGAAGGGCAGACACGGTGAGATTGGGACTGAATCAGGAACATTCACTACTGGTTTGGTGACAGAAACCAGCAATGATTTGAAAGAGTGTGGTGATTAACTTTCTCTGTTACCTTACACTGTACACACACAGCCCGGGATATCCCCGCTCCCTTCCCCCACTCACTCCACGTTCCCGAACTACTTCCTGCTCCATTCTGCCTCTTACAAACAGCCCCCGATTCCCTGACACAAAGCCCATTTGCGGACACAGTCCCAACGCGATGAGCTGCTGTAAGGTGGCTGCTGTTTGCTCCCTTACTCTGGCCCAGGATATCTCCGCTCCCTGATGTGTTCAACGATTATCAGCCCAGCACAGAGGAAATGGCAGCCACTGGCAGAGTTGGGGGAGGAGAGGTCGCATGGGCCCTTCCCGTCGGTTTAAACACTGGGCGGGGAGACGAGTGGCCGGGGGTGGGGGGGGAGCAGGCAAATATTTCAATGCTCGAGTGTGAAGTTTGGAGGTGGATCTGGAAGCTCAGAGGCCGCTGTCTCTACTCAATCTGTCACCCTGTATAGTTCAGACTATGGGATGTGAGTGTGTGTTTTGCACTGTGCAGTTCAGACTATGGGATGTGAATGTGTGCTTTACAGTGTATCGTTCAGACTATGGGATGTGAGTGTGGGTTTTACACTGTATAGTTCAGACTATGGGATGTGAGTGTGTGTTTTACACTGTATAGTTCAGACTATGGGATGTGAGTGTGGGTTTTACACTGTATAGTTCAGACTATGGGATGTGAGTGTGTGTTTTACACTGTATAATTCAGACTATGGGATGTGAGTGTGTGTTAAATTTTATATGAATCAAAAAGCAGAATGTTTACAAGAGGAGAGACTAGCAAATATAGTTATTCAGGGGGATTTGAGTGTCATTGTACACGAATCACATATAGTTAACTTGCAGCTACTGCAAGCAATTAGGAAGGTAAAGGATACGTTGGCCTTTATTACAAGGGGTTTGGAGTATAAGAGTAAAGAAATGTGGCTGCAATTATGTAGGGCTTTGGTGAGACCACACCTGGATTACTGGGCACAGTTTTGGTCTCATTGCCTAAGGAAGGATATTAGAGGGGGTGCAACATTGAATCCTGGGATAGGGAGATTGAGTGAAATGCACCTATACACTCTGGAGTTTAGAAGAATGAGAGCTGAGCTCATTGAAACCTAAAAAAAATCTTAGAAGTCTTGGCAGGGTAGATGCTGTGAGGATGTTTTCCTTTGCTGGATAGTCTCGATCTAGGGGTCATAGTCTCAGGATAAGGGATTGGACACTTAGGACTGAGATGAGGAGCAATGTATTCACTCAGAGGGATGTGAATCTTTGGAATTCTATACACATAGGTCTGAGACACTCAGTCATTGAGTATATTCAAGACAGAGAACAAAGGGAATCAAGGGAAATGGGTATCAGGCAGGAGTTCAGGGTGAAGTTCAGCCATGAATGTAATGAATTGTGGAGCAGGCTCGAGCGGCCTTACCGCCTACTATTTCTTATTCTCTTACAGCTGTCAGTATCTGCTACGCGAGTGTTGTTCTTTCTTCAGTTTTTGGTGGGCAAAAGTGGGTTTTATTATACACCATGTCAGCTTCTGGAATGTGACTGCAAGTTCCACTCTGTTTTTGCCTGTCTCCGGGATGTGAGTGTGGATTTTACTCTGTACCTGTCGGTCTCTGGTATGTCAATGTGGGTATTATCCTGTACCTGTCAGTTTCTCGTATGTGATTGGGGATTTATTCTGTACTTGTCAGTTTCTGTTATGTGAGTTTTATTCTGTACCTGTTATTTTCTGAATTTGTAACATGGGTTTTCCTCTGTACCTGCCAGTTTCTGGGATGTGAGTGTTAAGTTTTTGTCTGTACCTGTCTGTTTCCGGTATACGAATGTAGGTAAAACTATGTAGTTCTCAGTCTCTGGGATGTGAGTGTGCGTTTTACTCTGTATCAGTCACGACTTTGGTATGTGAGTGGGTTTTATTCTATAGCTGTCTTTCTCTGCTATGCGAGTGTGATTTTACACTTTATCATTCAGACTCTGGTATGTGAGTGGGGTTTTATTCTGTACCTGTCATTTTCTCGTATGTTAACGTGGGCTTTAATCAGTACCTGGCAGTTTCTGATATGCGAGAGTGGATTTTAGCCTGTATCTGTCAGTTTATGATATCTGAGAGTGGGTATCTCTCATTGTCTTTTATGTAAGTGTAAGTTTTACTCTGTATAGCTAAGTCTCGGATATGGGAGTGCAGAATTTACTCTATAGCTGTCTGTCTGTGTGATGCAAGTGTGGATTTTACTCTGTATCTGTTAGTCTCTGATGTGAGTGTGTGAGTTTTACTCTGTTATCTGTCAGTTTCTGGTATGCAAGTATGGTTTTCCTCTATCATTCAGGCTCTGGGATGAAAGTGAGAGTTTTACTCTGTATGTTAATATCTGCGATGTGAGTCTGGGTTGTACTCTGCAACTTTCATTTTCTCAAATCTGAGTTGGGTTTTATTTTGTCCCTGTCAGTTTCTAGTATATGAATAGGGGTTTTAATCTGTACCTGTCAGTTTCTGCTGTGATAGTGCTGCTTTTGTGCTGTATCTGTCAGTTTCTGATGTGTGAGTCTGTTTTAATCTGTACCTGTTAGGCTGTGGGATGTGAGCGTGTGTTTGACTCTGCATCGATCAGTATCTTATATGTGGTTGTTGATTTTGCTCTGTAGCTGTCACTCTCTGGGGTGTGAATGTGGGTTTGACTCTGTAGCTGTCATTTTCTCATGTGTGAGTGTGTCATAGACTGTATGTGTCACTCTCTGTGGTGTGAGTGTGGGCTTTACTCTGTATCTGTCAGTCTTTGGAATGTGAGTTTGGTTTTAATCTTTATCTGTCAATTTCTGGTATTTGTCTGTTGTTACTCTCCAATTGTTAGTTTCCAGGATGTGATTGTGTATTTTAATCAGTACCTGCCAGTTTCTTGTACAGGAGTGTGGATATTAGTCATATCTTCTAGTCTCTGGTATGTGAGTGTGTGTTTTACTTTATAGCTGTCTGACTCTGGGATGCAAGTGTGTATTTTATTCTGTATCAGCTGGTTTACAGAATGTATTAACAAAAACTGAGAGGTACAGAATATCCATTTTACTCTGCACCAGTCACTTTTCGATATGTGAGTGTGGATTTTAACCGATATCTGCCAGTCAGTCAGTGTGTTACCATATGTGATTGTGATTCAATCTCAATCCGTCATTCACTGTGCCCGAGAGTATGTATCATTCTGTCTCTCTCAGT
The DNA here is from genome assembly GCF_044704955.1 of Pristiophorus japonicus. Taxonomy (NCBI): domain Eukaryota; kingdom Metazoa; phylum Chordata; class Chondrichthyes; family Pristiophoridae; genus Pristiophorus; species Pristiophorus japonicus. Next base: position 213,741,544 of record NC_091985.1, read on the forward strand.
CCCTGGCACTGTTTGTAGGTGTGGGATCCATTCTGTGTCTCTCAGTCCCTGGCACTGTGTGTAGGTGTGGGGTCCATTCTGTGTCTCAGTCCCTGGCACTGTGTGTGGGTGTGGGGTCCATTCTGTGTCTCTCAGTCCCTGGCACTGTTTGTAGGTGTGGGATCCATTCTGTGTCTCTCAGTCCCTGGCACTGTGTGTAGGTGTGGGGTCCATTCTGTGTCTCAGTCCCTGGCTCTGTTTGTAGGTGTGGGATCCATTCTGTGTCTCTCAGTCCCTGGCACTGTGTGTAGGTGTGGGGTCCATTCTGTGTCTCAGTCCCTGGCTCTGTTTGTAGGTGTGGGATCCATTCTGTGTCTCTCAGTCCCTGGCACTGTTTGTGGGTGTGGGGTCCATTCTGTGTCTCTCAATCCCTGGCACTGTTTGTAGGTGTGGGGTCCATTCTGTGTCTCTCAATCCCTGGCACTGTTTGTGGGTGTGGAGTCCATTCTGTGTCTCTCAATCCCTGGCACTGTTTGTGGGTGTGGGCTCCATTCTGTGTCTCTCAGTCCCCGGCACTGTTTGTGGGTGTGGGGTTCACTATGTCTCTGTTAGAATGGTGATGTGTATGAGTGCGAGAGTTATTATGTAATTGACAGTCTCTTGTTGTCAGCTATTCTTGCTGTGTGACTGTTGGATTCTGTTCCTTCTTTCGGCCTATGCTAGTTTGAGATTATCTGTGATTATCTCAGGAGGAGGTTTGGTTCAGTCCATTACCTCCGTTTCTCTGCTCTTGTATGTTAGTTGCTGGGTTTGAGAGTCAGTGTACAGACCCCATTGTGGATTGACACCGTGTCAGTCAGTCCTTGTGTGTGAGTAAGGGAGTGAAAATGGATCTGCCTCTCAGAGCCTTATGTTTGGACTTTGAAACAACATCTTATTGTACTGTTCCAAGTGACTGTGGGATTCATAATGTAACTCTGGGATTCGGATCACTGTGGGACTAGACAGCTTCTGCTACCTGTGACAATATGATTGAGGTCAGTTCTGTGTCTCTGCGCTCTGTGAGTGATAATGTACTTACTGTGTGTGAGAAGGAGCTGCCTGCACTGTTCCTTGTATTCCAGGTGGCGGAAAGATCACATTTATTCTGGGGGTGAAGTAATTTGCTCTGAGAATAATAATATGAGAAAAATATTAGGTACAAGTCATGGACAGGTGCCTGTAGACTATAACAATAAAGTTATAATTAATGTGTTTCTTTATAATAAAGTAAAGTATCTGGAGAGAGGAATGCGCGATACAAACAGTGACATTGTCTGACCTCACTGCAGTACAGCGGCACTCAGATACTCTCATCATCATCATCATCATCATCATAGGCAGTCCCTCGAACCAGGATGACTTGCTTCCACGTGAGCTCACAGATGTTTCAATGAAGGACCTGATATTCCAATCCTGACTCCAATTGAAAGGGTCGAAGATGCCTGTGCGTGGATTTTTTTAACGTGTGGTGACCGTTGCACATCAGCTACCACACAGGCTTGACAGAGCTAGGACTTTATCCAGTGGCAAGGGTAGACCAGGACTGGAGACCTGCTCGGCTGCACAGACCTAGTGCGCACATTCCCAGTGTGGGCTGGCCTGTGCTGCCCCTGGGCCCTCGGCTCTTCTGGGCCCTGTACCCTCATTCGCCGCACCTCCGTCACAATCTCTCGCGCTCCTCCGCCACAAACATTCGCCGCACCTCCGCCATGATCTCCCACCGCACATCCACACCAAACATTCGCCGAACCTCCGTCATGATCTCCCACCGCACATCCACACCAAACATTCGCCGAACCTCCGCCACGATCACCCACCGAATCTCAGCCACAATCCCTCAATGCCCCTCCACCTCGATCACTCACCACACCTCCGCCACGACCATGAGCAGAGGAGCGGGACGGTTGTGGCGAGTGATCAGATTCCCCACACCAGCTGTGTCAGACGGTTCTATAGTAAGTTATCAGCATCCAGACACAACCCAAACCCAGCACTGGTCCATGAATGGGAACACCCGACTGGCACAGTCCAGGTTTATATCTCCCACTTCCATGGGACAATCTGTAAAGTTCTGAATCGCTTCCTGGATTATAAGCACAGGTATCTGGGCTGTACAACAATTGTTTTCAGTCTAATGAAACAGAGCTGAGAGCCTGTACAGTTAACAGAATGTCACAGATGTATCTGAGGGAGCGACAATGTATCTCTCGATCACCAGCAACACGGTTCTAGAGAATTCAACACACCGAAACAAAATAACCGATTATTGAAATGTCTCCTTTCACACTCCTCTCCTGGTGCCTGCAATAGATGCACTTTGTGACACTCCTCAGTCAGGCTGTGTTTCCACTGTTCAATGTCCAAGAACAACAGACACTGTGAGATTGGAACTGAATCAGGAACATTCACTACTGATTTGGGGAAAGAAAGCAGCACTGATTTGAAAGAGCGAGGTGATTTACTTTCTCTGTTACCTTACACCGTACACACACAGCTCGAGAATGGCCTCTCCCTTCCCCCACTCACTCCATGTTCCAGAACTAATTCCTGCTCCACACCACCTCTTACAGACAGCCCCCGACTGCCGCTGAACTTACCCCGACTCAAAGCCCATCTGTGGACACAGTCCCAATGTGATGAGCTGCTGTAAGGAGGCTGCTGTTTGCTCCCTTACTCGGGCCCGGGATATCTCCGCTCCCTGATGTGTTCAACGATCATCAGCCCAGCACAGAGGAAACGGCAGCCGCTGACAGAGCTGGGGGAGGGGAGCTCACATGGGCCCTTCCCGTCGGTTTAAACACTAGGCGGTGAGAGGGGGGAGCAGCATGTATTTAGTGCATGCTCAGACCATCTTTTTGTCACTATTTAAATCAGCAAAAATGGGATTGTTTCACAAGTTGCTTTTATCACTAATTAAATGGGCCACATTGAGAGAATTTTAATTATAATCCAAATTACAAATAAAATGATTCGGTGAGCCGGACACTGGAGTGGGATTTCCTAGAGAGTTTTACTCTTTCCGTCAGTCTCTGGTGTGTGAGTGTGTCCCTGTCAGGGACTATGATAGGGGACTATGGGTTTTACTTGCTGCATATTATTGTTCTGATAACTGGGTGTGGGTTTTATTCTGTACCTGTCAGTCTCTGCTATGTGAGTGTGTGTTTTATTCTGTATCTCTTAGTTTCTGCTATGTGAGTGTGGGTTCAATTCTGTTCCTATCAGTTTATGCTATGGGAATGTGGGTTTAATTCTGTACCTGTCAGTCTCTGCTATGCGAGTGCGGGTTTTACTCTACCTGTCAGCTTCTAGTATGAGAGTGTAGGTTTTTTTTGTACCCGTCAATCTCTGGAATGTGAGTTTGGGTTTATTCTATTTTAACCTGTCTATGAAACCTGCTCCCTCGCGGCATAGGTGTCCTCTGGAAATAAACTCAGCAGATCAGTACGTGTCGCTTGCCGATTATTCAAAAGTTTCAGATAAATGCACAAAATGACCAAACTGCTTCAAAAACAGACACGGGCTGTCAAAAATAATGGAAAACAAGGCCCAGTAGATTTAGAGAGAGAGCTTGGGCTTGTGGGAATCCATCACTGGATCGTTCACACAAGCCGAGTGGATTAATTTGGTGATAGTACGAATTCACTGGTAGGTATTCGGTGAGTAAGGTAAATAATCACCAGATTGGAATATAGCTTTTTCTTGTAACATCACAGATAAGTGGATCGCAAGCAGGGTGGAGGAATTTGGTGATAGTAGGAATTCATTGCAAATTATTGACCTGGTTAGGAAATTGACTGAGCTGCAGGAGACAGAGGGTAGGGACAAAGGTTGGTTCTCAAGTTGGCAGGATGTGGTGTCCCACAGGGATCTGTGTTGGGGATTCAACTATTCCCAGTATTTATTAATGACTTAGTTGATGGCAATAGAAAGTCATATATCTAAATTTGCCGCTGACACAAAAAAAAGATGGCATTGCAGGCAGTGTAGTTGAAAGCATCAAATTTCAAAGGGATAGCGATAGATTAAGTTAATGAGCAAAACTGCGTCAAATCGATTTCAATGTAGACAAATGTGAGGTCATCCACTTTGGACCTAAAAAGGATACAAGAGGGTACTTTCTAAATGGTAAAAAACTAAAAACAGTGGAGGTCCACAGAGACTTGGGAGTCCAGGTACAGAGATCATTAAAATGTCATGAACAAGTACAGAAAATAATCAGAAAGGCTAATGGAACGCTGGTTTTTACATCTAGAGCACTAGAATACTAGGGGGTAGAGGTTATGCTGCAGCTATACAAAGCCCTGGTTAGCCAACACCTGGAGCACTGTGAGCAGTTCTGGGCACCATGCCTTAGGAAGGTTATATTGGCCTTGGAGCGAGTGCAGCGTAGATTTACCACAATGATACTTGGACTCCAAGATTTAAGGTATGAGGAAAAATTACACAAATTAGGGCTGTATCCCCTAGAATTTAGGTTAAGGGCTGATCTGATCGAAGTTTAAGATATTAAACGGAACAGATGGGGTAGAGAGAGAGAAACTATTTCCGCTGGTTGGGGATTCTAGGACTCGGGACAGTCTAAAAATTAGAGCCAGAATTTTTAGCAGTGAAATGAGGAAACACATGTACACATAATGGGTGGTAGAAGTTTGGAACTTGCTTCCTCAAACACCAATTGATGCTAGATCAGTTGTTAATTTTAAATCGGAGATTGATAGCTGTTTGTTAACTAAAGGTATTAAAGGATCTGGTCAAAGGTGGGTATATGGAGTAAGGTCACAGATCAGCCATCATCTCATTGAATGGGGGAACAGGCTCGAGGGGCTCAATGGCCTACTCCTGTTCCTATGGAGGAGTTGCCAGGACTGGTGAAATAATCCAAATAGAGATTCATTTGCTGAGACTCTGCAGCAGTTGTTTTCTGCTGTTAAATACCAGAATCAAATTGATCAGAATGCACCAATTGAAACAGAAAATTCAGCACTTTCTGGGGAGGTGAATGGCCGAGACACATTGATACTGAACTGTATTTAGTGAGCAACAGAACAAGGAGGAAGAGACAATCTCACACAGACACATACACACACGTAGAGACATGCCCACAGAAGCACATACACAAGCACGTACACATTCATATATCAAAATATATACATAAACACATACACAGCTACAAAGATTGACACACATACACTTCTCTAACGGCGAGAAGCTCGGAGCTGTGGATGAGCAGAGATTTTTCGGGGGAGGGGTATAAAAAGATACGGAGGTAAAGCAGGTGGAAGGAGTTGAGAATGTGAATAGAAGAGTTGTGAATGTGTCAGTTGAATAGGATCATGGGAAGATGGCTAAAAGAAAATGTCAAGCTGAGATATTTGCAATGTCGACACAAAAAGGGGTTACTCAGAGTTGTGGTCAAACACGAGTTACGCAAAAAGCAAAGTCAGGCATGAGTCAGACGAGGGGCTGCTAATAACCAGCCATAAAATAGGGAAATGCTATGTAAAATCGAAACTATAAACACATCCCTGGAGCCCGCCCTATTTGGAGAGTTGTTAGCCTGCAATTGGGTATGCTATGGGGGAAGTCGACCAATGATTGTATAAACTGAGTGTCACTCAAATACGTTCTGCTGTAACAATGTATAAATATTGAGCTTTTGTACTGTTACGGGCCTTGTCAGGAGAGAGGTGGACAGGCTCAAATCGAGGGTGTTCCCTTTATCTTAACAGGTCCCGGCCGGAGAATCTCTAATAAAGGTCTTATGTTGCTAAGACTAAAAGTGTTCGTGTGTCAGTGAATTCGCTGAAACAGATTGAAGGGAAAAGAATCCAGTATCTACAGAGTTAAGAGACAGATCAGCCCTGATCTCACTGAATGGGGGAACAGGCTTGAGGAGCTGAATGGCCTGTTCCTGTTCCGATGTTCCTTCCTCCAGTTTATCTCCAGTGTCACTATCAAGCACTCCCAGGGCATATCCTCATTACCTTGGCATTACTACTGTCACTCTGTCCCCAGCCCTACTCCAGACCATTTCTGTTCCTGAATTTATAAACTAGGAAAATGTAGAAACGATAAATCCTCAGGACTGGATGAATTGCATCCGCGCAAACTAAACCATGCAAAGGAAGAGCCCATCGAGAGAATTGTGTTCAGTTCTGGACCTCACGAATGATGTATTAGCTTTGGCGGGTGTGCAGCACAGATTCAGCAGATTGATACCGGGGCTAAAAGGATTAAATTATGAGGGCAGGTGGCATAGACAAGTCTTTTACTTCCTTGAAGATAGAAAATGAAGGATGATATCATTGACACGTTTAAGATGATAGAGAGATACTATTTCATCTGGTGGGAGAGTCCAGAACAAGGGGAATAAACTTAAAAGTTAAAGCTAGGCCATTCAGGAGTGAGGCCAGAATGCACTTCTTCACACAAAGGTCAGTCGCAATCTGGAAATCTCTCCCCCAAAAAGCTGGAGCTCAACTGAAACATTCAAGACTCAGACTGACTGATTTTTGTTAGGTTGGGTTCTGTGTCTGTATATTGACACACAAAGACAAACACACACACACACAGACATGCTGAAACACACACATGGGTGAAGGGTGTAGGTGGACTGAAAGGGATTAAGCAGACTTTTAAAAGGCACTTGTTCGTCAGTCCATCTGCCAATTTCGGGCCTGGTTTGGTACAAATCTGACCTCTCACCAAGGACTTTGTTTGAACTCACCACATTCATTTTACACAAGTCCTTCAGATTGGTAGGGGTGAAAGGTCAGTATTTTGACCCTTTGTGACACCCAGCTCATTGCTGAAGATTGTTTCGAGTGCTGTACCATGTGTTTTCAGAATTCACTATAAAATTACATAGTATTTACTTCACAGAAACAGGCCATTCTGCCCAACATGTCCATGACTGTGTTTATGCTCCACACGAGCATTCTCTCACCTTAGTTCACCTCACCCTATCATATCCTTCTATTCCTTTCTCTCTCATGTACGTATCTAGCTTCCCCTTAAAGGCGCTCAGCTATTCACCTTAACTCCACGTGCTAGCAAGCTCTACATTCTAACCACTCTCTGGGTAAAGAGGTTTCTCCTGAATTTCTTATTGGATTTATTAGTGACTATCTTATATTTAGTTCCTAGTTTTGGACTCCTCACAAGTGCTAACATCTTCTCTACATCTACCCTAACAAACAGCTACATAATTATAAAGATCTCTATGAGCCTTCTCTTTTCTAGAGAAAGAGCCCCAGCATGTTCAGCCATTCTGGATACTTATAACCTCTCACTTCTGGTGTCATCCTTGGAAATCTTTTTTGCAACAGCCACAGTGCCTGTATATCTTTTTCATAATATGGAGACCAAAACTGAACACAGTATTCCAAGTGTGGTCTAATCAAGTTCTATATACGTTTAACAAAACTTCTCTGCTTTGTAATTCTCTTACTCTAGAAATGAGACCCAGTGCTTTATTTACATTTCCATTGCCTTGTTAACCTGCTTTTAATGATTTGTGAATCTGTTCCCCTCGATCACTGGTGGGCAAAATACAGCCCATGGGCCATATCTGGCCCGCCAAGACATTCTATCCGTCCTGCTGGATGGGACAGAAATAGAACGCGAGCCAGATCTCGAGCTGCACATTCGTCTATCCATTTTCACTTCTCATGAGTCAGAGACAGACCCCAACTGCAGCCAAGGAAAAAACATAGTAATACTTCATTTAAATTAATAATTCGCCAAAGCGATTCTCTCTGGCCTGATCTTAAAAAGGATCCGTTGAGTAATTCTAGGCGCCAATGGCAGACATCAGTACCCAGAATGCACTGCGTACTAGAATATGCCCTATGCAATTTAGAGTGGAGTCATGGCTGCTCATCTCCACAAATCTTTTACCGAAGAAAGTGACTGGCGCTGCATCTTTCTTCTCCCGGTACAATGGCAGGGGAGTTCTCATCTCGCACAAATTGGGACAGCATTAGTAATCTTTGCAGAGGGACATAATGATGACTGAGGTGGGAAAATGATGCTGACATAGGCTCTAAAGGGGCTACAGTTCTATTTCACAGCACTGATTTACAGAGACCAGAAGATAGCACAACATTTTCAACTTTTATCTTTGATTCGGTCCAAGTCAGCATGGATTTATGAAAGAGAAATCATGCTTGACAAATCTTCTAGAATTGTTTGAGGATGTAACTAGTAGAATGGACAAGAGAGAGCCTGTGGATGTGGCGTATTTAGACTTTCAAAGGCTTTTGACAAGGTCCCACTCAAGAGATTAGTGTGCAAAATTAAAGCACATGGTATTGGGGGTAATGTACTGATGTGGTTGGCAGACAGGAAGCAAAGAGTAGGAATAAACAGGTCTTTTCAGAATGGCAGGCAGTGACTAGTGGAGTACCGCAAGGTTCAGTGCTGGGACCCCAGTTATTTACAATATACATTAATGATTTAGACGAAGGAATTGAATGTAACATCTCCAAGTTTGCAGATGACACTAAGCTGGGTGGCAGTGTGAGCTATGAGGAGGATGCTAAGAGGCTGCAGGGTGACTTGGACAGGTTAGGTAAGTGGGCAAATACATGGCAGATGCGATATAATGTAGATAAATGTTTGGTGGTAAAAACAGGAAGGCAGATTATCTGAATTATGACAGGTTAGTAAAAGGGGAGGTGCAACGAGACCTGGGTTTCATGGTACATCAGTCATTGAAAGTTGGCATACACGTACAGCAGGCGGTGAAGAAGGCAAATGGCATGTTGGCCTTCATAGCGAGAGGATTTGTGTATAGGAGCAGAGAGGTCTTACTATAGTTGTTCAGGGCCTTGGTGAGGCCACACCTTGAATATTGTGTACAGTTTTGTTCTCCTAATCTGAGGAAAGACATTCTTGCTATTGAGGGAGTGCAGCGAAGGTTCACCAGACTGATTCCTGGGCTGACAGGACTGACATATGAAGAAAGACTGGATCGACTAGGCTTATATTCAATGAAATTTAGAAGAATGATAGGGGATCTCATAGAAACATATAAAATTCTGACGGGATTGGACAGGTTAGATGCAGGAAGAATGTTCCCGATGTTAGGGAAGTCTAGAACCAGGGGTCATAGTCTAAGGATAAGGGGTAAGCCATTTAGGACCGAGATGAGAAGAAACTTCTTCACTCAGAGAGTTGTGAGCATGTGGAATTATCTACCACAGGAAGCTGTTGAGGCCAGTTCGTTAGATATATTCAAAAGGGAATGAGATGTGGCCCTTATGGCTAAAGGGATCAAGGGGTATGGAGAGAAAGCAGGAATGGGGTACTGAAGTGCATGATTATAATGAATGGTGGTGCAGGCTCGAAGGGCCGAACAGCCTACTCCTGCACCTATTTTCTATGTTTCTATGTTTCATTTATAAGCAGTACCGGATACAAGTTGTGTATGTAAGATAGCATCTGACTACTACATGAATTTATGTTTATGCAATGTTTTATTTTTTTGTGCACGGTCCCTTTAAATTTGCTGCACAGCTGGGCACGATGCAGCTGCACATACGCAGTGTCTCTTCCAGTGGCAGGAGCTGGGGATCAGTCTGTGCGGGACCCAGAGATTGGTGGAATATTGGTAGGCGGCACTCAACAGCTCACCAAAACTTTGTTAAGTGGCCCTCCAGCCCAAATAATTGCCCACCCTGCCCTAGATCTCTTTGCTCCTCAAGACCATTTAGATACTTTTTTCCCGAAAATGGAGTACTTGCATTTATATTGCACCTTTCACCACCACCACACATCTCAAAACAAAGCTTTAAAGCAAATGAAGTACTTTTGGAGCGTAGCCATTGTTGTAATGTGGGAAACTCAGCACCAATTTGCACACAGCAAGCTCCCACAAACAGCAATGTGATGAGAACATAAGAAATAGGAGCAGGAGTAGGCCATTCGGCCCATTGAGCCTGCTCCGCCATTCAATAAGATCATGGCTGTTCTGATCATGGACTCGGCTCCACTTCCCTGCCCGCTCCCTATAACCCTGTATTCCCTTATCACTCAAAAATCTGTCTATCTCCACCTTAAAGATATTCAAAGACCCAGCCTCCACAGCTCTCTGGGGCAGAGAATGCCACAGATTTACAACCCTCAGAGAAGAAATTCCTCCTCATCTCAGTTTTAAATGGCCCCCTTATTCTGAGACTATGTCCCCTAGTTTTAGTTCCCCTATGAGTGGAAATATCCTTTGTGCATCCACCTTGTCGAGCCCTCTCATTATCTTGTATGTTTCGATATAATCACCTCTCATTCTTCTGAACTCCAATGTGTATAGGCCCAATCTACTCAACCCATCTTCATAAGTCAACCTAATGAACCTTCTCTGAACAGCCTCTAATGCAAGTATATCCTTCCTTAAATACAGAGACCAAAACTGTATGCAGTACTCCAGGTGTGGCCTCACCAATACCCTGTACAGTTGTAGCAGAACTTCTCTGCTTTTATACTCTATCCCCCTTGCAATAAAGGCCAACATTCCATTTGCCTTCCTGATTATGTGCTGTACCCCATACTAACTTTTTGTGTTTCATGCACAAGGATGCCCAGGTCCCTCGGTACTGCAGCACTTTGCAATTTTGCTCCATTTAAATAATAATTTGCTTTTTAATTCTTTTTGCGAAAGTGGACAACCTCAGACTTTCCCACATTATACTCCATCTGCCAAATCTTTGCCCACTCACTTAGCCTATCTATATCCTCTGCAGATTTTGTGTGTCCTCCTCACAACTTGCTTTCCCACCCATCTTTGTATCATCAGCAAACTTGGCTACATTACACTCGGTCCCTTCATCCAAGTCATTAATATAAATTGTAAATAGTTGAGGACCTAGCACCCTGCGACACCCCACCATTCACTGTTGGCCAACTGGAAAATGACCCATTTATCCCGACTCTCTGTTTTCTGTTAGTTAGCCAATCCTCTACCCATGCAAATATATTGCCCCCTATCCCGTGAACTTTTATCTTGTGCAGTAACCTTTTATGTGGCACCTTATCGAATGCCTTCTGGAAATCCAATTAAACCACATCCACTGGTTCCCCCTTATCCACCCTGCTCGTTACATCCTCAAAGAGCTCCAGCAAATTTGTCAAACATGATTTCCCTTTCATAAAACCATGCTGACTCTGCTTGATTGAATTATGCTTTTCCAAATGTCCTGCTACTGCTTCCTTAATAATGGACTCTAGCATTTTCCCAACGACAGATGTTAGGCTAACTGGTCTATAGTTTCCTGCTTTTTGTCTGCCTCCTTTTTTAAATAGGGGCGTTACATTTGCGGTTTTCCAATCCACTGGGACCGCCCCAGAATCCAGGGAATTTTGGTAGATTACAACCAATGCATCCAGTATCTCTGCAGCCACCTGTTTTAAGACCCAAAGATGTAAGCCATCAGGTCCTGGGGACTTGTCTGCCTTTAGTCCCATTATTTTACCAAGTACTACTTCATTAGTGATAGTGTTAAGTTCCTCCCTCCATATAGTCCTTTGTTATTCCACTATTGGGATGTTTTTAATGCCTTCTACCGTGAAGACCGATGCAAAATATTTGTTCAACGTCTCTGCGATTTCCCTGTTCTCCATTATTAATTCCCCATCTCATCCTCTAGGGGATAACGACCAGACAATCTGTTTTTGTAATGTTGAAGGATAAATACTGGCCAGGAAACCAGGAATAACTCCTCTGCGCTTCCTCCAAATAGTGTCATGGGACCTTTCACATGCACCTGAGGGAGCAGACGGGGCTGTGGTTTAACGTCGCTTCTGAAAGACGGCACCTGATAGCGCAGCACTCCCTCAGCATTGCACTGGATTGTCAGCCTAGATTTTTGTGCTCAAATCCCTGGTGTGGGAATTGTACCCACAATCTTATAACTCAGAGGTGAGAGTGCTACTCACTGAGCCACAGCTGACACAGCTGAGTACCTGGCCTCCTTATTCCACCTACCAAAATGCACCACGTCACAGCTATTTATATTGGAAGTAGAATCATAGAAGTTTACAGCACGGCAGGAGGTCATTTTGGCACATCGTGCCGGCCAACAAGAGGCTATCCAGCTGTAACCCTGCAGGTTACGACACTTCAAGTGCACATCCAAGTATTTTTTAATGTGGGTGAGGGTTTCTGCCTCTACCACCCTTTCAGGCAGTGAGTTCCAGAATCCCACAAACCTCTGCGTGAATAAATTTCCCCTCAAATTCCCTCTAAATCTTCTACCAATTATTTTAATTTATGCCCACTGGTTGTTGAACCCTCTGCTAAGGGAAATAGGTCCTTTGTGTCTACTATATCTAGGCCCTCATAATTTTATACACCTCAATGAGGTCTCCTCTCAGCCTCCTCTGTTCCAAGGAAAACAAATCCAGCCTATCCAATCTGTCCTCATAGCCAAGATTCTCCACTCCCGGCAACAGCCTCATAAATCTCCTCTGTACCCTCTCCAGTGCAATCATGTCCTTCCTGTAATGTGGTGACCAGAACTGCACGCAGTACTCAGCTTTTTTTTAAAAAAAACAGTTCAAGCATAACCCCCTGCTCTTGTATTCTGTGCCTCGGCTAATAAAGGCAAGCATTCCGTATGCATTCTTAACCACCTTATCTACCTGTACTGCTACTTTCAGGGATCTGTGGACATGCACTCCAAGGTCCCTTTGTTCCTCTACACTTCTCAGTGTCCGACCATTTAATGTGTATTCCCTTTCCTTGTTAGCCCTCCCCACATGCATTACCTCACACTTCTCTGGATTAAATTCCATTTGCCACTGTTTTGACCAGTTGATTGATATCTTCCTGCAGTCCTCAGCTTTCTTCATTATCAACCACACAGCCGATTTTAGTATCATCTGCAAAATTCCTAATCATACCCCCTATATTCAAGTCTATATTCAAGTATATCACAAAAAGCAAGGGACCTTGTACTGAGCCCTGCGGAACCCCACTGGAAACATCCTTCCAGTCACAAAAACATCCATCAACCATTACCCTTTGCATCCTGCCTCTGAGCCAATTTTGGATCCAACTTGCCACTTTGCCCTGGATCTCATGGGCTTTTACTTTCGTGACCAATCTGCCATGTGGGACTATCATCAAAAGCTTTGCTAAAAGATATATACATTACATCATACGCTTGACCCTCATCCACCCTCCTGGTTACCTCCTCGAAAAATGCAATCAAATTAGTTAGACACGACCTTTCCTGAACAAATCCGTGCTGACTGTCCTTGATTAAGCCGTGTCTTTCTAAGTGAAGATTTATCCTGTCCTTCAGGATTTTTTCCAATAATTTTCCTACCACTGAGGTTGGGCTGACTGGTTTGTAATTACTCGGTCTATCCCTTTCACCCTTCTTAAACAAAAGTACCACATTAGTAGTCCTCCAGCACCATATCTAAAGCCAGAGAGGATTGGAAAATGGTGGTTGAGCAGTTATAATGAGGGATGTTCAAGAGGCCAGAATTTGAGGAGCAAGATATCTTGTGGGGTTGTGAGGCTGAAAAAGATTAGAGAGATAGGGAGGAGCGAGACCATGGAATGATTTGTAAACAAGGATGAGAATTTTGAAATCGAGGCTTTGTTTAACTGGGAGCCAATGTAGGTCAGAAAGCACAGGAGTGACGGGTGATCTTGACTTGATGCGGGTTAGTACATGGGGGGCTGAGATTTGGATGACTTCAAATTTACGTAGTGAGGAATGTGGGAGACCGGCCAGGAGTGAGTTGGAGTAGTCAAGTCTAGAGATAACAAAGGCATGGATGAGGGTTTCAGCAGCACAAGAGCTGAGGCAGGAGCGGAGGTGGGTAATGTTATGGAGGTGGAAAAAGGTGGTTTTAGTTATGCCATGGATATGTGGCTGGAAACTCATTTCAGGGTCAAATATGACACCTAGATTGTGAACAGTTTTGTTCACCCTCAGATTGATGCTAAGGAGAGGGATGGAGTCAGTGGTTAGGGAACGCAGTTTGTGGCGGGGACCAAAGATAATGGCTTTGGTCTTCCCAATAGTTAATTGGAGAAAATTTCTGCTCATCCAGTACTGGATGTCGGACAAGCAATCTGACAATTTAGATACCAAGCATGGGTCGAGACAAGTGGTGGAGAGGTAGAGCTGGGTATCGTCAGCGTACATGTAGAAACTGACTCTGTGTTTTCAGATGATATCTCCAAGGGGCAGCATATAGATGAGAAATAAGAGGGAAACAAGGACAGATCTTTAGGGGACACCAGAGGTAACAATGCAGGAGTGGGAAGAGAAGCCATTGCATGATATTTTCTGGCTACGATTAGATAGGCAAGAATGGAACCAGGCGAGTGCAGTCCCACCTAGCTGGACATTGATGGAGAGGCGTTGGAGGAGGATGGAGTAGTCAACTGTGTCAGGTGCAGCAGAGGTTAGAACCTAAAGCAAGTTTTCCACTAGATTAACAGTGACTCCAATTCACTTATGTTATAAGAACACAAAAAATAGGAGCAGGCCATTCGGCCCCTCGAGCCTGATCCACCATTCAATAATATCATAGCTGATCTTCTACCTCAACTCCACTTTCCTCATATCCCTTCACCCCTTAATATTCAAAAATGTATCAAGCTGCCTTGAATATACTCAAACACTGAGCATCCATAGCCCTTTGGGGGAGAGACTTCCAAAGATTCACCATCCTCTGAGTGAAGAAATTTATCTTCATCTCAGTCCTAAATGGCCGACACTTATTCTGAGATTGTGACTCCTGGTTCCAGACTCCCAGCCAGAGGAAATATCCTTCCTGCATCTACCCTGTCAAGCCCTTTAAGAATTGTGTATGTTTCAATTAGATCACCTCTCATTATTCTAAACTACAGAGAATATAGGCCTAATCTACTCAATCTCTCTTCATAGGACAATCCCCCATCCCAGGAATCATTCTGGTGAACCTCCATTCCTCAATGGCAAGTATATCCTTTCTTAGGCAAGGAGATCAAAACTGTACACAATACTTCAAATGTGGTCTCACCAGGGCAGTATGTAATTGCAGTAAGACATCTTTACTCTTATACTCAAATCCTTTTATAATAAAGGTCAACATACCATTTGCTTTCTTAATTGCTTCCTGTACCTGCATGTTAACTTTCAGTGATTCATATACATGGACACCCAGGACCCTCTGAACAACAGCATTTTCCAATCTTTCTGCATTTACAAACTACTCTGCTTTTCTATTTTTCCTACCAAAGTGGATAACTTCACATTATATTCCATTTTCCATCTTCTTGCCCACTCACTTAGCCCATCTATATCCCTTTGAAGTTTCTTTGCATTTTGCATCATCCTCACAATTACATTCCCACCTAGCTTTGTATCATCAGCAAACTTGGATATCATCCAAATCATTGATATAGATTGTGAATAGCTGGGGCCCAAGCCCTGATCCCTACGGTACCACTCCACTAGTTACAGCCTGCCAACCCGAAAATTACCCGTTTATTCCGACTCTGTTTTCTGTCCATTAACCAATCCTCAATCCATGCTCGTGTCCACAGTAAATGACACAAGGTCAGCCCGCTGGATGGAACCTCGGGCACCCTGAGCTTGATCTCCGGTGTCTCCAGTCCCGACTGCCCCCTTACATCAGTCTCCCCTCACTTTTATACCCTGCAGTGATCCATCTCTGGCACCTGACTCTTCTTTGTCTTCTCTGCTGGGTTTTGGCAGGAAGCTGGGAAAAGACAGCTGGAACTTCTCTAATCTGTGATTTACAAGGACACTTTCCCTGGTTCTCAGCAGTTACTTTTCTTCAGCAATTTTCTGATTATCCTTAAACTCCCCTGCCTGCTGTTAGTTATTTCTTATAGTTTCATAATTATAGGTATAAACATCACACATTATAATCTAACCTATTCTATTACTCACTCTGGTTTAAGCTTATATTGTCCTTTACTATTTTATGATTTTATAACCAATCCTCAATCCATGTGAGTATATTACCCCCAATCTTATGAGCTCTAATTTTGTTTAATTATCTCTTGTCGAATGCCTTCTGAAAATCCAAATACACCATATCCACTAGTTCCCCCCTTATCTATTCTGCTAGTTACCACCTCAAAAAACGCTAACAGATTTGTCAAACATGATTTCAGTTTTATAAATCCGTATTGACTCTGCCCAATCCTGTTATTATTTTTAATAGTGCCCTGTTACCACATCCTTATAATAGAATCGAGCATTTTCTTCACTACTGATGTCAGGCTAACTGATCTGTAGTTCTTTGTTTTCTCTCTCCCTCCTTTCTTAAATAGTGGGGTTATATTTGGTACCTTCCAATCTGCACGAAGGGAGAGAGAGCGAATGAGTGAGAGGAAGATTGACACGGAAGGGAGAGAGAGCTGGACAGAGTGAGATCAAACAGACAGCAAAGTAAGTGAGACAGAGTGAGACTTAAATCCAAAAGGGGAAGTGGGAGAGACAGAATGAGGCAGAGAAAGAAAGGAAAGAAAGAGAAGGTATTGGCCGGGATGGCAAGGGAGAAGAGAATGGGGCAGAGAGAAGAGAGAGGGGCGAAAGAGGCGGAGAGAGGTAGACTGAGAGCATAGCAGAAAGAGGGACAGAGAAGCAGAGAAGAGAAAGGTGGAAAGAGTGAGAGACAGTGAGGCAGAGAGAAATGAGAGAGGTAGAGATCTTATTGAATGGCGGAGCAGGCTCAAGGGGCAAAATGGCCTACTCCTGCTCCTATTTCTTATGTTCTTAATAGAGCAAATGTGAATTAGAGAGAGAGAACAAGGTGGGGGGAGAGAGAGAAATTGAGAAAGAAACAGGTGGAGATATGAGAGTGCTTCTTCGGCAGCCCCTCACAAACCCTCGACCTCTACCATCTAGAAGGACAAGGGCAGCAAGCACATGGGAACACCACCACCAGCACGTTCCCCTCCAAGTCACACACCATCCTGATATGTAAGAATATCACCGTTCCTTCGTCGCTGGGTCAAAATCCTGGCACTCCCTCCCTCATCATCATCATCGGCAGTCCCTCGAATCGAGGATGACTTGCTTCCACGTCAAAAAGTTCACAGGTGTTTCAATGAAGGACCTAAAATTCCAGGTCCCGTACTACATGTTGAAGGGTGGAAGATGCCTGTGCGTGGATTTTTTTTAGCGTGTGGAGACCGTTGCACACCAGCCACCACACGGGCTTGACAGAGCTAGGTCTTGGTCCAGTGGCAAGGATTAACCAAAACGACTGGAGACCAGCTCTGCTGCACGGACCTAATGCGCACACATACCGCAGTGTGGACGGCCCGTGCTGCCCCTGGGCTCTCGCCTCTTCTGGTCCCCAAACTCACGCCTCTCCTGGGCCCCGGTCATATCCCTCTACAATCTCTCGCCGCTCCTTCGCCCTGACCTCGCCGCTCCATCACATGGACTGCAGCGGTTCAAGAAGGTGGCTCACAACCATCTTCTCAAGGGCAATTAGAGATGGATAATAAATGCTGGCCTTGCCAGCGAAGCCCACATCCCATGAACACATTTTTTTTTAAAAGTCACCTTCTCTTTTCAAAAGGAAGAGACCCAGCCTGTTCATCCTTTCCTAATAGGCATAACCTCACATTTCTGGTATCATAATTGTAAATCTAATTTCCAATCTCGCCAATTCCTCTATATCCTTTTTATAATATAAAGATCACAATTGTACACAGTACTCCAAATGTGGTCTAACCAAGGTTCGATACAAGTTCAGCATAACTTAGCTACTTTTCAATTCAATCCCCCTGGAAATAAACCCGAGTGCTTGGTTTACTCTTTTTAACGGCCTTATTAACCTACGTCGCTACTTTTGGTGATTTTTGCATTTGTATTCCGAGATCACTTTGCTCTTCTGCCCCATTTAGATTCTGGTTTTCCAACTAATATGTGACCTCCTTATTTCTGTTACCAAAATGCAATACCTCACATTTATCAGTGTTGAAATTCATTATATGCCAATTCTGCAAGTATATTAATGTAATAAGACATGTAGTACAGCACGGATTAGATACAGAGTAAAGCTCCCTCCACACTGACCCTTCAAACACTCCCAGGGCATAGACAACACGGGTTAGTGACAAAGTAATGCTCCCTCTGCACTGTCCCATCAAACATTTCCAGGTCATATATAGCACGGGCAAGGTATAGAGTTAAGTTCCCTCGACATATAGAGAGTAAAGCTCCCTTTATACTCCCCATCAAACACTCCCAGGCCAACTACAGCTTGGTTTAGATACAGAGTAAATCTCCTTCTACACCCTCCCAGGGCAGTTTCCAGTGGGCTTCCGCAGGGCTCAGTACTTGGTCCCCTGCTTTTTGTGATATATATATAATCAATGATTTGGACTTGAATGTAGGAGGTATGATTAAGAAGTTTGCAGATGATACAAAAATTGGCCCTGTGCTTGATAATGAAGAAGCGGTAGACTGCAGGAAGGTATCAATGGACTGGTCAGGTGGGCAGAACAGTGTCAAATGGAACTCAATCCGGAGAAGTGTGAGGTAATGCATTTGGGGAGGGCTAACAAGGAAATCGAATACACAATAAATGGTAGGACACTGAGAAGTGTAGAGGGACAAAGGGACCTTGGAGTGCATGTCCACAGATTCTAGAAGGTAGCAGGACAGGTAGATAAGGTGGTTAAGAAGGCATACGGGATACTTGCCTTTATTAGCCAAGGCATAGAATAGAAGATTAGGGAGGTTATGCTTGAACTGTATAAAAAACTACTTAGGCCACAGTTAGAGTACTGCGTGCAGTTCTGGTCACCACAGTACAGGAAAGATGTGACTGCCCCAGAGAGGATAGAGGAAATTTACGAGGATGTTGCCTGGACTGGAGAATTTTAGCTATGAGGAAAGATTGGATAGGCTGGGGTTGTTTTCTTTGGAACAGAGGAGGCTTAGGAGACCTAATTGAGGTGTATAAAATTATGAGGGGCCTAGATAGAGCAGATAGGAAGGACCTATTTCCCTCAGCAGAGGGTTGAATAACCAGGGGGCATAGATTTAAAGTAAGTGGTAGGAGGTTTAGTGGGGATTTGAGGAGAAATATTTTCACCAAGGTTGGTGGGGGTCTGAAACTCACTGCCTGAAAGAGTGATAGAGGCAGAAACCCTCATAGCATTTAAAAAGTACTTGGATATGCACTTGAAGTGCCGTAACCTACAAGGCTACGATCCAAGAGCTGGAAAGTGGGATCAGGCTGGAAAGCTCTTTGTCAGCAAGCACGGACATGATGGGCTGAATGGCCTCCTTCTGTGCTGTAAATTTCTATGATTCTCTGATCGCAAGGCTAGGAGAGACGCTCTTGAAGGTATGGGGAGCTCGGACTTGTCCGTGGGAGTAACAGACGGCAAGAGAACTCAAATAATCCCGAGCAATGCGGTGTTAGTCGTGGCTCAGTGGTAGTCTCTGAGTCAGTTGGTTGTGGGTTCAAGTCCACTCCCAGAGCATGGAGCATAAAATCAAAGCCGACATTCCAATGCAGTGCAGAGAGAGCGCTGCACTGTCAGGGGTGCCGTCTTTCACATGAGGCCCCATAAGAGCATAAGAAATAGGAGCAGGAGTAGGCCATTTGGCCCCTCGAATCTGCTCCATCATTTAATGATCATGGCTGATCTGATCTGATCTTGCCTTCAACTCCACTTCCCTGCCCACTCCTCACAACCCTCGACTTCCTTATCGTTCAAAAATCTGTCTATCTCCACCTTAAACATATTTAATGACCCAGCTTCTACAGCTCTCTGAGGTAGCGAATTCCAAAGATTCAGAAGAAATTGCTCCTGATTTCCCTTTTAAATGAGCGACCCCTTATTCTGAAACTATGCCCCCTAGTGTTAGATTCCTCCACAGGGGGAAACATCCTCTCTGCGTCTATCCTGTCAAGCCCTCTCAGAATCTTATATGTTTCAATAAGATCACCTCTCATTCTTCTAAACTCCAATGAATATAGGCCCTACCTGCTCAATCTTTCTTCATGACAACCCTTTCATCTCAGGAATCAACCTCGTGAACCTCCTCTGAACTGCCCCCAATGCAAGTATATCCTTCCTTAAAAAAGATGATCAAAACTGTACGCAGTACTCCAGGTGTGGTCTCACCAACAGTGTAGTTGTAGCAGGACTTCCCTACTTTTATACTGCATTTCCCTTGCAATAAAAGGTCAAAATTCCATTTGCCTTCTTAATTACGCTGTACCTGCATGCTAACTTTTTGTGTATCATGTACAAGGACCCCTCTGTATTGCAGCATTTTCTAATCTCTCCCCATTTAAATAATAATTTGCTTTTTTATTTTTCCTCACATTTTCCCACATTATACTCTATCTGCCAAACTTTTGCCCACTCACTGAGCTGATCTATGTCCCTTTGTAGATTATTTGCGTCTTCCTCACAACTTGCTTTCCCACTTATCTTTGTATCATCAGCATGTTTAGCTACATTCAATCGGTCCCTTCATCCAAGTCATTAATATAGATTGTAAATAGTTGAGGCCCCAGCACTGATCACTGTGGCACCCCACTTGTTACAGTTTGCCAGCCTGAAAATTACCCATTTATCCCTACTCTCTGTTTTCTGTTTGTTAGCCAATCCTCTATCCATGCTAATATATTACCCCCAATCCCGTGAGCTTTTATCTTGTGCAGTAATCTTTTATGTGGCACCTTATCGAATGCCTTCTGAAAATCCAAATACACGACATCTACTGGTTCCCCTTTATCCACCCTGTTCATTACATCCTCAAAGAACTCCATCAAATTTGTCAAACATGATTTCCCTTTCATAAAACCATGCTGACTCTGCTTGACTGCATTATGATTTTCTAAATAATGGACTCCAGCATTTTCCCAATGACATGTTAGTCTAACTGGTCTACAGTTTCCCGCTTTCTGTCTCCCTCCATTCTTAAATAGGGGAATTACATTTGCTATTTTCCAATCTGCTGGGACCTCTCCAGAATCCAGGGATTTTTGGTAGATTACAACCAATGTGGCCACCATCTCTGCAGCCATTTCTTTTAAGACCCTAGGATGCAGGCTATTAGGACCAGGGGACTTGTCCACCTTTAGTCCCATTAGTTTGCCTAGTACCTTTTTTCCCTAGCAATAGTGATTGTTTTAAGTTCTCCCCTCCCAATAGCCCCTTGATTATCAATTATTGGGATGCTTTCAGTGTCTTTTACAGCGAAGACCGATACAAAATATTTATTTAAATTCTCTGCCATTTCCTTGTTTCCCATTATTAATTCCCCAGTCTCCTCTTCTAAGGGACCAACTTAGCTACTCTCTTCCTTTTTATATATCTGTAGAAGCTTACTGTCTGTTTTTATATTTCTTGCTAGTTTACTCTCAATCTATTCACTTTTTTTTTCTCGTTGTCCTTTGCTATTTTCTAAAAAGTTCCCAATCTTCTGGCCTTTCATTAATCTTCGCAACATTGTATGCCTTTGTTTTCAATTTGATACCACCCTTTACTTCTTAGTTAGCCATGGATGGTTCATCCTTCTTAGAGTCTTTCTTTCTCATTGGAATATACCTTTGCTGAGTTATGAAATAGCTCCTTAAATGTCTGCCACTCCTTATCTACTGTCTTACCCTTCCTTTGTAATTGCCTTTATTTTTCAGGGCACTATTTTGAGACCCAAGTTTCTCACCCTCAAACCGAATTTGGAATTCTACCATACTATGATCACTCTTCCCAAGAGGATCCTTTACTATGAGATCATGAATTAATCCCAGTCGCATTACACATTACCAATTCTAAAATAGTCTGCTCCCTGGTTGGTTCCACAGCGCATTGTTCTAAGAAAACATCCCGAATACACTATGAACTCTTCCTCAAGGCTACCTAATCTTTATATTGATATATCCAATCAATATAAAGATTTAAATCGTCTATGCTTATTGCAGTACCTTTCTTATAAGCCTCCATTATTTCTTGATTTATATGCTGTCCTGATAGGCTACTCCCACCAGTGACTTCTTTCCCTTATTATTTCTTATCTCCACCCATACTGATTCTACATCTTGATCTTCTGAGAATCAGAACCATCTGACCTCTCAAGTGGGCATAAAAGATTCCATGACGTTATTTCGAAGAAATCTCTCTGGTGTCCTGGCTAACGTTTATCCCTCAACCAACATCACTAAAACAGAGGCCGTGAAAGGCACTTTATAAATACAAAGGAGAAAAGGAACAGTCGATAACAGGACATCAATTAGTCTCCTCTTGGAGAAAGCAAGGAATCGACTCACTGTATGTAGGAAACAAAGCTGATTTATTTGATTGTTGTTTGACAGAGGGTGCAGAAAAGATTTACAAGAATGATTCCAGGGATGAGGGACTTCAGTTACATGGATAGACTGGTGAAGCTGGGGTTGTTCTTCTTAGAACAGAGAAGGTTGAGAGGAATTTGATAGAGGTGCTCGAAAATCATGAGGGGTCTGGACAGAGTAGAGAGAAAATATTCCCATTGGCGGAAGGATTGAGAACCAGAGGACACAGATTCAAGGTGATTGGCAAAAGAACCAAAGGCGACATGAGAAAAAACTTTGTTTTAAGCAGCGAGTGGTTAGGATCTGGAATGCACGGCCTGAAAGGCTGGTGGAGGCAGATTCAATCGTGGCTTTCAAAAAGGGCATTGGATAAGTACCAGAAATAAAACATTTGCAGGGCCACGGGGAAAGGGTGGGGAGTGGGACTTGCAGAGAGCCGGCACGGACTCGACGGTCCGAAAGGCCTCCTTCTGTGCTGTAACCATTCTATGATTCTATGATATCCAGAAAATTAAACTCCAGCCCAGTTAGAGGGATTAATTACACCAGCAGCAACAAACTCCAACTGTCCAAGTGAACAGGGTTCAGTCCTGGATGTGATTAACGGCAACAATAAAAGCAGAATCCAACCCCTGCAGTCACTTGTGAACTCGCTGGTGTAACTGAAGGTTGGATAAACGAGTGAAGCCCTTCCCACACTCGGAGCAGATGAACGGCCTCTCCCCAGTGTGAATGCGTTGGTGTTTCATCAGATCATTTCTGCTTTTATAGCTCCTTTCACAGTCAGAACATTTAAACGGTCTCTTACTGGTGTGAACAAGTTGGTGTTCAGTGAGGTGGGATGAACGAGTGAATGCCTTCCCACACACAGAACAGGTAAAAGGTCTCTCCCCGGTATGAATACGCTGGTGAGCATGAAGCTCGAATGAATTAGTGAATCCCTTTCCACACACAGAGCAGATGAACGGCCTCTCTCCTGTGTGAGCTCGCTGGTGACTCAGATGATGAGATGATTTAGCAAACCATTTCCCACATACGGGACAGACGAACGGTCTCTCCCCAGTGTGAACTCGCTTGTGTTTAATGAGGTGTGAAGATGCAGTGAATTTCTTCCCACATACGGGAGAGGTAAACGGCCTCTCCCCAGTGTGAACACGCTGGTGTCTCACCAGGCTGGATGAACAAGTGAATCCTTTCTCACACACGGAGCAGGTGAACGGTCTCTCCCCAGTGTGAATTCGCTGGTGTGCCAGCAGGCTAGATGAATAAGTGAATCCCTTCCCACACACAGTGCAGGTGAACGACCTCTCCCCAGTGTGAACTCGCTGGTGTTCAGTGAGGTGGGATGAACGAGTGAATCCCTTCCCACACACAGTGCAGGTGAACGGCCTCTCCCCAGTGTGAACACGCTGGTGTTCAGTGAGGTTGGATGTACGAGTGAATCCCTTCCCACACCCGGGGCAGGTGAATGGCCTCTCCCCGGTGTGACTGCGTCGATGAGTTTCCAGCGCAGAGGGACAATTGAATCCCTTCCCACAGTCCCCACATTTCCACGGTTTCTCCATGGTGCGGGTGTCCATGTGTCTCTCCAGGTTGGACGATCAGTTGAAGCCTCGTCCACACACAGAACACGTGTACGGTTTCTCCCCGCTGTGAATGGTGTGATGTTTTTTCAGGCTGTGTAACTGGTCAAAGCTCTTTCCACAGTCAGTGCACTGGAACACTCTCACTCGGGTGTGTGTCTCGGTGCTTTTCCAGTCACACTGATGTTTTAAATCTTTTCCCACAGACAGAACAGACAAACATTTCTCCTTTCACATTCAAAGGCTGATATTCAAGTGAATCGAGTGACTCTGTCAGATCTTGATATGATTGGTTCTAGTTTCCCGTCTGTAAATCCTCCTTTTCTAATATCCTGTAAAAGGTGTTTACAAAAGTCAGCACTGGAAGTGCAGGATAGAAATTGAGGACAGACAATCCTACTTTTTATGGAACATTCTTTCCTCTCTTGTTCTCCAAAGCTGTAAATTCCCGTCCCACACTCTCCCTCCACCCTGTGCTGAAATCCAAACTCATCGCACCACCTCCATCATTTCTTTCTTCCATCTGCAGTTTTCTCACTCCCTCTTCTCTGGTTGGGTTCAGTTCTACATCCTGTCTGTGCAGACTGAGAATAAATGAGGAAATGATTGTCTCTCCAGATCACTGGGACCCTAAAGCCCCGCCCGCCCTCTGCTCCTGTACCAAGATGGCCACGCAGGCACGCTGATCGTGTCTAAGAATTCGGCTAGTTACCCCGAGCGGTCGGGTCCATCACCGCGGGTCAAACATGTGTCCTGCCGGTTCATATTAGGTGCCTGAGGCCTACACCAGGTGTTTATGAAGCTGCCCATCCCACCCAGGGGTCCAATTCCTCCGCTGAGCCCACAAGCTCCTACTGACTTGCGGAACGTCTCTTCCGCCTCAGACCACCTCCACCACTGGCACTGCGCCTGCTCAGAGCACAGCCCGGTCCCGTGTCTGGGCTCCTGGTGTTATTGATAGAGGACTTTACCCCTGCGCGGGGGATTCTGGTTACAGAAGTAAACGTCGCAACATTTGGTAATGAAATGGATTCATTCAGGACAGACAGCAGGGATTATTGCAGGAAATAACACAGTGCAGTGAGAAAGGAAATGCAATAGATGTAGTGAATGCAGTGGATGGATTGTCAAAAGGTGTTTGATAAGGTGCCGGACAGGAGGCTTGTTGATCAAATTAAGGCTCATGGTATTAAAGGGAGTGGGGCAGTGTGGAGAGGAAGTTGGGTAAAGGGCAGAAAACAGAGAGTAGTGGTTAATGGATGTTCTTCAGACTGGAGGGATGTAAACAGTGGTGTCCCCAGGGTCAGTGTGGGGACCATTGCTCTTAATATAGAGACAGGGTCTGGGCTAGGGTATAAGCACATAAGAATTAGAAGCAGGAGTAGGCCCTTTGGCCCCTCGAGCCTGCTCCACCATTCAATAAGATCATATCGATTCATCAATTGATCCACCGCTACGAAAAACAATAAGAATAAAACCGGACGGACCACTCGGCATCGACCTCCGCACCGGCTACGGACCCGACAACGGCCCACCCAGCCCAGTCTTTCTCACCAACATCTGGGGATTTGTGCCAAAATTGGAAGAGATGTCCCAGACTAGTCAAGCAACAGCCTGACATAGTCATACACGCAGAATCATACCTTTCAGCCAATGTCCCAGACTCCTCCATCACCATCCCTGGGTATGTCCTGTCCCACCGGTGGCGGTACAGTAGTATACAGTCGGGAGGGTGTGGCTCTGGGAGTCCTCAACATTGACTCCGAACCCCATGAAGTCTCGTGGCTTCAGGTCAAGCATGGATAAGGAAACCTCCTGCTGATGACCACCTACCGCCCTCCCTCAGCTGATGAATCAGTACTCCTCCATGTTGAACATCACTCAGAAGAAGCACTGAGAGTAGCAAGGTGCACAGAATGTACTCTGGGTGGGGGACTTCAATGTCCATCAAGACTGGCTCGGTAGCACCACTACTGACCGAGCTGGCCGAGTGCTGAAGGACATAGCTGCCAGACTGGGCCTGCAGCAGGTGCTGAGAGAACCAATATATGAGGGGAAAACCCGACTTGCGCCCATCCCTTCGGAAAGGGCACGAGAGCGGGAGCAGCGGTAAGCCTACAAAGGACATGAGTCAGCCAAGCAGCGGGACTTCGGAAAGGGCGAGAGAGCGGGAGCAGCGGTAAGCCTACAAAGGGCGTGAGTCAGCCGAGCAGACAGCCGAAACAGCACCAAGTGACCTGGGAGGAGAAGAAGTAAAAAGATTCAAAGTGTGACATCACAGAAAAGCAGGCAAGTGATTGGTTGGTCAGTTTTTCTCTCTTTTCTTGGGCATTGGTTTAAATTAAGAGCTAGGATTAAAAATCTAAACTTTCAAAATGTAAAAACTTAATTAATTGAATACATTCGAGATGGCAGGGCAGGCGATGTGTTACTGCTGCTGCAGGTGGGAGCTGGTTGACCCCATTGAGGTCCACGGTGACCACATCTGCAGTAAGTGTTGGCTGCTCGAGGAACTTCGGCTCCATGTTGATGAGCTGGAGTCCGAGCTGCAGACACTGCGACACATCAGGGAGGGGGAGAGTTACCTGGACCTTGTGTTCCAGGAGGCAGTCACACCCCTTAGATTCATCAATTCAAATTTGGTCCGTGGTTAGGGACAGGATGGTGTGACTACGAGTGAGGCAGCTGTGGGGACCCAGGAGGTAGTGATGGAGGAGCCTCAGTCCTTGCAATTGTCCAACAGGTACGAGATTTTTGCTCCCTGTTTGGACGAGGGCAGGGACTGCAGGGAGGATGAGCAAACTGACCACAGCGCCGTGGTACAGGAGTCCATTCAAGTGGGAGGAGTAAAAAGAAATGTTGCAGTGTTAGGAAACAGTATAGTTTCAGAGATAGATACTGTTCTCTGCAGCCGAGTGCGTGAGTCCTGAAGGCTGTGATGCCTGCGCGGTGCCAAGGTTAAGGACATCTCCTCTGGGCTGGAGAGGGATTGGAGTAGGAGGGGGAAGATCCAGTTGTCGTGGTCCACGTACCAATGACATAGGCAGAACAAGAAAGGAGTTCTGCTGAGGAGTTTGAGCAGCTAGGGTCTAAATTAAAAAGCAGAATCACAAAGGCAATAATCTCTGGATTACTACCCGAGCCACAAGCAAATATATTTTGGTGAGAAGGAAAGACTTTAAGCGACAAGGGAACTATCCGTGGTTAATGAAGGAAGTAAAGGATGGGATCAAATTGAAAACAATGGCATACAAAGTGACCAAGGTTAGTGGGAGGCCAGAGCATTGGCAAATGTTTTTAAAAACAGCAAATGATGACTTAAGAAATAATAAAGAGAGGGAAGATAGATTATGAGAGTAAACTAGCAAGCAATATAAAAAGAGCTTCTACAGGTATGTAAAAAGGATAGGGTAGCTAAAGTAAATGTTGGTCTTTAGAGGATGAGACTGGGGAATTAATAATAGGGAACAGGGAAATGGCAGAGACTTGGAACAAATATTTTGTATCAGTCTTCACGGTAGAAGACACTAAAAACACCCCAATAATAGATAATCAAGGGGCTATAGCGAGGGGGAAACTTAAAGCAATCACTAAAGAAAAAGTGCTCAGTAAAATAATGGGACGAAAGGTGGAAAAGTCCCTTGGACCTGATGGCTTGCAACCTCAGGTCTTAATACACAGTAAAGCTCCCTCTACACTGTCCTATCAAATACTCCCAGGGCCGGCACAGCACAGGTTCGATGCAAAGTAAAAATCCCTCTACACCGGCCAACAAACATGCCAAGGGCAGGTAAAGCATGGGTTAGGCAGAGGGTAAAGCTTCCTCTATACTTCCCCATCAAACAATGGCAAGGCAGGTACAGCACGGGTTAGATGCAGAACAAATCTCCCTCTAAACTGCCTCATCAAACATTCCTAGGGCAGGTACAGCGCGGATTAGATATAGCGGAAAGCTCCCACTACACTGTCCCATCAAACACTCACAAGGCAGGTACAGCAATGGGTTAGGCAGAGAGTCAAGCTCCCTCGACACTGTCCCATCAAACACTCCCAGGGCAGGTACAGCAGATTAGATACAGAGCAAATCTCTCTCTCCACTGTCCCATCAAAACCTCAAAGGATAGATACAGAACATAAGAAATAGGAGCAGGAGTAGGCCATTTGGCCCCTCGAGCCTGCTCCGCCATTCAATAAGCTCATGGCTGATCTGATCCTGGCCTCAACTCCACTTCCCCTCCCGCTCTCCATAACCCTTGACTCCCTTATCATTCAAAAATTTCTCTATCCCCGCCTTAAGTACATTCAATGACCCAGCCTCCACAGCTCTCTGAGGTAGAGAATTCCAAAAATTCACGACACTCAGATAAGAAATTCCTCCTCCTTTCAGTTTTAAACAGGTGACCTCTTATTCTGAAACTATGTCCCCTAGTTCTACATTCCCCCAAGAGGGGAAACATCCTCTCTGCATCTACAATGTCAAGCCCCCTTAAAATTTTATACATTTCAATTAGATCACCTCTAAGTCTTCTAAACTCCAATGTGTATAGGCCCAACCTGCTTTACCTTCCTTCATATGACAATCCCTTCATCTCAGTAATCAACCCCTCGTGAACCTCTCTGAACTGCCTCCAGTACAAGTATACCCCTCCTTAAATACGGAGACCAAAACTGCACGCAGTTCTCCAGGTGTGGTCTTACCAACGACCTGTACAGTTGTAGAAGGACTTTTTTACTTTTATACTCCAGCCCCCTTGCATTAAAGGACAACATTCCATTTGCGTTCCTAATTACTTGCTGTACCTGCATGCTAACTTTTTGTGTTTAATGTACAAGGACCCCCAGATCCCTCTGTACCACCGCATTTTGTAATCTCTCCCCATTTAAATAATAATTTGCTTTTTTATTTTTCCTACCAAAGTGGATAACCTCACATTTTCCCACATTATACTCCATCTGCCAATTTTTTGCCCACTCAATTAGCCCATCTATATCCCTTTGTAGATTCTTTGTGTCCTTCTCACAACTTCCTAGGTTAGCACAGGTTCAGTACACGGCAAATCTCTGTCTACATTAGCCCATCAAACACGCCCAGGACAGGTACAGTATGGATTAGATACATTGTAAAGTTGCCTCTACACTGTCACATCAAATACTCTCAGGGCAGCTACAGCACGGGTTAGGTACCGATTAAAGCTCCCTCTGCACTGTCCCAAAAACACTGCCAGGGCAGGGACAGTACAGGTCAGGTACAGAATAAACCTCGATCTACACTGTCCCATCAAACACTCGCAGGGCATGTATAGCATGGGTCAGATACAGAGTATAGTTCCCTCTACACTGTCCCATCAAACACTCCCAGAGCAGGTACAGCACAGGTCAGAAACAGAGTAAGGCTTTGTCTACACTGTCCCACCAAATATTTGCAGGGCAGGTACAGCACGGATTAAATAGAATAAACCTCCCTCTATATTGTCCCAACAAACACTCCCAGGATAGGTACAGCACGGATTACATACAGCCTAAAGCTCCCTCTACACTGTCCCATCAAACATAACTAGGGCAGGTAGAGTACGGGTTAGACACAGAGGAAAGCTCCCCCTACACCAACCCATCAAAGCTCACAGGGTAGGTAGAGCATGGGTTAGATACAGAGCAAAGCTCCCTCTGCAGTGTCCCATCAATCACTTACAAGACAGGTACAGCACGGGTTATGCAGAGAGTAAAGTTCTCTCTACACTGTCCCATCAGACACTACCAGGGCAGGTACAGTACTGATTAGATACAGCATAAAGCTCTCTGTACACTGTCCTGTCAAAAACTCCCGGGGCATGTACAGCATGGGTTAGATACAGAGTAATACTCCCTCTACACTGTCCAATTAAACATTCCCAGGGCAGGTACAGCATGGGTTAGATACAGAGTAAGTCTCCCTCTACACTATCCCATCAAATACTCCAAGGGCAGGTATGGAACATAAGAAATAGGAGCAGAGTAGGCCATTTGGTCCCTCGAGCCTGCTCCGCCATTCAATAAGATCATGGCTGATCAAATCCAGGCCTTAACTCCACTTCCCCGCCCACTCCCCATAATCCTTATCTTTCAAAAATCTGTCTATCCCCACCTTAAATATATTCAATGACCCAGCCCCCACAGCTCTCGAAGGTAACGAATTCCAAAGATTCACAACCCTCAGAGAAGAAATCCCTCCTCATTTCCCTTTTAAATGACCGACCCCTTATTCTGAAACTATGCCCCCTAGTGTTAGATTCCCCCACGTGGGGAAACATCCTCTCTGTATCTACCCTGTCAAGCCCCCTCACAATCTTATACGTTTCAATAAGATCACCTCTACGTTTTCTAAACTCCAATGAGTACAGTCCCAACCTGCTCAACCTTTCTCATTATGACAACCCCTTCATCTCAGCAATCAACCTCGTGAACCTTCTCTGAACTGCCTCCAGTGCAAGTATATCCTTCCTGAAATAAGGAGACCAAAACTGTACGCAGTACTCCAGTTGTGGTCTTACCAACGCCATGTACAGTTGCAGCAGGACTTCCCTACTTTTATACTCCATCCCCCTTGCAATAAAGACCAACATTCCATTTGCCTTCCTAATTAATTGCAGTAACTGCATGCTGAATGTTTGTGTTTCATGTACAAGGACCCCCAGATCCCTCTGTACCACCGCATTTTGTAATCTCTCACAATTTAAATAATAATTTGCTTTTTTATTACTTCTACTAACATGGATACCCTCACATTTTCCCACATTATACTCCATCTGCCAAAGCTTTTCCCACTCACTTAGCCTATCTATATTCGTTTGTAGATTCTTTGCGTCCTCCTCACAACTTGCTAGGTTAGCACAGGTTAGATACACAGTAAACCTCTCTCTACATTATCCCATCAAGCACTCCCAGTGCAGGTACAGCACGGGTTAGGTGCAGAGTAAAGCTCCCTCTTCACTGTCCCAAAAACACTCCCAGAGCAGGTACAGTACTGGTTAGATATACAGCAAAGCTCCCTCTACACTGTCTATTCAAACACTCGCAGGGCAGGTACAGCACGGGTTAGATACAGAGTAAAGCTCCCTCTACACTGTCCCATCAAACACTCACAGGACTGGTATAGCACAGATTGGATACAGCGTAAAGTTCCCTCTACACTGTCCCATCAAATACTTCCAAGGCGGGTACAGTACACATTAGATACAGCATAAAGCCCAATTTATACTGTCCCGTCAAACACTCCCAAGGCAGTTACAGTACAGGTTAGATACAGAGTAAACCTCCATCTACACTGTCCTATCAGACACTCCCAGGGCAGGTACAGCTTGGGTTAAATACAGAGTAAAACTCCCTCTATATTATCCCATCAAACAATGCCAGAGCAGGCACAGCACAGATTAGATACAGAGTTTCCCATGTGGTGGCTGTCGTGCAACGGCCACCATATGTTTAAAAAAAGCCACGCACAGGCATCTTCCACCCTTCAGGATGTAGTTCAGGACCTGGAATATTAGGTCCTTCATTGAAACACCTGTGAACTCATCCTTTTTTGGCGTGGAAGCAAGTCATCCTCGTTTGCAGATGACACTAAGCTGGGTGGCAGTGTGAGCTGTGAGGAGGATGTTAAGAGGCTGCAGGGTGACTTGGACAGGTTAGGTGAGTGGGCAAATGCATGGCAGATGCAGTATAATGTAGGCAAATGTGAGGTTATCCACTTTGGTGGCAAAAACAGGAAGGCAGAATATTATCTGAATGGTGACAGATTAGGAAAAGGGAAGGTGCAACGAGACCTGGGTGTCATGGTACATCAGTCATTGAAAGTTGGCATACAGGCACAGCAGGCGGTGAAGAAGGTAAATGGCATGTTGGCCTTCATAGCGAGAGGATTTGAGTATAGAAGCAGGGAGGCCTTATTGCAGTTGTACAGGGCCTTGGTGAGGCAACACCTTGAATATTGTGTACAGTTTTGGTATCCTAATCTGAGGAAGGATATTCTTGCTCTTGAGGGAGTGCAGCGAAGGTTCACCAGACTGATTCCCGGGATGGCAGGACTGACATATGAAGAAAGACTGGATCGACTAGGCTTATATTCACTGGAATTTAGAAGAATGAGAGGGGATCTCACAGAAAAATATAACATTCTAATAGGATTGGACAGATTAGATGCAAGAAGAATGTTCCCGATGTTGGAGAAGTCCAGAACCAGGGGTCACAGTCGAAGGATAAGCCATTTAGGACCGAGATGGAGAAACTTCTTCACTCAGTGAATTGTGAACCTGTGGAATTCTCCACCACAAAAAGTTGTTGAAGCCAGTTCGTTAGATATATTCAAAAGGGAGTTAGATGTGACCCTTATGGCTAAAGGGATCAAGGGGTATGGAGAGAAAGCAGGAATGGGGTACTGAAGTTGCATGATCAGCCATGATCATATTGAATGGTGGTGCAGGCTCGAAGGGCCGAATGGCCTACTCCTGCACCTATTTTCTATGTTTCAAGGGACTGCCAATGATGATGATGAGATACAGAGTAAACCTCTCTCTACACTGTCTCATCAGATACAACTCGAGCAGGTAGAATACAGGTTAGATTCAGAGAAAAGCTTCCCCTACAGCGACCCATCAAAGCTCACAGGGCAGGCAGAGCACGGGTTAGATAGAGCAAAGCTCCCTTTACACTGTCCCAACAAACATTCACAGGACATGTACAACACGGGTTCAGTAAAGAGCGAAGCTCCCTTTATACTGTCCCATCAAGCACTCCCAGGGCAGGGACAGTACGAATTAGATACACAGTAATCTGTGTCAGAGGAAACTGCATCCCAGTGAGAGTCAGTGCCAGAGGAAACTGTATCCCAGTGAGAGTCAGTGCCAGAGGAAACTGTACCCCAGTGAGAGTCAGTGCCAGAGGAAACTGTATCCCATTGAGAGTCAGTGCCAGAGGAAACTGTACCCCAGAGAGAGTCAGTGCCAGAGGAAACTGTACCCCAGTGAGAGTCAGTGCCAGAGGAAACTGTACCCCAGTGAGAGTCAGTGCCAGAGGAAACTGTACCCCAGTGAGAGTCAGTGCCAGAGGAAACTGTACCCCAGTGAGAGTCAGTGCCAGAGGAAACTGTACCCCAGTGAGAGTCAGTGCCAGAGGAAACTGTACCCCAATGAGAGTCAGTGCCAGAGGAAAATGTACCCCAGTGAGAGTCAGTGCCAGAGGAAACTGTACCCCAGTGAGAGTCAGTGCCAGAGGAAACTGTACCCCAGTGAGAGTCAGTGCCAGAGGAAACTGTACCCCAGTGAGAGTCAGTGCCAGAGGAATCATGCAGCAGAGCCTGGTGTCCAGTCGTCTTGGATCCCCTTGCCATTGGACCAAGACCTTGCTTTGCCAAGACCGTGTGGTAGCTAATGTGCAAGGGCCACCTCACGTTAAAATAATTCACGCCGTTAGCAATACAAAACAATCCTCTTCCTCTGCAGTTATCAATCTATTGCAATTTCCCATGCCTGTAGTTTCGTTATATTACAATTTAAAATATCTTCAGTTATCAGCAACAAATTGCATTTATATCACACCTTAAACGTAGTAAAATGTCCCAAGGCACTTCACAGGACCGTTAGCAAACAGAATTTGACACCCAGTCACGTAACGAAATATTAGCACAGGATTAAAAGCTTGTTCAAAAGGGTAGGTATTAAGGAGCATTTTGAAGCTGGAGAAGTTTAAGGAGGGAATTCCAGAGCTTATGGTCTCGGCAGCTGAAGGTATGGCCACCAATATTGGAGGGATGAAAATTGGGGCTGCTCAAGAGGCCAGAGTTGGAGGAGTGCAAAGATCTCTGAGGGTTGTAGGGCTGGAGGAGGTTACAGCAATTGGGAGGGGCAAGGTCCTGGACGGATTTCAAAGCAAGGATGAGCATTTTGAAATCGATGGAGCAGGAGCCAATGTAGTTCAGTGAGCACAGGGGTGATGGGTGAATGAAAATTAGTACAAGTTGGGATGAGAGGGCTGAGGACAGATTGATTCGAATAAGCCTATATTCTCTGGAGTTTCGAAGAATGGAAGGTGATATCATTGA
Source organism: Pristiophorus japonicus (assembly GCF_044704955.1). Lineage (NCBI taxonomy): Eukaryota > Metazoa > Chordata > Chondrichthyes > Pristiophoridae > Pristiophorus > Pristiophorus japonicus. The sequence goes on from NC_091985.1 coordinate 213,775,522, forward strand.
AACATAGAATTGACACAGGCTGGATAGTCTAGAGCTAGGGGTCCTAGTATTAGGATAAGAGATTGGCCATTTAAGACTGAGATGAGATATTTCTTCACTTAAGAGTTGTGCATCTTTGAAACTCTCTATCAAATAGAGATCTTACTGAATGGTGGAGCAGACGGGGGGGGGCCATATGGCCTACGCCTGCTGCTATTTGTGTTCTTGAGTAAGGATTGTTTTTGATAAGCTTAAGCTTGCGGAGAGTGCGAGGTGTGAGGCCGATCAGGAGAGCAATGGAATAGTCCAATGTAGTGGTAACAGAGACATGGATGAGGGTTTGAGCAGATGAGCTGAGGAAGGGGCAGAGACCTGCGATGTTATGGAGCTGGAAGTAAACGTACTTGGTGATTGAGGGAATATGGGTTCGGAAGCTCATCTCAGGGTCAAGTACAACGCCAATCAATAAATTGCAACTCTATATATCTGTGTTTGTTTATTCGAATACTACACACCTCGAGTGATCAATGCTTCAAGAGTAGTACTTATCAACATATTTTCTGTTAATTCCAAATATTCATGATTGAATAATTGATTCTGTCGATGATAAGCCGTGCTGGTATTTCAGATTGGTTTGTGCATCGTGATCAATGAATTGACTATGATGCTTCCGGTTCAATCTTTCCAATGGCTTTCTCACCAGATGGGAAATATTTGAACATTGAGATCTGATGGTGTCGGTGTGAGTTCAGTCCCACCGAATGTACAGAGACGGGTCCATCTGCTGGTCTCTGCCTCAAACTGGAGTCACCTCTTAGATCAAAGCCCTTTACTCTAAAACACACACAAGATTCACTGTGACTGTGTGTTTAGAGACAGAAACTGATCTCATTTCACATCCCATTGCACGGCCTCATGCTGGATAATTGTGCTCGGTGGTCAGTCTCTCCCAGTCTCATTTCCTGTCTTACCTTGTAACCTGTGTGTACTGTCTACAGGACCGGTGTGTATCTGAGTAAATGGCACTTTCTCTTACCTTTCTCCCCAGTCGATCTATTGAAGCACTTTCAATCGGAAGGGGCTCCCTGGTTGGTGATCTCACAATCCTGTGCTGGTTCACCTGCTGTTGTTCCTCAGTCCACAATCCCTGTTTCCTTCCAGCTGTGGAACTTTCTCAATCACTCCGCCATTCACAGGGAGATCTAATTATGGCAGGGCAGAAAATTAGAAGAATATTAATGTTGTGAAGTGGAATGTAAAGTGTTTTTCCAATGTTTCAGAAAAGTATATGTCCAGTATTTCTGTTTGATTTTATCCTATTCCTCAAGATTCAAGTCCCGCCCGTCTGGACTTACAGAAAATCACCAGAATTTTCCCCGGGTTACACACTGTCTGATCTCACCGGGCTCCCGGGTTATACGCTGTCTGATCTCACCGGGCCCCCGGGTTACACACTGTCTGATCTCACTGGGCCCCCGGGTTACACATTGTCTGATCTCACTGGGCCCCCGGTTACACACTGTCTGATCTCACTGGGCCCCCGGGTTACACATTGTCTGATCTCACTGGGTTCCCGGGTTACACACTGTCTGATCTCTCTGGGCCCCCGGGTTACACACTGTCTGATCTCACTGGGCCCTGGGGTTACACACTGTCTGATCTCACCAGGCCCCCGGGTTACACACTGTCTGATCTCACCAGGCCCCCGGGTTACACACTGTCTGATCTCACTGGGTCCCCGGGTTACACACTGTCTGATCTCACCGGGCCCCCGGGTTACACACTGTCTGATCTCACTGGGCCCCCGGGTTACACACTGTCTGATCTCACTGGGCCCCCGGGTTACACACTGTCTGAGCTCACTGGGCCCCCGGGTTACACACTGTCTGATCTCACCAGGCCCCCGGGTTACACACTGTCTGATCTCACCGGGTCCCCGGGTTACACACTGTCTGATCTCACCAGGCCCCCGGGTTACACACTGTCTGATCTCACTGGGTCCCCGGGTTACACACTGTCTGATCTCACCGGGTCCCCGGGTTACACACTGTCTGATCTCACCAGGCCCCCCGGGTTACACACTGTCTGATCTCACCGGGTCCCCGGGTTACACACTGTCTGATCTCACCGGGTCCCCGGGTTACACACTGTCTGATCTCACCGGGCCCCCCGGGTTACACACTGTCTGATCTCACCGGGTCCCCGGGTTACACACTGTCTGATCTCACCGGGTCCCCGGGTTACACACTGTCTGATCTCACCAGGCCCCCCGGGTTACACACTGTCTGATCTCACCAGGCCCCCCGGTTACACACTGTCTGAGCTCACTGGGCCCCCGGGTTACACACTGTCTGAGCTCACTGGGCCCCCGGGTTACACACTGTCTGAGCTCACTGGGCCCCCGGGTTACACACTGTCTGAGCTCACTGGGCCCCCGGGTTACACACTGTCTGAGCTCACTGGGTCCCCGGGTTACACACTGTCTGAGCTCACTGGAAGTTTCAGTCTATCTCCCGCATGTCGCCAAACCCTGAGCTCCGGGGCTGTTCGGTGTTTTCCCTCATAGACTCACCGCACGCTCCCCGCCCGCCGGCCGAGCGCTCTGCCCCTGCCCCTGCCCCTGCCCCTGCCCCTGCCCCTGCCCCTGCCCCGGCCCCGGCCCCGGCCGCCCACCATCAGTCCGGTTCCCCGCTGCCCCCGGTTCCCCACATTGTCCAACTGCTGGTTCCAGCAAACTGCGCCGTATCCGGGGACTGGGGGGTGGGGAGGGCTGCACCGAGCATGCGCACTGGGGCGACAGGGCGACTTCCTTCATAAATTAATGACCTTCAGCGAATTCCCGGCCGTCTATTGGCTGTACGAAACGGATTGCCAGCCACTCTCACTAATAGGAGCCGGCAGCACCGCAGAGCCCCGCCCACTGTGATGAAGGAGCGCTGGGCAGCTCGTGGGTCACGTGGCTCCTGATTTCAAAGATTCCGGCCGTTCAACCGTTACCAGGAAACGTCACAGCCCCGCCCACATCGCCTGTGACGTCACAAATGGCGTCGGTGCTGAGGGGTGGGACTGCTCGCAGTGCGCCTGTGCTGGACTCGCAGCTCAGTCAATCCCTCACTCCGACAGTATTATTAATAATTTTTCTTGATAGAGAGTCTTAAACGTCCCAAGGCGCTTCAAAGCAGTGTTACAGGACACAACACATATATTTGTCACCGAGCCACAGAAGCAGAAATTGCGGCAGATGACCAAAAGCTGCGTCAAAGAGGTAGGTTTTAAAGGAGGGTCTGAAAGTAGGAAAGAGGCGGAGAGGTTTAGGGAGGGAGTTCCAGAGCTCGGGGCCCAGGCAGCTGAAGGGCCGGACACCGATGGTGGAGCGATTATAATCAGGGATGGTCAAAAGGGCAGAATTTGAGGAGCGCAGACATCTTGTGGGCTGCAACAGATTCCCGAGATCGGGAGGGGCGAGGCCATAAAGTGATTTGTAAAAAGTGACTTGTGATTATTAACAACAGCAACTTTTAACAGTGAGTCTTGTTTATTTTGTTTATTTGTACATGGGATGTGTTGGTAACGGAAGAATGACCATAATATGATGGAATGTTACATTAAGTTTGAAAGTGGTTTCGTTAAATCCAAAACTGGGATCTTAAATTTAAGCAAACAATCTTTTTAGGTATGAGGGGCGAGTTGGTTAAGGTAGATTGGGAAACTACATTAAAAGGCATGAAGGTAGATAAGCAATGGTGCGCATTAAAGAATTAATACATAATTTACAACAAACATTCATTCCTTTGAGGCGCACAAACCCCACAGGAAAGGTGGTCAATCGTGGCTAACGAGAGAAGTTAAAGATAGTTTTAGATCAAAGGAACAGGGTTATAATGTTGCCAAAAGAGCAGTAAGCCTGGGGATTGGGAGCATTTTAGAATTCAGCAAAGGAGGACCAAGAAACTGATAAAGGGAAAATAGAATATAAGAGTAAACTAGCAACAGACATAAAAACAGACTGTAAAAGCTTCTATACGTATGTTTAAAAGGAAAAGATTAACAAAAGTAAATGTGGGTCCCCTACAGGCTGAGGCAGAAGAAATTATATTGGGGAATAAAGAAATGGCAGAGAAATGAAACACATTCTTTGGGGGGGAAATTGTGGTTGGAGGCTTCCTTTGGGTGAACGCCCCCGACGGGAATTTTTTTAACAAAATTACCTGGTGGTCCTGGAGGAACATAGGATTGCGGTCGGAGTCCTAGTTTCGCAGTGCAGCGTACAGGAACATTTCTTCCAGGTATGTATTTGTATCCTGGGATCACGTGGGCCTGGACCACCAATGAACATCTAGTATTCGCATTGATAATAATTGGAGCTCCGGTTGTACGAGCTCCCATTGCTATCAACAACAACAACTTTTATTTATATAATGCTTTTAACGTAGTATAATGTCCCAAGGTGCTTCACAACTGTGATATAAGACAAAAAATAAATTTGGCACTGAGCCACATAACAACATATTACAGCAGATGACTAAAAGCTTGGTCAAAGAGGGAGGTTTTATGGAGAGTCTTAAAGGAGATAAGAAATGTCCAGAGATGGAGAGGTTTAGGGAGGGGTTCCAGAGCTTAGGGCTCAGGCAGCTGAAGGCACGTCTGCCGATGGTTGAACAGTTCTAATCAGAAATGCTCCAGAGGGCAGATTTTGAAGAATGCAGACATCATGTGGTGTTGTGAGGCTGAAAGAGATTAGAGATAGGGAGGGGTGAGGCCATGGAGGGATTTTTAAACAAGGATGAGAATTTTGAAATCGAGGCGTTGCTTAACCAATGTCGGTCATGAGCAAGGAGGTGATGAGTGATCGGAGACTTGATACAAATTAAAACACGGGCAGTCGAGTTGTGGATTACCTCAAGATTACGTAGGGTAGAATGTGGGAGACCATTCAGGAGTGCGTTGGAGTAGTCCAGTCTAGAGGTAACAAAGGCATGGATGAGGGTTTCAGCAGCAGATGAGCTGAGACAGGGGCAGATGCAGGCAATATTAGAGGTGGCAATAGATGGATTTAAATATGCTGCAGATATGTTGCTAGAAGCTAATTTCAAGATCAAATATGATGCCTAGGTTGCGAACAGTCTGGTTTAGCCTCAGATAGATGCTAGGGAGAGGGATGGTGTCGGTGGCTGGGGAACGCAGTTTGTGGCATGGACCATAGACAATGGCTTCGGTCTTCACAATATTTAATTGAAGAACATTTCTGCTCATCCAGTACTGGATGTTGGACAAGCAGTCTGACAATTTAGAGACCATGGAGGGGTCGAGAGAAGTAGTGGAGAGGTAGAGCTGGGTGTCATCAGCGTACACGTGGAACCTGACTCCGTGTTTTCGGATGACATCAACAAGGGGCAGCATATGGATGAGAAATAGGAGGGACCAAGGATAGATCCTTGGGGGACACCAGAGGTACTGATGCGGGGTCGGGAAGGGAAGCCATTGCAGGAGATTTTCTGGTTATGATTAGATAGATAGGAATGGAACCAGGCGAGTGCAGTCACACCCAGCTGGACGATGTTGGAGAGGCGTTGGAGGAGGATGGAGTGGTCAACTGTGTCAAAGGCTGCAGACAGGATGAGGAGGGATAATTTACCTTTGTCACAGTCACAAAGACTGTCATTTGTGACTTTGATTAGAGCAGTTTCAGTACTGTGGCAAGGGCAGAAATCAGATTGAAGGGATTCAAACGAGGAGTTCTGGGAAAGATGGGCTTGAATTTGGGAGGAGACAACACATTCAACGACTGTGGAGAAGAAAGGGAGTTAGAGATGGGGCAGTAGCTAACAAGCACAGTGGAGTCAGGTTGTTTTTGAGGAGAGGGGTGATGACCGCAGATTTGAAGGAGAGGTGGACAGTTCTTCGGCAGTCCCTCGGAGTCGAGGATGACTTGCTTCCACATTAATGAGTTCTCGTGTGACTGATAGTCCAATGCGGGACCTACAGTCTCTGTCACAGGTGGGACAGATGGTGGTTGAATGGACGTTGGTTGAAGGGACGGGTGGGTGGAGTGCTTGGGTTGCCGTGCGCTCCTTCTGCTGTTTGCGCTTGTCTTCCGTGAAGAGACTCTGTGTTCGGCGCCTTCCCGGATGCTTCTCCTCCACTTTGAGCGGTCTTCGGCCAGGGATTCCCAGTTGTCAGTGGGGATGTTGCACTTTTTCAAGGAAGTTTTAAGGGTGCCCTTGCAGTGTTTCCTCTGCCCACCTGGGTTTGCTTACCGTGTCGAAGCTCTGAGTCGAGCGCTTGTTTCGGAGTCCAGTATCGGCCATGCGGACAATGTGGCTCATCCATCGGAGCTGATTGAGTGTGGTCAATGCCTCGATGCTGGGGATGTTGGCCTGAGTGAGAACACTGATGGTGTGCCTTTCCTGCCAATGGATTTGCAGGATCTTGCGCAGGCAACGTTGGTACTTCTCCAGTGCCTTGAGGTGCCTGCTGTCTGTCTCTAAAGCATATAGGAGGGTGGCTTTCACTACTGCTCTGTCGACCATGAAGGGGACAGTACCTGAGGAGAGAGAACCGTTAGCAATGTCAGATAACATGGGAGCTAGAACAGGAAGTTGTGTGATCAGCAGTTTATTGGGAATAGGGTCAAGGGAGCAGGAAGTGGGTCTCACGGACAAGATGAGCGTGGAGAGGTCAAGAGGGGAGATCAGAGAGAAACTAGAGAAAGATGCGAGTTTAGAACTAAGGCAAGGGGACACCTCAGGAACTTTGCCACCGTGGGCTCGGGGAAGGAAGGGAACAACTGGAAGAGGCAGACGATCGGATGGTCTCAATCTTTGAGGCAAATAAGTCCATGAGCTCCTCACACTTGTTGGAGGTGAGTGTGGTGGAGACAGGGGAGAGGGGTTTAAGGAGACGGTTAGCAGTAGAGAATAGTAGCTGGGGATTAGCTTTGCATTTCAGAATAATCCTAAAACAGTGAGCAGTTTTTGCAGACAAGAGTAGGACCCGATAATGCTTTATGTGGTCGAGCCAGATCTGGAGGTGAATGACCTAAACCACTTGTCCACCACATCCGATCAGGTCTGTGCCCCTTGGACTTGAGGGAGCGCAGATAAGGGCTGTACCGGGGGGAACGGCCAGGGTGAGAGAGAGTAATAATAGGGACTAGGGCATCAAAGGTGGTAGTGAGGGTGTGGGTGAGCAGATCGGTGGCTGCAGAAATGTCATGGTGAAAGGAGGGCCAAAGGCTGGACAGTTTGGAGTTGATAAGTGCAGCTATAAGAGAGTTTGGAGAGAGTTTTTTCCAGGGGAGGATGCAGAAGGAAGTAGATTTGGGTGGGGGGACGGGGGATGTGGGTGGAGAGCGATACAAGGTAATGGTCAGAGATGGCCTTATCTGTAATTGACACGGTAGGAATATCGAGGCCACGAGAAATGGCAAGGTCAAGGGGGAGGCTGTGAGTATGGGTTGAGGAGTTCACATGGAGGGAGAGATTAAGGGAGGACAGGAGGGTAGTGCACTCAGGAGATTGAGATGGATGTTGAAATCACCGAGGATGAGAAGTCACTCGGTGCAGAGGCTGAGGGAGGAGAGCAGTGAGGATATATCCGCGATAACATTTTAATCATACTTGGGATGGTGGTGGAGAACAAGAATTTTAAATAAGGTGAGATGTTCAAAGGAGGAGAAAGTGCTGGAGGAGTAGGGGGACAGACCAAGGTGTGATTTGATGATGAACCACACCACCACCACGGCGGTCTGGGCGGGGCAAGTAGTGGAAGGTATAGCCGGGAGGGGCGGCTTCCTTTAAAGGTAATGTGCCATCATCCCTCAGCCAACTTTCCGTCAGGGCCATGATGTCTATCACCCACAATAAGCTCATGGATGGCAAGGGCCTTGTCCGCAAGTGAACGGACATTCTGCAAGGAGATGCAGAGAGGATCGATGATGGCTGACCCACTGCCAGCATCCACAGGGTCAGGGATTGGAGGGATGAGTTGGATGGGAGGAGATTGGCAAGGTCAGCCCCCCCCCCCCCAGGCAAGCTGGGGACAAGGTCAGTGAGAGGAGGATGGGACAGTTGGGGTTGTTGCTCGTGAGGAGACAGCGACGAGTGCCTCGGTGGGCCCTTCGGCAGATGCCAAGAGGAGCACAGAGGGAAGCTGCAGGCTTGTCTCAAAGGGAGTCGAGCCTGGGACGGTGGCAGGAGAAGGAAGTGGAAATAGAAGGGAATGGCTCGGGTCCAAAGCGGCAGCCAAAATGGCAGCAATTGGACACTGGGAGGAAAAAACTCAGTTTACACAGTGAATAGGGAATACTACAATAGGGATTCTACAATAGCACAATCAGTATAATCAAGATCAATTATATTGAAACAAAATTGATTAATATATAGATTAATTATAAGTAAACTTAAAATCAGAATTTGAATAATTGAAAAGTTAAATCAGTCTCTAGCTGTCTCATTAAATCAGTAAATCAATTCTCGGGTAGATCAAAAGACACAATGAGAAGTAATCATTCCAAAGACCATTGATCCAACTTCTGTCCTGTGATTGTATGAACTGGAGCTCTCCACTCTCTGTCCTGTGATTGTATGAACTGGAGCTCTCCACTCTCTGTCCTGTGATTGTATGAACTGGAGCTCTCCACTCTCTGTCCTGTGATTGTATGAACTGGAGCTCTCCACTCTCTGTCCTGTGATTGTATGAACTGGTGCTCTCCACTCTCTGTCCTGTGATTGTATGAACTGGAGCTCTCCACTCTCTGTCCTGTGATTGTATGAACTGATGCTCTCCACTCTCTGTCCTGTGATTGTATGAACTGGAGCTCTCCACTCTCTGTCATGTGATTGTATGAACTGATGCTCTCCACTCTCTGTCCTGTGATTGTATGAACTGGAGCTCCACTCTCTGTCCTGTGATTGTATGAACTGGTGCTCTCCACTCTCTGTCCTGTGATTGTATGAACTGATGCTCTCCACTCTCTGTCCTGTGATTGTATGAACTGATGCTCTCCACTCTCTGTCCTGTGATTGTATGAACTGGAGCTCCACTCTCTGTCCTGTGATTGTATGAACTGGAGCTCTCCACTCTCTGTCCTGTGATTGTATGAACTGATGCTCTCCACTCTGTCCTGTGATTGTATGAACTGATGCTCTCCACTCTCTGTCCTGTGATTGTATGAACTGATGCTCTCCACTCTCTGTCCTGTGATTGTATGAACTGGAGCTCTCCACATTCTGTCCTGTGATTGTATGAACTGGTGCTCTCCACTCTCTGTCCTGTGATTGTATGAACTGATGCTCTCCACTCTCTGTCCTGTGATTGTATGAACTGGAGCTCTCCACATTCTGTCCTGTGCCAGTTTCAACTTAGAGATATAATTTCTATATAGTTTCCAGTTTCAAATACAGAGGTAAGCTCCCTCTACATTGTCCCATCAAACAGGTCCTTTTCTACTCAATTTATTGTTTACACCGGCACACACTCGCTCCGGTTGCAATTTGATCCTGATCACTGCAAATCCCTTCAGCCTTCCCACTCTGCTCTCTCCAGATGTAATTAGCTACAAGACAGCATGAAACAAACAGGAACCTCGGATTTTAGTTTTGAAATGAATATTTGAGTTGCTGTCGGTGGATTATCTGTAGCAGGAGAGGTGGTTGCGGGCCGGTGGAGCAGAGGGCACTAATGGTCCGTGATGGGGAGAATCGCCCTTCTTCTCTCTTAACAAGCCCGGATTCAACAGACGAACACCTTGGATAAGTTTCAATGACTTTAATTCCAACATGTGAAGGGGGAGCATCTCACTTCTCAGCCCCTGAGAAAGGATCTCCAATGAGTTGTTCAAATTGCACCTTAATTATGCAGGGTTTAGCACATGGACAGACCTTAACAGTGACGTGATTGGTTGTACCAACGCATGATCAAATACCCATTTGTTCCCTCCTTCCAAGTGTCACTCGCCTTATATTATATTGCTCCCTTGAGCCCGAGGTCAACGAGTGGCCATCTTGTGTATGTGCAGTTTTAAGCATACCTTCAACAAGTGGTCATCTTGTGGCTCTACACGTACGTGCAGTTTTAAGCATACCTTCTGTTTAGCCAGCTCAGGGCCTACATAATAGCCAGAAAACATCTTTGATAATCAATCTTGCTCTTGCAATCCCCCTTTTTGGCCCTTGGCTATATACTCCAAGATAGGCCAATGTGCCATCCCCTCATTATTTCATCCAAAGGGGAAGTGATATTGTCAGCTTAATCCGTCCGTCTGGGTGGCCAAGCCCTTGCTTACGGATGGCTTCTCGTATCTCTTCCTTTACACACCACTTACCTGTTTTACAGATTTTTCCTTAGATAATAAAGGTTTAGTTTCTTCTAAGGCTTTTATGGGGGCCTGAGCTATAGCTTTCCTCGCCAGTCGTTTACATCTCCAACATAATTCAACCATTAAAACCACACATTGCACAATCACCAATACATGGGTTATTATTCTTATCCAGGGGTGTACCTGCATGTTTAGTTCAAAGTTCCAAAGCCTGGCATACCAGGGTTGGTTTGCCAACATTTCTTTAGTGTCCTTCTGGAGTTTGTCAATCTTCTTCATCAGGATGATGTACTTCTGCTGTTGTTCATGGATGTCCTGTTCCAACTTAGTTTGTTCTTCACTAAGTCTGGGTATATGTCGTCCTTGTGGTTCCTCGAAACCTTTATACCCTGCTTTGATAGTGTCCACCACCGTCCCATTGACGGACTCTCCTTTCAATTCCGGATATATGATATCTCCCTGAATATCGACGACGAATTTTGGCGCAAAACAGAAGTCGGTGGTCGTGATAGGGCAGTGGGTAACTCCCCCCACAGTCATGTTGACTGCCGTGGTGCTCACACTCCATCCTCTCTTTTCTAGTGAGGCTGAGGTCGTTTCAGAGTCCAGTGTTAGCGGTGTGACACTCAACACACATCCTTCTGTTTGGCCATATCCACAGTCGTTGTTATCGAGGTCTGGGTGCTCTCAGCATAAAACAACTTGATTATTCTTGTAACAATCATTAATATAGATACCTTTGGTATTGTTTCCCTTTTTAATTATGTACTGGTGCAATTTGTGATACCTCACACGGGTCTGATTTCTTATTTCTCCTACATTGCTTACTTGGTACAATGTGTTTCCCTTTGTCACGTCGTATTGTGGTATTGATAACACAAACCCTATTATATTCTGATGTCAGGTTACACACCTGTTCTAAGGGACCCAGGCATGGCTATTCCTCCGGGCCTCACAGGCTTGGGTATCATTCTTGCCCATTCAGCAAATACATCATTGATTATCCAATCCGGCACTCCTCCATTCTGGAGTTGTTCTAGGTTATGTTCTACCGCATTGAGCATTCAAGCCCCATATCCTGCACAAGCTATCTCGGCTGCCATTCTTTTACTCATAGTTTGTCCAGCCTGGTTTACCAAATTTATTGTTTTTGCATGGTACCGCAATGTATGGGCAACCTGTCGCATTTCCCATTCCACCCCATCCCCTAGCTGGGCCTGCATTTTCTTCTTATCTCCCCTTTCCAGCAGTCCTTTTAAGGTCTGTGTGAGGATGATGACCTGCTCTTCTATTGTTTGAAGATCTATTGTATTAACTGTCGCAACACCCACCGCATATCCTGCTCTCACCATTTCTAATATTCCCCTCTTTCTCCTCCCGCCTTTCCCGTTTTTGTTCAGCTTTTTTATGCTGAACTTCATAACTTGGATTCGGGCCCCTCGAGGGCTCATGGGGGTTAGGTTTTTATATAAGCTTATAGTTTTCTTACCGCAAAACAGTGGAACAGTTATGTTCGTTAGATTTAATAATACCGTAATTACCCTTTGGCGTACCCTGAAATGGATTTTGTCTTCAGTTCTTTTTATTACTAACCCTCCGCTTGCCCCGTGTCATGTTTGGGCATCTTGGGGGTTCTGGGGTCGTTGTGGTTGGGGCTTTTGTGGTGGTTGGGATCTCTATCTTACACACGAACATTCTCTATAAGGAACCATTACCGCATTGTGATTCCCTGATGGGTATGGGGGTAGTCCCCTCTGCCTCCCTGGTGAGGTTACATCTTACCCACACACACTTGCATGGATTTCCTTGCATTCATGCTATTCATGCATGTCCATGATTGGTTCTGCCATGAGTGTCCTTTATCCAGGCTTGTCCATTCCACTTCAAGTCGCCCCCTTTGGCATTTTCCGCAAAAGATTGAGTTTGTAGTGGAAATATTTCCTTGATAGCTGTCTGGGCAACTTACTGCTGGGTCATGGTATAAGATGGGGTTACCCAGTATTCCTCCTACTAGGACTAAGGTCCTATAAAACACAACATGTCACCGGTCAGTTAGGGTCTCATGTTACACAATGTTCTAACTGTCCAATGTTTCCACCGTCCGGTTCCATCTATTGCCACGCACACATCGCTTACCATTATTACCTGGTGAGGGCCTGTCCATTTTGGTGAGAATCCTGGCTTTTTGGGGTTTATTTTTACCATTACCTTGCTCCCAACCTGTGGTATCTGAGCCTTTTGTTCCTTGGTGCCAGTTTCCAAGTCCTTGATCACTTGCTGATCCCTGGCGTGTGCCTTCAGATCATGTAATTGTTTACATAATTCCATCACAAATCTCCTTACTGGGTCCCGGTAGGGTCCGACGCCATCACTCCCTGTCACTAGAACCTCAGGTAATCTCATTGCCCTTCTTGTCATTAGTTTGAATGGCGTGAATCCGGTGGTCCGGTTTTGGGTTGCCCTTAATTTCATTAAAATCCGGGGCGGCATATCTACCCATCCCTTTCCTGTAATGTGGTAACCCAACTCGAGTTTTCTACAGTTCAAGTCTGACGTCTCTGCTCCTGTATTCCATACCTCGACTAATAAAGGCAAGTATTCCATATGCCTTCTTAATCACCTTATCTACCTAGCCTGCTAGCTTCAGGGGTTTGTGGACCTATACTCCAAGGCCCCTTTGTTCCTCTACACTTTTCAGTGTCGTACCATTTAATGTTTATTTTATAATCTGCTGCCTCTGTAGTTTTTAGCACTTTTTGCTGCTATATGCCTACACTTCATGGTTTGGATTCCCACTAAACATCTCCTTTTAGAATTGCTTCCTGCTTTTTAAAAAAAAAACAGTCACCGGAGCAACTAACTTCGACCCCTCATTTCTTGCATTACAAAGAGCCTCTCTCTCTACATTTCCACCATGTTTGTCAGTCTGTTGCAGTTATAACAGACTTCGGGTGTACCCCACTGTTTCTAATTGATGGGGACTGCTGGCAGTTGTTCCTTTTTATGTGTCCTGATGGATGCTATCTTCGTCACATCTACTATCAGTTTATTTCATCATTTTCTCAGTCAATAGCCTGGTCTATTTACTTAATTGATAATACGCGTGAGTGATTAAAATGAGGGTTTCCTCCTTTTTGTTTCTTTTCCGACTCCCACCATTTTCTTTGTTCAGCGGGTGGGTCGTCTGGTTCCAATTTTGTTTAATCATTTTCAATTAGTTTTAAATTTTTGTCTGCTAGGTAACGTGTCAGGGATCCCTGGTCCCCACTCGTGTTTCTCACTTCCCATGGCTATAGGTTGTCAGCGGTACATCCCTTACTTATTCCTCACGAGTGAGACCGTTACTTGCAAACTTATCAATTATCAATCGTAACGTTACACAGACACGCTTCTATATAACCGATCGCAATTGTTTCACCTGGGATCTTCCGCTGACTACTTGAAGTCTCGGCCAGACCTGCAGATTCGGATCTCTCCGGCAACTGACATCAGACAGATTTCTGCCCTTTGTCCTAACTGCATGGTAATTTAAACGTATTCACGCCTTTGACATGGCTTCCATCATCTGGTGTCCGCCGCCCGCTTCAGATCCTATTCGTGACGCCTATTGTATGGAGTATTTAAAATTAACACTCAACAATAGGTCTGGGTTCAAAGATTCAATATTACAGGTACCACTTTGTGATGCACATCATGGTACAATATCACCTGAGTTGAGATTACCGTTGGCCCTGGGATGTGTTTATGATGAACAATTTGCTTTTCCCACAAATCTGTTTATTCGTTGGAGAAGGAAACTTTGGATGAGTCTTTTTTAAAACTCTACTGCTTGTACAACTGCGCTCCCGTCCTTGATATAATGGACGGTTATAGTGGTATGATTACCATGCCACTGTAAATGTACCCCTATCCTATACCCTCGTCTGTCCTTACTTCTACCATTCACGATATGTCTCTTACTACTTTGTGAGATTGGCGGGGTTTGCGAGATATGTCTGTGGACAGGAGGTAGTTCCAAATCTGGGACCCGAGGAGATTTTTCCAGCTCCCGTGTCCTGTCCACTTCCCTTTGGATCATACTGTACCTCATTAGGTGGGGGTATCCCATTCGGCATCCCTTCTTCCTCATTCCCCTGGAGAGGACGAATCCCACTTCTGAGATTTATTCTCAGATGTAGTCGGTTACAGTGGTGTGCCCTCCTGACCCCTCAGGAATAATCCACTAACCCCTTTAAACAACATCGCTTCTTTCCGATGGTCATCTACTTAAAACAAAATAACGCACAGAATCTCTGGTGATTCTCTTCAAATTAAGATTTCCAATATTCAAAAGGTATCACCCACTGAGTTAAAACAGTTCACAGCTGCCTGTGAAAGAGTTAACTTCCTTTGTTTCGAAAGCTGACAAACACAGACACCATTAATCAATGTCGACTTCAGCTTGCAGCCTTTTTCAGTTTAAACTCTCCAGTTAAGAATGTTACTTTTATAAAGTCTCTGCATTTTTATTCTCAAAATAAACATTCAGAAAAACATCTTTACACATAATAGTATTTCATCCTTTTCTCCCCAGTTACACATTGGTCAGAATTTTTTTTTAAACCATACCAATCATTAATGTGAAATGCCTTATGTCCAGAACTAAAGACTCTTCACACAGTTTACATCAACCAGAATTTGATCATGGCCATAATAAAAGTCTGGTTTTTAATAGGTTAATTAACCTCAGTAACTCCAATATTAAACTTACCAATGCCACTTTGAAAAGGGGGAGGGGCCACAGCCAAACAAAGGAACAATCGCACATGTTTTCTAAAACTTTACTGAAACATCAAAGGAAAACACGAACAGTAAGGAAGAAACATGATCTTCCCTTTTCTCCTTTTGATTCAGTCATAACTATTTATCCATTATTCCTTAAATCAATTTTCAATTTCTGATCCCTATCACATCTCCTCTAAACCTCCCTTCAGTTACTTTAAACCTATGCTCTCTGGTTGTTGACCTCTCTGCCAAAAGAAACAGGATCTTCCTATCACTCTATCTAGGCCCCACCTAATTTTATACACCTCAATAAAGTCTCCCCTCAGGCCTCCTCTATTCCAAAGAAAAGAGACCCAGCCTCTCGAAGCTTTCTGCACAGCCAAAATTCTCCAGTCCAGGCAACATTCTTGTAAATCTCCTCTGCACCCTTTCCAGTGCAATCACATCTTTCCTATATTACCTGACCCTTTCGTTCCATCTCTTTATTTTGTTCTCGATAGCAGCTAATACTACTATATGAGCCAGGTCCCCTTTATTTCTTGGCTGGCACTCCCACCATTTTGCCTGCCTCTCCGGTGAGTCGTCTGGTTGCCATTCCTTTTTCTTCATTCCCTCAATTAGTTTCATGTTTTTATCTGCTAGCATTTTCCCTATAGATCCCTCGGGTCCCCAGTCATATTCGCCGGCCATTTCTAAGATTGCTAAGGGGCTACCTTTCCCTTAGTGGGCTACTCTTGTACCTCCATCGCGTCTCCTGACCGATACTTGTTCGTTAGTACTGCACCCCAGTTGTGACCGTGTTAGAGCCGACTCATACCCCAAGTCATACTTATTCCTTGGTCTTCATCCTCCCCGTGGCTCATTTATTTGTTCTTTCTACAGGTTTCCTCCTTTCCCGTAAAGAGTGTAACAGCTCTAACTTGTAGGTGGTATTTAAAACGTACTCACTCCAACATCATTTTCGGGCGAGCGAGACTGTATCCTGCAAAACTACGCCAGTTGATGGGGAGAATCGCCCTTCTCCTCTCAACAAGCCCAGATTCAACAGACGAACACCTTGGATAAGTTTCAATGACTTTAATTCCAAGATGTGAAGGGGGAGCATCTCACTTCTCAGCCCCTGAGAAAGGACCTCCAATGAGCTGTTCAAATTGCACCTTAATTATACAGGGTTTAGCACATGGACAGACCTTAACAGTGACGTGATTGGTTGTACCAACGCATGATCAAATACCCATTTGTTCCCTCCTTCCAAGTGTCACTCACCTTAGATTATCTTGCACCCTTGCGCGTGAGGTCAACGAGTGGTCATCTTGTGTACGTGCAGTTTTAAGCATACCTTCAACGAGTGGTCAAGTTGTGGCTGTATGCGTATGTGCAGTTTTAAGCATAACCTACTGTTTAGCCAGCTCAGGGCCTACATAATAGCCAGATAACATCTTTGATAATCAATCTTGCTCTTGCAGTCCGACAGATGGACAGGGAGGCTTCATAAACAATTGGTGTACGCCGCAAACTGGGAATAATAACCTGAACTACCGGTGTTTGCAGCTTCGGGGCTTTATCGCCCTCTCTCCGGCTGTGCTGGACTCCAGCCGCTACCTCGCTCGGCTCAATCTCACTCGCACTCCCTCCCTTTAAATCTAATCTCCAAATCACCCCGTCAGCAGCGGCTGCCTCCTATTCCTCCTTCACTCTGGTCGGATATATAGGTATAGATTAATGGTGATGTAGATCAATAATTCCCTTTTATCGGCAGTAATTCAGTCACAATTGTGGGCCGGGCATTGAGATGCCGACTTCAGGGGAGGGGGGGAACCAGTGAGTGTAGAACAGAACCCAGCCAGAGTCAGCACCTTCAGGGGAGGGAGGGGAACCAGTGAGTGTAGAACTGAACCCAGCCAGAGTCAGCACCTTCAGGGGAGGGAGAGGAAGGGGAACCAGTGAGTGTAGAACAGAACCCAGCCAGAGTCAGCACCTTCAGGGGAGGGAGGGGAACCAGTGAGTGTAGAACTGAACCCAGCCAGAGTCAGCACCTTCAGGGGAGGGAGAGGAAGGGGAACCAGTGAGTGTAGAACCGAACCCAGCCACAGTCAGCACCTTCAGGGGAGGAGAGGGAGGGGAACCAGTGAGTGTAGAACTGAACCCAGACAGAGTTGGTGGTGAAAACTGGGAGTGGCGGATATGCTGTCTTAAGACGTGCAATGTGTTCGAATTTCAGAACAGTGAGTACGGAGAGTGTATGGGACAGGGATTTACAGTTCTGGAGGAACAAGAGAGGAAAGAATGTTCCATGGAATCTAGAATTGTCTGTTCTGAATTTCTGTCCTGTACTTGACGTAATTATTTTTGTAAACTTCTTTTCCAGGGTATTCGAAGGGTAGCATTTGCAGACAGGAAACTCAAACCAAACATCATGTCAAGATCTGACTGAATCACTTGATTCATCAGGACCTGAATATCATCGGCCTTTGAATATTGAAGGAGAAATGTTTGTCTGTTCTGTCTGTGGGAACAGATTTCAAACATCAGTGTGACTGGAAAAGCATCAAAGCACACACACCCGAGTGAGAGTGTTCCAGTGCACTGCCTGTGGAAAGAGCTGTAACCAGTTACACAGACTGAAAAAACATCGCACCATTCACAGCGGGGAGAAACCGTACACGTGTTCTGTGTGTGGACGAGGCTTCAACTTATCATCCAACCTGGAGAGACACAAGGACACTCGCACCACGGATAAACCGTGGGAATGTGGGAACTGTGGAAAGAGATTCAATTACCCGTCTGATCTAGTAGTTCATCGGCGCAGTCACACTGGGGAGCGGCCATTCACCTGCTCAGTGTGTGGGAAGGGATTCACTTTGAAATGCAACCTGCTGGTACACCAGCGCGTTCACACCGGGGAGAGGCCGTTCACCTGCTCCAAGTGTGGGGAGGGCTTCACTTGTTCATCCAACCAGCTGATACACCAGCGAGTTCACACTGGGGAGAGGCCATTCACTTGTTCTGAGTGTGGGAAGGGATTCGCTTGTTTATCCAACCTTCTAACTCACCAACGAGTTCACACTGGGGAGAGGCCGTTCACCTGCTCTGAGTGTGGGAAGGGATTCACTACCTCATCCAACCTGCTAACACACCAGCAAGTTCACACTGGGGAGAGACCGTTCACCTGCTCCATGTGTGGGAAGGGATTCACAACCTCATCTAACCTGCTAACACACCAGCGAATTCACACTGGGGAGAGACCGTTCACCTGCTCCGTGTGTGGGAAGGGATTCACAACCTCATCCAACCTGCTGACACACCAGCGAGTTCACAAGTGACTGGAAGGATTGGATTCTACTTTTATTCCAGCCTGAATCGTGTCCATTCTGACAGTTGGGGTTTCTTTCTGCAAATACTGATTCCCCCTATAACTGGACTGGAGTTTAATATTCTGGATATTTGACCAATTAATCAACGGGAAAAGGGTCAGGTAAAAATAATGTTGATTTTGTTTGCATCCATATTTCACTGTTTAAATGGTTTTCTTCAAATACTGAAAACTGCAACAAATAGAGCTAAAAGTTCTTGAACCATTGATAAAATGAATTGAATCTGCAGATTGGTTTGGGATTTCTCTGGGATGGAGCCGGAGATGATGTGCCTTGAAATACCGCCGGTGTCCAGTAGATGACGCTGTCCCTCCAACTAACTCTGACTGAGAGGAGAGTGACTGCCCCCTAGAGCAGGCGGAATGAGGGCAGCTCAGGGTCAGACACTGAACATACTGCACCCCCACAGGGACATCACACACTGCCCCCTCCCTGGGGCAGCTCAGGGCCAGATACTGAACATACTGCACCCCCACAGGGACATCTCACATTGCGCCCTCCCTGGGGCAGCTCAGAGTCAGAACTTGGGGCTCAATTTTCCCCACCATTCTGTGCTGTTTTTTTGACGTCCACTGTTTTTTTTGAGCAAACTAAAATCTCCCCAAAGTTTCTGCGCCATCGTAAATCACTTGGGTACGATTTTTTTTTAAATGCTACGATTTTTTGATGTCACTGGGGGCGTAACCTGCCGGCTGTACCATTTCTTGCCATTTAAGCGAGTTTGGCCAACCACGATTTCTTTTAAGATGACGTATTGGACCGCGCTGAAAAACCTTCTGGGCTTTTAACAAAATCAGTCACATAACAAAATCGGCGCAGATAAGACGCCATTGTTTTTAGCCGAGGTTTTGGAGGGAGTGAAGGAGGCATTAATGCATGATACATGTTCATTTTTGGAGAATGAAAAGGGAGAAACTACATTTATTTGAATGTCTAAATGGAAATTGTGACTTTTGACCAAGTTCCACCTCACCACTGAACCTCTTCTCACCGGGCTCGAGGTTCAGAGTGCCGGCCGGCAGCATCGCTCCCTTGGCCGGACACAGGAGCTTGGCACTCAGCTTCAAAAGAAGCCCGAGGGGTAGAAGCCGAGCCCTAAGCTCCTGTGTCCGACCAAGGGATCGATGCTGCCGGCCGATGTTCCGACCCTGTGTGCCTCGAGCCCGGTGAGCATCGGAGACGGCACAGAAACATTTCTTTGCACAGCAACAATGAAAAATATTAAATATTGCCCCCAGTCATTATTATAATGTATATTTTGTGTCCCAAATGTCTGCCTTGTGAGCGTTGCATCGCCGTAGAAACCGAGCCTCGTGTTGTGCATGCGCAGACCAGGGTGTGGTCCATGACTAGGGCTTCAATCTTAGAGGGAAGAAGGTGTGAGTGCTTTCTGCTACTATTTTCATTGCATTTCAAACTTAGAACAAATAATGTGGGCAATATTAATAATGCCTTACTTAGTAATAGCCTTCTGCATCATGGTGATGCAGAGGAGACGATTGATACGACTGCATCACATCAGGAACCAGAGAGCACGGCGGATGATGGCCAGGAGGCCTTACCCAAATCGGGTATAGAGAGAGAGAGAGAGAGGCATTTATACCTGCACCTGAGTGAGGCAGACTGCATCAGAAGGCTGCATTTTCGAAAGGAAGGTCATAACAGATCTGCGAATTAATCAAGGCAAACCTGCAGCCTCGAAGCCTGTAGAAGTGAAGGTTACTGCAGCACTTGCCTTCTATGTCTCTGGCTCTGGCATCAACTGGGAATGTATGCTCCATCTCTCAACATCCAACACATCTGCATTCAGCAGGTGACTGCTGCACTGTATGCCTGCAGGAACGACTACATCAAGTTTCCCATGACCGCCCAGGCAATGCGTGACAGGGCTGTGGGCTTCTCCAGGATTGCTGGTTTCCCCAAGGTACAGGGTTGCATTGACTGTACACACATCACCTTGCGAGCACCTTTGGATGATTCCGTGATGTACAGGAACAGAAAAGGGTTCCACTCACTGAACACCCAGCTCATCATGGCAGTTGCCCAGATGCCCAGGGAGCAGCTTCCTGCTGCGTGAGAGCGCTATATCTGCCATTTTTCAGCAGCAGCCACAAGGGCAGAGCTGGCTGCTGGGGGCAAAGGGTACGGCCTCGTCACCTGCCTGATCACCCTCACCCCACCACCCCATGCATAACCCGGACAGAAGCCGAGCGTCACTACATATCCCACATAACAACGTTCAGCGTCATTGAAAGGACCATTGGCATACTGAAGCAGCGTTTCCGATGCCTGGATCACTGGAGGTTACCTGTAATATGTCCCTGAGACTGTCGGTCAGTTCACTGTCATGTGCTGCATGCTGCACAACTTGGCCATCATGAGGCAACAGCAACTGGAAGTAGAAGAGCCACCTCAGGCGAGAGGGGATGAGGATGATGACGAACAGGCTGATACGAGGAGGAGGTGGAGGAAACCATGCAAGTACCTCAACCCCCAGGATGACGGTGGGGGTGGGTACCGTGCACCTTTTACTATTGCTCGAACCTTCCGTCAGCAGCTAATCCTTGAACCCTTTGCTACATGAAGGCTCAGCAGCACGTTTCATAATTGACCATGTTTACTGTTTGGACATGTTCCATAATGTTGTGTTGTGTTAATTGAAGAAGTAATGTTAGTGATTCTGCTTTAATTGAAAAAAGAATTACATTCGTTAAAAATGTTTACACTTGTACTTAACTTTAATAAAAATATTTTTGTATCAAATTTTAAACTTTTCAGTTAAGATCACTTGTAAATTTACATCACTTAGAAAAAACTTTTCAATTGAGATCAGTTAAATAACAATAACATAAGAATAACAACAGCAGCAAACAAACTTTAGCTGCAGCCATCTCTCCTCCCCCTTATTCTAAGACTTGCCCTTGTTGACTCCACCCTTGGCTGGAGGTGGTGGTGCAGGCATTCTCCTGCTGGTACCAAGCTGTTTTTTTCGAGCATCTTGGGGAATGTGCATTTCCTGTTGGTGGGGATGGACAGACAGCAATGTGGAAGGCCCGACTTGGGTCTCTTCAGCTCTTCCTCGGCCTGTGGATGAACCGACACACTGCCTGAGGTTGGTCTGGAGTTTGGAATGGGAGTGGCAGCAGTTGATTCTGTCAATTGCCGCGGGGCAATGACAGCCTGGGTGTGTTCCTATACTGCAGCAGCTACCTCCGATATCCCCTCCCTAATCCGCCTCAAAAGCGTATCAACTACCTGTGACATTCCCTCCCTAATATGCCCCGACAGTGTTCCCATTTCGCGCTAGAGTGCTGTTACTTCTGCCGACAGTCCCGCTATCTCATCACCCACCCCACTGATGGTTTCCAGGCGTGATCGGGTAATATCAATGCACTCCCTACTCATTGCCATGTCTGAACCACGTCTGTTGCATCCTGCATTTCAGGAGAGCACTGTCGAGCTCTCCTTCCCCTCCTCATCCTGGGTGTGGCTTGTTGTAACTCACTGGGACCCACAACCTCTCAATGTGGGACACCATGAAATGTCACATCACTCGTAGTAGTCTGGAAAGGGGCTGGCACATCAATGGGTGGTACTACCTCCTCCAGATTCAGTGTGACAGTGTCACGATTGGGGGCTTCCCCGTCCCCCCTCACCCCCCTGCTCATCCTCGTCCTGCTCTTCCTCTGGAAGCTAGGCATGAAAGACATGATCATGTTCAGGCTCCTCTGTGTCTGAATGATCTGCGGCATCAGGTTGTGCTTCCTCAGGGATGGGTGCAACTTCTGCAAAATATAACAGACAAGACAATGGGTTAGTAGCAGGAGAGAGGGCAGGGTGGCATGAGTAGGCTCACACAGCGCAGGCTCATTTGAAGGAGCACGATGAATGAAAGCATATTGCATAAACTGAAGCGTTGCTGACAGAGTATATCCCATGAACTGAAGCCTGGCTAACCCGTGCAGTACTCAACATTTCACCAAGCCAGACTGTGGAATTTGCAGGACGTACCCTCTCTCTGGTGTCTTGGCCCAGCTTGTTGACCTTCTAGAGCCAGCACCAATCATACCAGCGACCCTCGCTTCCAGGGGTGTCAGTGGGTGCAGATTTGCCGGACCTCCTCCAGTTCGATTTTGCTCTCTGTTATGTGCCACCTTCCTCTACAAAGACAAAAATAACTTTAGCGAGAGGTCTGTCTGCTGTGGTGGGTGGCACACACACATGGTCACGCTTACAATTGTAATTCCAGTGCATAAATGAAAATATTACTTACACCAATTGCTTGGCCAAGGTCCTGCCACTTTCTGCACTGCCAGCTGGTCATCAGGGTGGTCACTATTCCACAGAAATCTTCTGCAACTTTGTCCCAGCATTTGTTCATTTCTTTTGGCTTTATTTTAACTTGACCTTTGTTCTGAAGCTCGTGCCATCGGCCCACAATGACAGAAACCAAGGCTTCGACTTCTTCTGGTAGGAAATTCTTGGTCCTTGTCCCCTGATCCCATATTGCAGCTCTGATTTTTCTCCTCACAAGCAAGTTCTCACACACAATTGTCTGTTTAAAAACGGCTGAATGCAGACCAGGAAGTGTACTGTGCAAGCGCAGGCACACTCGTCATGTGGAAAAGGGGATTTGTTTTTGGTGCATGTACAGAAGGCTGCCTCCATTTTTCAGCTCAGATCTTAGGCTCCACCGACAGAGCTTTAGGACAATCTGCATCGCGCCAAATTCAAAATTTAAAACGGCAAAAGTTGCAACTTTTTTTTGTCGTAATCGGGCACAAAAAAATCGACCGTAACTCTTCATCACCGCTAAAAATCGGCAATATGGAAATTTGAGCCCCAACAGAATGGGAAGGAGAGGATCCAGTTTTCATGGGCCATGTAGGAATGAATGACATAGATAAAACTAGGAATGGGGTTCTGCTGAAAGAGTTTGAGGAGTTGGAGTCCAAATGAAAAAACTGAACCTCAAAAGTAATAATCTCTGGATTGTTACCTGAGCCACACCAATTGTTACAGGAATAAGCAGATTAGAATGTTAAATGTGTGGCTCAGAGTGGTGTGGGAGGCAGAGGTGTTCTTTATGGGGCACTGGCACCAGTACTGGGCAAAGAGGGAGCTGTTCCGTTGGGATGGGCTCCACTTGATCTGGGCTGGAACCAGTGTCCTGGCAAATCAAATAACTAGGGCATTACACAGAGCTTTAAGCTAATGAAGTGGGTGGGGGGAGAATTCAGGAAAGTATAAGCATGGTTTAGATACGGAGAAAAGGCAGCAAGAGAAATGTCAAGGCTCTAGTGCAGAGCAGAGTTTTGGGTAGCAATAAGCAGAGTGGGTCAGGAAGGGACAGAGAGAGTAACAAAGGTAATAGGGCATTACTTACTAAGGTGACATCGGAGAAAAATAGAAAAAAGTTGAATCTAAAGACACTATATCTGAATGCGTGAAATATTCACAACGGAATAGACGAATTAATAGCACAGATAGAAATTAATAGGTTTGATTTAATAGCCATTACAGAGACATGGTTGCAAAGTGACCACAGTTGGGAACTAAATATTCCAGGATATGCAACTTTTAGAAGAGATAGCCAAATGGAAAAGGAGGGGTAGCCCTGATAATAAAGGATGGGATAAAGACAGCAGAGGGAAAGGATCTTAGCTCGGGAAATCCAGAAGTAGAATCAGTTTGGGTGGAGCTAAGAAACAGCAAGGAGCTGAAAACATTGGTGGGAGTTGTTTATAGGCCCCCAAACCGTAGTGGTACTGTAGGGCACAGTATGAATCAGGAAATTAGAGGTGCTTGTAACAAAGTTAATACAATAATCATGGGGGACTTTAATCTGCATATAGACTGGGCAAACCAAATTTGCAGTAATAGTGTGGAGGACGAATTAATGGACGGTATACAAGGTGGTTTTCTAGATCAGTATGTTGAGGAACAAACGAGAGATCTTAGATCTAGTATTGTGCAATAAGAAAGGATTAATTAATAACCTTGTAGTAAAGGGGCCCAAAGGCAAGAGTGACCATAATATGATAGAATTTTACATTAAATTTGAAAGTGACTTAGTTAACTCTGAAACTAGGCTCTAAAATCTAAACCAAGGAAACGATGTAGGTATGAGGGGAGAGTTGGTTAAGGTAGATTGGGAAACTCCATTAAAAGGTATGATGGTAGAAAAGCAATGACTTTCGATAAGGTGCCACACAAGGTTATTGAACAAAATTAGGGCTCATGGGATTGGGGATAACATACTAGCACGGATTGAGGATTGGTAAATGGACATAAAACAGAGAGTAGGAATAAACGGGTCATTTTCAGGTTGTCAGGCTATAACTAGTGGGGTACCACAAGGATTGATGCTTGGGCCACAGCTATTCACAATATATATCAGTGATTTAGATGAGAGGACTAAATGTTATATATCCAAGTTTGCTGATGATACAAAGCTAGGTGGGAATGCAAGTTGTGAGGAGGGTACAAAGAGGCTTCAAGGGGATATAGACAGGCTACGTGAATGGACAAGAACATGGCAAATGGAATATAATGCGGAGAAATGTGAAGTTATTCACTTTTGTAGGAAAAATAGAAAAGCAGAGTATTTTTTAAATGGCGAGAGATTGGGAAATGTTGGTGTTCAGAGGGACCTGGGTGTCCTTGTACACGAATCACTGAAAGTTAACATGCAGGTACAATTAAGAAAGGAAATAGTATGTTGGTCTTTATTGCAGGAGGATTTGCGTACAAGAGTAAAGACCTCTTATTGCAACTTTATAGGGCCCTGGTGAGACTGCACCTGGAGTATTGTGTACAGTTTTGGTCTTACCGAAGGGTATACTTAACATAGAGGAAATGCACCAGACTGATTCCTGGCATGAGTGGATTGTCCTCTGAGGAGTGATTGAGTAGACTAGGCCTATATTCTCTATAGTTTAGAAGAATGAGAGCTGATCTCATTAAAGCATACAACATTTTTACAGGGCTTGACAGGGTAGATGCAAGGTGGATGTTTCTTCTGGCTGGGGAGTCTAGAACCAGGGGTCACAGTCTCAGGATAAGGGGTCTTCCAATCAGGACTGAGATGAGGAGAAACTTCTTTACTCAGGATGGTGAATCTTTGGAATTCTCTATCCCAGAGCTGTGGAGGCTCTTGTCTTTTAGTACCTTCAAGATAGAGATCGATATATTTTTGAATATTAAGGGAATCCAGGGATATGGGGACAATGCAGGAAAGTGGAGTTGAGGTAGAAAATCAGCCATGATCTCATTGAATGGTGGAGCAGGATCGAGGGTTCGAATGGCCTACTCCTGCTCCTAATTCTTATGTTCTTAAGTATGTCTTTCCTTAGGTAAGGAGACCAAAACTGTCCACAATGCTCCAGGTGTGATCTCACCAGAGCCCTATATAATTGCATTAAGACATATTGCAGCGAAGGAATCATAGAGCGATTAAGTGAGCGGTCAAAACAGCAGAAGGAGGAATTTAATGTGGGCAAGAGCGAGGTCATCCACTTTGGACCTAATAAAGATAGATCAGAGTATTTTCTAAATAGTGGGAAGCTAGGAACTGTGGAGGAGGAAGGGCTTTTAAGTGCTCAGGTAAATAAATTACTAAATGCCGGTAAACAGGGAAAAAAGAAATCAAACAGGCTAAAGGAATGTTGTCCTTTATCTCGAGGAATCTGGAATACAATGGGCAAGACGTTTTGCTTGTGGCATATGAAGCCTTAGTTAGCCTCCATCTAGAGTACTGAGTTCTGGACAGCACATCTCAGGAAAGATGTAATAGACTTGGAGGGGTGCAGGGCAGATTCATGAGACTAATACCCGGGGCTCAGAGGGTTAAATTATGAGGACAGATTTCAAAAACCTGGCCTATATTACCTTAAGTATAGAAGATTCGATGGTGAACTGACTGAGTTTTTTAATGTTAAAATAAGTTGATTGGGTAGATAGAGAGAAACTACTACTTCTGGTCCAGTAGAAGAGGGCATAACCTTAAAATTAGAGTTAGGTCGTTCAGGCGCTGCATCAAAAAACACTTCTTCACACAATGGTAGTGTAAATATGGAACACTCTCCTTCAACAGTCTGTTAAGGCTGGGGTCAGTTGGAGCCTTTGAGACTGAGATTGACAGATATTTGTTTGGTAAGGGTATCAAGGGATATGGTGCAAATGCGGTCAGATAGAATGAAGATCAACACGTCAACCATGATCTCAATGGCTGGCAGAGCAGGTTTGAGGGGCTGAATAACCTCCTCTTGTTCCGATGTAACAGGCTCGAGGGAATGAATGGGCCTTCTCCTATTTCTATGCAACAGACTCGAGGGGCTGAATGGGCCTCCTCCTGTTCCCGGGTGACAGACTTGAGGGGCTGAATGGGCCTCCTCTGGTTCCTGTGCATATGGTCCCAAGGGGGCTTAATGAGCTTTTCCTGTTCCTAAGTAACAGACTCGAGGGAACTGAATGGCCTCCTCCTTTCTATCATTCTTCCCTTGTTTCTTACATTCTTTCTCCCTTTCTTTCTTCTTTCGTTCTTTCTTTCTTTCTTCCTTTGTCTTTCATTCTTTCTATCCTTTTTTTCTCTGCCTTCTTTCCTTACATATCATTCTTTCTATCTTTCTTAATTTATTTATTTCAATTCTTTTTATTCTTTCTATCGATCTTTCTATCTTCCTTTCTAACCTTCCTTTCGTTCTATCGTTCTTCTCTACATCTAACTTAATCATTCTTTGCACCTTTTCCATTGCCTTTTTTAAAATCTAATTTTATATCCCTTCTGGTCAAAACACATTTGCTCTGCAGAATAAACCCAACAGGACGAGGCACCATGAGATTTTATGTCCCACAGGTGCTCTCTGCCCCTCTGGGGTTTGTGTCGAGCCCCTCCATCTCTTAGACTCACTGTGCAGACTCCAGCCACAGTAATACATGGCTGACTGCTCCGCCCACAGGCTGGAGCACTTAAGCTTCAACTCGTTGCCACTCGGTCGCTCGGCGGTAAAACTGTCCACTGTCCCCTCTGGATTCACACTTGGTACAGTTAGTGAGTAAAACATCAACTACAGCTCCTCCCTGGGTCCTGCCTGTACCAGGATATGTCAGGGTTACTGGGACCCGTGTCATCACACTTTAGTCCCACTCCCTCCCCGGGCCCTGTCTGTACCAGGACATGTCAAGGTTACTGGGCCCCGTGACATCACACTTCAGTTCCATGCCCTTCCTGAAAAATCTGGAGACAGCGGCGGGAGTCTAGCGGATACTCTGAGCTCGCATCTGGGAAAGAGATGGGGAGAGGAGGAGGAGGAGGAGGAGGAGATCAGTGAGCATGGGCATTCTGGGGATGGGAGAAATACAGAAAGATACATCTTTTATTTTAAGCTGTTCTCTCAATGAGTAAAGGAGTGAGAACAGGAGGTTGGGTGTTGTGAGAAACCAACCTGTTCTTTTCAACTCATTCACAAAAACATGAAGAGCCTTTCTTTCTTTATTTCTTTCCTGCTTTCCTTCATTTTTTTTTCCCTCCCATTCCCTTCCTTCATTCCTTTCTTCCCTCCTGCCCTCTTTCCCTCCTTCCCACCCGCCACACTATCCTATCAAACACTCCCAGGGCAGGTACAGCACCGGTTAGGTACAGAGCAAAACTCCCTCTGCACTGTCCCATCAAACACTCCCAAAGCAGGTACAGCATAGCTCCCTCTCCATGCTCCGCCCCTTTTGCCACTAAAATCTTCCAGGCTTTTGTCCCTTCCAGGCGGGACCAATCCAATGTTGTCCTGTCCTGATTCCCATCTTGCTCCCTGCAAAAACTTACTCACCCAAACTCTGCTGCCCATAACTTAACTCGCACCAAGTCCCTTTCACACGTCACTGTCCATTGAACTACATTGGCTCTCTGTCCAGCAATCTCTAGATTATAAAATTCTCATTCTCATGTTCAAATCCCTCCATATGGCCACCCCTGCCCTATCTATGAAATCTCCTCCATCCCCATGATCCTCCCAGAACTTGGTCCCTTGCTTTTTGAGTTTTATATCAATGACTTAGACGTGAATGGCGGGGGTATGATTAAAAAGATTGCAGGTGTTATAAAAATTGACTGTACAGTTATAAAGAAGAAGAAATCTGCAGACTGAAAGAAGATAGCAAGGGATTGGTCTGGTGGGCAGAACAGTGGCAAATGGAATTCAATCTGGAGAAGTGTGAGGTAATGCATTTAGGGAAGGCTATCATCATCATCATAGGCGGTCCCTTGTATCGAGGATGACTTGCTACCATGCCAAAAAGGAATGAGTTCACAAGTGTTTCAATGAAGGACCTAATATTCCACGTCCTGAACCACATGCTGAAGGGTGGAAGATGCCTCTGCATGGATTTTTTAACATGTGGTGCCGTTGCACACCAGCCACCACATGGGCTTGATAGAGTTAGGTCTTGGTCCAGTGGCAAGAATGAGTTGACACTGAAACCTCGCCTGGCAGTTTAAAAAAAACCATCAGCTCCAGTTTTACTGGTCGATTACATGTCATGATGAAACCTGTCCAAGTCATTCACGAGAACCTATAGGGTCCAATGTTCAGTGAATCCATAAAACTCAGAACAAACCATTGTGTGCTTTCCGGCAATCCAAACAATATAATAAAATGTGCATTGAGTCGGTGGCTGTCAGGTTGGGAGGATGTGGTGAGCAGACTAAAGAAAGGCCCTCAACCAGCAATCGTACATTATACAGCGGGCCAGGAGAGGGCGCGAGAGAGCCGTGCCAGTCCGAGGCAGGTACAGAGGCCCAGCGGTCAGGAAAGACCAATCTTACATAACAAGAAATAGGAACAGGAGTAGGCCATACGGCCTCTCGAGCTTGCTCCGCCATTTAATTCGATCATGGACTCAGGTCCACTTCATTGCCCGCTCCCCATAACCCTTTATTCCCTTATCGTTTAAGAAACTGTTTATTTCTGTCTTAAATTTATTCAATGTCCCAGCTTCCACAGCTCTCTGAGGCAGCGAATTCCACAGATTTACAACCCCCTGAGAGAAGAAATTTCTCCTCATCTCAGTTTTAAATGGGCGGCCCCTTCATCCTGGTGCTGAATTTCCACCAAGCGACACCGGACCTCAAGGTCCCATTCAGCTGTGGACAGACTCCAAGAGCTGTTCCCATGTGTTCCGAATCTCTGGGACTATCCCTTTGTGTATAATGGTCTGTCGGGAATGTTTCCTCTCTTTAAAGAGCCGTGATAGAATCCTTCAGTGCCTTGCACTCCCTACATGGTCTGTGGGGATCTGCAGACGGATCCTCTGCTGGGATCCAGTGCGTTATCTCACTGGAGTAGTCACACCAGCAAGGCATCACTCACAGTTTTACTCCTGAGCCCTCAGCCCCACAGGTTTAAGTCTATGATCAGTAAGTTCTGGAACCTAACCCTTTTTAATCAGTGGTATTTCTCTATTTGGAGTTCCAGCTCCTACTCACTCCCCTAGTTTACCAGGAGTTCACTGATCAGGTGTGCCTTCATTTCTTTGCGATGGTTGTTATTTTCCCATCCTGTGATCCCCAGGTCTGCAGCAGAGGTCGCGGTACGTGGTTATAATGGAATGGACACCAGATTGGAAAGTCTGTCATTCTATATCCGCCCTTCTGCCTGTTTCCTCTGCACCGCACAGCTGTAAGAGCGGGATGTATTTACACTTCCAGGGGCACAGCCATTGGTCAGTGTTACCCTCCTGCCTATAACGCAATTATTCTCAGACCATTCATCAAGTTCCGCCCAAACTCTCCGGGACTCTGGCATTACAATGTGGTACAATACACACAACAATGCCTTGTTATTATCTCATGTGTGTCCTTAATGTGGACCGTTACAACCCAGAATAGACGGCAGTTACACCTGATCTGGGCAGCTGGGATTGCTGTTTATATTTGTTAACATTGCACTGGTACACCGTGGCTGCAGTGTGTACCATCTACAAGATGCAGCAACTTGCCATGGCTTCCATCACCTAGGCCTGGGCTGGGCAATTATATGGGCTGAAAGCCACTTAACAAGTTTTGTTGAGCTGTTGAGGGCCGCCCACCAATGTTGGCGCTAAGGCGCGTGGCCGCACGGTCAGCAACAATCGCGCGGTCCCGCGCAGGCTGCTCCCCAGCTCCTGCCGCTGGAAGAGACACTGCGCATGTGCAGCTGCCTAGTGGCCGAGCAGCAAATTGAAAGGGACCGTGTGCGGAAAAGAATTCGATGGAGTATTTGATAAACAAGAACATTGCATAAACATAAATTCAGATAATAGTCAGATGCTATCACAACATGAATTCGATACCGCCTAGAAATGAATCAAAGATAAAAATTTGAAAATGTTGTGGTATCTTCTGGTCTCTGTAAATCAGTGCTGTGAAATAGAACTGTAGCCCCTTTAGAGCCTGTGTCAGCTTCAATTCCCCACCTGAGGCATCCTTATGTCCCTCTGCAAAGATTACTAATGCCGGCCCAATTGGTGACAGATGAGAACTCCCCTGCCGTCATACTCTGGATATAGGGAGAGGAAAGATGCAGCGCCGGTCACTTTCTTCGGTAAAAGATCTGTGGAGATGAGCAGTCATGACTGCACTCTAAAATGTAAAGGGCATATTCTAGTATGCAGTGCATTCTGGGTAGGCACGTCCGCCATTGGGGCCCAGGCTCACGGAACGGATCCTTTTAATCGTGCTGGGAAGAATCGATTTTGCGAATAATTAATTTGAATGAAGTATTACTATTGTTTTTCCTTGGCTGCAGTTCGGTTCTCTGATCCATGAGAAATGAAAATGGATAGACGAATGTACAGCTCGAGCTCCGGCTCGCGTTCTATTTCTGTCCCATCCAGCGGGCCGGAAAAGGCCCACGGGCCGTATTTTTCCCATCACTGATCTACACTGTCCCTTCAAACACAGCCAGGTCACGTACAGCTTGGCTTACATACAGTGTAAAGCATATTTAAACTACCCAGCAAACACTCCCAGGTCAGATACAGTATGTATTAGATACATTGTAAAGCATGTTTAAAGTGGCCATAAAACACTCACACGTCAAGTCCAGATAAATACTGAGTAAAGCTCCCTCTAATCTATCCCGTGAAACCCTCCCAGGTCAGGTAAAGGTCCCTCTACAAACTCCTAACAAACACTCCCAGAGCATGCACAGCACGGACTAGATACAGCGAAAAGCTCCCTCTACACTGCCTCATCAAACACTCCCAGGTGAGAAAAAGCACGTTTCAGATACAGAGTAAAGCTCCCTCGACACTGCCCCATAAAACACTCCCAGGGCAGGTACAGCACGGGCTAGATACAGCGAAAAGCTGCCTCTACACTGCCCCATAAGACACTCCCAGGACAGAAACAGCACGTTTCAGATACAGAGTCAAGCTCGCTCAACACAGTCACATCAAAATCTTCCAGAGCAGATAGACAGGAGTTAGATACAGTGTAAATCTCACTGTGTAGTCATTCATCAAGCAGAACAAACTCAGATACAGCATGTGGCCAAAGCAGCCTGCAGCTCCTCTGACACCATCAAATGAAACACACAATGTACAGCATGGTATGAATACAGGACAGAAATCCCGGTACATGTAAGGATCACGCACTCCCAGGTGAGGTATAAGCTAACTTTACAAACTATTTCCTGCCGGAATCACCGGCCATGGCGGGGAGAGGCTCGGCTTTGCTCAGAGTGACCGGAGATCAGTGAATTCGGGAAAGAGGGTCTCAGAGAAATTGATCCTGGCGCTGAATTTCTATCAATCGATACCGGACCTCAAGGTCTCATTCACTTGTGGACAGACTACAAGAGCTGTTCCCATGTGTTCTGAATCTCTGGGACTATACCTTTGTGTATAATGCTTTATCGGGGATGTTTCCTCTCTTTAAAGAGCCATGATAGAATCCTTCAGTACCTTGTACTCCCTACATGGTCTGTGATGATCTACAGCCGGATCCTCTGCTGGGATCCACTGCGGGTCTCACGGGAGCAGTCACAACCATCAAGGATTTACTCACAGTTTAACTCCTGTGTCCTTAGCCTCACATGTTTAACTCTATTATCAGTAAGTTCTGGAATCTAAACCTTTTTAATCATTAGTATGTCTCTATTTGGAGTTCCAGCTCCTACTCACTCCCCTAGTTTACCAGGAGTCCACTGATCAGGTGTCCCTTCATTTCTTTGCGATGGTTGCTATTTTCCCCATCCTGTGATCCCGGGTCTGCAGCAG
Organism: Pristiophorus japonicus; assembly: GCF_044704955.1. Classification (NCBI taxonomy): domain Eukaryota; kingdom Metazoa; phylum Chordata; class Chondrichthyes; family Pristiophoridae; genus Pristiophorus; species Pristiophorus japonicus. Next base: position 213,808,210 of record NC_091985.1, read on the forward strand.
AGGTCGCGGTCCGTGGTTGTAATAGAATGGACAGCAGATTGGAAAGTCTGTCATTCTATATCCGCCCTTCTGTCTGTTTCTTCTGCCCCACACAGCTGTATGAGCGGGACGTATTTGCACTTCCAGGAGCACAGCCATTGGTCAGTCTTAACCTCCTGCCCATAATACAATTATTCTCAGACCATTCATCATGTTCCCTCCAAACTCTCCTGGACTCTGGCATTACAATGTGGTACAATACACACAACAATGCCTTGTTATTATCTCATTTGTGTCCTTAATGTGGACCGTTACAACCCAGAGTACACGGCAGTTATACCTGATCTGAGCGGCTGGGATTGCTGTTGGTTGCTGTTTATATGTTTTAACAAACCTGTTTTTGTCTATTTGGTGACATTCCACCTGCGCACCGTGGCTGCAGTGTGTACCATCTACAAGTTGCAGAAACTCGCCAAGGCTTCCAGCAAATAGAAGGTCAAGGGCAGCAGGCGCATAGGAACACCATCACCTCCAAGTTCCCCTCCAAGTTACACACCGCCCTGACTGGGAAATATATCACCGTTCCTTCATGGTCGCTGGTTCACAATCTTGTAACTCCTTATCTAACAGCATTGTGGGAGTATATTCACTAAACGGACTGCAGCTGTTCAAGGAGGTGGCTCACCACCATCTTCTCACGGGCAATTAGGGATGGGCAATGAATGTTGGCCTTGCCAGCGATGTCCTTATTCCATTAATGAATAAGAAGATCCCTCATGGCCCTGACTTTGCCTTTTTGAGGGACTGTGGCCTGGTATGGCTGCGTTTGAGAGGGAGTGGCCACACGCCAGGGAGAGACCATAGAGAGAAAGGAGGAAAGGTAGAGAGGGACAGACGGATAGAAAGTGGATGACTGTCACAGAGAGAGCTGGCTGATCAGAAAAAGGAACAACCCCCCCCTCCCCCCCCAAAGAGATAGAGAGGGAGAAGGGGGCAGAGGGGTTGAGGAGAGGTGACAAAAGAGATGGAAGACACACAGATAAATAGCAATAGCCAGATCTTTCTCCTTCCACATTTCGGCTCTCGATAAATTATAGACTGTTTCTATCTTGGCATCAATGAGGTTCAAAGTGCTCGGTTAGATCACGTCGAACTCTCTTCATATAATGGGAGGTGGGGAGCTGCATCTCAGCATAGAACCGGACACAGACTATTTCATAACGAGCTACAGCATTTGTTTTCCATTTTTGTCAGTTAACCAACGAGGAACCATTTTTAGCAATTGATCCAACACGATGCTGACGTCGATGGCGGACTGGATCATTGGAGATGTCCAGCTGTGTCATAAGAAAATAAGAACATAAGAAATAGGAGCCTGCTCTGCCGTTCAATAAGATTATGGTTGATCTGATCATGGACTCAGCTCCACTTCCCTTTACACCCTTATAGCTCAAAAATCTGTCTATCTCCGCCTTAAATATATTCAATGACCCAGCCTCCACAACTCTCTGGGGCAGAGAATTCCATAGATTTACACCCCTCAGAGAGAAGAAACTCCTCCTCATCTCAGTTTTAAATGGGTGGCCCCTTATTCTGAGACGATGTCCCCTAGTTTTAGTTTCCCCTATCAGTGAAAATATCCTTTCTGCACCCACCTTGTTGAGACCCCTCATTATCTTATAGGTTTAGATAAGATCACCTCTCATTCTTCTGAACTCCAATGTGTATAGGCCCAACCTACTCAACCCATCTTCATAAGTCATGTGTCCTCTGGTCACTGGGTAGATTGACCCCTTGGTTGTACCTGTACACCTGCAGTTTGGCTTTACCTATCCTGTTACTTACTGTCACCATAAGAACATAGAACTAGGAGCAGGAGTAGGCCATTTGGCCCCGCGAGCCTGCTCCGCTATTCAATGAGATCATGGCTGATCTTCTACCTCAACTCCACTTCCCTGCATTATTACCATATCCTTTGATTCCCTTAGCAGGCAGGGAAGTGAACTGAGTCCATGATCAGATCAGCCATGATCTTATTAAATGGTGGAGCAGGCTCGATGGGCCAAATGGCCTAATCCTGCTCCTATGTTCTTATGACACAGCTGGACATCTCCAATGATCCAGTCTGCCATCGACATCAGCATCGAAATGTACCGATGTCTGTCTTGAATATACACAAAGACTGAACTTCCATTGCCCTCTGGGGCAGAGAATTCCAAAGATTCACCACCATCAGAGTGAAGAAATTTCTCCTCATCTCAGTCCTAAATTGCTGATCCCTTATTCTAGACTCCCTAGCCTGGAGAAATATCCTCCCTGCATTTACCCTATCAAGCCCTGTAAGAATTTTGCATGTTTCAAAGAGATTGACTCTCACTTTTCTAAACTGTAGACTACTCAATCTCTCCTCATGGGGCAATTCCCCCATCCCAAGAACCATTCTGGTGAACCTTCATTGCACTCACTCTATGGCAAGTACATCCTTCCTCAGGTAAGGAGATCAAAATTGTACACAATATTCCAGATGTGGTCTCACAAGGATCCTATATAATTACACTGACGCGTTTACTCTTATACTTAAATCATTTTGTAATTAAGGCCAACATACCATTTGCTCTCTTAATTGATTGCTGTACCTGCAAGTTAACTTACAGTGATTTTTGTATGAGGGCACCCAGGTCCCTCTGAACACCAACTTCTCTCAGCATTTAAAAAATACTCTGCTTTTCTATTTTTCCTACCAAAGTGAGTATCTTCACAGTTACCTACATTATATTCCATTTACCATGTTCTTGCCCACTCACTTAGCCTGCCTGTATATCCCCTTGAAGCCTCTTTGCATCCTCCTCACAACTTGCGGTCCCACCTAGCTTTCTATAATCAGCAAATTTGGATATATAACATTTAGTCCGCTCATCCAAATCATTGATATATATTGTGAATTGCTGAGGCTCAAGCACAATCCTTGTGGTACCCCACCAGATACAGCCAGCCAACCTGAAAATGAACCATTTATTTCTACTCTCTGTTTTCTGTCCGTTAACCAATCCGCAATCCATGCTAGTACATTACCCCCAATCCCATGAGCCATAATTTAATTATCTCATGTGGCACCTGATCGAATGCTTTCTGAAACTCCAAATACACCACATCCATTGGTTTCCCCTTATCTATTCTGTTAGTTACAACCTCAAAAAACTCTTAACAGATTTGTCAAAGATGATTTCCCTTTCCTAAAGCTGTATTGACTCTGCCTAATCTTATTATTTTCTATGTGCCTGTTACCACGTCCTTAATAATGGAATCTAGCATTTTCCCTATGACTGATGTCAGGCTAACTGATCTGTAGTTCCCCATTTTCTCTCTTCCTCTGTTCTTAGATAGCCCAGTTACATCTGCTATCTTCCAATCCACGGGAACCATTCTAGAATCTATGGAATTTTGCAAGATGGCAATTAATGCATCCACTATTTCTACAGTTACCCTTTTCAATACCCTAGGATGTAGGCCATCAGGTCCAGGAGATTTATTGGCTTTCAGTCCCATTATTTCTCCAGTACCATTTTTTTACTAATACTAATTTTTTTTAGTTCCTCATTCTCGCTAGACCCTTGGTTCTTCAGTAGTTCCGGCAAGTTTTTTGCATTTTTTCTGTGAAGACAGACAAAAAGTATGCGTTAATTTCCCTGCAATTTCATTGTTCCCCATTATATCTCCTGTCTCAGCCTGTAAGGGACCCACATTTACTTTTGCTAATCTTTTCTTTTTTATATACCTATAGAAGCTTTTGCAATCTGTTATTTTGTCTCTTGCTAGTTTACTCTCATATTCTATTTTCCCTTTCTTTATCAATTTCTTGGTCCTCCTTTGCTGAATCCTAAAATCTTCCCAATCCCCAGGCTTACTGCTCTTTTTGGCAACATTATAAGAATCTTTCTTTGATCTAATACCGTCTTTAACTTCTCTTGTTGGCCATGGTTGGATCACAATTCCTGTGGGGTTTTTGTGCCCTAAATGAATGTATGTTTGTTGTAAATTATGTATTAATTTTTAAAATGCTAGCCATTGATTTTCTACCGTCATACCTTTTAATGTAGTTTCCCAATCTACCTTAACCAACTCTCCCCTACATAGTTTCTTTTGTTTAGATTTAAGACCCTAGTTTCAGATTTAACTAAATCACTTTCAAACTTAATGTAAAATTCTGTCATATTATGGTCACTCTTCCCTAAGGGCCCCTTTACTACAAGGTTAATTAACCCTTTCTTATTGCTCAATACTAGATCTAAAATAACCAGTTCTCTAGTTGGTTCCTCAACATATTGATCTAGAAAACCATCTTGTATACCTTTCATGAATTCGTCCTCCACAATATTACTGCAAATTTGTAATGCACTTATGAATGACTTCACGAGGCAACGTGTTGTACTCAAACTGTAGTGATCTTGATCCTTTATTCCAAACTTCAGAGTGAGGCAGCCGCATGGTCACTCTGCTTTTATACGGCCCCTGCCACCAGAGTAGGAAACCCTGGTCTCCACCAATTGCACCCTCTAGTGGTGCCAGCATAGTATGTACACATTGTAAACCTTATTGACAGTACATCAGGTAAACAAGTCTCCATCTTATGCAACTATACAGTGACTACACAGAGAGTAAATCTATAGTGTGCATATATAACATCATTCTCCCCCAAGTCCTTTCTGCCAATTACCTTTGCACTGTGTGCTCTGGCTTAGCTCTCCCCAGACTTAAGTGCCAGTAGCCCTTGCACCTTGGCTGTGCTTTGGCTTGGCTCTCGCCCTGTTAACCCCCAAGTCCTTTTGCCACAACTTTGGGTAGTGGTTACCAGTTTGGATGGTCTGATGATGCAGTGGTGATTCCAGTGGGTTGTGTGTGTGATCCATGTGTGTGTCCAAACATCCATTCCCCACCCCCGCCCCGCCGCCCCCCCCCCCGCCCCCCACAGCGAGATCATGCAGCTGGCCCATTACATTAACATATAGGATTAGACACAGTGAAAGTACAAAGAAAGGTTTTTACAGAAACGTTTTTTAATTGGTTCAGGGACTTACATTAGTTACGTTTTACGGTCATGCGCCAGGATTGGGTAGATTGCATTCATGGTTCAGTCATGGTCAGTACTCAGGTAGCAGTACAGGTATGCAAGGACGCTGGTTCCAGAGAAACTGGATGGGGTCCTGGTCGTCTGATGGCGGCGCTGCACCCCCTGCTACTGGGGTGGGCTTGGTTCGCTCACTTTGCCAGGACTCTGGGCCTTTGCCATTGCCTAATGGTGGGCAGAGCCACAGATGTGTATGGCCTTCCTGTCCTCCTTTGAGGGCTGCAGAATCTTCTGCCTGCTCTCTAATGGTGTTTTGAACCTGGCTGTTCCAGTTCCCATTCGGGGAACTCGTTGGTTCTGACCTTTCGCTCCCGGACATGGCCGAGGTAGCGACTGGGTCTGGGGGCTGCGCCGTCTCCACCCGAGTGGTGGGCAATGGCGGCTGACTGCGCGTATTGGCGCCATTTCCGTTTCCAGGTCCGTGACGAATAGTGCCATTCGGGGTGCCTACAGCATGGGATAGACCTGGGGCAGGGTATCAGGATCAGCACCTTTACCCTCCCGAATTCGCTCGTTTGCTACTTTTGGGGACACTCTATTCCCGATATTTTGCAACATTTTGTTCAAAATCTTAATCAGTTCGTTACATTGATTACCATGCATGCAATGTCTCTTTAAGTTCAGTTGGTTGCAGGTCTCCTTTAAGAGAACCCTGTTGGCTTTACCCCAATCAAGTCCTCGTGGTATGGCCATGGCCTTCTTTTTTTTCAGCCATGCTGCACCTCACTGCAGCAAGGACGCCATCTTGCCTCTGTCCTCAAGGTCGACTGCCTTGATCCTTCTCTCCCGCGATTCTGCCACAAAAGCTGGAAGAGTGCCTGTAAATTCGATCTTCCTCCCCAGGAGTCCTGCCACTGGAGCCGGGAAGGTGCTTTTAGATCGTTCTGGTCGGATCATTGTCACGCAGTCTTGATGGATGGTCTGTGCCTCAGGCGCTGCGCTGGTCTGTTCTCTGGTGCCTGGCCCGAGCTACAGTGAGGTTTTGCTCTGCCTCTGAGCACGGGGGACATCGATTGCCGGAGTGAAGAGGTCTTCCCATTTCCACTGTATCTTCCCCATCCACCTTCTTTTGAGTAGTGTTGGACCATCACCTGCAACAATCCACAGAGGTAACTTGTGCACCACGCCATTATGGATTACCTTTACAACCGCACTACCAAGGACTGGGATCAGCTCCTTGGTGTAGGTGCGCAACTTTTCCTGTAATGAAACCAGCTCGGGTCGTTTTTTGTTCCATAACTCTCAAAGGCATCCTGGCTCATCACCGACTGGCTTGCTCCGAAGACTGGAACGCCATTCATCTCGACTTCTATTTTCACTGGAGGACAATTGGTGGTGCAGGTATACACTTCATACACTTCTTCTTGGGGTTGAGCTGCCACTCTGGCCAAATTATCATATGCCCACTGAGTAAGTCGTATTTCTTTTACACATACACTGGAGGTGGCCCTTCGTGATACAGGCTTTGCATACGTACTCAGCAAACCGACACTGGTTAGCCCTATGGTTTCCTCCGCAATGCTAGCATGATGCTACTCGATTAGCACCCCTTGGCGGACTCTGAGTTCTGGAACCCTGAGGTCTGTGCTCTCTGCCCTGGGCAGAGCCACATTCTACAGTCTTGCCTGTGAAAGGCGCAATTCTGTGTACAGTACTTGTCGGATTTGAGTCCACAGGATGAATAATTTGCTTGGTGCTGCAGGTCGAGGTCATGAACGCCTGACTGATGCTGATGGCCCTCTGCAGGTCTACTGTGGTGTCAGCCGATAATAGCTTTTGAAGGAGGTCCTCGTGGCCAATTCCCATAACGAAGATGTCTCGCAATGCTTCGTTGAGGTGCGTGCTAAAATCACATGGTGCCGCAAGTCTCCTGAGGTCCGCAGCATATTTTGCAATCTCCTGGCCCTCAGGTCTGTGGTGAGAGTAGAATCTGTGCCTGGCCGTGAGGATGCTCTCCTTTGGTTTTAGTTGGTCGCGAATTAGTTCACTCAGCTCATCGTATGTCTTATCCTTGGCCTTCGTGGGTGCCAGCAAGTCCCTGACGAGGCGGGAGACCTCGGGCCCACAACTGGTCAGCAGTATAGCCTTGCGCTTCTCCGCCAATGAGTACACATCCCCTGCCAAGTCGTTTGCCACGAAATAATGCTCGAGTCTTTCCGTGAAGGCATCCCAATCATCACCCTCTCAGTGTGCCAAAGATAGCCATAATCGCATGAAAGTCTGTATACTCGTCATCAGTTATTATGTTTGTAATGCACTTATGAATGACTCCACGAGGCAATGTGTTGTACTCAAACTGTAGTGACGTTGGTCCTTTATTCCAAACTGCAGAGTGAGGCAGTTGCATGGTGGCTCTGCTTTTATACAGCCCCTGCCACCAGGGCAGGAAACCCCGGTCTCCACCAGTTGCACCTTCTAGTGGTGTCAGCATAGTATGTACACAGTGTAAACCTTATTGACAGTACATCAGGTAAAGTCTCCAACTTATGCAACTATACAGTGACTACACAGAGAGTATATCTATAGTCTACATATATAACAGGTTTGCCCAGTCTATATGCAGATTAAAGTCCCCCATGATAATTGTATTACCTTTGTTACATGCACCTCTAATTTCCTGATTTATACTGTGCCCTACATTACCACTGCGGTTTGGGGGCCTATAAACAACTCCCACCAATGTTTTCTGCCCCTTGCTGTTTCTTAGCTTCACCCAAACTGATTCTACTTCTTGATTTTACGAGCTAAGATCGTTTTCCTCTACCGTCTTTAGCCCATCCTTTATTATCAGGGCTACCCCTCCTCCTTTTCCATTTCTTCTAAAAGTTCCATATCCTGGAATATTTAGTTTCCAACTGTGGTCACTTTGCAACCATGTCTCCATAATGGCTATTAGATTAAACCTATTAATTTTTATCAGCGCTATTAATTTATCTATTCTGTTGCGAATGCTTTGTACATTCAGATAGAGTGCCTTTAGTTTTGGCTTTTTTCTATTTTTCTCTGATGTCTCCTCAGTCAGTAATGCCTCTCTGTCCATTCCTGACCCACTCTGTTTGTTTTTACCCAAAACTCTGCTCTGCTCTTGAGTCTTGGCATGTCTTTTGTTGCTTTTTCTCTATCTAAACCGTGCTGTACTTTCCTGGATCTCCCTGCCCCACCTTCATTAGTTTAAAGCCCTGTTTACTGCCCTAGTTATTCGATTCGCCAGGACACTGGTTCCTACCCAGTTCATGTCAAGCCCATCCTAGTGGAACAGCTCCCTCTTTGCCCAGTGCTGGTGCCAGTGCCCGTAAAGCAAACCCATGCCTCCCACACCACTCTTTGAGCCACGCATTTACTTTCTAATCTGCTTATCCTTACACCATTTGGCGTGTGGCTCAGGTAACAATCCAGAGATTATTACCTTTGCGGTTCAGCGTTTTCATTTAGACCCCAATTCCTCCAATTCTTTGAGCAGAACCTCATTTCTAATCCTACCTATGTTGTGGGTTCCTACATCGTCCACAAAAACTGGATCCTCCCCTCCAAGTTCTGACTCTGATCTGCCCCAGGGAGAGGGCAGTGTGTGATGTCCCTGTGGGGTTCAGTATGTTCAGTGTCTGATCCTGAGCTGCCCCAGGGAGGGGGCAGTGTGTGATGTCCCTGTGGGGTGCAGTATGTTCAGTGTCTGATCCTGAGCTGCCCCAGGGAGAGGGCAATGTGTGATGTCCCTGTGGGGAGAGTGAGATCAGTGTCTGACTCTGAGCTGCCCCAGGGAGGGGGCAGTGTGTGATGTTACTGTGGGGAGAGTGAGATCAGTGTCTGACTCTGAGCTGCCCCAGGGAGGGGGGCAGTGTGTGATGTTACTGTGGGGGTGCAGTATGTTCAGTGTCTGACGCTGAGCTGCCCCAGGGAAGGGGCAGTGTGTGATGTCCCTGTGGGATGCAGTATGTTCAGTGTCTGATCCTGAGCTGCCCCAGGGAGGGGGCAGTGTGTGATGTCCCTGTGGGATGCAGTATGTTCAGTGTCCGATCCTGAGCTGCCCCAGGGAGGGGGCAGTGTGTGATGTCCCTGTGGGGAGAGTGAGATCAGTGTCTGATCCTGAGCTGTCCCAGGGAGGGGGGCAGTGTGTGATGTTACTGTGGGGGTGCAGTATGTTCAGTGTCTGACTCTGAGCTGCCCCAGGGAGGGGGCAGTGTGTGATGTCCCTGTGGGGAGAGTGAGATCAGTGTCTGACTCTGAGCTGCCCCAGGGAGGGGGCAGTGTGTGATGTTACTGTGGGGAGAGTGAGATCAGTGTCTGACTCTGAGCTGCCCCAGGGAGGGGGGCAGTGTGTGATGTTACTGTGGGGGTGCAGTATGTTCAGTGTCTGACGCTGAGCTGCCCCAGGGAAGGGGCAGTGTGTGATGTCCCTGTGGGATGCAGTATGTTCAGTGTCCGATCCTGAGCTGCCCCAGGGAGGGGGCAGTGTGTGATGTCCCTGTGGGGAGAGTGAGATCAGTGTCTGATCCTGAGCTGCCCCAGGGAGGGGGGCAGTGTGTGATGTTACTGTGGGGGTGCAGTATGTTCAGTGTCTGACTCTGAGCTGCCCCAGGGAGGGGGCAGTGTGTGATGTCCCTGTGGGGAGAGTGAGATCAGTGTCTGACTCTGAGCTGCCCCAGGGAGGGGGGCAGTGTGTGATGTTACTGTGGGGGTGCAGTATGTTCAGTGTCTGACGCTGAGCTGCCGTCATTCCTCCTGCTCTAGGGGGCAGTCACGCTCCTCTCAGTCGAGGTTAATTGGAGGGACACCGTCATCTACTGGACACCGGCGGTATTTCAAGGCACATCATGTCCAGCTCCATCCCAGAGAAATTCAAAACCAACCAGCAGATTCAATTCATTTTATCATCAATTGTTCAACAAAGTTTAGCTCCATTTGTTGCAGCTTTCAGTATTTGAAGAAAGCTGTTTAAACAGTTAAACAGGATGCAAACACAATCAGCATTATTTTTATCTGACCCATTTCCCATTGATTAATTGGTCAAATATCCAGAATATTAAACTCCAGCCCAGTTATAGGGGTAATCAGTATCAGCAGAAAGAAACCCCAATTGTCAGAATGGACACGATTCAGTCTGGGATAACAGCAGAATCCAAACACTGCAGTCACTTGTGAACTCGCTGGTGTCTCAGCAGGTTGGATGATTGAGTGAATCCCTTCCCACACACGGAGCAGGTGAATGGCCTCTCTCCAGTGTGAACTCGCTGGTGTCTCAGCAGGCGGGATGACACAGTGAATCCCTTCCCACACTCAGAGCAGGTGAATGGCCTCTCCCCAGTGTGAACTCGCTGGTGTATCAGCAGGTAGGATGACTGAGTGAAGCCCTTCCCACACTCAGAGCAGATGAATGATCTCTTCCCAGTGTGTACTCGCTGGTGTGTCAACAGGTTGGATAACTGAGTGAAGCCCTTCCCACACTCAGAGCAGATGAACGGTCTCTCCCCAGTGTGAACTCGCTGGTGTCTCAGCAGGTGGGATAACTGAGTGAATCTCTTCCCACAAATGGAGCAGGTGAACGGCCTCTCCCCGGTGTGAACTCGCTGGTGTACCAGCAAGAAGGATGACCGAATGAATCCCTTCCCACACTCAGGGCAGGTGAATGGTCTCTCCCCAGTGTGAACTCGCTGGTGTACCAGCAGGTCGGATGAGGTAGTGAATCCTTTCCCACACACTGAGCAGGTGAATGGCCTCTCCCCAGTGTGACTGCGCCGATGAACTTCCAGATCAGACGGGCAAATTAATCTCTTCCCACAGTCCCCACATTCCCACGGTTTCTCCGTGGTGCGGGTGTCTCTCCAGGTTGGATGATCAGTTGAAGCCTCGTCCACACACAGAACACGTATACAGTTTCTCCCCGCTGTGAATGGTGCGATGTTTTTTCAGGCTGTGTAACTGGTTGAAGCTCTTTCCACAGTCAGTGCACTGGAACACTCTCACTCGGCTGTGTGTGTCTCGGTGCTTTTCCAATCACACTGATGTTTGAAATCTGTTCTCACAGACAGAACAGACAAACATTTCTCCTTCCACATTCAAAGGCCGATGATATTCAGGTCCTGAGGAATCGAGTGATTCAGTCAGAACTTGATGCGAAGTTTGGTTTGAGTTTCCCGTCTGCAAATCCTTCCCTTCTAATACCATGGAAAAGGAGTTTACAAAAACCATTACTGCAATTACAGGACAGAAATTCAGAACAGACAATTCTAGATTCTATGAAACATTCTTGCCTCTCTTGTTCCTCCAAAGCTGTAAATCCCCTATCCCATACACTCTCCGTCCTCCCTGTGCTGAAATTCAAACACATCGCACGTCTGAAGACAGCTTGTCCTCCACTCCCAGTTTTCACCATCTACTTTGTCAGGGTTCTAAACTCTCCGGTTCACCGCTTTCTCCTTTCCTGAAGGTGCTGACTCTGGCTGGGTTCAGTTCTACACTCACTGGTTCCCCTCTCCCTCCCCTGAAGGTGCTGACTCTGGCTGGGTTCAGTGCTACACTCACTGGTTCCCCTCTCCCTCCCCTGAAGGTGCTGACTCTGGCTGGGTTCAGTTCGACACTCACTGGTTTCCCGCTCCCTCCCCTGAAGGTGCTGACTCTGGCTGGGTTCAGTTCTGCACTCACTGGTTCCCCTCTCCCTCCCCTGAAGGTGCTGACTCTGGCTGGGTTCAGTTCTACACTCACTGGTTCCCCTCCTTCTCCTCCCCTGAAGGTGCTGACTCTGGCTGGGTTCAGTTCTACACTCACTGGTTCCCCTCTCCCTCCCCTGAAGGTACTGACTCTGGCTGGGTTCAGTTCCACACTCACTGGTTCCCCTCTCCCTCCCCTGAAGGTGCTGACTCTGGCTGGGTTCAGTTCTACACTCACTGGTTCCCCTCTCCCTCACCTGAAGGTGCTGACCCTGGCTGGGTTCACTGGGACCCTGTAGCCCTGCCCACACTTTGCTCCTCTGCAAAGATGGCCACACATGCACTCTACATCTCGATGAATCTTGGTGGCAGCGCACAAACCTGCAGCTTTCCATTATTATTAAATAAACTTTTATTTATATAGCACCTTTAATGTAGTACAACATCCCAAGGTGCTTCACAACAGAGTCAGAAGACCAGTTAGCCTAACATCTGTAGCACAACATTTGAAAAAGCATAATTCAGTCAAGCAGCGTCAGCATGGTTTTTCTCCTGCTATGGCCCAGTTTCGGATACACTCTTATGTCCTTTCCTGTCATGCTTTGGTTTTTGTTTCCCCCAATGCTACCCTGCTCTATTGCCTTCATCTTGTTCTTTGAGCTTTTAGGTTTCTGCTCACCTGAAACCTCCACCCCCACAACTGATTAGTTAAAGCTCTCTCAGCAAACCTAGTTATTCGATTCACCAGGACCCTAGCCTCAGCACGTTCCAAGTGGAGTCCGTCCCAAATATAATGTGGGAGAGTGTGAGGTTGTCCACTTTGGCAAAATAATAAAAAAGCAGATTATTTAAATGGAGAAAAATTGCAAAGTGCTGCAGTACAGAGGGACCTGCGTGTCCTTGTGCATGAAACACAAAAACTTAGTATGCAGGTACAGCAAGTAATCAGGAAGGCAAATGGAACGTTGGTGTTTATTGCAAAGGGGGATGGAGTATAAAAGCAAAGAAGTCCTGCTATAACTGTACTGGGTATTGTTGAGACCACACCTGGAGTGCTGCGTACAGTTTTGGACTCCGTATTTAAGGAAGAATATACTTGAATTAGAGGCTGTTCGGAGAAGGTTCACTTGGTTGATTCCGGAGATGAGGAGGTTGACTTATGAAGAGAGGTTGAGTAGGTTCGGCCTATACTCATTGGAGTTCAGAAGAATGAGAGGCGGGTCTTATTGAAACATAAAAGATAATGAGGGGGTTCGACAAGGTGGATGCAATGAGGCTATTTCCACTCATAGGGGAAACTAGAACTTTGGGACATAGTCTCAGAATAAGGGGTTGCCCATTTAAAACTGAAATGAGGAGGAATTTATTCTCTCATGTGGTTGTAGATCTGTGGAATTCTCTGCCCCAGGGAGCTGTGGCGACTGGGCCATTTAATATATTTAAGGCGGAGATGGACAGATATTTGAGCGATAAGGGAATAAAGGGTTATGAGGAGCGGGCAGGGAAGTGGAGGTGAGTCTATGATCAGATCAGACATGTGCTTACTAAATGGCGGAGCAGGGTCGAGGGGCCAAATGGCCTACTCCTGCTCCTATTTCTTATGTTTTTATGTTCTCATTACACAGTACCAGATCTAAGCCTGCTCCCTAGTTGGTTCCGCAACGTACTGTTCAAGGAAACTATCCCGGATACATACGATGAACTCTTCCTCAAGGCTACCTTGGCCTATTTGATTTGTTCAATCAATATGAAGATTAAAATTGCCCATGATTATTCTCGTTCCTTTTTTACAAGCCTCCATTATTTCTTGATTTATACTCCATCCAACAGTGTAGCTACTGTTCGGGGGCCTGTAGACTATGCCCACCAGTGAGTGTAGTATTTATTCTGTATCTGTCAGTCTCTGGTTAGCGAGTGTGGCTTTTCCTTTATACCTGTAAGTTTATGGTATGGAAGAGAGGTTTTCACTCTGTACCTGTCAATTACTGGTAAGTGAGTGTGGGTTTCATTCTGTGTCTTACATTCTCTGGTATGTGAGTGTCAGATTTACACAGTCCCTGTCATTTTCTGATCTGTGAATGTGGGTTTTATTCTGTATCTATCGGTCTCTGGAATATGAGTGTGGGTATTACTCTATCTATCGGTCTCTGGAATGTGAGTGTGAGTATTTGTCTGTAGCTGTAAGGGCCTGGTATGGGAATGTGGGTTTCACTATCAGTCAGTCAGTCAATCTCAGGTACTGGAGGTGATTGTGATTCTCTCTCAATCTGTCATTCAATGTGTCTGAGTGTATCATTATGTTTCTCTCAGTCTCTGGTACTGTGTGTGAGTGTGGGATTGATTATGTATCTGTTAGACTGGTGATATGTGAGAGTGTGGGATTGATTATGTATCTGTTAGACTGGTGATGTGTGTGAATGTGAGATTCATTATGTAATTGATAGTCTCTTGTACTGAGCTATTCTTGCTCTGTGTGACTGTTGGATTTAGTTCCTTCTCCACCTGCTGTAGGCGGATGATAGTTTGCGATTATTGATGACTGTCTCAGGAGGAGTTTTGGTTCAATCCATTTCGTCCATTTCTCTTCTCTTGTATGTTAGCTGTTGGGTTTGAGAGTCATTGTACAGACATCAATATGGATTGACATTGTGTCAGAGTCTATCTGTTCATGTGTGTGAGTAAGGGAGTGAAATTGGATCTGCCGTTCAGTGCAATATGATTGGACTTTGAAACAACACATTATTGTACTGCTCCAAGTGACTGGGATTCATAACATAACTCTGGAAATTTGGATTACTGTGGGACTGACAGCTTCTGCTGCCTGTGACAATATGATTGAGGTCAGTTCTGTGTCTCTGCGCTCTGTGAGTGATAATGTACTTACTGAGTGTGAGAAGGAGCTGCCTGCACTGTTCCTTGTGTTCCGGGTGGAGGAAAGATCACATTTATTCTGGCTTGGTGAAGTATTTTGCTCTGAGAATAATAATAGGAGAACACTATTAGTTATGATATGGACAGGTGATGGAGAGAATATAAAAATAAAGTTGTAATGAATGTATATGTTTATAATAAAGTAAAGTATCTGGAGAGAGGAATCCGTGATACAAACAGTGACATTGTCTGACCTCACTACAGTACAGCGACACTCAGATTCACCACACCAGGTGTATAGGACGGTTCTATAGTAAGTTATCAGCATCCAGACACAACCCAAACCCAGCACTGGTCCATGAATGGGAACACCCGATTGGCACAGTCCAGGTTTATATCTCCCACTCCCATGGGATTACCTGTAAAATTCTGAATCGCTTCCTGGAATATAACCACAGGTACCTGGGCTGTACAACAATTGTTCTCAGTCTATTGGAACCGAGTTAAGGGCCTGTGTCATTAACAGAATGTCACAGTGACCGAATCCTGATGTTTCTGAGGGGGCGACAATGTATCTCTCGATCACCTTCAACACGATTCTGGAGAATTCAACGCACCAAAACAAAATAACCCATTTTTGAAATGTCTCCTGTCACATTCCTCTTCTGGTGCCTGCAATAGATGCACTTTGTGAAACTCCTCACATCCTCACTCTCAGGCTGTGTTTCCACTGTTCAATGTCCAAGAACAACAGACACTGAGATTGGAACTGAATCAGGAACATTCATTACTGATTTGGGGAAAGAAAGCAGCAATGATTTGAAAGAGCGAGGTGATTTACTTTCTCTGTTACCTTACACTGTACACACGGCCCGAGAATGGGCTCCCACTTCCCCCACTCACTCCATGTTCCAGAACTAGTTCCTGCTCCACTCCACCTCTTACAAACAGCCCCCGACTGCCGCTGAACTTACCCCGACTCAAAGCCCATCTGCGGACATAATCCCAATGCGATGAGCTGCTGTAAGAAGGCTGCTGTTTGCTCCCTTACTCGGGCCTGGGATATCTGAGTTAAATGATCATCAGCCCAGCACAGAGGAAACGGCAGCGACTGACAGAGCTGGGGGAGGGGAGCTCACATGGGCCCTTCCCGTCGGTTTAAACACTGTGTGGGGAGGGGAGGGGAGGAGCAGCATGTATTTAGCGCATGCTCAGACCATCTTTTTGTCACAAATTAAATTAGCAAAAATAGGATTATTTCACAAGTTGCTTTTATCACTAATTTAATGGGCCACCTTGAGAACATGTTAGTTATCATCCGAATAACTGAAATAACGATTGTGTGAGTCTGACACTGGGGTACGAGTGCCTAAACTGTTTTACTCATTCCGTCAGCCTCTGGCGTGTGTGTTTCCGTCAGTTTCCGACAGGAGTGTATGGGTTTTACTTGCATATTATTGTTCAGATACATGGGTGTGGGTTTCATACTCTACCTGTCAGTTTTTGTGAAGTGAATGTGAGATTTATTCTGTACCTGTCAGTCTCTGCTATGTGAGTTGGGATTTATTTTGTACCTGTCAAGTTTTGATATGTGAGTGTGGGTTTTATTCTGTACCTGTCAGTTTCTGATATATGAGTGTAGGTTTTATTCTGTACCTGTCAGTTTCTGGTACATCAGTGTGTACTTTAAACTAGATTGTCAGCTTCTGGTATGTGAGTGTTGGATATTGACCAGTATCTGTCAGTTTTTCGGATCGGAGTATGGATTTTATTCTGTATCTGTCAGATTCCGGTATGGGAGTATGGGATTTAATCGGCACCTGTCAGTTTCTGATATGTGACTGTATTTTTAATCTGAATCGGTCACTTTCTGTTATCTAAGTGTGGATTGCATTCTGTACCTGTCAGTTTCTGCTATGTGAATGTGGGTTTTATTTTGTACTTGTCAGTTACTGCTGTGTGAGTGTAGGAATTAATATGTACCTGTCAGTTTCTGGGATGTGATTGTGTTTTTTTTCTGTACCATCAGTTTGTGGTAGATGTGTGGGGTGTCAAGTTTCTGGTATCTGCGTGTGGATTTTTACCTTTATATGTCAGTTTGTGCTATGTGAATGTGAGATTCATTCTGTATCTCTCAATCTGGGGTGAGTGAGTGTGTGTTTCCTCTGTACCTGTCAGTTTCTGGTATGTGAGTGTGTGTTTTATTCTGTATCTCTCATTCTGGGGTAAGTGAGTGCGGGATTTATTCTGTACCTGTCAGTTTCTGGTATGTGAGTGCGGGATTTATTCTGTATCTGTCAGTTTCTGGTATGTGAGAGTCTGTTACATAAGGAACAGGAGACCATTCAGTCCCTCGAGTCTGTTACATTGGAACAGGAGGAGGTCATTCAGTCCCACGAGCCTGTTACATAAGGAACAGGGGGAGGCCATTCAGTCCCTTGAGTCTGTTACATAAGGAACAGGGGGAGGCCATTCAGTCCCTCGAGTCTGTTAGGGGAACCAGTGGATGTGGTATATTTGGACTTCCAGAAGGCATTTAACAAGGTGCCACATAAAAGGTTACTGCACAAGATAAAAGTTCAGAGGGTTGGGAGTAATATATTAGCATGGATAGAGGATTGGCTAATGAACAGAAAACAGAGAGTAGGGATAAATGGTTCATTCTCGGGTTGGCAAGCAGTAACCAGTGGGGTGCCATAGGGATCAGTGCTGGGACCCCAACTATTTACAATCTATATTGACGACTTGGAGGAAGTGACCAAGTGTAACGTAGCCAAGTTTGCTGATGATACAAAGATGGGAGGAAAAGCAATGTGTGAGGAGGAGACGAAAAATCTGCAAAAGGACATAGACAGGCTAAGTGAGTGGGCAAAAATTTGGCAGATGGAGTATAATGTTGGAAAGTGTGAGGTCATGCACTTTGGCAGAAAAAAATCAAAGAGCAAATTATTATTTAAATGGAGAAAGATTGCAAAGTGCTGCAATACAGCGGAACCTGGGGGTACTTGTGCATTAAACACAAAAGGTTATTATCCAGGTAGAGCAAGTGATCAGAAAGGCCAGTGGAATCTTGGCCTTTATTGCAAAGGGGATGGAGTATAAAATCAGGGAAGTCTTGCTGCAGTTGTACAGGGTATTGGTGAGGCCACACCTGGAATACTGCATGCAGTTTTGGTTTCCATATTTACGAAAGGATATATTTGATTTGGAGGCAGTTCGAAGAAGGTTCACAAGGTTGATTCCGGAGATGAGAGGGTTGACTTATGAGGGATGGTTGAGTAAATTGGGCCTCTGCTCATTGGAATTCAGAAGAATGAGAGCTGATCTTATCGAAACGTATAAGATTATGAGGGGGCTTGACACGGCTTCTGCTTTGATTGAAAAATAACCTGCCCCTGTTATTCCAGTTCTAGTGCATGCCTCTATTATTATAACTATTGTTATGTTCAGGTCTCCAGTCGCCCTGGTTCAATCCTTGTCACTGGATAAAGGCTTAGCTCTGTTAAGCCCGTGTGGTAGCTGATGTGCAATGGTCACCACACATTTAAAAAAATCCACGCACAGGCATCTCCCACCCTTCAATTGGAGTTCAGGACTGGAATATCGGGTCCTTCATTCAAACATCTGTGAACTCTTGTGGAAGCAAGGCATCCTCGTTCGAGGGACCGCCTATGATGAATAACAGGCAGACTCGAGTGTTACACTGAACACAATGCTGGATCTAGTGTGATGGTCACACAGGCAGTATCTAGTGCAACAAAACAAAGATTGGGTTTCATCTTATAGTGCGTGCAAATCAGGGCCTATTGTTATAACTGCAAATGGTTTGCCGAGTGTCTAATAACAGAGTGAAGGCCCACTGCAGTATGAATGGGTGGGGTTAGTGTAATAACACAGGCACGGTCTAGTGTAATGGGAACAGGGAACAGTTTGTGTCAGCCTTGGCTCAGTGGTAGCACTCTCGCCCCTGGGTCAGAGGGATCGTGGGTTCAATTCCCATCCAGAGTCCTGAGCCCATAACCTAGGCCGAAACTCCGTGAGTGCTGAGGGTGTGCTGCACTAGTGTCATCTTTCCGATGAGGTGTTGAACCAAGGCGTCCTCTGCATCCATTTACCCTGCACCCAAATTAACTAAAAACTGATTATCTTGTCATCTCACATTGCCCTTTGTGTGATCTTACTGTGGAAAAAAAATTTCTGCTAAGTTTCTACATTACAACAGTGACTTCACTTCATTGGATGTAAAGGTGCGGACATTCCATGTTAATGTACAATGTTGGTTGCAGCCCCTCTTCCAATATTTGAAGGGGCTGCTCCTCAAATTCTGGTTGCATTTCAGTCCCACACTCCTGATCTTTGGGCACCCTGTGCGGAGGGGAGTGGGTAGGTCGCAGGGCCTCCTCGTAGGACTGCTGCTGGGCGTGGCCATCAACCGGTCCAGGCAGCGGGTGGTCGAGGGAGTCGTTCAGCCTCTCTTCCGTGGTTACATCCGAGCCAGGGTGTCCCTGGAGATGGAGCATGCGGTGTCCACCGGTATGCTTACAGCCTTCCGCAAGAGGTGGGCACTGGAGTGCATCATCACCCCCAGCAACCAAATTTTAATTTGATTTAAGTTTACCGTCCAAAGTTCAATTGGTTTATTTTGTCGGTTTTAGTGCCTCTACCCCCCTTTAATCAGGGGTCACTTGATTAATATTTACAACAAAAATAGTTGTAAAGGTGCAGAGGTTATGATAGGTGTTGTACAAATGCAAGTCTTTCTGTTTGTCCAATAACTATAGATGTGTGGTTGGCTTGTATTCTCTGGAATATAGAAGGTGGTTTGACGGAGATTTTTAGCATTTTGAAAGGAATTGATAGGGCAGAGAGAAACCTTTTCTGTTGGTGGGAGAGTCTAGAACAAGGGGACCTAGCCTTAAAATCAGAGCCTGGTCATTCAGGGGAGAAGTTAGGGAACACTTATTCATACCAAGGGTGGTAGAAGCGTCAAGTCGCTGGAGAAATACCACCAACGATGTCTCCGCAAGATCCTGCAAATCCCCTGGGAGGACAGACGCACCAACATTAGCGTCCTCGACTAGGCCAACATCCCCAGCATTGATGTACTGACCACACTTGATCAGCTCCGCTGGGCAGGCCACATCGTCCACATGCCAGACACGAGACTCCCAAAGCAAGTGCTCTACTCGGAACTCCTTCACGGCAAACAAGCCAAAGGTGGGCAGAGGAGACGTTACAAGGACACCCTCAAAGCCTCCCTGATAAAGTTCAACATCCCCACTGACACCTGGGAGTCCCTGGCCCAAGACCGCCCTAAGTAGAGGAAGTGCATCCAGGAGGGCGCTGAGCACCTTGAGTCTCATCGCCGAGAGCATTCAGAAAACAAGCGCAGGCAGCGGAAAGAGCGTGCGGCAAACCAGTCCCACCCACCCTTTCCCTCACCGGCTATCTGTCCCACCTGTGACAGGGACTGTGGTTCTCGTATTGGACTGTTCAGCCACCTAAGAACTCATTTTAAGAGTGGAAGCAAGTCTTCCTCGATTCCGAGGGACTGCTTATGATGATATGGTAGAAGCGTGCAACTCCCTCACAGAAAGCCGTAGATACTCAATCAATCATTTTAAATCTGGGAGTGATAGATTTTTGCTAGTCAAGGGATTAAGGGATATGAAGCCAAGGAGGATAGATGGAGTTATGGAACAGATCAGCTATGATCTTATTGATTGGCGGAACAGGCTCGATGGGCTGAACAGGCTCTTCCTGTTCCTATACAATAGATGTGTGGTTGGTGTAATATTAACCAGGAGGGTGTGTAGTGTTACAAGAGTGGAAATGGGATCTGGTTGAAGAATAACATGGGGAAGTGGTAACAACAGAAGCGAGGTCTGGTGTAACAATAAAGGGGCTGAAGCGGACTGAAAGCTGAAAGTTGCCGTGAGCCCTGTTCAGGCCCTAAGTAAGGCCCCGGACCCTTTAGCAGATTCCAGGTCATTGATCCTGGGGCAGGATTACTGCCCGGGAGTGAAGGTGGAAATTACTCCCTGGGTTTTTAATGTCACTGCAACAAAGGGAGGTTCTGGTGTTAAAATAGACAGTTCATTGCCTTCTCCAGAAGGGACAGAAACTCTACTGGGAGTAAATACCTGTTTATTTTGCCCACTGTTTTCATACTGAAGCAAGGATGTTATTGCTAAAGCTTTATAATTCACAGATTAGGCCCCAGTTGGTGTATTCTGTCCAATGTTGCAGTCTCTGCCTCTATTTATGAAGCCCAGAAAGATGAAAAAGAGTGAAATAAATAGGGAAAGAGACTTAAAAGGGAAGGTGACACAAGGTGGTGAGAGACAGAATGATACATCACAGAAGGAGGCCATTCGGCCCATCGTGCCTGTACTGGCTCTGTGAAAGGACAATCCAATTACCCCACTGCCCTGATCATTCCCCATAGCACTGTCAGTTATTTTTCAGTCAAGTATATATACAATTCTCTTCTGAAAGTTATTATTGAATCTGCTTCCACCACCCTTTCTGGCAGTGCAATCCAGATCACAACTTGTTGCATAAAAAAAAATATCCTCATATAAACTGACAGGGAGCAAACTCCCATCTCCCGGCTTCAGAGAGCAGAGGGAGCTGAGTGACTGATCCACACACAGCGCCGGGAATGGAGACTCCAAACACAAACAATAGGCTCATTTACAAATGTCACCACAATGTGTGGCCAGATACAGGCGGCCTTCTCAGATGTTTCCACCAGATTGTGGTCCTTGGATTTATTTTCTGTCTCTCATCACCTTGTGTCTCCTTCACTTTTAAGTCTCTTTATTTCATTCTTTTTCATCATTCTGGGCTTCATAAATAGATGCAGTTTGGAGCCAGCAGCAGGAAGTCGTGTTGCCTGAGAATGAAATAGCAGGCGTCAGTTTGATGTTATCGCCATGAACAGGCTTCCTGTCTGTGAGGGCAGTCTCACCCCGACATCATCAAGACCCACACACAGGCCTCACCCTGACAGCACCAGGACCCACACACACAGGCCTCACCCTGACAGCACCAGGACCCACATACAGGCCTCACCCTGACAGCACCAAGACCCACACACAGGCCTCACCCTGACAGCACCAAGACCCACACACAGGTCTCACCCTGACAGCATCAAGACTCACACACAGGCCTCACCCTGACAGCACCAGGACCCACACACAGACCTCACCCTGACAGCACCAAGACCCACACACAGGTCTCACCCTGACAGCATCAAGACCCACACACAGGCCTCACCCTGACAGCACCAAGACCCACACACAGGCCTCACCCTGACAGCACCAGGACCCACACACAGGCCTCACCCTGACAGCATCAAGACCCACACACAGACCTCACCCTGACAGCACCAAGACCCACACACAGGCCTCACCCTGACAGCACCAAGACTCACACACAGGCCTCACCCTGACAGCACCAGGACCCACACACAGGCCTCACCCTGACAACACCAAGACCCACAAACAGGCCTCACCCTGACAGCACCAAGACCCACACACAGGCCTCACCCTGACAGCACCAAGAACTCAGCATCTCAATATGACTGTTCCCAATTCTCATTTTAAAGAATATTTGAGTTTTCACACGTTCACTAAGGAGGAGACGGACTGAGGGTTTATCACTGGGAGAAATGAGGGGAAGTAAAACTGTTATTTCTCCCAAAGAGGGAGATCAGAAAATAGAAGGATTTAAGTGAGTTAGGTACTGTCTGAGACAGAAAGAGAAGAGAGGTGAAGTGAGTTAGGTTGCAGTTTTGTGACATAGACCATTACATCTTTTAAGGGACCATTGGAACAAGGCAAGGATGATACAGAGCTATGCGGAGAGAGCGGACCAGTGCAATTAGCTTTAGTTTCTTCCAGCACAGATCCAGCACGGATGATGGGCCTATTGGCCTCTTTCTGTGCAGTGAACTACTAAGATTCTGTGGTACCATTAGAGGAAGGGAAGGGACTTATTCACACATCCTGGTTAACACCATTCTCTCAACCATCGCAAACTCATTTATTTCACTGCCCTGTCAAAAACCTGACTGCCCCTTTTGTTGATTAGTAACATTTCAAAGCCATTCATTGTGTGTGGAGCACATTGTTGTGTGTCTGTTTCTCTCCATGTGCGTCATATTTCTCCTTCTTAGGCATGGAAATGCATCATTCGAGCATCATTCCAAACAAATCTCATCCATCAATAAGAAGGAAGGAAAGTCTTGCATTTCTATAGCGCCTTTCACCACCTGAGAGGTCACAAAGTGCTGCACAGCCAATGAAGTTCTTTGAAATGTAATCACTGTTGTAATGTAGGAAATGCGGCAGCCATATTGGGCACAATATCCAACAATCAGCAATGTGATGAATGAGCAGTAAATGTTGGTCCCCTAGAGGATGAGACTGGGGAATTAATAATGGGGAACAAGGAAATGGCAGACATTTTGAACAAATCTTTTGTATCGGTCTTCACGTACAAGACACTAGAAGCATCCCAATAGCGGATAATCAAGGGGCTATAGGGAGGGAGGAACTTAATACAATCACTATCACTGAAGAAGTAGTACTCGGTGAAATAATGGGATTAAAAGCGGACAAATCCCCTGGACCTGATGGCTTGCATCTTAGGGTCCTTAAAGAAGTGGCTGCAAAGATAGTGGATGCATTGGTTGTAATTTACCAAAATTCCCTGGATTCTGGGGAGGTCCCAGCAGATTGGAAAACCACAAATGTAACGCCCCTGTTTAAAAAAAGAGGCAGACAGAAAGCAGGAAACTATAGACCGGTTAGCCTAAAATCTGTCGTTGGGAAAAGGAAGCAGTAGCAGGACATTTGGAAAAGCATAATTCAATCAAGCAGAGTCAGCATGGTTTTACAAAAGGGAAATCATGTTTGACAAATTTGCTGGAGTTCTTCAAGGATGGAACGAGCAGGGTAGATAAGGGAGAGCCAGTGGATGTGGTATATTTGGATTTCCAGAAGGCATTGATAAGGTGCCACATAAAAGGTTACTGCACAAAATAAAAGTTCACCAGGTTGGGGGTAATATATTAGCATGGATAGAGGATGGGCTAACTAACAGAAAACAGAGAATCAGGATAAATGGGTCATTTTCCGGTTGGCAAACAGTGACTAGTGGACACAGGGATCGGTGCTGGGACCTCAACTATTTACAATCTATATTAATGACTTGGATGAAGGGACCGAATGTAATGTTACCAAGTTTGCTGATGACACAAAGATGGGTGGGAAAGCAAATTGTGAGGACACAAAAAATCAGCAAAGGGATATAGACAGGCTAAGTGAGTGAGCAAAAAATTGGCAGATGGAGTATAATGTAGGAAAATGTGAGGTTATCCACTTTGTCAGAAAAAATAGAAAAGCAAATTATAATTTAAATGGAGAAAAATTGCAAGGTGCTTCAGTACAGAGGGGGTCCTTGTGCATGAAACACAAAAAGTTAGTATGCAGGTACAGCAAGTAATCAGGAAGGCAAATGGAATCTTTGCCTTTATTGCAAGATGGATAGAGTATAAAAGCAGAAAAGTCCTGCTATAACTGCACAGGGTCATAATCACTCTCATAGGCAGTCCCTCAAAATCGAGGAAAACATAGAAACATAGAAAATAGGTGCAGGAGCAGGCCATTCAGCCCTTCTAGCCTGCACCGCCATTCAATGAGTTCATGGCTGAACATGAAACTTCAGTACCCACTTCCTGCTTTCACGCCATACCCCTTGATCCCCCGAGTAGTAAGGACTTCATCTAACTCCCTTTTGAATATATTTAGTGAATTGGCCTCAACTACTTCCTGTGGTAGAGAATTCCACAGGTTCACCACTCTCTGGGTGAAGAAGTTTCTCCTTATCTCGGTCCTAAATGGCTTACCCCTTATCCTTAGACTGTGACCCCTGGTTCTGGACTTCCCCAACATTGGGAACATTCTTCCTGCATCCAACCTGTCCAAACCCGTCAGAATTTTAAACGTTTCTATGAGGTCCCCTCTCACTCTTCTGAACTCCAGTGAATACAAGCCCAGTTGATCCAGTCTTTCTTGATAGGTCAGTCCCACCATCCCGGGAATCAGTCTGGTGAATCTTCGCTGCACTCCCTCAATAGCAAGAATGTCCTTCCTCAAGTTAGGAGACCAAAACTGTACACAATACTCCAGATGTGGCCTCACCAATGCCCTGTACAACTGTAGCAACACCTCCCTGCCCCTGTACTCAAATCCCCTCGCTATGAAGGCCAACATGCCATTTGCTTTCTTAACCGCCTGCTGTACCTGCATGCCAACCTTCAATGACTGATGTACCATGACACCCAGGTCTCGTTGCACCTTCCCTTTTCCTAATCTGTCACCATTCAGATAATAGTCTGTCTCTCTGTTTTTACCACCAAAGTGGATAACCTCACATTTATCCACATTATACTTCATCTGCCACGCATTTGCCCACTCACCTAACCTATCCAAGTCACTCTGTAGCCTCATAGCATCCTCCTCGCAGCTCACACTGCCACCCAACTTAGTGTCATCCGCAAAGACTTGCTTCCACCCTAAAAGCGAGTTCTTAGGTGACTGAACAGTCCAATATGGGAATTACAGTCTCTGTCACAGGTGGGACAGACAGTCGTTGAAGGAAAGGGTGGGTGGGACTGGTTTGCCGCACACTCTTTCCGCTGCCTGTGCTTGCTTTCTGCATGCTCTCGGTGATGAGACTCGAGGTACTCAGCGCCCTCCCGGATGCACTTCCTCCAATTAGGGTGGTCTTTGGCCAGCGATTCCCAGGATGTTGCATTTTATCAAGGAGGCTTTGAGGGTGCTCTTGAAACATTTCCTCTGCCCACCTGGGGCTCGCTTGCCGTGTATGATTTCCAAGTAGAGCGCTTGCTTTGGGAGTCTTGTGTCAGGCATGCGAACAACGTGGGCCCGCCCAACGGAGCTGGTCGAGTGTGGTTAGTGCTTCGATGCTGGGAATGTTGGCCTGATCGAGGACGCTGACGTTGGTGCATCTGTCCTCACAGGGGATTTGCAGGATCTTGCGGAGACATACTTGGTGGTATTTCTCCAGCGATTTGAGGTGTCTACTGTACATGGTCCACGTCGCTGAGCCATACAGGAGGGCGTATATCACTACAGCCCTGTAGACCATGAGCTTGGTGGCAGATTTGAGGGCCTGACCTTCGAACACTCTCTCAAGCAGCCGAAGGCTGCACTGGCGCACTGGAGGCGGTGTTGAACCTCGTCGTTGATGTCTGCCCTTGCTGATAATAGGCTCCCGAGGTATGGAAAGTGGCTCACGTTGTCCACGCCGTGGATCTTGATGGCTGGGGGGCAGTGCTGTGTGGTGGGGTCAGGTTGGTGGAGGACCTTTGTCTTACAGATGTTTAGTGTAAGGCCCATGCTGTCGTACGCCTCAGTGAAGATGTTGACTATGACTTGCCGTTCAGTCTCTGAATGTGCGCAGATGCAAGCATCGTTCGCATACTGTAGTTCAACGATAGAGGTTGGGATTGTCTGGGATCTGGTCTGGAGACGCTGACGGTCGAATAGGTTCCCACTGGTTCTGGAGTTTAGTTCCACTCCAGCGGGGAGCTTGTTGAGTGTGAGGTGGAGCATGACAGCGAGAAAGATCGATGTCGCAGCCCTGTTTGACCCCGGTCTGGACGTGGATTGGGTCTGTAATGGATCCATTGGTCAGGATCACAGTTTGCATGTTGTCGTGGAGCAGGTGGAGGATGGTGACAAACTTTTGGGGGCAGCCGAAACGGAGGAGGACACTCCATAGTCCCTCGCGGTTGACAGTGTCAAAGGCTTTTGTAAGGTCAAAGAGGGACATGTACAAGGATTGGTGCTGTTTCCTGCATTTTTCTTGCAGCTGTCGCGCCGTAAAGATCATGTCCATTGTATCCCGTAATGGATGAAATCCAGATTGTGACTCCAGGAGGAGCTCCTCAGCCACAGGAAGAAGACGGTTGAGGAGGACTCTAGCGATAACTTTCCCAGTGGCTGATAAAAGGGAGATTCCTCAGTAGTTGCCGCAGTCAGACTTGTCCCCTTTTTTTAAAGATGGTCATGATTACTGCATCTCCGAGATCTCCAGGCATGCTCTCCTCCTTCCAGATTTGAGAGAGATGAAGTCATGCATTCATGCCAATAGTGCCTCTCCGCCATACTTTAGTGCCGCAGTGGGGATTCCATCCGCTCCCGTTGCCTTGTTGTCCTTGAGCTGGTGCATGGCCTTTTCTACCACGTGCAGGGCTGGGGTTTTGCTGAGATGGTGGGGGGTAGCATGCTGCGGGGACACTCGAGTCAAAGACAGTGTCGGTTAAGGAGATCTTCGAAGTGGATCCTGACTGCCTCGGTGTCCTTGATGAGTATCTCCCCATTCCTGGCCAGCAGTGGGGTGGGGCCTTGGATGCATGGGCAGTAGGTAGCCTCGACTGCGGTGAAGAATTCTTGCACATCATGGCTGTTGGCCAGCTGCTGAATCTCCTGTGCTTTCTCCACCTACCATCTGTTCTTGAGCTCGCGGGTTTTTTGTTGGACATCGGCCTTAAGCCGTCTGCAATGCTGCTTTGCTGCTTCCGAGTTGGGTTGTTGTTTTAGGTTCAGAAATGCCCTGCACTTGCGATTTATTACCTCTTGGATCTCCTGGTCATTCTCATCAAACCAATCCTGGTGTTTCCTGGTTGAGTGACCGAGCGTCTCTTCTCAGGCACTGGTTATGGTGGCCTGGATGGCAGACCAAGCGCTGTGGGCATTCTGCATCTCAGGGTCATCAAGGATCATCAGGTTAGCAGTGAGGCGCTGGTTGTATACAGCAAGGCCTTTATTGCAAGGGGGATAGAGTATAAAAGCAGAGAAGTCCTGCTACAACTGCACGGGATATTGGTGAGGCCACACCTGGAGTACTGTGTGCGGTTTTGGTCTCTGTATTTAAGAAAGGATATACTTGAATTGGAGGCTGTTCAAAAAAGGTTCACTAGGTTGATTCCTGAAATGAGGGGGTTGACTTATTAAGATAGTTTGAGTAGGTTGGGTCTATACTCATTGGAGTTCAGAAGAATGAGAGGTGATCTTATCGAAAATATAAAATAATGAGGGGGCTTGACAAGGTGGATGCAATGAGGATATTTCCACTCATAGGGGGAATCTAGAACTAGGGCTCATAGTCTCAGAATAAGAGGCTGCCCATTTAAAACCGAGATGAGGAGGAATTTTTTCTCAGAGGGTTGTAAATCTGTGGAATTCTCTGCCTGAGAGAGCTGTGGAGGTTGGGTCTTTGAATATATTTAAGGCGGGGATAGACAGATTTTTGAGTGATAAGGGAATAAAGGGTTACGGGGAGCGGACAGGGAAGTGGAACTGAGTCCATGATTAGATCACCCATCATCTTATTAAACAGCGGAGCAGGTTCGAGGGGTCAAATGGCCTACTCCTGCTCCTATTTCTTGTGTTAGTGTTATTGGTTGAGGGATAATTATTGGCCCAAACACTGGGGACCAATCCCCCTGCTCTTCTTCAAAATCATACCATGGCATGTTTATGTTCACCTGAGGGGCCAGGCGGGGCCTTGGCTTATCTTCTCAATGGAAAGAGTAGCTCTGACAGTGCAGCACTCCATCAGGACTGCATGGAGAGACAAGGTCTAGTGTAATATAAACAGAGACAGGGTCTCGTGTAATATAAACAGAGACAGAGTCTAGTGTAATATAAACAGGGACAGGGTCTAGTGTAATATAAACAGAGACAGGGTCTAGTGTAATATAAACCGAGACAGGGTCTAGTGTAATATAAACAGAGACAGGGTCTAGTGTAATATAAACAGAGACAGGGTCTAGTGTAATATAAACAAAGACAGGGTCTAGTGTAATATAAACAGAGACAGGGTCTAGTGTAATATAAACAAAAAAAACAAGTCTGAAAGCTCTGTGTCTCAACGCATTTAGCATTCGTAATAAGGTGGATGAATTAACTGCACAGACAGCTGTTAATGGATATGATGTAATTGGGAGTATGGAGACATGGCTCCAAGGTGACTAAGGCTGGGAACTCAAAATCCAGGGGTATTCAATATTCAGGAAGGATAGACAGAAAGGAAAAGGAGGTGGGGTAGCGTTGCTGGTTAAAGAGGAGATTAATGCAATAGTAAGGATGGACATTAGCTTGGATGATGTGGAATCTGTATGGGTAGAGCTGCGGAACACCAAAGGGCTGAAAACGCGAGTGGGAGTTGTGTGCAGACCACCAAATAGTAGTCATGATGTTGGGGACAGCATCAAACAGGAAATTAGGGACGCGTGCAACAAAGGTACAGCAGTTATCACGGGTGATTTTAATCTACATATAGATTGGGCTGACCAAATTGGTAGCAATACGGTGGAGGATTATTTCCTGGAGTGTATAAGGGATGGTTTTCGAGACCAATATGTCGAGGAACCAACTAGAGAGCTGGCCATCCAAGACTGGGTGTTGTGTAATAAGAGAGGATTAATTAGCAATCTTGTTTGCGAGGCCCTTTAGGGAAGAATGACCATAATATGGTAGAATTCTTCATTAAGATGGAGAGTGACACAGTTAATTCAGAGACTAGAGTCCTGAACTTAAAGAAAGGTAACTTTGATGGTATGAGACATGAATTGGTTAGGGTAGACTGGCAAATGATACTTAAAGGGTTGACGGTGGATAGGCAATGGCAGACATTTAAAGATCACATGGATGAACTTCAACAATTGTACATCCCGTCTGGCGTGAAAATAAAACGGGGAAGGTGGCCCAATTGTCGCTAACAAGGGAAATTAGGGATAGTGTTAAATCCAAGGAAGAGGCATATAAATTGGCCAGAAAAAGCAGCAAACCTGAGGACTGGGAGAAATTTAGAATTCAGCAGAGGAGGACAAAGGATTTAATTAGGAGGGGTAAAATAGAGCATGAGAGTAAGCTTGCAGGGAACATAAAAACTGATTGCAAAAGCATCGATAGATATGTGAAGAGAAAAAGATAAGTGAAGACAAATGTAGGTCCCTTACAGTCAGAATAAGGTGAATTTATAATGGGGAACAAAGAATTGGCAGACCAGTTGAACAAATACTTTGGTTGTGTCTTCATTAAGGAAGACACAAACCAACATTCCGGAAATACTAGGGGACCGAGGGTCTAGCAAGAAGGAGGAACTGAAGGAAATCCTTATTAGTCAGGAAATTGTGTTAGGGAAATTGATGGGATTAAAGGCCGATAAATCCCCAGGGCCAGATAGTCTGCATCCCAGAGTACTTAAGGAAGTAGCCCTAGAAATAATGGATGCATCGGTGGTCATTTTCCAACATTCTATAGACTCTGGATCAGTTCCAATGGATTGGGGGGGTAGCTAATGTAACACCACTTTTTTTAAAAGGAGGGAGAGAGAAAACAGGGAATTATAGACCGGTTAGCCTGACATTGGTAGTGGGGAAAATGTTGGAATCAATTATTAAAGATGTAAAAGCAGCGCATTTGGAAAGCAGTGACAGGATCGGTCCAAGTCAGCATGCATTTATGAAAGGGAAATCATGCTTGACAAATCTTCTAGAATTTTTTGAGGATGTAACTAGTAGAGTGGACAAGGGAGAATCAGTGGATGTGGTGTATTTAAAATTTCAAAAGGCTTTTGACAAGGCCCCACACAAGAGATTGGTGTGCAAAAATGAAAGCACATGGTATTGGGGGTAATATATTGACGTGGGTAGAGAACTGGTTGGCAGACAGGAACCGAAGAGTAGGAATAAACGGGTCCTTTTCAGAATGGCAGGTAGTGACTAGTGCGGTGCCACAAGGTTCAGTGCTGGGACCCCAGCTATTTACAATATATATTAATGATTTAGACGAAGGAATTGAATGTAATATCTCCAAGTTTGCAGATGACACTAAGCTGGCTGGCAGTGTGAGCTGTGAGGAGGATGCTAAGAGGCTACAGAGTGACTTGGACAGATTAGGTGAGTGGGCAAATGCATGGCAGATGTAGTATAGTGTAGATAAATGTGAGATTATCCACTTTGGTGGCAAAAACATGAAGACAGACTATTATCTGAATGGTGACAGATTACGAAAAGGGGAGGTGCAACGAGACCTGGGTGTCATGGTACATCAGTCATTGAAAGTTGGCATACACGTACAGCAGGTGGTGAAGGCGGCAAATGGCATGTTGGCCTTCATAGCTAGGGGAATTGAGTATAGGAGCAGGGAGGTCTTACTACAGTTGTTCAGGGCCTTGGTGAGGCCTCACCTGGAATATTGTGCACAGTTTTGGTCTCCTAATCTGAGGAAGGACATTCTTGCTATTGAGAGAGTGCAGCGAAGGTTCACCAAACTGATTCCCGGGATGGCAGGACTGACATATGAAGAAAGACTGGATCGACTAGGCTTATATTCACTGGAATTTAGAAGAATGAGAGGGGATCTCATAGAAACATATAAAATTCTAACGGGATTGGACAGGTTAGATGCAGGAACAATGTGTCCGATGTTGGGGAAGTCCAGAACCAGGGGTCACTGTCTAAGGATAAGGAGTAAGCCATTTAGGACCGAGATGAGGAGAAACTTCTTCACTCAGAGAATTGTGAACCTGTGGAATTCTCTACCACAGAAAGTTGTTGAGGCCAGTTCATTAGATATATTCAAAAGAGAGTTAGATGTGGCTCTTACGGCTAAAGGGATCAAGGGGTATGGAGAGAAAGCAGGAATGGGGTACTGAAGTTGCATGATCAGCCATGATCATATTGAATGGTGGTGCAGGCTCGAAGGTCCGAATGGCCTACTCCTGCACCTATTTTCTGTGTTTCTATGAGACAGGGTCTAGTGTAATATAAACAGAGTCATGGTCTAGTGTAATATAAACAGAGACAGAAACGGAGACACTTCCTGAATTGATTCAAATTTAAATTGAAACCAGGTTTGCAGGCGTGATGCTCTATTCACACATCGAAGGTGAGAGATGCTGTGGGACACACGCTAAGCCCAGTCGCTGAAAGTGATTAACAGACTGGGTTTTGTGTTCAGTGATCCCGGGCGTGTTACCGATACCTTCGCTGGATACCAAGGCTAGGAGAGGCACTCTGGAAGGTATGGGGAAGTGGGACTTTTCCCTGAGAGTAACTGAAGGTCTGAGAACTGAAATAATCTCGAGTTAGAAAGGAGAAAAGGCCCAAAAATGGAGCAGTCGGTAACAGGACATCAATTAGTCTCCTCTTATCTTGGAGACATCAAATATCCACACTGTGTTATTTGAAATATCAAAATATTAAACTCCAGCCCAGTTATAGGGGTTATTAACATCAGCAGAAAAAAACTCCAACTGACAGAATGAACACGATTCAGTCCGGGATGTGATTAACAGCAGCAATAAGCAGAATCCAAATCTTGCATCACTTGTGAACTCGCTGGTGTCTCAGCAAGGTGAATGACTGAGTGAATACCTTCCCACACATAGAGCAGGTGAACGGCCTCTCGCCAGTGTGAACTCGCTGGTGTCTTAGCAGATGTGATGACCGAGTAAATCCCATCCCACACTCAGAGCAGGTGAACGGCCTCTCCCCAGTGTGAACTCGCTGGTGTGCTAGCAGGTTGAATGAGTTAGAGAATCCCTTCCCACACTCGGAGCAGGTGAATGGTCTCTCCCCAATGTGAACTCGCTGGTGTCTCAGCAGGGTGGAAGACTGAGTGAATCCCTTTCCACACTCAGGGCAGGTGAACGGCTTCTCACCGGTGTGGACTTGATGATGTGTCAGCAGGTTGGATGACCGAGTGAATCCCTTCCCACACTCAGAGCAGGTAAACGGCCTCTCCCCAGTGTGAACTCGCTGGTGTGTCAGCAGGGTGGATGACTGAGTGAATCCCTTCCCACACTCAGAGCAGGTGAATGGTCTCTCCCCAGTGTGAACTCGCTGATGTTTCAGCAGGTCGGATGACCGAGTG
Source organism: Pristiophorus japonicus (assembly GCF_044704955.1). Taxonomy (NCBI): domain Eukaryota; kingdom Metazoa; phylum Chordata; class Chondrichthyes; family Pristiophoridae; genus Pristiophorus; species Pristiophorus japonicus. The sequence goes on from NC_091985.1 coordinate 213,840,810, forward strand.
AACCCCTTCCCACACGTGGAGCAGATGAATGGCCTCTCCCCAGTGTGAACTCGCTGGTGTATCAGCAGTTGGGATGACTGAGTGAATCCCTTCCCACACACGGAGCAGGTGAACGGCCTCTCCATGGTGTGACTGCGCTTGTGTATTTCGAGATTGAAAGATCGGCTGAAGCCTTGTCCACACACAGAACACGCGTAGTTTTCCCCCCACTGTGAACGGTGCTTTCTGCTTCTATATTCAAATGCCGATGATATTCTGGTCCTGATTAATCAAATGACTCCATTAGATCTTGATGTGATGTTTGGTTTGAGCTTCCAGTCTACAAATCCTCCCATTTTAACACACTGTAAAATGAATTACAAACAGGAAAAGGGGAGGGTGAGAGAGAAAAACACAAAGGCAGGTTGTGAAATTGAGCTGAACTAATCTGGTTATTTGTGCGGCTGGCATCAATAAAAAGTGACCATGAAAGCTGCTGTATTGTCATTAATACCCTACTGGTCACTAATGTCCTTCAGGGAAGGGAACCTACCACCCGGTCTGGGTCTACACAAGACTCTGGTCTCTATGGGAGGGGAGAGCGAGGTGGGCGGGGCAAAATGGAGGGATTTTATACATCTGCAACTTTACCAGAACTTTGACAGAACCTCCAAAACCTGCGACCTCCAGATGGATGGACCAGGACAGCAGGTGCATGGAAAAACCATCACCACCAAGTTCCCCTCTCTGTCTCACACCACCCTGACATGGATATATATCGTTTTTCCTTCATCGTCACTGGGTGAAAGTCCTGGAACTCCTTTCCTGACATTCATAGAATCACAGAAATTTACAGCACGGAAGGAGGCCATTTCAGCCCATCGTGTCCATGCCGGCCAAACAAGAGCTATCCAGCCTAATCCCACTTTCCAGCTCTTGGTCCATAGCCCTGTAGGTTACGGCACTTTAAGTGCACATCCAATTATTTTTTAAATGTGGTGAGGTTTCTACCTCTACCACCCTTTCAGGCAGCGAGTTCCAGACCCCAGTAAAGAAATTTGCTCTCGTATCTCCTCTATACCTCCCCCCAATTACTTTAAATCTGTGCCCCCTGGTTGTTGACCCCTCTGCCAAGGGAAACAGGTCCTTCCTATTGACTCTATCCAGGCCCCTCATAATTTTATACACCTCAATCAGGTCTCCCCTCAGCCTCCTTTGTTCCAAAGAAAACAGACCCAGCATCTCCAATCTTTCCTCATAACCAAAATTCTCCAGTCTACGCAACATTCTTGTAAATCTCCTCTGCACCTTTCCAGTGCAATTACATCTTTCCTGTAATGTGGTGACCAGAACTGCACATAGTACTCCAGCTGCAGCCTAGCCAGTATTTTTTACAGTTCAAGCATAACCTCCTTGCTCTTGTATTCCATGCTTCGATTAATAAAGGTAAGTATTCCATATGTCTTTTTAACCACCTTATCTACCTGGCCTGCTCCCTTCAGGAATCTGTGGACATGCACTCCAAGGTCCCTTTGTTCCTTTACACTTTTCAGTGTCGTACCATTTAATGTGTATCCCCTTGCCTTGTTAGACCTCCCCAAATGCGTTACCTCACACGTATCTGGATTGAATTCCATTGGTTCCTGTTCCGCCCACCTGACCAGTACATTGATATCTTCCTGCAATCCGCAGCTTTCTTCTTCATTATCAACCACACAGCCTATTTTTGTATCATCTGCAAACTTCTTAATCATACCTCCAACATTCAAGTGCAAGTCATTGATATATACCATAAAAAGCAAGGGATCCAGCACTGAGCCCTGCGGAACGCCACTGGATACAGCCGTCCAGTCAAAAAAACACCCATCAACCATAATCCTTTGCTTCTTGCCTCTGAGCCAATTTTGCACGTAACTTGCCACTTCGCCCTGGATTCCATGGGCAATTACTTTCGTGACCAGTCTGCCTGGATCTCATGGGCTATTACTTTCGTGACCAGTCTGCCATGTGGGACCTTATCAAAAGCTTTGCTAAAATGCACATACACTATATTATACGCACTGCCCTCACCTACCCTCCTCGAAAAATTCATTGTGGGAGCACGTTCAGCACATGGACTGCAGCTGTTCGAGGTGGTGGCTCACCATCACCTTCTCAACGGGAAACTGGGAATTGGCAATATATGCTGGCCTTGCTAGCAATGCCCACATCGAATGAATTAAAAAAATCTGTATATATGTAAAATGGACTAAAGGTCTCGACAGAAATACTTGTTCCTAAAACAATACTCTTTTATATTGTGTGGACAGTGTCTGTTTAACAATCTAATCTCCCCCAGAACCCAACACCCCGACAGTCCCACATGGGGAATTGTTGGTCCCACTGGGCCCAGAAATACTGGGGGTTAAACCCAGCAGCTTCTCCTCCATCCCCACTCCAGCTCAAACAGACCCACACAGGAGGCCCGGGACCAACTTCCACATCCAGCGCCCACCCCGATAGTGGCGGCCCGGAATTGCTGGGCCTGCTGTATAAATGCAAGTTGTTGTTGTCCTTGTGTGGGGGAGGCTCTCGCTGTCCCAGGGTTTCCTGGTATCGGGGCCCTGGCCACACGTCCGCCGGCTCTGACTCGGGGTCTGAGACCCGCACTTGGTGTTGCTGAGGCCGCGTTCGCTCTGCTCAGTCTCCCGGAGCCGCACCAGGCATGCTTGCTGCAGGAAGGCGGTCCCAAGGGACCAGCCCTTCCCGAGAGCCTGCGTGCTGCCCCCCTACTGATGGAGATAGGGCGTATTCCAATGTACGGAGCACTCTGGGTAAGAGCATCCGCCATTTTCTGCATTGTGTTTCCCTGGAGTTCCTATTCTGAGTTTCAGACACTCAATGCCAAGTGGACCAGGCGTTTAAAGATCATTCATTTCCCTCGTCCCATGTTGCTGTTAATTTAAGGTACAGAGATTGGTTTCCCTCACTATGCATCTGTTTGTGATATTTAGAGAAGGAAAGACTTGTATTTATAGAGCACCTTTCATGGCCATCTGGACGTCCCAAATGCTTTACAGCCAAGGAAGTACTTTTTGAAGTGTAGTCACAGTTGTAATGTAAGAAATGCGGCAGTCATTTTATGCACAACAAGATCCCATTAACAGCAATGTGATGATGGCCAGATAATGTTTATTTAGTGATGTTGATTAATGGATGAATAAGAACATAAAAACATAACAAATAGGAGCAGGCTAATCAAAGTTTTGGCCAGGACACAGGGATATACTTGCTTTGGAGGCAGTTCAGAGAAGGTTCACTAGGTTGATTCCGGAGATGTGGGGGTTGATTTATGAAGAAAGGTTGAGTAGGTTGAGTCTCCACCTCTCATTCTTCTCAATTCCAGTGAGGTAATCTTATTGAAACGTATAAGATTATGAGGGGGCTTGACAGGATGGATGCAGAGAGGATGTTTCCACTGATAGGGGAGACTAGAACTAGAGGACATGATCTTAGAATAAGGGGCCGCCCATTTAAAACTGAGATGAGGAGAAATTTCTTCTCTCAGAGGGTTGTGGATTTGTGGAATTCGCTGCCTCAGAGAGCTGTGGAAGCTGGGACAGTGAATAAATTTAAGACAGAAATAGACAATTTCTTAAACGTTAAGGGAATAAGGGGTTATGGAGAGCGGGCAGGGAAGTGGAGCTGAGTCCATGATCGGATCAGCCATGATCTTGTTGAATGGTGGGGCAGGCCTGAGGGGCCGTACGGCCTACTCCTGCTCCTATTTCTTATGTTCTGATAACTCCCCTGCTCTTCTTCGAAGTAGATCTTTTACCTCCACCTGAGCAAGCACATGGGACTTCAGTTTAACGTCTTATCAGCACCTCCGACAGTGCAGCGCTCCCTCAGCCTAGATTTTTGTGCTGACATCTCTGGAGTGGGACTTAAACCAACAACCCTTCTGACTCAGGCGAAGGTGTTACCAACTGAGCCACAGACTGACACATGGACAATGTCACACCTTTCTGCACCTTTAGTAGTTAAAGTAACATCCTTCCTATTAATACTGAGTCACATTCTCTGGGGAGACTGCTTTCTATTTTGGTGGCTTCAGCCTTTAAAATTCTCATCCTCCAGCCTTGCAACCCTCTGGGACCCTGCGCTCCTCTAACTCCGGCCTCTTGTGCAACTCCCACTTCCCTCGCTCCACCATTTCCGGCTGTATCTTCAATTGCCGAGGCCCTTAGATCTTTGGCCAAGCTTTTGGTCACCTGTCCTAATGTCTCCTTCTTTGGCTCGATGTCAGTATTTGACTGATTACACTCTTGTGTACATCATAACTCTTCCCTCTAACACCATGGATCGGAGCTTGTTGCTTTCGTCTGGATTGCCGGTAAGACCTGGATGGCTCCCAGAATATCCCGGTGACCAGGACTACATGCAGCATACCAAGTGCAATGTGACCAGGCAGCTTCGGCATTACCTCTGGGTATTGGAACTGAACTGATTTGACAATATGATCCAACATGCTACTTCCTTTGTTTATTGATGAGCCACACCTTTTAGGATTGATGAGTGGTGACTCAACTAACACTCTTCCCACTTGTCGAGTTCTTTCACACACATTTCTATTTTTCCCTGAGTTTTCTATAGAGTTTCATCTGCCATTTCATTCTTTGAAAACTTCCTTTGTAAGATCCTAGTTGCCTCATCTGAATTCACATTCTTTCCTAGCTTGGTGTCGTCTCCAAATTTAACTTTTATATTATGATTATGAGTCAAGGTCACTTTTGTCGACCAAGACCGGGAGGGATTTCCAGCATGGACCCCTGGGGTAACCCACTCAGTATTCTCCCTTTGCAACCTAGCTTCACATCGACAGTAATTAATCAAGATGATGTTTCACCGTGTAAACTACTGACCTTAGTTTGTAAAGAAGTCTCTCAAGCAATACTTTATCAAAGGCCTTTGGATGTCCAGGTACAATGCTCCATTTAATTTGGGATATGCCCCGATTAACTTGGATTATCTAAAAAGAAGGTTTAAGAAGTTGTTTATACAAGATCTGTCTATTAAATCTGATTCTCTCTCCACAGATGCTGTCTGACCTGCTGAGTATTTCCTGTTTTTATTTATAATAGAGAAGGTTGGCGGGAGCAGGGTTGGGAGATTAATAAACTGCGGGTAGCCGCGCCGCACAGTTTATAAAGCCGGAGAACGGCCTAAGGGCTCAAATGTGATCCAGCGGCCCGATCTGTGTTCTGCCAGACGGCGGCTGTGAGGCCTTTTCTCGGTGAAAGGCCCGGGTTACGCGCCAGCATCTTGGTGGAGGAAAGATAGAATGATTCCCCGTGCAGCACGGCGCATGCGCGGCCATCTTGGTGCAGGAGCAGTAGAGTGGGTGGGGCTTCAGGGTTCCAGTGACCAAGAGAGAAAATCATTGACTGATCGATTTTATTCTCACTCTGCACACAGCAGGTGTAAAACTGAACCCAACCAGAGCAGAGGGAGAGAGAAAACTGGGAGTGGAGGAAAGAAATGTTGGAGATGTGCGATGGGTCTGGATTTCAGCACAGGGAGGAGGGAGAGTGTGTGGGACAGGGATTTACAGCTTGAGGGGAACGAGAGAGGAAAGAATGTTCCATAGCAACTAGAATTGTCTGTTCTGAATTTCTGTCCTGTACTTACAGTGCTGACTTTTGTAGAATCCTTTTACAGGATGTTAGGAGAGGATTTACAGACGGGAATCTTAACCCAAACATCACGTCAATATCTGACAGTCACTCGATTCACCAGGACCTGAATATCATTGGCCTTTGAATGTGAAAGGACAATTGATTGTCTGTTCTGTCTGTGGGAAAAGATTTCAAACATCAGTGTGACTGACAAAGCACCGAGACACACACACCCGAGTGAGAGTGTTCCAGTGCATTGACTGTGGAAAGAGCTTTAACCAGTTACACAGCCTGAAAAAACATTGTTCCATTCACAGCGGGGAGACACTGTACACTTGTTCTGTGTGTGGACGAGGCTTCAACTGATCGTCCAACCTGGAGAGACACAAGAACACCCGCACCACGGAGAAACCGTGGGAATGTGGGAAGGGATTCAATTATCTGTCTGATCTGGAAATTCATTGACGCAGTCACACTGGGGAGAGGCCGTTCACCTGCCCAGTGTGTGAGAAGGAATTCACTCGGCCATTTCACCTCACTGAACACAAGTGAGTTCACACTGATAAGAGACTTTTTAAATGCTCTGACTGTGAGAAGAGCTTTAAAAGCAGAAATAATCTGCTTGCACACCAACACACTCACACTGGGGAGAGGCTGTTCAACTGCCCCGTGTGTGGGAAGAGATTCACTCAGTTATCCACCTTGCGGAAATACCAGCGAGTTCACACTGGGGAAAGAGCTTTTAAATGCTCAGATGAGCTGAGTAAACACCAGCTTATTCACACTGATAAAAGATCATTCAGGTGCTCGCACTGTGGGAAGAGCTTCAGGCAGTCATCAACCCTCATTGTACACCAGTGGAGGCATACAACTCCAGGAGCATGGCGAGCTGGTGCAGGAGGGCGACGGCAGCGAAGAGTGACATCATCAAGGTCCAGGTCAGTGATTGGAGCGTGGGCAGATACAGCAGGAGCGGCGAGGTCGGGGTGAAGGAGTGGCAAGAGACTGTAGAGGGATGTGATCAGGGCCCAAGGGGAGGAGTGAGTTCGGGGCCAGGGGCAGCACGGACCAGCCCACACTACAATATGTGTGCATACTAGGTCCGTGCAGCAGAGCTGGTCTCCAGTCGTCTTGGGTAATCCTTGTCACTGGAACAAGACCTAGCTGTCAAGCCCATGTTGTGGCTGGTGTGCAACAGCCACCACACGTTAAAAAAATCCACGCACAGGCATCTTCCACCTTAAGGATGTAGTTCGGGTGCTTCATTAAAACACCTGTGAACTCATCCTTTTTTTGGCATGGAAGCAAGTCATCCTCGTTTCGAGGAACCGCCTATGATGATGCTGACACCAGTGAGTTCACACTGGGGAGAGGCTGTTCACCTGCTCTGTGTGTCGGAAGGGATTCACTCAGTCATCCTACCTCACTGAACACAGGCGAGTTCACCGTGATAATAGACCGTTTAAATGTTCTGACTGTGAAAAGAACTTCAAAAGGTCACAAGATCTGCGGAACCACCAGCGAGTTCACACTGGGAGAGGCCGTTCACCTGCTCAGTGTGTGCGAAGGGATTCACTCGATCATCCCGCCTTCTGATCCAACGGTGAGTTCACATGTGACTGCAGGGGTTGGATTCTGCTGTTAACCACATCCAGGACTGAACCATGTTCATTCTGGCAGTTGGAGTTTGTTTCTGCTGATGTTAATAACTTTTATAGCTGGGCTAGTTTAATATTCTGTTCAAATGGCAAATAAATCAGCTTTCCTTCAAACACGAGATAAGAGGAGACTAATTAATGCCTCTTACTGACTCTTCCATTTTTGGGCATTTTCTCCTTTCTAGCTCTAGACTATTTCAGTTTTGATACCTTCGGTTACTCTCATGGACAAGTCCCAGCTTCCCATACCTTCCAGAGCTTTGGTATCCCGGGACGGTATGGGTAACACGCCCGGGATCACTAAACACAAAACCCAGTCTGTTAATCACTTTCAGTTACTGTACTTTGCATGTGCCCCACAGCCCTTTTAGCTGCTTCTTTTAGTGAGTTCCTAGTTCTAGTTAACCCTCCCCTGACAAGCAGAAGCTCACCTTGTGACGCATTCCTTCCACCTGCAGTTCATTGTAAAATCTCGGCAATACCGACAGGCCAAACACTGTTTTATCCACTCAATCTGCCCAAGCACACCGGATACAAAGTGACTAATTCGATAACACCTGGAGGCAAACTCAGCTCTCGGGAGATTTTAAAAGGGCACTGCACAGATACACTGTGCACAGCTCTGGTCTCCGTATCACAAAAAGGCAAGAGAGACAGTGGGGAAAGTGCAACAAAAGATTCACAAGGATGATACCGGAACCAAGAGATTATAATCAGGAAAGGCTGAACAAGCTGGGAGACGGCTGAGGGGTGACCTGATGGAGATCTTTAAGATGTTTTCACTTGTGGGGGAATCCAAAACTAGGGGTCATAAATATAAGATAGTCATTAATAAATCCAATAGGGAACTCGGGAGAAATGTCTTTACGCAGAGAGTGCTAAGAATGTGGAGGAGTTGAGGCAAGTAGCATAGATGCATAGTTTAAAGGGAAGCTAGATAAACACAAGAGGGAGAAAGGAATAAAAGGCTATGCTGATAGGGTTAGATGAAGTGGGGTGGGAGGAGGCTTGTGTGGATCATAAACACTGACATAGACCAGTTGGGCCGAATGGCCTGTTTCTGTGCTGTAAATTCTCTGTAATCTCTCCCACCTTCCATGTGTGAATAGAGCATCACGCCTGCAAACCTGTTTAAATTTGCCCTTTCCCGGGGATTTCCCCGAGCATGTGCTGGGGCCCAGTGGGCTTTCACTGCCCCGGGATATTTCCGGGTGTGTCTGCACTGCCCCTGGAATTCCCAAACATTGCCCCCTGGGTGTGGTTTCTTCCCATTGTCCCATTGCTTGTTCCCTTCCCTGTGTTCACCTCCAGCCCTTGAACCTGAATCAGGTGTAAGAAGGACACCCTCTGTATAAAGAGACACCTTGTGTTTTCTCCCACCACTCAAATCCCTCTTATTCCTCAATTCTAACCAGAGAGTATCCGCTGAGTGCTTCCCCCGCACCAATATCCTCTCTCTCTCATGTTGCAATAGTACCTTTAATCAATAAAGATATTCCCCCCATCTCTTACAGTTTCCCTATCCTTTCTAAAGACCTTATAACCTGGAATATGTAACTCTCAACCGTGACCAGCTTGCAGCCATGTCTCAGTAATGGCCACCATGTTGTACCCTCTACGCTGTGTTTGAGCCTCCAATTCACACCATTTATTTCTTGTACTCTGTCGTTAGTATATAAAACTCTATTTGGGCAAGAGACCCTAACCTGTCCCTCTGCCCTGAAGCTGTCTTTCTCTCTCCGTTTAACTTAACACCTTTCTTATTTGTCACCCATACTGCAACTGCTTCAGTTATTGTAGTATTCCCTTCACCCGGAGAATCTATATCACGGTTTGTGAGTGAACTCTGCTCTTATCCCTTTTTTATATTTAAACTATGATTTCTAGTAGTGTAAAGTCCTTTTACCTTCCTAATTACCCTTTCCGCTCGGATCTTGGTCCCAGCCTGTCCCAACGATACAGCTCCCTCCTGTTCCAGTACTGGTGCCAGTCTCATAAGAAGTAGGAGCAGGAGTCAGCCACTTGGCTCCTCGAGCCTGCTCCGCCATTCAATAAGATCATGGCTGATCTGATCCTGGCCTCAACTCCACTTCCCCACCCGCTCCTCATAACCCTTCACTCCCTTATCTTTCAAAAATCTGTCTATTTCCACCTTAAATACATTCAATGATCCAGCCTCCACAGCTCTCTGGGGCAGAGAATTCCAAAGCTTCATGACCCTCAGAGAAGGAATTCCTCCTTATTTCCCTTTTAAATGAGCGACCCCTTATTCTGAAACTATGCCCCCTAGTGCTCGATTCCCCCACGAGGGGAAACATCCTCTCTGTATCTACCCTGTCAAGCCCTCTCAGAATCTTATACGTTTTAAAAAGATCACCTCTCATTCTTCTCAACTCCAATGCATATAGGCTGAACCTGCTCAACCTTTCTTCATATGACAACCCCTTCATCTCAGGAATCAACCTCGCTAACCTTCTCTGAACTGCCTCCAAGTATATCCCTCCTTAAATAAGGAGACCAAAACTGTACGCAGTATTATCGGTGTGGTCTTACAGTTGTAGCAGGACTTCCCTACTTTTATACTCCATCCCCTTGCAATAAAGGCCAACATTCCATTTGCCTTCCTGATCACTTGCTGTACCTGGGAGTGTTGGATGGGACAGTGTAGAGGGTGCTTTACTCTGTATCTAACTCATGTTGTGCCTGGCCTGGGAATGTCTGGTGGAACCCCCGAGAGTGCTTCACTGGGCTGTTTAGAGAGAGATTTACCCTTTATCTAAATTATGCTGTACCTGCCCTGGGAGTGTTTGTTGGGACAGTGTAGAGGGAGCTTTACTCTGTACCTAACCCGTGCTGTACCTGCCCTAGGAGTGTTTGTTGGGACAGTGTAAAGGGAGCTTTACTCTGCAACTAACCCATGCTGTACCTGCCCTAGGAGTGTTTGATGGGACAGTGTAGAGGGAGCTTTACTCTGTAACTAACCCATGCTGTACCTGCCCTAGGAGTGTTTGTTGGGACAGTGTAGAGGGAGCTTTACTCTGCAACTAACCCATGCTGTACCTGCCCTAGGAGTGTTTGATGGGACAGTGTAGAGGGAGCTTTACTCTGCAACTAACCCATGCTGTACCTGCCATAGGAGTGTTTGATGGGACAGTGGAGAGGGAGCTTTACTCTGTATCTAACCCACGCTGTAACTGGCATCTAGGAAGGCGCTGAACACCTCGAGTTTCTTCGCCGAGAGCAAGCTGAAGCCAAGCGTTGACAGTGGAAGGAGCGCAGGGCAACCCAGGCACCCCACCCACCCATTCTTCAACCACCCTCTGCCCCATCTGTGACAGGGACTGTAGGTCCCGCATTGGACGCTTCAGTCACCTGAGAACTCATTTTTAGTGTGGAAGCAGTTCATCCTCGACTCCGAGGGACTGCCTGTGATGATGACATGATGATCTAACCCGTGCTGTACCTGCCCTTGGTCTGTTTACGGGCAATGTAGAGGGAGATTTAGTCTGTATCTAACCCGTGCTGTACCTGCCCTAGGATTGTTTAATGGGCAATATAGAGGGAGATTTACTGTGAATCTAATTTGTGCTGTCATCATCATCATCATGGGCAGTCCCTCAGAATCGAGGACGACTTGCTTCCACTCTTAGCATGGGTTCTTAGGTGGCTGTACAGTCCAATACGAGGACCACAGTCTCTGTCACAGGCGGGACAGACAGTGGTTGAGGGGAAGAGTGGGCAGGGAGCCTGGTTTGCCGCACACTCTTTCCGCTGCCTGCGCTTGGTTTCTGCATGCTCTCGGCTACGAAACTTGAGGAGCTCAGCGCCCTCCCGGATGCACTTCCTCCACTTCGGGTGGTCTTTAGCCAGGGAAACCCAGGTGTCAGTGGGGATGTCGCACTTTATCAGGGAGGCTTTGAGGGTGTCCTTGTAACCTTTCCTCTGCCCGCCATTGGTTCGTTTGCCGTGGACGAGTTCCGGGTAGAGCGCTTGCTTTGGGAATCTCGTGTCTAGCATAGAAACATAGAAAATAGGTGCAGGAGTAGGCCATTCGGCCCTTCCAGCCTGCACCGCCATTCAATGAGTTCATGGCTGAACATGCAACTTCAGTACCCCATTCCTGCCTTCTCGCCATACCCCTTGATCCCCCTAGTAGTAAGGACTTCATCTAACTCCCTTTTGAATATATTTAGTGAATTGGCCTCAACAACTTTCTGTGGTAGAGAATTCCACAGGTTCACCACTCTCTGGGTGAAGAAGTTTCTCCTCATCTCGGTCCTAAATGGCTTACCCCTTATCCTTAGACTGTGACCCCTGGTTCTGGACTTCCCCCATTGGAAACATTCTTCCTGCATCTAACCTGTCTAAACCCATCAGAATTTTAAACGTTTCTATGAGGTTCCCTCTCATTCTTCTGAACTCCAGTGAATACAAGCCCAGTTGATCCAGTCTTTCTTGATAGGTCAGTCCCACCATCCCGGGAATCAGTTTGGTGAATCTTCACTGCACTCCCTCAATAGCAAGAATGTCCTTCCTCAGGTTAGGAGACCAAAACTGTACACAATACTCCAGGTGTGGCCTCCCCAAGGCCCTGTACAACTGGAGCAACACCCCCCTGCCCCTGTACTCAAGTCCCCTCGCTATGAAGGCCAACATGCCATTTGCTTTCTTAACCGCCTGCTGTACCTGCATGCCAACCTTCAATGACTGATGTACCATGACACTCGGGTCTCGTTGCACCTCCCCTTTTCCTAATCTGTCACAATTCAGATAATAGTCTGTCTCTCTGTTTTTACCACCAAAGTGGATAACCTCACATTTATCCACATTATACTTCATCTGCCATGGATTTGCCCACTCACCTAACCTATCCAAGTTGCTCTGCAGCCTCAAAGCATCCTCCTCGTGGCTCACACTGCCACCCAACTTAGTGTCCTCCGCAAATTTGGAGATACTACATTTAATCCCCTCGTCTAAATCATTAATGTACAGTGTAAACAGCTGGGGCCCCAGCACAGAACCTTGCGGTACCCCACTAGTCACTGCCTGCCATTCTGAAACGTCCCCATTTACTCCTACTCTTTTCTTCCTGTCTGACAATCAGTTCTCAATCCATGTCAGCACACTACCCCCAATCCCATGTGCTTTAACTTTGCACATTAATCTCTTGTGTGGGACCTTGTCGAAAGCCTTCTGAAAGTCCAAATATACCACATCCACGGGTTCTCCCTTGTCCACTCTACTTGAAACATCCTCAAAAAATTCCAGAAGATTTGTCAAGCATGATTTCCCTTTCACAAATCCATGCTGACTTGGACCTATCATGTCACCTCTTTCCAAATGCACTGCTATGACATCCTTAATAATTGATTCCATCATTTTACCCACTACCGATGTCAGGCTGACCGGTCTATAATTCCCTGTTTTGTCTCTCCCTCCTTTTTTAAAAAGTGGGGTTACATGCGAACTAGGTGGCCTGCCCAGCGGAGCTAATCAAGTGTGGTCAGTGCTTCGATGCTGGGGATGTTGACCTGGACGAGGACGCTAATGTTTGTGCGTCTGTCCTCCCAGGGGATTTGTAGGATCTTGGAGACATCGTTGGTGGTATATCTCCAGCCACTTGAGGTGTCTACTGTACATGGTCCACGTCTCTGAGCCATACAGGAGGGCGGGTATTACTACGACCCTGTAGACCATGAGCTTGGTGACAGTTTTGAGGGCCTGGTCTTCAAACACTCTTTTCCTCAGGCGGCCGAAGGCTGTACTGGAGGCGGTGCTGGATCTCGTCGTCAATGCCTGCTCTTGTTGATAGGAGACTCCCGAGATAAGGGACGTTGTCCAGGGCCGCGCCGTAGATCTTGATGTCTGGGGGGCAGTGCTGTGCGGCGAGGACAGGCTGGTGGAGGATCTTTGTCTTACTGATGTGCTGTACCTGCCTTGGGAATATACAGTGAAACAGCGTAGAGGGAGCTTTAACCTGTAACCCGTGCTGTACCTGCCCTGGGAGTGTTTGATGGGACAGTGTAGAGGGAGCTTTACTCTGTATGTAACCCATGCTGTTACTGACCTGAGATAGTGTAGAGGGAGCCTTACTGTGTATCTAACCTGAGCTGTACCTGCCCTGGGAGTGTTTGATAGGACAGTGTAGAGGGAGCTTTACACTCTATCTAACCCAAGCTGTAACTGGCCCGTGACTCTTTGATGGGACAGTGAAGAGAGAGAAATTACTCTGTATCTAACACATACTTTCCCTGCCCTGGGATTGTTTGAAGGTATAGCGTAGAGGAAGCTTTACTCTGTATCGAACCCGTGCTGTACCTGGCCTGGGAGTGTTTGATGGGTTCGTGTAGAGGGAGATTTACTCTGTATCTAACCCAAGCTGTAACTGGCTCGTGACCCTGTGATGGGACAGTGAGAGAGAGAAATTACTCTGTATCTAACCTGTACTTTCCCTGCCCCTCATAATTTTATACACCTCAATGAGGTCTCCTCTCAGCCTCCTCTGTTCCAAGGAAAACAAATCCAGCCTATCCAATCTGTCCTTATAGCTAAGATTCTCCACTCCCGGCAACATCCTCGTAAATCTCCTCTGTACCCTCTCCAATGCAATCACATTCTTCCTGTAATGCGTTGACCAGAACTGCACGTAGTACTCTAACTGTGGCCTAACCAGTGTTTTATACAGCACAAGTATAAACCCCCTGCTCTTGTATTCTATGTGTCGGCTAATAAAGGTAAGCATTCCGTATTCCTACTTAACCACCTTATCCACCTGGCCTGCTACTTTCAGGGATCTGTGGACATACACTCCAAGGTCACTTTGTTCCTCTACACTTCTCAGTGCCCTACCATTTAAGGTGTATTCCCTTTCCTTGTTAGCCCTCCCCAAATGCATTACCTCGCACTTCTCTGGACTAAATGCCATTTGCCACTGTTCTGCCCACTTGACCAGTTAACATAAGAACATAAGAAATATGAGGAGTAGGCCATTTGGCCCCTCGAGCCTGCTCCACCATTCAATGGTTAATCTGATCATGGACTCAGCTCCACTTCTATGCCCGCTCCCCATATCCCTTTACACCCTTATCGCTCAAAAATCTGTCTATCTCTGCCTTAAAAATATTCAATGACCCAGCCTCCACTGCTCTCTGGGGCAGAGAATTCCACAGATTTACAACCCTCAGAGAAGAAAGTTCTCCTCATCTCAGTTTTAAATGGGCGGCCCCTTATTCTGAGACTATGTCCCCTAGTTTTTGTTTCCCCGATGAGTGGAAATATCCTCTCTGTATCCACCTTGTCGAGCCCCCTCATTATCTTATGTTTCAATAAGATCACCTCTCATTCTTCTGAACTACAATGTGTATAGGCCCAACCTACTCAGCCTATCCTCATAAGTCAACCCCCTCATCTCCAGAATCAACCAATGGGAACCTTCTCTGAACAGCCTCCAATGCAAGTATATCCTTCCTTAAATATAGAAACCAAAACTCTACGCAGTACTCCAGGTGTGGCCTCACCAATACCCTGTACAGTTGTAGCAGGACCTCTCTGCTTTTGAACTCTATACCCCTTGCAATAAAGGCCAACATTCCATTTGCCTTCCTGATTACTTGCTGTACCTGCATACTAACTTTTTGTGTTTCATGCACAAGGATCCCCAGGTCTCTCCGTACTGCAGCACTTTACAATTTTTCTCCATTTAAATTATAATTTGCTTTTCTATTATTTCTGCCGAAGTGGATAACCTCACATTTTCCCACATTATACTCCATCTGCCAAATTTGTTTGACATCTTAATGAAGAAGAAAGCTGAGTACTGCAGCATCAACCGCACAGCCGATTTTAGTATCTTCTGCAAACTTCTTAATCATACCCCCTATATTCAAATCTCGATCATTAATGTATATCACAAAAAGCAAGCGACCTAGTACAAAGTCCTGCGGAACCCCACTGGAAACATCCTTCCAGTCACAAAAACACCCATAAACCATTACTCTTTGCTTCCTGCCTCTGAGCCAATTTTGGATCCAACTTGCCACTTTGTGCTGGACCCCATGGGCTTTTACTTTTGTGACCAGTCTGCCACGTGGGACCTTATCAAAAGCTTTGCTAAAATCCATATACACTACATCATACACACTGCCCCCATCGACCCTCCTGGTTACCTCCTCGAGGGAGATATACTCTGAATCTGAACCATGCTATACCTGTCCTGGGAGTGATTGATGGGACATTCAAGAAGGAGTTTTACTCTGTACCTAACTTGTACGATACCTGGCCTGGAAGTGTTTGATGGGATAGCTTAGAGGGAGCTTTACTCTGTATCTAATCCGTGCTGTACCTGTCCTGGGAGTGTTTGATGGGACAGTGTAGAGGGGTATGGAGAGAAAGCAGGAACAGGGTACAGAAGGAATGATCAGCCATGATCTTATTGAATGGTGGTGCAGGCTTGAAGGGCCGGTGGCCTACTCCTGCGCCTATTTTCTATGTTTCGATGATGGGGCAGTGTAGACGGAACTTTACACTGTATCTAACCCTTGCCGTACCTGCCCTGGGATTGTTTAAGACAGTGTAGAAGGAGATGTACTTCGTACCTAACCTGTGCTGAACCTGCCCTGGTAATGTTTGACGGGACAGTGTAGAGGGAGAAATTACATTGTATTTAAACCATGCTGTACCGGCCCAGTGACTCTTTGATGGGACAATATAGAGGGAGCTTTATTCTGTATCTAACCCATGCTGTGAAGAAGGCAGGAACTTGCATTTCTATAATGACTTTCCTGCCTTCAGGTCCTCTCAAAGTGTTTTACAATCAATGAAGTACTTTTGACGCGTAGTTACTATTGTAATATAGGAAATGTGGTTCACCAGCCCTGGGTGTGTTTGATGGGACAGTGTAGAGGGGACTTTACTCTGTATCTAACCCGGGCTGTACCTGTCCTGGGTGTGTTTGATGGGACAGTGCAGAGGGGACTTTACTCTGTATCTAACCCGGGCTGTACCTGTCCTGGGTGTGTTTGATGGGACAGTGCAGAGGGGACTTTACTCTGTATCTAACCCGGGCTGTACCTGGCCTGGGAGTTTTTAAATGGAACCACATAGAGGAAGCTTTACTCTGTGTCTAATCCGTGCTGTGAAGAAGGCAGGAACCACCTTCAGGTCCTCTCAAAGTACTTTAGAAACAATGAAGTACTTTTGAAGTGTAGTTACTATTTGCAATGGAGGAAATGTGGTACACCTGCCTGGAGTGTTTGGGACAGGGAGATTTACTCGGCATCTAACCTGTGCTGTAGGGTAGTCCTGACATCAGTAGCCAATGTAACCCCACTATTTAAGAAAGGAGGAAGAGAGAAAATATGGGAACTACAGACCAGTTAGCCTGACATCAGTAGTAGGGAAAATGCTAGAATTTATTATTCAGGATATAGTAACAGGGCACTTAGGAAGTGATAATAGAATTGGGCAGAGTCAACATGGATTTATGAAAGGGAAATCTTATTTGACAAATCTGTGAGCGTTTTCTGAGGTTGTAACTGGTGGAACAGATAAAGGGGGAACCAATGGATGTGGTGTATTTGGAGTTTCAGAAGGCATTCGATAAGGTGCCACACAAGAGATTATGAAACAAAATTAGGGCTCATGGGATTGGACATGGATTTAGGATTGGTTAACGGACAGAAAACAGAAAGTAGGAAGAAACGGGTTATTTTTGGGTTGGCAGGCTTTAACTAGTGGGGTACCAGAAGGATTGGTGCTTGGGCCTCAGCTAATTACAATCTATCTCAATGTTTTGGATGACGGGACCAAATGTAATTTTTCCATGCTTGCTAATGATATAAAGCTAGGTGGGAATGTAAATTGTGAGGAGGATGCAAATAGGCTGCAAGGAGATATAGACAGGCTAAGTGAGTGGACAAGAACATGTAAAATGGAATATAATGTAGGGAAATGTGAAGTTATCCACTTTGGTAGGAAAAATAGAAAAATGAGAGATTGGGAAATGTTGGTGTTCAGAGGGACCTGTGTGTCACTGTAAACGAATTACTGAACGGTAACATGCAGGTACAGCAAACAATTAGGAAAGGAAATAGTATGTTGGCCTTTATTACAAGAGGATTTCAGTATGAGAAATAAAAGCAGGAGTGGGCCAATCAGTCCCTCGAGCCTGCTGCGCAATTAAATAAGTTCAGGGCTGATCTTCTACCTCAACACTTTCCTGCACTATCCCCATATCCCTTGATTCCCCGTGTCCAAAGATCTATCGATGTCGGTCTTGAAAATACTCAACAACTGAGCATCTACAGCCCTCTGGGGTAGAGAATTCCAACGATTCGCCACCAACTGAGTTAAGAAGTTTCTCCTCATCTCAGTCCTAAATGGCAGACCCCTTATTCTGAGACTGTGACCCCTGGTTCTAGATTCTCCAGCCAGAGGAAACATCCTCCCTGCATCAACCCTGTCAAGCCCTGGAAGAATTTTGTATGTTTCAATGAGATCACCTCTCATTCTTCTAAACTCTGGAGAATATAGGCCTAATCTATTCAATCGCCCCTCAGAGGACAATCCCCCCATCCCAGGTATCAGTCTGGTGAATCTTCATTGTACTCCCCCTATGCCAAGTATATCCTTCCTTAGGTAAAGAGACCTAAACTATACACAATACTCCAGGTGTGGTCTCACCAGGGCCCTATATAATTGCAATACAAGAGTAAAGATGTCTTTAAGGAGGGGAAACAGTGAGTGTTAAACTGAACCCAGCCAGAGTCAGCACCTCCAGGGAAGGGAGAGGGAGAGGAACCAGTGAGTGTCGAACTGAACTCAACCAGAGTCAGCACCTTCAGGGGAGGAGAGGGAGGGGAACCAGTGAGTGTAGAACTGAACCCAGCCAGAGTCAGCACCTTCAGGGGAGGGAGAGGGAGAGGGAGCAGTGAGTGTAGAACAGAACCCAGAGTCAGCACCTTCAGGGGAGGAGAACCAGTGAGTATAGAACTGAACCCAGCCAGGGGTATGTTGGCCTTTATTACAAAAGGATTTGAGTACAAGAGTAAGGACATCTTATTGCAATTATATCGGGCCCTGTTGAGACCGCACCTGGAGTATTGTGTACAGTTTTGGTCTCCTTACCCAAGGAAGGATAAACTTGCCACAGAGGGAGTGCAATGAAGGTTCACCAGACTGATTCCTGGGATGGGGAGGTTATCCTATGAGGATTGAGCAGACTAGGCCTATATACTCTGGATTTAAGAATGAATGAGGGGCGAGAGGCAATGACAACATTCCATGAACGAATAAAAGAAAAAGAATGTGTGAGCGAGGTGTTTAAATTTGATCAAGGACACCTGCCAAATTATTAGAGACACTCCCTGTCCTTCAGGACCTGTGTCCAGGGGAGAAGCTGATGGTTTATCTGATCAGCTTTGGGTTAAATGTTGTGCTCATCGAGCTGAGCACCCTGTGCCAGCATCAAACACTCTCCAGTCGGACACAGCACGGGTTAAATACAGAGTGAACCCATCGGTCTCTTCCCGACACAGATACTGAGGGACAGGGAGTGTCCGGGAGAATTACATTTCTCACTCAATAAGGTATAAATTGATCCTGTACCTCTCCCCATTAATCCTGGGCTTCACACGGGTCGAATCCTGCTCCTGTTTCTCTTCCTGTAACAGCACTGAGCTCAACCCAGCCCATAATGAGCAGGGCTCAGGGAGGTTAGCTGCTCGGCACTGCCATGGTGTTATAAAGCAGGGCCATTCAGCCCAGCGGGTCCTCTCCTTGTCCCTTTAAAGGTGGAGAGGTGAGACATCCTGTCTCAACACACATCCCCTTGTTCATACTGAGAATCCCCGGGGAAGGGCCAGGGCCCAGAGTGTGGAACACAACCAAGGGGGAAAGGGGAGGAGCGATGGGGAGGTAAATCAAGGAGTAGGGACTGAGGGCCACCAAGCTTCAGTTTTAGAGCCTGTAGACCTCAGGAGGGGAAGACCGAGTTCAGTAGTTTTATGATCCAAGGAGAGAATAAGGAGCAGATGGGGGGACTGGTGTGGATTCCAGCACAGTGAGGATGTAGGGGGAAGGAGATTGTGTCGGGCCATGTATTCGGGTGTCGGAGGGACAAGAGAGGAAAGGTCAGAGGAGCAATTACTGCAGCAGTGTCCATAAATAGTGAGAGAGAGAAGGTGGGGGTTAGAGTGGACCATGGACAGTCTGTTACACTGTCTGTTTGCTGTGACCAGCTTTCCTTTTGTTAAAAATAGCCTCCTGTAGCCCAGTGACACAGACAGCCCATTAAACTCCACCAATGTCCTTTGGTCTGGTGAGGTGTACCTTTGTGAAACATGGGCTGTTGTTAAAGCTGCTGATTCTGACTCGCTCGCTGAGAAATAAGCTGCAGAACAGCCGACACCGTCAGCTTTCAGGAGACGTTTCACTTTGGAGATTGGATTGACCATTGAGTTTGACTAAATTGATAATAAAGTAACAATGCTGCTTTGCCCCGTGACAATAACAGATTAAATACAGTATTACAGGGACTCATTACCCTGGATGGTTGAAGTGGCCCATGTGATATAATACAATTTTCTGTCCTGTCAGATTTGGACATCTTGTAGATCCATCCTTTAAAAAGTTGTGGAAACTCAGTTCTCAGATAGATTCCACACAGTTTGTAACAAATGCCCAATCAGCTCATCTTATTCTCGAGACATCAAGGACCCGACACACTGCATGTGTGGGACACAAAGCTCATTTATTTTACGTTGATACGGATTAAACTCCAGCCCAGTTATAGGGTTACTAACAGCAGCATTAGCAAGCCTCAACAACCAGAATGAACATGGTTCAGTCCTGGATATGATTAACAGCAACAATAACAGCAGAATCCAACCCCTGTACTCACTTGTGAACTCGCTGGTGCCTCAGCAGGTTGGATAAATTAGTGAATCTCTTTGCACACTTGGGGCAGGTGAACGGCTCCCCAGTGTGAATTCGTTGGTGTGTCAGCAGATCCTTTGTGATTTTAAAGCACTTCTCAACATCAGAACATTTAAACGGTCTCTTTTCAGTGTGAACAAGCTGGAGTGTCCTGACTTTGGATGAATGAGTGAATCTCATCCCACACACGAAGCCTGAGAATGGCCTTTTCCCAGTGTGAACTCGTTGTGTGTCAGCAGGTTAGATGAACGAGTGAATCCTTCCCACATACAGAGTAGGTGAACGACCTCTCCCTGGTGTGCACTTGCTGGTGTTTCAATAGGTTTGACGAGTGAGCAAATGTCTTTGCAGTGAGAGCTCCTAAACAATCTCTCCGGAGTGTGAACTCGCTGGTGTGCCAGCAGGTGGTTGGATTGACAATATCCCTTCCCACACACTGCACAGGCGAACAGTCTCTTACTAGCATGAATTTGCTGGTGTTTCAGCAGGTTCGATGATTCTTTGAAAGTCTTTAGACAGTGAGAGCAACTGAATGGCCTCTCCCCGGTGTGAAGGTGTCGATGAGTTTCCAGCACACGGGTAATTGAATCTCTTCCCAGTCCCCACATTTCTACGGTTTCTCCATGGTGCGGGTGTCCTTGTGTCTCTCCAGTTTGGATGATCAGTCGAAGCCTCGTCCACACACAGAACATGTGTACGTCCCTCCCCACTGTGAATGGTGCGATGTTTTTCAGGCTGTGTAACTGGTTAAAGCTCTTTCCACAGGAACACTCTCACTCAGGTGTGTGTGTGTCTCGGTGCTTTTCCAGTCACACTGAAGTTTGAAATCTTTTCCCACAGACAGAACAGACAAACATTTCTCCTTCCACATTGAAAGGCCGATGATATTGGGTCCCTGATGAATGGAGTGAGTGTGTCAGACCGGGATGTGATGTTGGGTGTGAGTTTGCGGCCTGTAAATGCTGCCCCCCTTCTCTCAGCCTGGAACAGCAGTTTACAAAAGCCCTGACTGTGAGTCCAGGATAGAAATTCACAACATTCTCTCCTCCTGGTTCCTGGCCCAGGGAAAGGCCGCGCATGCGCCCTGCTGCCCCCTCAGCCTCCCAAGATGGCGGCCGTCCCCCCCGGGCCTGTCACCGGGAGAAAGACCCGCAGCTGCCACCCGGGGGCCCCGCTCGGTGAAAGGCCGGAGCCGCAGGTTCTTGTTCGGGGCCTGAGACCCGCACACGGTGTGTGTTAAGGCCGAGGCCTCCCGGGATTTATTAACCCTCTCCCTCCACCCACCGAACTCTCACCCGCTGTCGCCGCTCCGCCTCTCGCAATTCGCGCATGCTCAGCTCACACTGCCCGAGTGATTGACGGAAGCTCCCGACGAATAGAAAGAGCGAGGGCGTGGCTGGAGGACCGTGCGGGCGGTTGGTCCTCCAACCAATCAGAGTGCGAGGGGCGGGCCTTGCAGCACCTAGTGGGCGGGGCTGAGCCCGGGTCTCCCTCATTGGCTGAAACTCTGCCCCATTGTTAAAGCTGATTTCTCTCACACTCCAGGAGGAAACGGGACCTTCCTGTTGTGGCTAGTTCAACCTGACTGCCTGCCTCTCTTCCGCTCTTACATCCGGTCCAGGGTGTCCTTGGAGATGGAGCACGCGGTGTCCACCGGTACGCTCGCGGCCTTCCGCGAGAGGTGGGCACCGGAGGGACTGGAGTGCATCATCACGCCCGGCAACCAGATTTTAATTTGATTTTACGTTTTTAAGTTTAATTTGTTTTAATTGCCGGTGCTTTTAGTGTCCCCCTTCCCTTTTATAGGGGGCACTGGGGAAAATTGTGATTTTAGTGCCCAAAAAAAAAACCAAAAAAAGAAAAGAAAAAAAAAGGGGGGGGGAAAAAAAAAGGGCCTTGTAAATGTCTGGAGTGTCACCCAGGTCGGGCGGCACCGTTTAATGTTTTATGTTTTGCAGGTAAACTCAAAAGAGTTTCCTGTTGTGGCTAGGAGTGCATCATCACGCCCGGCAACCAAATTTTAATTTGATTTTACGTTTTAAAGTTTAATTTGTTTTAATTGCCGGTGCTTTTAGTGTCCCCCTCCCCTTTTATAGGGGGCACTGGAAAAAAAAAATGTGATTTTAGTGCCCAAAAAAAAACCAAAAAAAGAAAAACACAAAAAAAAAACACAAAAAAGGAAAAAAAGGGCCTTGTAAATGTCTGGTGTGTCATCCAGGTCGGGTGGCACGGATTAATGTTTTATGTTTTCAGATAAACTCCAAAAAGAGTTTCCTGTTGTGGCTATAAACAGATGGAACCCTGTGAGCTGGAGCAAACATTGCAGCATTTGGTAGTGAAATGGATTCATTCAGGACAGACAGCAGGGATTATTGCAGGAAATAACACAATGCAGTGAGAAAGGAAATGCCTTGTCTTATTAACTAGTAGGTTTAAGATTTCGGTGTTAGAACCTTTAATACCTTATTAAGAAATAGAAAATGAGCAGATTCTCGGTCCTCTACCGTACCTTATATTGATCCATCAATCAGAGTAAACATGCAAATCCCGCGTGTCCACAATAACTGACACGAGGTCAGCCCGCTGGATGGAACCTCGGGTGCCCTGAGCTAGATCTCCAATGTCTCCAGTCTCAACTATCCCCTTACATCAGTCATAGAAACATAGAAAATAGGTGCAGGAGTAGGCCATTCGTCCCTTCAAGCCTGCACCACCATTCAATAAGATCATGGCTGATCATTCACCTCAGTACCCCTTTCCTGCTTTCTCTCCATACCCCTTGATCCCTTTAGCTGTAAGAACCATATCCAACTCCATCTTGAATATATCTAACAAACTGGCATCAACAACTCTCTGCGGAAGAGAATTCCACAGGTTAACAATTCTCTGAGTGAAGAAGTTTCTCCTCATCTCAGTCCTAAATGGCTTACCCCTTATCCTTAGACTGTGACCCCTGGTTCTGGGCTCCCCCAACATCAGGAACATTCTTCCTGCATCTAACCTCTCCAGTCCCGTCAGAATTTTATATGTTTCTATGATATCCCCTCTCATTCTTCTAAACTCCAGTGAATACAGGCCCAGTCGATCCAGTCTCTCCTCATATGTCAGTCCTGCCATCCCGGGAATAAGTCTGGTGAAGCTTCGCTGCACTCCCTCAATAGCAAGAACGTCTTTCCTCAGATTAGGAGACCAAAACTGAACACAATATTCCAGGTAAGGCCTCACCAAGGCCCTGTACAACTGCAGTAAGACCTCCCTGCTCCTATACTCAAATCCCCTGGTTATGAAGGCCAACGTGCCATTTGCCTTCTTCACCGCCTGCTGTACCTGCATGCCAACTTTCAATGACTGATGTACCATGACACCCAGGTCTCGTTGCACCTCCCCTTTTCCTAATCTGCCACCATTCAGATAATATTCTGTCTTCCTGTTTTTACCACCAAAGTGGATAACCTCACATTTATCCACATTATACTGTATATGCCATGCATTTGCCCACTCACCTAACTTGTCCAAGTCATCCTGCAGCCTCTTAGCACCTTCCTCACAGCTCACACCGCCACCCAGTTTAGTGATATTACTCTCAATTCCTTCATCTAAATCATTGATATATATTGTAAATAGCTGGGGTCCCAGCACTGAGCCCTGCAGCACTCCACTACTCACTGCCTGCCATTCTGAAAAGAACCGGTTTATCCCGACTCTCTGCTTCCTGCCTGCCAGCCAGTTCTCTATACACGTCAATAAATTAACCCCAATATCATGTGCTTTAATTTTGCACACCAATCTCTTGTGTGGGACCTTGTCAAAAGCCTTTTGAAAGTCCAAATACACCACATCCACTGGTTCTCCCTTGTCCACTCTACTAGTTACATTCTCAAAAAATTCTAGAAGATTTGTCAAGCATAATTTCCTCTTCATAAATCCATGCTGTCTTGGACCGATCCTGTCACTGCTTTCCAAATGCGCTGCTATTTCATCTTTATCAATTGATTCCAACATTTTCCCCAGTACTGATGTCAGGCTAACCGGTCTATAATACCCCATTTTCTCTCTCCCTCCTTTCTTACATTAGCTACCCTCCAGTTTATAGGAACTGATCCAGAGTCGATAGATTGTTGGAAAATGATCACCAATGCATCCACTATTTCTAGGGCCACTTCCTGAAGTACTCTGGAATGCAGACTATCTGGCCCTGGGGATATATCGGCCTTCAATCGCATCAATTTCCCTAACACAATTTCCCGCCTAATAAGGATTTCCTTCAGTTCCTCCTTCTCGCTAGACCCTCGATCCCCTAGTATTTCCAGAACATTATGTGTCTTCCTTCATGAAGATAGAACCAAAGTATTTGTTCAATTGGTCTGCCATTTCTTTGTTACCCATTATAAATTCAACTGATTCTGACTGCAAGTGACCTATGTTTGTCTTCACTAATCTTTTTTTCTTCACATATCTATAGCAGCTTTTGCAGTCAGTGTTTATGTTCCCAGCAAGCTTCCTCTCATACTCTATTTCCCCCCTCCTAATTAAACCCTTTGTCCTCCTCTGCTGAATTCTAAATTTCTCCCAGTCCTCGGGTTTGCTGCTTCTTCTGGCTAATTTATATGCCTCTTCCTTGGATTTAACACTATCCCTAATTTCCCTTGTTAGCCACGGTTGAGCCACCTTCCCAGTTTTATTTTTACTCCAGACAGGGATGTACAATTGTTGAAGTTCATCCATGTGATCTTTAAATCTTTGCCATTGCCTATCTACTGTCAACCCTTTTAGTATCATTCGCCACTCTATTCTAGCCAATTCACATCTCATGCCATCGAAGTTACCTTTCCTTAAGTTCAGGACCCTAGTCTCTGAATGAACTGTGTCACTTTCCATCTTAATTATGAATTCTACCATATTATGGTCACTCTTCCCCAAGGGGCCTCACACAACAAGATTGCTAATTAGTCTCCCCTCACTTTTATACCCTGCAGTGATCCGTCTCTGGCACCAGTCTCTTCTTTGTCTTCTGGGTTTGGGCAGGAAGTGAGGAAAAGACAGCAGGAATTTCTCCAATCTGTGCTTTACAAGGAAACTTTTTCTGGATCCCAGCAGTTACTTTTCTTCAGAAATTTTCTCAATGTTGCTAAACTACCTGCTTACTGATAATTATGCTATTCCTTATAATTTCAAAATTAGAGGTATAAATATCACAAATTATAATCTAATCTATTCTATTACTCACTGCTTTAAGCTTATATTGTGGTTAGTAACAGACAAACCCTGTTCTTTTCCCTGATCTGATTAGAGCTTCCAACTACCCGGTTCAGTGACTGGAATGTCTTATTAGCTGTGGCGACCTGTCTGCAGTGAAGTGCCTGTTTGAGTTTCTAACTCAGGCTAAACTTCTCTTTCCCATAATACATATTATGTTAGACATTTTAAGTCAATGTGTTTTAGCCATGCAATGTTAATATCTCTAAAACCTCCAAGGGTTCATGTACACAACCTATAAAAGTGCAAGGGTAAGTTGAGAAAGTGGTTAAAAAGCACGTGATCCTAGGTAATATAAATAGGAGTGCAGAGTACAAAAGGGCAGAGATCATGTAAACCTGTACAAATCATTGGTTAGGCTGCAGTTAAAATATTGTGTCAAGTTTTGGGGATCTTACACCAGGAAGGATGTCAAGGCCATGGAGAGGGTGCAGAGAGATTCACTGAGATGATACCAGGGACAAGAGCCTTTAGTTATCAGGGGAGATTGGAGAAACTGGGGCTCTTTTCATTAGAACAAAAGGGAATTGGAGATCTGATGGAAGTGTTCAGAATGTGATCAAGTAAATGAGGAAAAACTATTTCCACCAGTCGGTGAGTCAGTAACTCGAGGGCATCAAATTCAAATCATCACCAAAAGGCTCAGACTCAGGGAGGAACTATCGAGCACACTGTACAACAATGTTCGGGACACTCACTGTCCCTCCGGATCTGTGTCGGGGAGGAACTGATGGGTTCCTCTTATCTTTGGGATTTTAGTGCCAGGTATTCTGAGCACCGAGTGTCTGCCATAAACTCTCTCCCGTCAGATAAAGCACACTATCCCATCAAACACTCCCAGGACAGGTACAGCACGGGTTAGGTACGGAGTAAAGCTCCCTCTACAGTGTCCCATCAAACACTCCAGGGCAATCCATCTTGATGAGCACAAAGATTCACCTAAAGAAGTTAACACAAACCCATCAGCTTCTCCCCCAGACACAGATACTGAGGGACAGGGAGTGTCTGGGACAATGACATTTCTCAGTCAGTCAGTTATAAATTGATCCTGTACCTCTCCCCATTAATCCTGGGCTCCACAGGGGTCGAATCCTGCTCCTGTTTCCCTTCCTATTGCAGCACTGAGCTAAACCCAGCCCATAATGAGCAGGGCTCAGGGAGGTTGATTGCTAGGCACTGCAGTGATGTCATAAAGCAGCGCCATTCAGCCCAGCTGGTCCTCTCCTTGTCCCTTTAAAGGAGGAGAGCTGGGAAATCTTGTCTCAACACACATCCCCCCTGTTCATACTGAGAATCCCCAGGGAAGGGCCAGGGCTCAGAGTGTGGAACGCAACCAAGGGGGAAAGAGGAGGAGAGAAGGGGAGGTAAGTCAAGGAGTAGGGACTGAGGGACACCAAGCTTCAGTTTTAGAGCCTGTAGACCTCAGGAGAGTAAGTCTGAGCTCAGTAGTTTCAGGATCCAGGGAGAGAACAAGGAGCAGATGGGGAGACTGGTGTGGATGCCAGCACAGTAAGGATGTAAGGGGAGGGAGATTGTGTGGGGCTGTGTATTTGGGTGTAGGAGGGACAAGAGAAGAAAGGTCAGAGGAGCAATTACTGCATCAGTGTCCATAAATAGTGAGAGAGAGAGAAGGTGGGGGTTAGAGTGGACCCTGGAAAAGCACCGAGACACACACACCCGAGTGAGAGTGTTCCAGTGTACTGACTATGGAAGGAGCTTTAACCAGTTACACAGCCTGAAAAAACATCTTACCATTCACAGCGGGGAGAAACCGTACACATGTTGTGTGTATGGACAAGGCTTCAACTGACCATCCAACCTGGAGAGACACAAGGACACCTGCACCACAGAGAAACCATGGAAATGTGGAGACTGTGGGAAGAGATTCAGCTTCCCCTCCCAGCTGGAAATTCATCGACGCAGTCACACCGAGGAGAAGCCATTCACCCACTCTCGGGATTTACTTCTGCATCCAATCTAAGGATACACCGATCAGTTCACATTGGGGAGAAGTTCTTCACCAGCTCTGTGTGGGAAGGGATTCAGTCGATCATCTCACCTGCTGACACACCAGCATGTTCACAAGTGTCTTCGGAGGTTTCAATAACATACGTTGTTTCTGCTTGTGTTAACAACCCCTATCACTGGGCTGGATATCTGGGCAACCAGTTTTGGTGTAAAGACACACTCTGTTGAGAGGAGTGGATATAAAGAGTGGGAGAATTGGCTGAGAGGGGTGGATATGATGATCGGGAGAGCCTGCTTAAAGGAACGGATATAAAGACATCAATAGACTGCAGATAGGTGACTGGTTGGTGAGTACTACCATTTTGTAGCCTCTACAGTAGCTAAGAAACTGTAAATTACTATAACTACTTTATTAAATTAGTAACTAAACTAGATAAAGCAATTAAGTAATAAAACTAAAATAATAAATTATTAATTAACTAATCAAATAAATAAATACGGTTCGGTAGACATGGCAGGGCAGGCAGTGTTCTGTAACAGCAGTATGTGAGAGTTTGTGGAGAGCATGGCGATCCTGAGCACCCACATCTGCTGTAAGTGTCTGTAGCTCGAGGAACTTCCATCAGAGTTGTTGTGCTGGAGTACAAGGTGCAGACAATGCGGGGCATCAGGGAAGCGGAGAATTATTTGGATACTTTGTTTCAGGAGGCAGTCACAGTAGTGTTTTAGAATTTGTCACTAGTCAGGCACAGAAGGCAGGTATGGAGATCCAGGATATAGTGAAGGAGGAGCCTCAGCCCTTGACATTGTCCAACAGGTACGAAGTACTTGCTGCCTCTATGCATGAGGAAAAGGACTGCAGGGTGGATGTGCAAACTGCCCACGGCACAGTACAATCGTCCAGGAGGCCATTCAAGTGGTGGGAGTAAAAAGGAATGTGGTAATGGTAGGCGACAGTATAGTCATGGGGATAGATACTGCTCTGTGCAGCCGTGACAGGGAGTTCCGGAGGTTGTGTGCCCGCCCAGTGCCACTGTTAAGGATATCGCCTCGCACTGGGGAAGAAGTTGAAGTGGGAGGGGGAGGATCCAGTTCTCATGGTCCACGTAGGAACCAATGACATAGGTAGAACAAGGAATGAGGTTCTGCTGAGGGTGTTGGAGGAGCTAAGATCCAAATTAAGGAGCAGAACCTGAAAGCTAATAATCTCGGGATTGTTATCCGAGCCACACGCAAATTGGCATCGGGACAAACAGATTAGAGGTTTAAATGCGTGGCTCAAAGAGAGGTGTGGGAGGGAGAGGTTTTAGTTCATGGTACACTGGCACTAGTAGTGGGGAAAGAGCGAACTGTTCCATTGGGACAGTCTCCACTTAAACCAGGCTGGGGCCAGTGTCCTGCTCAACTGAATAACTAGGGCAATAAACAGGACTTTAAACTAATGAGCGGGGTGGGGGGGGGGGGGCACAATGGGAGGTTTCAGAAAAGAGTAAATTTAAAAGCAGCGCAAAATATCAAGGTTCTAGAGCAGAGCAGAGTAGAGTTTTGGGTAAATATAACAGAGTGCGTCAGATAGGGACAGAGAAATTAACAAAGGTAATAAGGCATCAGTGACTAAGGTGACATCAGGGAAGAATAGAAATGAGTCAGATCTAAAGGCACTATACGAGAAGCATTCACAACAAAATAGATGAAATAATAGCATGGATAGAACTGAATAGGTTTGATCTAATAGCCATGACGGAGACATGGTTGCAAAGTGGCCAAGGTTGGGAACTAAATATTCCAGGATACTTAACTTTTAGAAGAGATAGGCAAAATGGAAAAGGAGGAGGGGTAACCCTGATAATAAAGGATGGGCTAAAGACAGCAGAGGGAAAGGATCTTAGCTCTGAAAATCAAGAAGTAGAATCAGTTTGGGTGGAGCTAAGAATCAGCACGGGCCAGAAAACATTGGTGGGAGTTGTTTATAGTGCCCCAAACAGTAGTTGTAATGTAGGGCACAGTATAAATCAGGAAATTAGAAACGCATGTAATAACGGTAATACTGTAATCATGGGGGACTTTAATCTAAATATCGACTGGGCAAATCAAATATGCAGTAATAGTGTACAGGCTGATATTCTGGAATCAACTTGGTAACAGGTTATTTTAGGTCTAGTATTGTGCAATGAGAAAAATTTAATCAATAAGATTGTAGTAAAGGGGCATTTGGGGAACAATGGCCATAATATGATAGAATTTAAATTGAGTTTGAAAGTGATTTAGTTAAATCCGAAACTAGCGTCTTAAATCTAAAAGTAAGCTATGTAGATATGAGGGCCAAGTTGGCTAAGGTAGATTGGGAAACAATGAAACAAACAAAAAATGACGGACGGGTAAAGCCTGTCCCACACAATTGCCTACATTAAAATGTATAGAAAGATAGAAATCTACAGCGCAGAAGGAGGCCATTTCGGCCCATCGTGTCTGCGCCGGCCGACAAAGAGCCGCACGGTCCTCGGTCAGCAGCCCTGAAGGTTACATATAAACCTATAAACAATGAACTATGATAGTAGACAAGCAATGACTAGAATTTCAAGGATTAATTTACGACAAATATACATTCCTTTAAGGCATAAAAATCTCTCAGGAGAAGTGGTTCAACGGTGGCTAACAAGAGAAGTTAAAAATAGTTTTAGATCAAAGGAAGAGGCTTATAATGTTGCCAAAGTAGTAGTAAGCCTGAGGATTAAGAGGATTTTAGCATTCAGCAAAAGAGGACCAAGAAATTGATAAAGAAAGGGGAATTAGAATATGGGAGTAAACTAGCGAGGGACATAACAACAGACTGTAAAAGCTTCTATGCGTATGTAAAAAATAAAGATTAGAGATGTAAATGTGGATCCCTTACAGGCTGACACCCGATTAAATTATAATGGGGAGCTAGGAAATGGCAGAGAAACAAATAATTTGTGTCTGTCTTCACAGAAGAAGAGCAAAAAACCTGCCAGAAATAGTGGAGAACCAAGGGTCTTGCGAGAATGAGGAACTGAAATAAATTAGTATTAGTTTAAAGATGGCCTACATCCTAGGTCTTTGATAGAGATGGCTATAGAAATAGTGGATGCATTGGTTGTCATCTTCCAAAATTCCATACATTATAGAACGGTTCCCGCGGATTGGAATGTAGCAAATGTAACGGCAATATTTATGAATGGAGGGAGAGAGAAAACGGGGAACTTCAGACCAGTTAGTCTGACATCAGTAGTATGGAAAATATGAGAATCTATTATCAAGGATATGGTAACAGGGTATAGGTACTTAGAAAATAATAATAATAAGATTGTGCAGAGCCAACATGGATTTATTAAAGGGAAATCACGTTTGACAAATTTATTAGAATTTTTTGAGGCTGTAACTAGCAGGGTAGATAAGGGGGGACCAGTGGATGTGGTGTATTTGGATGTTCTGAAGGCATTAGATAAGGTGCCACACAAAAGGTTAGTAAACAAGATTGGGGCTAATATACTAGCATAGATTGAGAATTGGTTAACGGACAGAAAACAGAGAGTAGGGATAAACTGGTCTTTTTCAGGTTGATAGGCTGTAACTAGTCGGGTGCTGCAGGGATCGGTGCTGGGGTCTCAGCTATTTACAATCCATATTAATAATTTGGATGAGGGGATCAAATGTAATATATCCAAGTTTTTTGATTATACAAAGCTAGGTAGGAATTTAAGTTGATGCAAAGAGGCTTCAAGGGGATATAGGCAGGTTAAGAGGGTGGGCAAGAACATGGCAAATGGAATATAATGTGGAGAAATGTGAAATTGTCCATTTTGGTAGTAAAAAAGAAAAGCAGAGTACTTTTTAAATGGTGAGAGATTGGGAAATGTTGGTGTTCAGAGGGACTTGGGTATCCTTGTACACAAATCACTAAAAGTTAACATGCAGGTACAGCAAGCAATTAAGAAAGGAAATGGTATGTTGGCCTTTATTACAAGAGGGTTTGAGTAAAAGAGTAAAGACATGGCAATTATGTAGGCTCTGATGAGACCACACCTGGTGTATTGTGTACAGTTTTAGTCTCCTTACCTAAGGAGGGATATACTTGCTAGACTGATTCCTGGGATGGGGGCAGGGATTGTGCTATGAGGAGAGATTGAGTAGACCAGACCTATATTCTTTAGAGTTTGGAAGAATGAGAGGTGAGCTCATTGAAAATACTCAGTTTGTACAAGGCTTGACAGGGAAGCAACTAGGGAACAGGTTCATTTAGATCTAGTATTGTGCAATGAGAAATGGTGCATTAATAAGCTTGTAGTAAAGGGGTCTTTAGGGAAGAGTGACCATAATATGATAACATTTTATATTGAGTTTGAAAGTGACTTAATTAAATCCGAAATGAGAGCCTTAAATCTAAAAGCAAATTGCATAGGTATGAGGGCCGAGTTAGCTTGGGAAACTCTTCTTCTCCTCTTTTTCTTAGGCAATCCCTCAGAGTTGAGGATGACTTGCTTCCACACTAGAAGTGAGTTCTCAGGTGAATGAAGAGTCCAATGCGGGACCCACAGTCTCTGTCACAGGTGGGCCAGATGGTGATTGAAGAAACAGGTGGGTGGGGAGCCTGGTTTGCTGCGCGCTCCTTCCGCAGCCTGCGCTTGGCTTCAGCTTGCTCTCGGCGATGAGACTCGAGGTGCTCAGCGCCTTCCCGGATGCTTCTCCTCCACTTAGGGCTGTCTTTGGCCAGGGATTCCCAGGTGTCGGTGGGGATGTTGCACTTTTTCAAGGAGGCTTTGAGGGTGTCCTTGAAGCGTTTCCTCTGCCCACCTGGAGCTCGCTTGCCATGTCGAAGCTCCGAGTAAAGCGCTTGCTTTGGGGGTCTCGTGTCAGGCATGCGGGTGATGTGACCCGCCCAGCGGTGCTGATCGAGCGTGGTCAGTGCTTCGATGCTGGAGATGTTGGCCTGAGCGAGAACAGTGACATTGGTACGTCTATCCTGCCAGTGGATTTGCAGCATCTTGCGGAGGCAGTACTGGTGGTACTTCTCCAGCGTTTTGAGGTATCTGCTTTACATTGTCCACGTCTCTGAGCCATATCGGAGGACGGGTATCACTACAGCCTTGTAGACCATAAGCTTGGTGCCGGGTTTGAGGTCCTGGTCTTCAAACACTCTCTTCCTCAGGTGACTGAAGGCTGCACTGGCGCACTGAAGGCGGTGTTAGACCTCACCGGCAATGTCTTCCCTTGTTGCCAGTAGGCTCCTGAGGTATGGAAAATGGTCCATGTTGACCAAGGCCGCGCCGTGGATTTTGATAACCGGGGGGCAGTGCTGTGTGGAGGTGTCAGAGTGTTAGAGGACCTTTGTCTTACGGATGTTTAGTGTAAGGCCCATGCTCTCGTATGCTTCGGTGAATGTGTTGACGTTGGCTTGGAATTCAGTCTCTGAATGTGCACAGACGCAAGCGTCGTCCACATACTGTAGTTTAATGACATAGGATTACATTAAGAAACTGCATTAAAAGGAGCAGGAGTAGGACATTTGGCCCCTCAAGCCTGCTCCACCATCCAATTAGATCATGGCTGATCTTCTATCTCAACTTCACTTGCCTACACGATATCCATATCCCTTGACACATCCCTCCCATATCAGAGACACATCCCTCCCATATCAGAGACACACCTATATTGTATTGTATCCTGGGAGTGCACTGTCAGGTTAATGTAGAAATGGAGCTCTGTATTGTTTCTGCTGTGGGAATGCTCGATGCTGACACTGGGTATAATGTGGGGTTACATTGTCAGGGTAATGTAGAGGGAGCTCTGTATTGTACCTACCTTGGAAGTGTTTGATGGGACAGTGGGGGTACACCATTAGGGTAATGTAGAGGGAGCTCTGTATTGTACCTGTTCTGCGTGTGTGCAATTCTGCCACTGGGTATAAAGTGGGAGTACACGGTCAGGGTAATGTAGAGGGAGCTCTGTATTGTACCTACCTTGGGAGTGCTTGATGCTGACTGTATACAAACTCGGAGTACACAGTCAGGGTAATGTATAGAGAGCTCAGTATTGTATCTGCCCTGGGAGTGCTCGATGCTGACACTGGGTATAAAGTGGGGGTACACCATTAGGGTAATATAGAGGGAGCACTGTACAATACCTGCTTTGGGAGTGTTTGATGGGACAGTGGGGGTACACTGTCAGGTTAATGTAGAGGGAGCTCCGTATTGTCCCTGCCCTGGGAGTGCTCAATGCTAACACTCAATGCTAACAACAACAACTTGTATTTATATAGCGTCCCAAGGCACTTCACAAGAGCGTTAGAGAACAAAACTTGACACCGAGCCACATAAGAAGTAGGTACATTAGGGTCGATGACCAAAACCTTTGTCAAAGAGGTAGGTTTTAATGAGCATCTTAACAGCGGAAAGAGAGGCAGAGAGGTTCAGGGTGGGGATTCCAGAGCTCAGGGCCCAGGCAGCTGAAGGCACGGCCACCAATGGTGGAGCGATTCAAATCGGGGATACTCAAGAGCCAGAATTAGAGGAGCGCAGAGATCTCGGAGGGATGTGGGGCTGGAGAAGATTACAGAAATTGTGAAACACGAGGACATGGAGAGATTTGAAAATACTGCAGCATTGCACACAATCTGTAATAATAACGATTAAAAGGGAGGTACCTTTATCATTAATAGAAATTCCTGTGATTTTTTTTGTGCTCCAAAACTAAGAGTAATAGCCTCATAATTTGCTTTCTTACCAGTTTCTTAGAAGTGAAAATCTAAACACTGGGAGGCAGAGGATGTCCATGAAAGTGACAAGGATCCTTTCTTCGATCAGACAGAAGCTATCGAAAAGAAGAGGCTGAAGAGAATGAAGAAAGCTGGGAAAGTAGAGGAGAATGCTGAGACTTGCGACTCGCTGGTAAAAGTCTAGTGTCTTCCTTCAATGATGTGCTCCGCCCCAGAAAGAACATCATGCTGTAGGGAAGAGCCATAGGAGTGCTCCATGAA
This sequence comes from Pristiophorus japonicus, assembly GCF_044704955.1. Classification (NCBI taxonomy): domain Eukaryota; kingdom Metazoa; phylum Chordata; class Chondrichthyes; family Pristiophoridae; genus Pristiophorus; species Pristiophorus japonicus. The sequence continues at coordinate 213,875,255 of NC_091985.1, forward strand.
GAGCAGGTCCTTGGTGTTGGGGGGGGGGAAAGGAATCCTGGGGACCAGGTCATGTTGCACAACGTGTGGAACCTGGTTTAGTGTGGCAATAATGGAGACCCCCCTACCCCCAGGGGATAATACACCAGATAGATAGAAATGAAGACCTCCACTGATCTTAGTTCATTCATCCAGTCCGAAATGAGCCTTTCAATAGCTTCAATCTGTGCTCCTGTCAATCTAACACACAGAAGTATCAAGTGATGCATTTTGGTAGGAAGAACGAGGAGAGGAAATATAAACTAAACGGTACAATTTTAAAGGCATAGAATATAAAAGCAAGGAAGTTTTGCTGGATCTTTATAACACACTGGTTCGGCCACAGGAGTATTGTGGACAATTTTGGACACCATACTTTAGAAAGGATGTCAATGCCTGGGAGAGGGTGCAGAAGAGATTTACTAGAATGTCATTAGAGATGAAAGGCTTCAGTTAAGTGGATAAACTGGGGTTGTTCTCATTAGAGCAGAGAAAGGTAAGAGGAGATTTGATAGAGGTATTCAAAATCATGAATATTTTGATAAATAAGGAGAAGCTGTTTCCAGTGGCAGAAGGGTCGGTTTTCAGAGAACACAGACTTAAGGCTGACTGGCAAAAGAACCAGAACCGATAAGTAGGTTTTATTTTTACACAGGAAGGATGGAAGGTGGGAATTCGGTGCAGAGGGGGGAAAGAGGTGCTGAGTAATTGAAACCAAGGGGTAACAGTAAATTGATAAATAATCAGTGCATTGAGTTCGCTCTAAGGATAACTTCAAATTAACTAAATAGAAGATACCAACATTAACTGTCTCTGAATTGCATTAAATTAAAATCTGGTGTACAGAAATTATTAAATAATAAGTAGGAGTAAGAGGATACTAAAATAAACACATAGTTATAGACCATAAGCAGATAGACTTTGAAGTAAAATGATGGGACAGCAGAAACCTGTTGCCTGTCATTCCTGAGCCATGTGAGATCTCCAGGATGCTTCATCTGTCCGGGATAACCCCATGTGCAGGAAGTGCCTCCAGCTGATGGAACTCGAGCTCAGGTTTTCTGAGATTGAGCAGCGGCTGGAGTCACTGCAGGGCACAGGGGAGGCTGAGAATTTCCTGCAGCACACATTCCAGGAGCTGGTCACGCCACAGCTACAGAGAGTTCAGGAGGATCATAGGCAGTCCCTCGAAATGAGGAAGACTTGCTTCCTCGCCAAGAAAGGATGAGTTCACAGGTGTTTCTATGAAGGACCTGAACTACATCCTGAAGAGTGGAAGATGGCTGTGCGTGGATTTTTTTATCGTGTGGTGTGGTGGCCGTTGCACACCAGCCACCGCACGGGCTTGACAGAGCTAGATCTTGGTCCAGTGGCAAGGATTACCCAAGACGACTGGAGACCTGCTCTGCTACATGGACCTAGTGCACACACATCATCATCATCATAGGCGGTCCCTTGAATGAGGATGACTTGCTTCCAAGACTTCACAGGTCTTTCAATGAAGGACCCGATGTTCCAGTCCTGAACTCCAATTGAGGGGGTGGAAGATGCCTGTGCGTGGATTTGTTTAACGTGTGGTGGCCGTTGCACACCAGCCACCACATGGGCTTGACAGAGATAGGTTTTGGTCCAGTAGCAAGGGTAAAGCAGGACGACTGGAGACCTGCTCTGCTGCACGGACTTAGAGCGCACACATATCGCCGTGTGGGCTAGCCCGTGCTGTCCCTGGCCCCGAACTCGTGCCTCTCCTGGACCCTGATCACATCCCTCCATAGTCTCTTGCCGCTCCTGCTGTATCTGCCCACGCTCCAATCACCGACCTGGACCTTGATGATGTCACTCTTCGCTGCCGTTACCCTCCTGCACAAGCTCGCCCTGCTCCCTGGAATAGTATGCCTCCACGCTGCACCCCGAGGCCTCCGCGCTGCTCCCTGGAATAGTATGCCTCTACGCTGCACCCCGAGGCCTCCACGCTGCACCCCGAGGCCTCCACGCTGCACCCCGAGGCCTCCACGCTGCACCCCGAGGCCTCCACGCTGCACCCCGAGGCCTCCACGCTGCTCCCCGAGGCCTGCTCCCCGAGGCCACCGCGCTGCTCCCCGAGGCCTGCTCCCCGAGGCCTCCGCGCTGCTCCCCGAGGCCTGCTCCCCGAGGCCTCCGCGCTGCTCCCCGAGGCCTGCTCCCCGGGGCCTCCGCACTGCTCTCCGAGGCCTGCTCCCCGAGGCCTCCGCGCTGCTCCCCCAGGCCTCCGCACCACTCCTTTTATGGCCCCGACCTGCAGCTGGTGTTCAGGAGGATAGTAAGTGGGTGGCTATCCGGCAGCGGAGGAGGAGGCAGGTAGTGCAGGAATCCTCGGGAGTCTGGTATTCTCAAACCGGTTTCCAGTGCTGAACACCAGTGAGGATGACAGTGCCCCAGGGCACTGCAGTCTGGAGCACATCCACAGCACAGCAAAGTGTAGAAATGCAGCGATCAGTGGGTATTCAATAGTCAGGGGAACAGACAGGGGTTTCTGCAACTGCTGACGTGAGTCCCGCATGGCGTGTCACTGCCCTGCTGCCAGGGTAAAGGACATCACTGAGCAGCTGCAGAACATGTTGAGAGGGGAAAGGCAACAGCCAGAATTCGTGGTCCATGTTGAAACCAATGAAGTAAGGAGGAAAATGGTTGACATCCTTCAGGCAGAGTTTCGGGAGCTAAGGATGAAGTTAATGAGCAGGACCTCAAAAGTCCTAATCTCTGGTTTACCCCAAGTACCATGTGCTCGTAAGTGTAGGAACAGTAAGAATAGAGATGTTAACGTGTGGCTGGAGAAATGGTGCAGGAGAGAGGGCTTCAGATTCCTGGGGCACTGGGACCAGTTCTGGGGCAGGAGGGAGGGCTTCAGATTCCTGGGACACTGGGACCAGTTCTGGGGCAGGAGGGGCCTGTTCACAGCAGGCGGTTGCACCTGAACAGGGCTGGGACCAATGTCCTGACGGTTAACGAGTGCTGCGGGGAAGGGTTGAAATTAATTTGGCAGGGGGCTGGGCACCAGGATGAAGCATTGGAGAGGAGATACAAGGTGCACAGAGAACTGGGAGAGACAACTAGCATTCGAGTAAAGAGTAGTTAGGAAGGATTAGACCGGGAGAAAGCGAGGCAGACTACGATAGGTTTGTAGTGAGCTATTGCATGGAGTGGGGCAAATAAGGTGCTGAGCTGCAGACACAAGTAGTCACGTGGAATTATCTCATAGTTGAGATAACAGAGACAAGGCTCAAACAAGGGGAGGAACGCTCATTTAATATTCCTGGCTGCAATATATTCAGGAAAGATAAGAGGGAATAAAAGGAGGGGTGGCAGTGTTGATCACAGCACTGGAAATGGAGAATATACTTGAAGTTAAAAGCCAAAATCTATTAGGTTATAATTAAGGAACAATTGAGGAGCTGATACACTGCTGGGTAGGCCACCAAATAGTGGAAAGGAGATAGAAGAGCAAATTTCAGGCAAATTGCAAGAATATGCAATAACTTTAGTGTAGTAATTCTCCTAATATAGATTGGGATAGTAAAAGTGTAAAGGTCAAAGATGGGGACGAATTCTTGAGATGTGTATAAGAGAATTTTCTTGATCCATGTGTTTCCAGCCCAACGAAGAAACATAGCAACATAGAAAATAGATGCAGGAGTAGGCCATTCGGCCCTTCGAGCCTGCACCGCCATTCAATAAGATCATGGCTGATCATTCCTTCAGTACCCCTTTTCTGCTTTCACTCCATACCCCTTGATCCCTTTAGCCGTAAAGGCCATATCTAACTCCCTCTTGAATATATCCAATGAACTGGCATCAACAACTCTCTGCACTAGGGAATTCCACAGATTAACAACTCTCTGAGTGAAGAAGTTTCTCCTCATCCCAGTCCTAAATGGCCTGCCCCATATCCCAAGACTGTGTCCCCTGGTTCTGGACTTCCCCAACATCGGGAACATTCTTCCCACATCTAGCTTGTCCAGTCCAGTCAGAATTTTATATGTTTGTATGAGATCCCCTCTCATCCTTCGAAACTCCAGTGTATAAAGGCCCAGTTGATCCAGCCTCTCCTCACATGTCAGTCCAGCCATCCCTGGAATCAGTCTGGTGAACCTTCGCTGCACTCCCTCAATAGCAAGAACGTCCTTCCTCGGATTAGGAGACCAAAACTGAACACAATATTCCAGGTGGGGCCTCACCAAGGCCCTGTACAACTGCAGCAAGACTTCCCTGCTCCTATACTCAAATCCCCTTGCTATGAAGGCCAACATACCATTTGCCGCCTTCACTGCCTGCTGTACCTGCATGCCAACCTTCAATGACTGATAAACCATGACACCCAGGTCTCGTTGCACGTCCCCTTTTCCTAATCTGCCGCCATTCAGAGGAAGGAGGCGGAGAATGAAGTGGAGCAAGCAGAGAGTGTTTCAGTGGGGGAGCATTCGGGGAACAGTGATCAAAATATAATTATGTTTAGAGTAGTTATGGTAAAGGGCAAGGAACACGCAACTGGAGGAGGGCTAATTGCAGTGAGTTGAAAAGGGATCTGGGCCAGGTGGATTGGAATCAAAGTTTGGCAGGTAAAACAGTAAATGATCAATGGGAGGCCTTCAAAGAAGAGATAGTTCGGGTTCAGACCAGACACATTCTCACGATGGGTAAAGGAAGTACGTCCAAAGCTAGAGCTCCCTGGTCGAGGAAAGATTGGGAGTAATTGAAGGAGTTAGAGGAGACTTATGACAATTGTAAGGTTCATAATTCAGTGGAGAACAAAGCTGAATACAAAGTTACAGGGGAGAACTAAAAAAGGAAATACGAGAGGGAAAAGAGAATAGATTAGTGGGTAACATAAAAGGTAATTCAAAAGTCTTTTATAAACATATAAATAGCAAAAGGGTAGTCAAAGCAAAGGTGGAGCCAATTAGGGACCAAAGAGGAGAGACGGGGCATGTTTGAGGTACGAAATGAATACTTTGCATCTGTCTTCACTGAAGAAGAGAATGCCAATGTCACAGTAAAGGACAAGGTAGGAGAGGAATTGGATGGGATAACAAAAGAAAAAGCGGTGGTACTAGAAAGGTTGACGGGCTGAAAGTAGAAAAGTCACCCAGTCCGGATGGGATGCATCCTAGATTGCTGTGGGAAGTAAGGGTTGAAATTGTGGAGGGTCTGGTCTCAATCTTCCAATACTCCTTGGATATGTGAGTGGTGCCAGAGGATGGGAGGATTGTAAATGTTACACCCTGTTCAATAAACAGGAGTGGGATAAATCTGACAGCTACAGGCCAGTCACCCAGTCGGTAGGGGTGGAACTTTTAGAGACATGAATGCGGGAAAAGTTATTTGGCACTTGGAAAAATATGGGTTAATAAATGAAAGCTAGCATGGATTTGTTAATGGCAAATCACGTTTGACTATCTGAATTGAGTTCTTTGCTGAAGTAACGAAGAGGGTGGATGAGGGCAGTGACGTTGATGTTGTGTATATGGACTTTCCAAAGGCGTTTGATAAAGTAGCACACAATAGACTTGTTAGCAAAAGTTAAAGGGGCAGTGGCTGCATGGATACAACATTGGCTGAGACAGAAAGCAGACAGTAATAGTGAATGCTTGTTTTTCAGACTGGAGGGAAGTGTGCAGTGGTATCCTCCCAGGGTCGGTGTTGGGACCACTGCTCTTTCTGATTTATATGAATGACGTGTACTTGGGTATTACGGCACCATTTCAAAGTTTGCAGATGACACGAAACTCAGAAATATAGTAGATCATGAGGAGAGTAGTAACAGGCTTCAAGAAGACATAGACAGGCTGGAGAAATGGGCAGACACAGGCCAGATAACATTTAACAGAGAGAAGTAGGGGGGAGGAACTTAATACAATCACAATCACTAAGGATGTGGTACTCAGTAAGATAATGGGACTAAAGGCAGATAAATCCCTTGGACCTGATGGTTTGCATCCTAGGGTCTTAAGAGAAATAGTGGCAGGGATTATGGATGCATTGGTTGTAATTTATCAAAATTCCCTGGATTCTGGGGAGGTCCCAGCAGATTGGAAAACTGCAATTGTGACGCCCCTATTTAAAAAAGGAGGCAGACAAAAAGCAGCAAACTATAGATAAATATAAAAAAATAAAAGCAGTTAGCCTAACATCTGTGGTTGGGAAAATGTTGGAGTCCATTACTAAAGAAACAGGAGCAGGACATTTGGAAATAAAAATTCGGTCAGGCAGAGTCAGCATGGATTTATGAAGGGGAAATCATGTTTGACAAATTTGCTGGAATTCCTTGAGGATGGATAAAGGGGAATCAGTGGATATGGCGTATTTGTACTTCCAGAAGGCATTTGACAAGTTGCCACATAAAAGGTTACTACACAAGATAAAAGTTCACGGGGTTGGGTGTAATATTAGCATGGATAGAGGATTGGCTAACTAACAGAAAACAGAGAGTTCATGCTCTGGTTGGCAACCAGTAATTAGTGGGTGCCGCAGGGATCAGTCCTGGGACCCCAACTATTTACAATCTATATTAACGACTTGGAAGAAGGGACTGAGTGTAACATAGCCAAGTTTGCTGATGATACAAAGATGGGAGGAAAAGCAATGTGTGAGGAGGACACAAAAAATCTGCAAAAGAACATAGACAGGCTAAGTGAGTGGGCAAAAATTTGATGGATCGAGTATAATGTTGGAAAGTGCGAGGTCATGCACTTTGGCAGAAAAAAAATCAAAGAGCAAGTTATTATTTAAATGGAGAAAGATTGCAAAGTGCTGCAGTACAGCGGGACCTGGGGGTACTTGTGCATGAAACACAAAAGGTTAGTATGCAGGTACAGCAAGTGACTAGGAAGGCCAATGGGATCTTGGCCTTTATTGCAAAGGGGATGGAGTATAAAAGCAGGGAAGTCTTGTGACAGCTATACAGGGTACTGGTGAGGCCACACCTGGAATATTGCGTACAGTTTTGGATTCCATGTTTATGAAAGGATATACTTGCTTTGGAGGCAGTTCAGAGAAGGTTCACTAGGTTGATTCTGAAGCTGAGGGGGTTGACTTGTAGGTAAAGGTTGAGTAGGTTGGGCCTCTACTCATTGGAATTCAGAAGAATGAGAGGTGATCTTATCGAAACGTATAAGATTATGAGGGGGCTTGACAAGGTGGATGCAGAGAGGATGTTTCCACTGATGGGGGAGACTAGAACTAGAAGGCATAGAATAAGGGGCCGCCCATTTAAAACTGAGATGAGGAGAAATTTCTTCTCTCTGAGGATTGCAAATCTGTGAAATTCGCTGCCCCATAGAGCTGTGGAAGCTGGGACATTGAATAAATTTAAGACAGAAATAGACAGTTGCTTAAACGATAAGGGAATAAGGAGTTATGGGGAGCAGGCAGGGAGGTGGAGCTGAGTCCATGATCAGATCAGTCATGATCTTACTGAATGGCAGAGCAGGCTCGAGGGGCCGTATGGCCTACTCCTGTTCTTAAGTGTGAAGTGATTAATTTGCTAGGAAGAATAAGGAGAGGCAATATAAACAAAATGGTAGAATTTTAGTCCCCAAGTTTCCACACGCAGCGAAAAAGGCGCACCTCAGAGCTGGGCGCCTGTTTTTCACGCCGAAAACGGCGCCGGAAAAACAGTGCGGTATTCTCGAGCTCCTTGGAGCTCGATGTCTGCTTGGCATGGCGCACAGGGGGCGGAGCCTACCACTCGCGCCGATTTTGTAAGTAGGAGGGGGCGGGTACAATTGAAATGAGGCTTCTTGGTGCCGGCAACCCTGCGCGTGCGCGTTGGAGCATTCGCGTACGCGCAGTCTGAAGTAAACATTGGCACTCGGCCATTTTTAAAAGTGCTGCAGAAAAAGTGAAGATTTGTTTCTTGGACCCCTGCAAAGGCTTGTATTTTAATTTTCTTGATATTTCTGTGTGTGAGGGAGTGCTTTTAGCAGCACTGCTGAATAAATCACCTGCTGAAATCAGTGAGTTCAGCTTTTCACTGCTAAACTTGCAGAACCGGTGCCTGCAAATTAAGGACTGTGTGTTTGAAGAAATAAAAGTGCCAATTCAAGTTTGCAATGGATCAACTTCCACCAAGAACAAAGAATTTCTTGCATGAGGAAGCAAACCATTGCATAATATGTGGTGCACCCATTCTGCAAATTTAAATATAAAGATGTCGATGTGGCTGCCTCTCCCTGTCCAAATCGCCTCAGTCAGTCCCCCTCACAGCTCGAAAGCTGCTGCTGTTCTTTCTTCTGTTCTGACGCCGCTGCAATCCCATGGCCGAATGGCCTCATGTCCGCTCCTGATTCTTCGGCTACCTTCGAGCCACTGACGCCGCCCCATAAGCGTGGCCGAACGGCCTAAAGAATTTTAAATCTGCAGCTGCGTGTGTCCTGTGTTCATTCTTCGGCTCCCGGCCAGCCACTGACGCCGCTGCAATCCCATGGCCGAATGGCCTCAAGTCCGTCCGGGTGCTGCATCTTCGCGGGGAATGAAGGCCTGCCTCAAGCACCGCAGCTCAGCTCGAAGGCTGCTTGCTGCCTGCCGCTGCCGTCAAGACACTGACACCACACCCCTGCCTGAAAGGCCTGCCTGAAGCACTTTCACACAGGTAGGAACATGGTTTATTTAATCTTTTCTTTGCTTATAGATTTTTATTCAGGTTGGATTTATTTGTCTAATATTTGTATAAGTATAACTAAGGATTGATTGTAGAATTTAATGACTTCCCTTCCCCCCCCTCCCCCCCGCCCCCACCTCATTCCCTACGCCTAATTTTTAACCTGCGCCTGATTTTTTAAATGTAGACAAGGTTTTTTCAAGCGTACAAAAATCTTCACTTACTCCATTCTAAGTTAGTTTGGAGTACGTTTTCACTGTGGAAACTTTCAAATCAGGCGTCAGTGGCCGGACACGCCCCCTTTTGAAAAAAAAATTCTGTTCCAAAGTGAAACTGTTCTACCTGACTAGAACTGCAGAAAACTAAATGTGGAGAATTCCGATTTCTAAGTTACTCCGTTCTACACCAGTTGCTCCTAAAAATCAGGAGCAAATCATGAGGAAACGTGGGGCCTTAAAGAGGGTGCAGAAACAGAGAGATCTGGGGATGTACGTACACAAGTGCTTGAAGGTGGCCGGCCAAATTCAGAAGACTATTAAAAAGACACATGGTATCCATAGCTTTATATATAGAGGTAGAATACAAACACAAGGAAGTTATGTTAAACTTATAAAAATCACTGGTTAGGCCACAGCTGGAGTATTGTGTCCAGTTCTGGGCATCACACGTTGGGAAGGATGTGGGGCCTTGGAAATGGTGTAGAAGAGATTTACTGAATAGTACCAGGGATGAGGGACTGGAGAAACTGCTTTCCTTGGAATAATGATTTCATAGAATCATAGAAATTTACAGCACGGAAGGAGGCCATTTCGGCCCATCGTGTCCGCACTGGCCGACCAAGAGCTATCCAGCCTAATCCTACTTTCCAGTTCTTCAATCTGCATTGAGGGGAGATTTGATAGTTGGTCAAAATCATGAAGAGTTTTGAATGAGTAAATAAGGAGAAACTGTTTCTAGTGACAGAAAAGTTGGTAACAAGAGGACACAGATTTAAGGTCATTGGAAAAAGAGGCATCATGAGGAAAACATGGTTTACTCCATTGAGAAAGAAAGACTCTAAGGCAAGGATGAACCATCCGTGGAAGTAAAGACGGGTATCAAATTGAAAACAAAATCATATAATGTTGCAAAAATTAGTGGTAGGCCAGAGGATTGGGTAAATGTTAGAAACCAACAAAGGATGACTAAAAAGATAATAAAGAGAGAGAAGATAGATTATCAGAGTAAACTAGCAAGAAATATAAAAACAGACACTAGGAGCTTCTATAGGTATATAAAAAGGAAGAGAGTAGCTAAAGTAAACGTTGGTCCCTCAGAGGATGAGACTGGGGAATTAATAATGGGAAACAGAGAAATGGCAGACAATTTGAACAAACGGTTTATAGCGGTCTTCATGGTAGAAGACACTTAAAGCATCCCAATAATAGATAAACAAGGGACTACAGGGAGGGGAGAACTTAAAACAATCATTATCACTAGAGAAAGTTTACTAGGTGAATTAATAGGACTAAAGGTGGACAAGTCTCCTGGACCTGGTGGCCTGTATCCCAGGATCTTAAAAAAGTGGCAGCAGAGATAGTGGATGCATTGGTTCTACTTGACCAACATTCCCTGGATTCTGGAGGAAAACCGAAAATGTAAAGCCCCTATTTAAGAAAGGAGACAGATAGAAAGCAGGAAACTATAGACGAGTTAGCGTAACATCTGTCGTCGGGAAAATGCTGGAGACCGTTATTAAGGAAGTGGTGGTAGGACATTTAGAAAATCATAATACAGTCAAGCAGACTGTAGTCATGTTTGACAAATTTGCTAAAGTTGTTTGAGGATGTAACGAGTAGGGTGGATAAAGGGGAACCAGTAGATGTCGTGTATTTGGATTTCCGGAAGGCATTCAATAAGGTGCCACATTAAAGGTTATTGCACAAGATAAGAGTTCATGGGTATGGGGGTAATATTAGCGTGGATAGAGTATTGGCTAAATAACAGAAAACAGAGAGTCGGGATAAATGGGTAATTTTCAGGTTGGCAAAATGTAACGAGTGTGATGCCACAGGGATCAGTGCTGGGACCTCAACTATTTACAATCTGTATTAATGACTTGGATGAAGGGACCGAGTGCAATGTATCCAAATTTGCTGATGATACAAAGATAGGTGGGAAAGCAAGTTGTGAGGAGGACACAAAGAATCTACAAATGGATATAGATAGGCTAAGTGAGTGGGCAAAATTTTGGCCAATGAAGTATAATGCGAGGTGAGGGAAAATGTGAGGCTATCCACTTTGGTAAGAAAAATAAAAAATAAAATTGTTATTTAAGTGGAGAGAGATTACAAAATGCTGCGGTGCAGAGGGATCTGGGGTCCTTTTACATGAATTACAAAAAGTTAGTTGTGCAGGTTAAGTAAGTAATTAGGAAGGCAAATGGAATTTTGGCCTTTGGAATTTTGGGATCGACTATAAAAGCAGTTAAGTCCTGCTACAACTGTACAGGTGGTAAGAGCGCACCTAGAGTACTACGTACAGTTTTGGTCTCCTTATTTAAGGAGGGACATACTTGCTTTGGTGGCAGTTCAGAGAAGGTACACTAGGTTGATTCCTGAGATGAAGGGATTGTCTTATGAAGAAAGGTTAAGCAGTTTGTGCCTATACTCATTGGAGTTTAGAAGAATGAGAGAAGAATCTTATTGAAATCTGTAAGATTATGAGGGGACTTGACAGGGTAGATGCAGAGAGGTTTTTTCCTCGTGAAGGAATCTAGAACTAGGGGTCTTAGTTTCAGAATAAAGAGTTGCCCATTTAAAACGAAGATGAGGAGGAATTTCTTCTCGGGGGGGTCGTAAATCTGTGGAATTCTCTGTCCCAGAGAGCTATGGTGGCTGGGTTATTGAATATATTTAAAGCGGAGATAATCAGATTTTTGAATAATAAAGGAGTAAAGGTTTATGGGAAGCAAGCAGGGGAGTGGAGTTGAGACTAAGATCAGATCAGCCATGAACTTAATGAATTGTGGAGCAGGCTCCAGGGGCGAAATGGCCAACTCCTGCTCCTATTTCTTATGTTCTTATTTTCTTATGTACGTAGCGAGTTGGAATGCACTGCCTGAAAGGGCGGTGGAAGCAGATTCAACAGTAACTTTCAAAATTGAATAAATATTTGAAGTTGAAAAATCTGGAGGGCTATGGGGAAAGAGCAGGAGAGTGGAACAAATTGGATAGCTCCTTCAAACAGCCAGCACAGGCCTGATGGGCTGAATGGTCTCCTCTTGTGCTGCATGAATCTATGATGGGAGTGGGATCAGAGACAGGACTGATTGTACATCCTGTGTTCATGCCCAGTGAGCCTGCACATCAGGAGCAGAACCTGGCCATGTGACCCTTTGACACCTCGAGTGGGAGGGGCTCCAGCCGCTTTGTAACATCGCTCCTGGCTGCTGTGTGATTGGCTCCTGGCTACTTTGTGATGTCAACCTGGTGACAGGTTTCTGCCCCTGGTTACGGCCCATCAGTGGGATGTCAGTGTGGGAGGAGCTGGAGTGACAGCTGACACTGGTGGTGAGTTTAGTCATAATAAACAGGGAAAGGACAGAAAGGAACAATTTCATATTAAAGTAAGTAATTCAAACAAATGTTGTCCATTTCAAATATATTCAAATGAGGTATAATCACAGTCATAAAAACAGTCCCACTGTATTCCAGTTACAGATTCTGGGAGGAATGTGAATCATGTTTCTATTGACAGTTTCTGGGAGTGAGCAATATCTCAGGGAGGTGGAGAGAGATAAATCAAACCATCGCCACACTCACTGGGACTGGAGAAATGTCACTGGGCTCACAGATCTGGTGGGACCAAGACGCCCAGTGTCAGAGACGGGACAAAACGGGAAGATTCAACAATGATCGGGAAGGTGAGGGACTTTACTGAGAGTCCCATCAGTCCAGGAATTTGCCGAGGTGAGAGTCTAACCAGATACTGGAAGCTGTTCAACATCTGCCGTCAGGCTCGGCCTTTGATGTGGGACATTGAGCGGAGCTTAACTCGTAGATAAACCTTGCCCCTACCTCACCTGGGAGTGTTTGACACTTGCATGTAGAGGGATCTTTATTCACCCCGTGCTAAACCTGAGCTGGCTGTGCTTCATTTGGTAGTGTCGAGGGAGCTGTACGCTGCATTGAACACATGCTGTGTCTGATTTGGTTGTGTTTGATGAACAAATTAGAGGGAGCTTTACTATATATTTAACATGTGCTGTACCTGCCCTGGGGGTGTTTGATGGGACAGTGTAGAGGGAGCTTTTCTCTTTACCTAACCCGTGGTGTACCTGCCCTGGGGGTGTTTGATGGGACAGTGTAGAGGGAGCTTTTCTCTTTACCTAACCCGTGGTGTACCTGCCCTGGGAGTGTTTGATGGGACAGTGTAGAGGGAGCTTTACTCTGTATCTAACCCGTGCTGTACCTGCCCTGGGAGTTTTTGACGGGACAGTGTAGAGGGAGCTTTTCTCTTTACCTGACCCGTGGTGTACCTGCCCTGGGAGTGTTTGATGGGACAGTGTAGAGGGAGCTTTACTCTTTACCTAACCCGTGGTGTACCTGCCCTGGGAGTGTTTGATGGGACAGTGTAGACAGGGTATCTAACCCGTGATGTACCTGCCCTGGGAGTTTTTGATGGGACAGTGTAGAGGGAGCTTTACTCAGTATCTTTCTCTCTCACTTAGGCGGTCCCTCGAATCGAGGATGATTTGCTTCCATGCCAAAAAGGGATGTGTTCAATGAGCTCACAGGCGTTTCAATGAAGGACCTAATATTCCAGGTCTTGAACTGCACATTGACGGGTGGAAGATGCTTGTGTGTCGATTTTTTTAACGTGTGGTGGCCATTGCACACCAGCCACCACACCGGTTTGACAGAGCTTGGTCTCAGTCCAGTGGCAAGATGAACTAAAACGTCTGTAAACCAGCTTTGCTGCACGGACCTAGTGCGCGCACACATCGCAGTATATCTAACCCGTGCTGTACCTCCCCTGGGAGTGTTGATGTGATTATGTAATAGCAGTTCCACTCACTTTAATCTCTTGTTCTGTAACTCTATTCACTGGTCAATTTGAACATGATAACCAAAACACAGGGGAATAAAATCACAGATAATAGTTAACTTGGACCTGATGACGGATACAAAGGGAAATAAAGTCACTGTTAGTTGTTAACTTGGACATGATAAGCAATGCACACTTGAATAAAGTCAGAGTTATCACACAGAGGATGAGCAAACATTTCCATCAATGAAATATTGAGAAGACTGATGCCATTGTCTTCAGTCTCCTCTACAAACTCCGCTCCCTAACCGATGACTCCATTCCTCTCCATGTCGATTGTGTGAGACTGAACCAGACTCTTTATAGCAACACAGGGACAGGAGGAGGCCATTTAGCCCCTCGAGCCAGTGAGATCTTGGCTGATCTGTGACTTAACTCCATATATTCGCCTTTGCCCTATATTCCTTAATACCATGGTTAACAAAAATCTATCAATCTCAGATTTAAAATTAACAATTGACCTAGCATCAATTGTGGTTTGCAGAAGAAAGTTCCAAACTTCTACCACCCTTTGTGTTTCCTAATTTCACTCCTGAAACGCCTGGCTCTAATTTTCAGACTATGCCCCCAAATCCTAGAGTCCCCAACCAGCAGAAATAATTTCTCTCTTTCTACCCTATCAGTTCCCCTTAATATCTTGAAATATTGATCAAATCACCCCTTAACCTTCTAAATTCCCCTATATCATTGTAGCACCACCTCTTGTGGGTCTGTCCAGCCGGTGGGTAGGGACATACCCAGGGATGGTGATGGAGGAGTCTGGGACATTGGCGGAAAGCTATGATTCTGTGAGTATGACTATGTCAGACTGTCTCGTCTGTGGGACAGCTCTCTCAATTTTGTCACAGGTCCCCAGAACTCACATTCTCCGAATCAATAGTCCAGTGACATAACCACTGTGCTATCCTCCCCTCAATGATCTCAATCCCGTTGTAGCACCTGATTGCTCAGTGTTAATGTGTGTGAAAAGGGCTGACTGAGTTTCCGTCTTACTCCCAACCAGCTCGCATTGAGGACCTAGTCTCCGATAATCTCCACAGTTTCCATTCTTCCCAGATTGCCGAATCTGTGAATCCCAGTGAGTGAGCACCAGCATACAAGGAAGTTTCTCGAAGCCACTCTGCACCCATTGTCAATTCTGAGTCATCCTGATATTTGCATCCCCTGTGGCCAGCAGATTTGCATGTTGCACGCTGTGTGTTGCAAGTAGGACAATACCAGCCTTCAAAAAGGTGGGAGCTATTTGTGTTTGTTGGAGGATGCTGAGAGATTGAGAACAATGCACTGTTCAGATCAGAAACACGGATACGTTCTGCTAACTGTCACAGGTGCACATTTCACAACTAATGCAAACTACAGTGAGGAGAGACAGAGAGAGAATTCTGAGAGTCACAGCAACATGGAAACAGGAATAGGAAGAAACAATTCAGCCCCTCGGGCATGTTCCGCTATTCAATCAGATCATCGATCATCTGTACCTTAACTCCAACTACCCGCCTTGGTTCCGTGACCCTTAATGCCCTTACCCAACAGAAATATATCAATCCCAATTTTGAAATTTTCAATTGACCCCTAAGCCTCAGCAGCGTTTTGGGGTAGAGAGTTCCAGATGTCCACTACCTTTGTGTGAAGAAGTGCTTCCTGAAATCATCCCTTAATGGCCTGGCTCTAATTTTAATTGTAAGGTTATGCCCCCTTGTTCTGGTCTCGCTCTCCCATCCCCACCAGAGGAAATAATTTCTGTCTATCTACCCTATCAACTCCTTTAATCATCTTAAACACCTTATTCTTCAAAATTTTAAATGATTGATGACATTGTACACCAAAAAAAGTGCATGTTTTTTTAAGGCCCTCATGATGTGCATTAAGTGCATCGTTTCATGGCATTGTTTTTAAAAGTTTCAAGGGAATACAGGCCTTGTCTATGCAACCTGTCCTCATAATTTAATCCTTTTAGCCCTGGGTGAATCTGCACTGCACACCCTCCAAAGCCAAACAGATCCTTCCTGAGGTGCGGTATCCAGAACTGAACACAGACTCTGAATCGGGTCTTACTGGGAGAGTGTTTGTGTAACCAGGACACGGGCACTGTTAGGCCGCTGACCAGATGTCAATGTCCGAGACACTGACTGCTGCTCACCCGCTAACATTGGGACAGTGAAGGGACTGCGGTGATCTCTGTATTTAAATTGAAAGTCAAGCATCACCGAGGCTGTAACTTTAATGGGTACTCAGTGTTAGCGAGAGAATATTCACAGCTTGATCCTTTCCGTGCCAGTAATGTGTCAGTATTGAGTTAAGGCTGAGAGGACATTTTTTGGGTAATAGAATCAGGCAGAAGCAGATTGATCCAGGAAGGCAACTGGAAGGACTTCCATTTTTTTTCTTTACACGTCAGAGGGTAAGACAGTGTCAGCCTGCAAAAAGTGGGAGTTTGTTGTGAGGTGCTACATCTTGGTAGGAGGAACATCGAGAGGCAATGTGAACCAAATGGTACAATTTTAAAGTGGGTGCAGAAACAGGGAGATCAGGGGGTGTCTGTACTCAACACTTGGAAGGACAAGTTGAGAAGGCTGTTTAAAAAAAAACACACGGGATCTTGGGCTTTATTAATAGAGGCATAGAATACAAAACCAAGGGAGATGTTGCCAGATCTCAGTCTCCTAATCTGAGGAAGGACATTCTTGCTTTTGAGGGAGTGCAGCGAAGGTTCACCAGACTGATTCCAGGGATGGCAGGACTGACATATGAAGAAAGACTGGATCGACTCAGCTTATATTCACTGGAATTTAGAATAATAAGAGGGGATGTCATAGAAACATATAAAATTCTGACGGGATTGGACAGGTAAGATGTAGGAAGAATGTTCCCGATGTTGAAGTCCAGAATCAGGGGTCACAGTCTAAGGATAAGGGGTAAGCCATTTAGGACCGAGCTGAGGAAAAACTTCTTCACTCAGAGTATTGTGAACCTGTGAAATTCACTACCACTGAAAGTTGTTGAGGCCAGTTCGTTAGATATATTCAAAAGGGAGTTAGATGTGGCCCTTACGGCTAAAGGGATCAAGGAGTATGAAGAGAAAGCAGGAATGGGGTACTGAAGTTGCATGATCAGCCATGATCATATTGAATGGTGGTGCAGGCTCCTGCACCTATTTTCTGTGTTTCTATGTTTATGAAACATTGGTTAGGCCTCAGTTGTTGTATTGTGCCCAATTTGGGCACCGCCATTCAGGTAGAATGTCTAGGCCTGGTTGAGGGAGCGGAGCAGATTTACCAGAATGGTTCCAGGGATGAGGGATATCAGTTATGGGGAGACGCTGGGGTGGTTCTGCTTAGAGCAGAGAGGGTTAAGGTGAGGTTTGATAGAGGCTATTAAAATCATGAATAGGTAGAGTAAATAAGGGGAAACAGTTTGCAGTAGCAGAAGGGTCGGTATCAGAGGACGTAAAATTTAAGTGATTGGCAAAAGAACCAGAAGCGGCATGAGGAAACATTATTCATGTAATGAGTTGTTGTGATCTGGAACGCACTGCCTGAAAGGTTGGTGGAAGCAGATTCAATAGTAACATTCAAAAGAGAATTGGATAAGTGCTTGAAGTGATACAATTTACAGGTCTGTGTGGTGAATACAGGGGCTTGGGATTAATTGGATAGCTCTTTCATAAATCCAGCACAGGCATGATGGGTCGAATGGCCTCATTTTGTGCTGTATCATTCTGTGATTATATGATGTAATGTTTGTCATATGATGCTCACAGACTGAGAACAATAGATGCTTCATCAGATCTTTTAAAGGGAGCACATTTAGCAACATTTGCAAACTGTAGTGAGCAGGGCGAGAGCTGGGAGAATGTTTGTGTAACCAGGACATTCAATACTCTGAGGCTCTGACCAGGTAGCAATGTTCCAGACCCTGTCTGCTGCTCACCCACTAACACCGGGACAGGAACGGGACTGCGATGGTCTGTGTTTTTAAATTAAATGTCAAAAATTACCAAGACTGTGTATGTCAAAGGATTAGTATAATCTGTATATGGGATGGAATTACTGATAGACCATTTTCCATTACTGACCTATTACTGGTATGGGAAGCACTTACCCTGTAAAAGCGCCTTCAGAAGTTGTACTTGTTTAAAGGCGTTATATAAATAAAAGTTGTTGGTGTGAATATTCTCTCTCCAACACTCAGTGCCCAGTTATCCAGGATGTGGTAACTGGGATCTTGTAAAGTCACAATATGATTAGGCAGAGTCAATATAGTTTATGAAAGGAAAATCCTGTTGGACAAGTATATTAGAGTTGTTCAGGGTGTAACTAGCAGGGCATGTATGTGGGAACCAGTGGCTGTAGTGTATTTGAATTTTCAGAAGGAATTTGATAAAGTGCAATGGAAGAGGCTTTTACACAAGATTAAGGCTGATGGGATTGGGGGTGATATATTCGCATGGATTGATAATTGGTTAACAGACAGAAAACTGAGAGTAGGAATAAACGGGTCAATTTTGGGATCAGTGCTTGGGCCTCAGCTATTTACAATTGATATCAATGACTTAGATGAGGGGACTGAGCGTAATATATTCAAGTTTCCTGATGATACAAAGCTAGGTGGGAATGTGAACGGTAAAGAGATACAAAGAGGCAGCATAGAGCTCACACGAATCATAGAAAGTTAACATGTAGGTACAGCACACAATTAGGAAGGCAAATGGTACGTTAGCCTTTATTGCAAGGGGGTTGGTGTATAATAGTAAGGAAGTCTTGCTGCAACTATATAGGGTTTTGGTGAGACCACACCAGCAGCACTGTGTACGGCTTTGGTCTCCTTACCGAAGGTAGGATACACTTGCCTTCGATGGATGCAAGGAATGTTGACCAGATTGATTGCTGGGAGGAGAGATTGAGTGGAATGGGCCTATATTCTCTGGAGTTTAGAATAATGAGTGGTGATCTTATTGAAATGTATACAATTCTTAGAGGGCTTGGCAGGGTAGATGCTGAGAGATTCTTTGCCCTGGCTGGAGAGTCTAGAACTAGGGCTCATAGTCTCACCATTAGGGATCGGCCATCTAGAACTGATATGAGGAGAAATGTCTTCACTCAGAGGGTTGTGAATCTTTGGAATTCTCTACCACAGAGGGCTGTGGATCCTTCGTCGATGAATATATTCAAGATAGAGATTGATAGATTTTTGGGCACGAAGCGAACCAAGAGATATGGGGATCGGGCGGGAAAGTGGAGAAGATAAACCATGATCTTATTGAATGGTGAAGCAGGCTCGAGGGGCCGAATGACCTAATACTGCTCCTATTTCTTATGTTGTCATGCCCATTAGAGTTCCAATACACACACAGACCATTCCCCAATACTGACCATAACATGATCAGACCCTCCCCAGTTCCCATACGCACACAGCCCATTCCCCAATACTGACCATAACATGCTCAGACCCTCCCCAGTTCCAATACACACACAGCCCATTCCCCAATACTGACCATAACATGCTCAGACCCCCCCTCCAGTCCCAATACACACACAGCCCATTCCCCAACACTGACCATAACATGCTCAGACCCTCCCCCCAATACCCAATACACACACAGACCAATCCCCAATACTGACCATAACATGCTCAGACCCTCCCACCCCCTCCAGTCCCAATACACACATAGACCATTCCCCAACACTGATTTTAACATGCTCAGACCCTCCCAACCCCCGCCAGGTCCCAATACACACACAGCCCATTCCCAACACTGACCATAACATGCTCAGACCCTCCCCCCCCCAATATCCAATACACACACAGCCCATTCCCCAACACTGACCATAACATGATCAGACCCTCCCCAGTTCCAATACATACACAGACCAATCCCCAATAATGACCATAACATGCTCAGACCCTCCCCAGTTCCAATATACACATAGACCAGTCCCCAATAATGACCATAACATGATCAGACCCCCACCCCACGCCCGCCATATCCAATACACACACAGATCATTCCCCAACACTGACCATAACACATTCAGACCCTCCCCAGTTCCAATACACACACAGATCATTCCCCAATACTGACCATAACATGCTCAGACCCTCCCCCCCCCCCTCCAGTCCCAATACACACATAGACCATTCCCCAACACTGACTATAACATGCTCAGACCCTCCCAATCCCCCCCCAGGTCCCAATACACACACAGCCCATTCCCCAACACTGACCATAACATGCTCAGACCCCCCCCAATATCCAATATACACACAGCCCATTCCCCAACACTGACCATAACATGCTCAGACCCCCTCCCCAGTTCAAATACACACACAGCCCATTCCCCAATACTGACCATAACATGCTCAGACCCCCTCCCCAGTTCCAACACACACACAGCCCATTCCCCAATACTGACCATAACATGCTCAGACCCCCCAGTTCCACTACACACACAGCCCATTCCCCAACACTGACCATAACATGATCAGACCCTCCCCAGTTCCAATACATACACAGGCCAATCCCCAATAATGACCATAACATGCTCAGACCCTCCCCAGTTCCAATATACACACAGACCAGTCCCCAATAATGTCCATAACATGATCAGACCCCCCCCCCACGCCCGCCATATCCAATACACACACAGATCATTCCCCAACACTGACCATAACACACTCAGACCCTCCCCAGTTCCAATACACACACAGCCCATTCCCCAATCCTGACCATAACATGCTCAGACCCTCCCCAGTTCCAATATACACACAGACCAGTCCCCAATAATGTCCATAACATGATCAGACCCCCCCCCCACGCCCGCCATATCCAATACACACACAGATCATTCCCCAACACTGACCATAACACACTCAGACCCTCCCCAGTTCCAATACACACACAGCCCATTCCCCAATCCTGACCATAACATGCTCAGACCCTCTCCAGTCCCAATACACACACAGACCATACCCCAATACTGACCATAACACACTCAGACCCTCCCCAGTCCCAATACACACAGAGACCATTCCCCAACACTGATCATAACACACTCAGACCCTCCCCAGTTCCAATACACACACAGACCATTCCCCAATACTGACCATAACATGCTCAGACCCTCCCCAGTCCCAATACACACACAGACCTTTCCCCAATACTGACCATAACATGCTCAGACCCTCCCCATTCCCTAACACTGACCATAACACACTCAGACCCTCCCCAGTTCCAATACACACTCAGCCCATTCCCCAATACTGACCATAACAAGCTCAGACCCTCCCCAGTCTCAATACACACACAGACCATACCCAAATACTGACCATAACACACTCAGACCCTCCCCAGATTCAATACATACACAGACCATTCCCCAATACTGATCATAACATGCTCAGACCCCCCAACCCAGTTCCAATACACACATAGACCAGTCTGCAATACTGACCATAACACACTCAAACCCTCCCTAGTCCCAATACACACATAGACCATTCCCCAATACTGACCATAACTTGCTCAGACACTCTCCAGTTCTAATACACACACAGATCATTCCCATTTGGTTTGCCGTACGCTCTTTCCGCTGCCTGCGCTTGTTTTCTGCATGCTCTCGGTGACGAGATTCGAGGTGCTCAGCGCCCTCCCGGATGCGTTTCCTCCACTTAGGGCAGTCTTTGGCCAGGGACTCCCAGGTGTCTGTGGGGATGTTGCACTTTATCAAGGAGGCTTTGAGGGTGTCCTTGAAACATTTCCTCTGCACACCTGGGGCTCGCTTGCCATGTAGGAGTTCCAAGTAGAGCGCTTGGTTTGGGAGTCTTGTGTCCGCCATGTGGACAATGTGGCCCGCTCAACAGAGCTGGTCGAGTGTGGTCAGTGTGGGAGATGTTGGCCTGATTGAGATCACTGATGTTGGTGCATCTATCCTCCCAGGGGATTTGCAAGATTTTGTGGAGACAACATTGGGGGTATTTCTCCAGTGATTTGAGGTGTCTACTGTGCATAGTCCACATTTCTGAGCCATACAGGAGGGCGGGTATCACTGCAGCCCTATAGACCATAAGCTTGGTGCCAGATTTGAGGGCCTGGGCTTCGAACACTCTCATCCTCAGGCATCTGAAGGCTGTGCTGGCGCACTGGAGGCGGTGTTGGACCTCGTTATCGATGTCTGCCTTGCTGATAAAAGGCTCCCGAGGTATGGAAAGTGGTCCACATTGTCCAAGGCCGAGCCGTGGATTTTGATGATGGGGGCAGTGCTGTGATTGGTCTGACGGATGTTTACTGTAAGGCCCATACTTTCGTATGACTCGGTGAAGATGTAATTCGTTCCTTCATCAACATCAATATAGCCTCAAAGCGACGACGGCAACAGAAGCAATGCCACAGAAAAATCAACGCCAGAGCACTGAAAGACCCAGCTAAGAGAGCCCTATACAGCCAGCGCGTTTCTGCCAACCTAGTGACCCTTGATGATCCCAAGACGCAGAATGCCCACAACACTTGGTCTGCCATCCAGGTCACCATAACCAGTACCTGCAAAGAGACGCTTGGTCACTCAACCAGGAAACACCAGGACTGGTTTGATGAGAATGACCAGAAGATCCAGGAGCTAATAAACCGCAAGCGCAGGGCATTTCTGAACCTAAAGCAACAACCCAACTCGGAAGCAGCAAAGCAGTTGTATAGACGGCTGAAGGCCGAGGTCCAACAAAAAACCTGCGACTGGTGTGCAAAATTAAAGCACGTGGTTTTGGGGGTAATATACTGATGTGGATAGAGAACTGGTTGGCACATAGGAAGCAGAGAGTCGGGATAATCGGGTCCTTTTCAGAATGGCAGGCAGTAACTAGTGGGGTGCCGCAGGGCTCAGTGCTGGGACCCCAGCTCTTTACAATATACATCAGTGATTTAGATGAAGGAATTGAGTGTAATATCTCCAAGTTTGCAGATGACACTAAGCTGGGTGGCGGTGTGAGCTGTGATAAGGATGCTAAGAGGCTGCAGGGTGACTTGGACAGGTTAGATGAGTGGGCAAATGCATGGCAGATGCAGTTTAATGTGGATAAATGTGAGGTTATCCACTTTGGTGGCAAAAACACGAAGGCAGAATATTTTCTGAATGGTGGCAGATTAGGAAAAGGGGAGGTGCAATGAGACCTGGGTGTCATGGTACATCAGTCATTGAAAGTTGGCATGCAGGTACAGCAGACGGTGAAGAAGGCAAATGGTATGTTGGCCTTCATAGCTAGGGGATTTGAGTCTAGGAGTAGGGAGGTCTTACTGCTGTTGTACAGGGCCTTGGTGAGGCCTCACCTGGAATATTGTGTTCGGTTTTGATCTCCTAATCTGAGGAAGGGTGTTCTTACTATTGAGGGAGTGCAGCGAAGGTTTACCAGACTGATTCCAGGGATGGCAGGACTGAAATATGAGGAGAGACTGGATTGACTGGGCCTGTATTCACTGGAGTTTAGAAGGATGAGAGGGGATCTCATAGAAACATATAAAGTTCTGACGGGACTGGACAGGTTAGATGCAGGAAGAATGTTCCTGATGTTGTGGAAGTCCAGAATCAGGGGGACACATTCTAAGAATAAGGGGTAAGCCATTTAGAACTGAGATGAGGAGAAACTTCTTCACTCAGAGAGTTGTTAACCTGTGGAATTCCCTACTGCAGAGAGTTGTTGATGCCAGTTTGTAGGATATATTCAAGGGAGAGTTAGATAAGGCCCTTACAGCTAAAGGGATCAAGGGGTATGGCGAGAAAGCAGGAAAGGGGTACTGAGGTGAATGATGAGCCATGATCTTGTTGAATGGTGGTGCAGGCTCTAAGGGCCAAATGGTCTACTCCTGCACCTATTTTCTATTTTTCTATGTATTCCTCACAACCTCCTAATTCCCTTTAACTTTATTACTCAAGTGTACTTTTTTCCCCTTGCATGCGGCATAACTAAAACTGCTTATTTCC
This sequence comes from Pristiophorus japonicus, assembly GCF_044704955.1. Taxonomy (NCBI): domain Eukaryota; kingdom Metazoa; phylum Chordata; class Chondrichthyes; family Pristiophoridae; genus Pristiophorus; species Pristiophorus japonicus. The sequence goes on from NC_091985.1 coordinate 213,898,964, forward strand.
ACCTCCATAACATTGCCCATCTCTGCCCCTGCCTCAAGTCATCTTCTGCTGAAACCTTCATCCATCCTTCGTTACATCTAGACCTGACTATTCCAAAGCACTCCTGGCTGGCCTCCCACATTCTACCCTACGTAAACTTGAGGTCATCCAAAACTAGGCAGCCGGTGTCCTAACTCACACCAAGTCCCACTCACCCATCACCCCTGCGCTCGCTGACCTACATTGACTCCCAGTTAAGGAACGACTCGATTTCAAAATTCTCATCCTTAATTTCTAATCCCTCCGTGGCTTCACCCCTCCCTATCTCTGTAATCTCCAGGCCCACAATCACCCACTACCCCCCTCCGAGATATCTGGGCACCTCTAATTATGCCCTCTTGAGCATCCTTGATTATAATCACTCAACCATCGGTGGCCGTGCCTTCTGTTGCCTGGACCCCAAGCTCTGGAATTCCATCCCTAATCCTCCCTGCCTCTCTTCCTCTCTCATCCTTTCAAATGCCCCTTAAAACTTACCTCTTTGACCAAGCTTTTGGTCATTTGCCATAATTTCTTCTTCTTTGGCTCGGTGTCAAATTTGTGTTTTCTAACACACTTGTGAAGCATCTTGGGGTGTTTTACTAGGTTAAAGGCACTATATAAATATAAGTTGCTGTTGTGGTTGTTATGATTCATTTGTAATACATATTTAATATTTGCATTACTGGTTGATATTTATTATGCATTTGTAGTAGACTTTAATACTTGCATTATTGATTCCTATTACATATTAAGCATTTGTAATGTATATTTAACATTATAATTATTGATTTATATTATTTATTATGCATTTCTGATATATATTTAATATTTCCATTATTGATTATTATTTTTTTGCATTTGTGGTAGACTGAGCTGGTCGAGTGTGGTCAGTGCTTCGATGCTGGGGATGTTGGCCTGGTTGAGGAGTCTAATGTTGGTGCGTCTGTCCTCCCAGGGGATTTGCAGGATCTTGCGGAGACATCGTTGGTGGTATTTCTCCAGCAAATTGAGGTGCCTACTTTATATGGTCCATACTAACTTTTGTGTTTCATGTATAAGGACCCCCCGATCCCTCTGTACTGCAGCATTTTGTAATCTCTCCCCATTTAAATAATAATTTGCTTTTCTATTCTTCCTACCAAAGTGGATAACCTCACAATTTTCAACATTATACTCCAGCTGCAAAATTTTGCCCACTCACTTAGTCTGTCTATATCCCTTTGCAGATTATTTGCGTCCTCCTCACAACTTGCTTTTCCAGCTATCTTTCTATCATTAGAAAATATGGTTACTTTACACTCAGTTCCTTCATCCAAGTCATTAACATAGATTGTAAATAGTTGAGGCGCCAAAAGCATTTAATATTTGCATTACGGATTTATATTAATTATTATGCATTTGTAATATATCTTTAATTTTTGCATTACTGATTGATATTATTTATTAAGCATTTGTAATAGATATTTAATATTTGCATCATTGATTCATATTATTTATTATGCATTTGGAATATATCTTTAATATTTATAATATTGATTCATATTCATTATGAATTTGTAATAGTTCTTGATAATTTGCATTATTGATTAATATAATTTATTTTGTATTTGTGATATTTAACATTTGCAGCATTGATTTATATGAATTATTATGCCTTAGTTACAGTATTTAATATTTGCATTAATGATTTATAGTGTTTATTATGCAATTGTAATATATATTATTTGCATTCCTGATATAAGTTATTATGCATTTATAATATATCTTTAATATCTTCATGATTGATTAATATTAATTATGTAATTTTAATAGATATTATTTGCATTATTCATTGATATTATTTATTAAGCATTTGTAATAGATATTTGCACGAATTATTTATATTATTTATTATGAATTTGTAAAATATCTTTAGTATTTGGATTATTGATTCATATTATAGGGGGCGGGCAGGGAAATGGAGTTGAGGCCAAGATCAGATCAGCCATGATCTTATAGAATGGCAGAGCAGGCTCGAGGGGCCGTATGGCCTACTCCTGCTCCTACTTCTTATGTTCATATGTTCTTATATTATTTATTATGCATTTGTAATGTACTTTAATATTTGTATTATTGATATTTATTATGTATCTGTATAAATATTTAATATTTGCACTATTGATTCATATTATTCATTATGCATTTGTCATAGATATTTAATATTTGTATTATTGATTCATATTATTTATTATAGATTTGTAATAGATCTTTAATATTTGTATTATAGATTCATATATGCATTATGCATTTATGCTAGATATGTAATATTTGCATTAATGTTTGATAATATTTATTCCTCTCCTTCCTGCCATCTGTGTTCAACACAGGAGAATTGAGAGAGTTTTCATTCTTTAAGATGCCCCTAAATCATTATTCTTTGCACGCACAATCTGATATTTACTATAAATATTATAGTTATATTTACATACTGTTTTCTAATATTTTTGCCAGCTGCATTTGTTTTTTTTTAATGTAATACTGATACTTATGTATTTATACTTTTAAATTATCATTTACATTCGTATGTTTATTTGTATTTCCTATTGCCATTTATTTGTCATCTTTTCATTCAATTCTTAAATTTATCTTAAAATTTAGATTCCAAATTCATGAGTTCCCTGGCTGTAGTGTGTACCATCGACAAGATGCACTGCGGCAACTTGCCAAGGCTTCTTCGGTAGCACCTCCAAAATCCACGACCTCCCCCACCTAGATGATCAAGGGCAGCAGGCAAATGGGAACACCATCATCTCCAACTTCCCCTCCAGGTCACACACCATCCTGACTTGGAAGAATATCGCCGTTCCTTCATCGCCGCTGGATCAAAATACTGGAACTCCCTAACAGCACTATGGGAGTAACACAAGGACTGTAATGGTTCAAGAAGGCGGCTCACCACCACCTTCTCGAGGGCAATTAGGGGTGGCCAATAAATGGTGGCCTTAGCAGTGACGCCCATATCCTATCAACGAATATTAAAAGAAATTGGATTGCACTGTCCGATGGGGTGGTGGAAACAGATTCAATAGTAACCTTCAAAAGGGAACTGAATAAATACTTGATGGAGAATGAATTGCAGTGATATGGGGAAAGAGCGGGGTAGTGGGACTAACTGGATTACTGTTTGAACGAGCAAGTGCAGATTCGATGGGGCGAATGGCCTCCATCTGTGCTGTACTATTCCATGATTCTATGATATTTATATACTCAGTAATTCTATCAGAATATTTGTCACACAATTTGTGTAATATATTATGAAAATACTTTTGATATTCAGCCTCTAAGTTATGTATATATTCAGTATTAATATATTGTTTATTGATATATATATATATATATATATATATTTATAAAGTTATAATTTTATCAATGAAGAACCAGCAACAGCAAATTATTTATAATCTAATTTCACCCCAGTACTGAGTTACTGACCATCGAGTGTCCTTACCATTAGCACTCAGTGTTCACCTGGGGACTGAAATACCCAATGATAGCTCTCACTGAGCATCGAGTGTCCCCCACCATCTGCACTCAGTGTTCACCTGGGACTGAGATACCCGATGAGAACTGTGAGTTAGAAACATAGAAAATAGATGCGGGAGCAGGCCATTCGAGCTGCAAACCATTCAATATGATCATGGCTGATCATGCAACATCAGTACCCCACTCTTGCCTTCTCTCCATACCCACTGATCACTTTAGCCGTAAGGGCTACATCTAACTCCCTTTTGAATATATCTAACGAACTGGATTCAACAACTTTCTGTGGTAGAGAATTCCATAGGTTCACAATTCTCTGGGTGAAAAAGTTTCTCTTTATCTCAGTCCTATATGGCTTACCCCTTATTCTTAGACTGTGACACCTGGTTCTGGACTTCCCCAACATCGGAAACATTCTTCCTGCATCTAACCTGTCCGATCCCGTCAGAATTTTATATGCTTCTATGAGATCGCCTCTCATTCTTCTAAATTCCAGTGACTATAAGCCTAGTCGATCTAATCTTTCTTCATATTTCAGTCCTGCTATCCCGGGAATCAGTCTGGTGAACCTTCGCTGCACTCCCTCAATAGCTAGAATGTCCTTCCTCAGATTAGGAGGCCAAAACTGCACACAATACTCAAAGTGTTGTCTCACCAAGGCCCTGTACAACTGCAGCAAGACTTCCCTGCTCCTATACTCAAATCCTCTCGCTATGAAGGCCAAAATGCCATTTGCTTTCTTAACTGCCTGCTGTACCTGCATGCCTAGTTTCAATGACTGATGTACCATGACATCCAGGTCTCATTGCACCTCCCCTTTTACTAATCTGTCACCATTCAGATAATAATCTGCCTTCCTGTTTTTGCCACCAAAGTGGATAACCTCACACTTATCCACATTATACTGCATCTGCCATGCATTTGCCCATTCACCTAACCTGTCCAAGTCACCCTACAGCCTCTTAGCATCCTCCTCACAGCTCACACCGCCACTCAGCTTAGTGTCATCTGCAAACTTGGAGATATTGCATTCAATTCCTTCATCTAAATCATTGATGTATATTGTAAATAGCTGGGGTCCCAGCACTGAACCTTGTGGTACCCCACTAGTCACTGCCTGGCATTCTGAAAAGCACCCGTTTATTCCCACACTTTGCTTCCTGTCTGCCAACCAGTTCTCTATCCACGTCAATACATTACTCCCAATCCCATGTGCCTTAATTTTGCACACTAATCTCTTGTGTGGAACATTGTCAAAAGCCTTTTGAAAGTCCAAATACACCACATCCACTAGTTCTCTCTTATCCACTCTACTAGTTATCATCCTCAAAAATTCTAGAAGATTTGTCAAGCATGATTTCCCTTTCATAAATGCATGCTGACTTGGACCGATCCTGTCACTGCTTTCCAAATGCGCTGCTATTACATCTTTAATAATTGATTCCAGTATTTTCCCCACTACCGATGTCAGGCTAACCAGTCTATGATTCCCTGTTTTCTCTCTCCCTCCTTTTGTAAAAAGTGGTGTTACATTACCTACCCTCCAGTACAGAGGAACTGATCCAGAGTTGATAGACTGTTGGAAAATGATCACCAATGCATCTACTATTTCTAGGGCCACTTCCTTAAGTACTCTGGGATGTAGACTATCAGACCCTGGGGATTTATCGGCCTTCAATCCCATCAATTTCCCTAACACCATTTCCTGACTAATAAGGATTTCCCTCAGTTCCCTCAGTTCCTCCTTCTCACTAGACCCTCGGTCCCCTAGTATATTCTGGAGATTATTTGTGTCTTCCTTAGTGAAGACAGAACCAAAGTATTTGTTCAATTGGTCTGCCATTTCCTTGTTCCCCATTATGAATTCACCTGATTCTGACTGCAAAGGACCTACATTATTCTTCACTAATCTTTTTCTCTTCAAGTATCTATAGAAACTTTTGCAGTAAGTTTTTATAGTCCCTGCAAGCTAACTCTCATACTCTATTTTCCCCCTCCTAATTAAACCATTAGTCCTCCTCTGCTGAATTCTAAATTTCTCCCAGACCTCAGGTTTGCTGCTTTTTCTGGCTAATTTATATGCCTCTTCCTTGGATTTTCACTATCCACAATTTCCCTTGTTAGCCATGGATGAGCCACCTTCCCAGTTTTATTTTTACGCAAGACAGGGATGTATAATTGTTGTAGTTCATCCATGTGATCTTTAAATTGTCTATCTACCGTCAACCCTTTAAGTATCATTCTCCAGTCTATCCTAGCCAATTCACGTCTCATACCATCGAAGTTACATTTCTTTAAGTTCAGGACCCTAGTCTCTGAATTAACTGTCACTCTCCACCTTAATAAAGAATTCTACCATATTATGGTCACTCTTCCCCAAGGGGCCTCGCACGACAAGATTGCTAATTAATCCTCTCTCATTACACAAGACCCAGTCTAGGATGGCCTACTCTCTAGTTGGTTCCTTGACATATTGGTCTAGAAAACCATCCCTTATACACTGCAGGAAATACTCCTCCACAGTATTGCTACCGGTTTGGCTAGCCCAATCTAAATGTAGATTAAAGTCATCCATGATAACTGCTGTAGCTTTATTGCACACATCCCTAATTTCCTGTTTCATGCCATCCCCAACCTTACTACTACTGTTTGGTGGTCTGTACACAACTCCCACTAATGTTTTCTGCATTTTGGTGTTTCGCAGCTCTATTGCATATAGATTCCACATCATCCAAGCTAATGTCCTTCCTTACTATTGGGTTAATCTCCTCTTTAACCAGTAACGCTACCCCACCTCCTTTTCCTTTCTGTCTATCATTCCTGAATATTGAATACCCCTGGATGTAGAGTTCCCAGCCTTGGTCACCCTGGAGCTATGTCTCCGTAATCCCAATTATATCATATCCGTTAAACAGCTATCTGCGCAGTTAATTTATCCACCTTATTACAAATGCTCCTCGCATTGAGACTCAGAGCCTTCAGGCTTGTTTTTTTTTAACACTCTTTGTCCTTTTAGAATTATGTTGTAATGTGGCCCTTTTTTATTTTTGCCCTTGATTTCTCTGCCCTCCACTCTTACTTTTCTGCTTCCTACCTTTTGCTTCTGCCCCCTTTTTATTTCCAACTGCCTCCGTGCATAGATTCCCATCCCCCTGCCATATTAGTTTAAACCCTCCCCAACAGCACTGGAAACACTCCGCCTAGGACATCGGTTCCAGTCCTGCCCAGGTTCAGACCGTCCAGTTTGTACTGGTCCCACCTCCCCCAGAACTGGTTTTAATCTCCCAGAAATTTGAATCCCTCCCCCTTGCACCATTCCTCAAGCCACGTATTCATCTGAACTGTCGTGCTATTCCTACTCTGACTAGCACGTGGCACTGGTAGCAATCCTGAGATTGCTACCTTTTGAGGTCCTACTTTTTAATTTAACTCCTAGCTCCCTAAATTCAGCTTGTAGGACCTCATCCCGTTTTTTTACCTATATTTTTGGTACCTATATGCACCACGACAGCTGGCTGTTCACCCTCTCCCTCCAGAATGCCCTGCAGCCGCTCCGAGACATCCTTGACCCTTGCACCAGGGAGGCAACATACCATCCAGCAGTCTCATTTGCGGCCACTATCTATTCCCCTTACAATAGAATCCCCTATCACTGTAGCTCACAGACTCTTTTTCCTGCCCTCCTGTGCAGCAGAATCACCCCTGGTGCCATGAACTTGGCTGCTGCTGCCTTCTCCTGATGAGCCACCTCCCTCAACAGTATCCAAAACGGTATATCTGTTTTGGAGGGAGGTCACCACAGGGGACCCCTGCACGACTGTCCTTCCCCTGCTCTTCCTGATGGTCACCCATTCCCTATCTGACTGTGTAACCTTTACCTGCGGCATGACCAGCTCACTAAACATGTTAGCCATGACGTCCTCAGCATTGCAGATGTTCCAGAGTGAATCCATACACAGCTCCAGTGCCACAATGCGTTCTGACAGGAGCTGCAGCTGGACACACTTCCCGCACACATAGTAGCCAGGGTCACTGGAAGTGTCTCTGACTTCCCATATAGCACAGGAGGAGCACGACATGGCTTTGGACTCTCCTGCCATGACTTAACCCTTAGATTAACTTAATTTGGCAACAATGCCAAAGGTTTCCTACTGATAAAAAAAAAAGAAAAAATACTCACCAATCAACCAGCCAACCAGTTAGAGGGTAGACTGAACTGGGAGACACATGAAAAACTGGTTTGGAGAAGGAGGGAAGGTTCCAGCTTTAATTTGGGGATTTTCTACCAGGGCGGAGAGTGAGAATGAGGTTATGGTGTTTCGGGGAGGGGGGGAGTAGTTGGGGGTTACAAGCCACTGTGTAACATTAACTCTGTGTTATATTAACATTAAACATCTTTGTGTCACTCAGTCGCAGACTCTGCACTCACTGACCCGTGTGAGCATCACACAGTCCTGAAAGACCCCTGGAGGAGCACGGATTGTAGTGGGACTGAGTGCGGTGGCTAAAATCACTGTCATCAATACCTTGTCCAATGATGGTACAGATTTAGAAGGTAACATGAAGGGAAATTACAGATAAACTAGTCGATAAGTGAGGAGTAAGTGAACAAAAGAGACCAAAGCTTGAGATTAGGAACAGACTCTGCAGGGAGACTGGGATCATCAGTTAGAGCAATGGGGCAGGGAGTGGATACAGGGAAAGGAGGAACAACTGGACCCTATAGGGAGCAACAACTGGACCCTATAGGGAGCAAGAGGGAGAGTAAAGGGAGATACCGGGATAGAGGGGAATATAGAATGGGGACAGAGAATAAAGGGAAATACACGGGATAGAGGGGGATATAAAATGGGGACCGAAAGTAAAGGGAGATACCAGAATAGAGGGGAATATAGAATGGGGACAGAGAATAAAGGGAGGTACCCGGGATAGAGGAGAATATAGAATGGAGACAGAGAGTAAAGGATGGGCCCATTTCCGGTACTCTGCTGGTCCCAGTCTTTCAGTTGATAATTGCCATCATCAGATAGTGGATGCATTGGTTATAATCTACCAAAATTACCTGGATTCTGGGGTGGTCCCAGCGGATTGGAAAATAACAAATGTAATGCCCCTATTTAAAAAAGGAGGCAGACAAAAAGCAGGAAACTATAGACCAGTTAGCCTGACGTCTGTCTTGGGAAAATGTTGGGAGTCTATTATTAAGGAAACAGCAGCAGGACATTTGGAAAAGCATAATTCAATCAAGAAGATTCAGCATGGTTTTATGAAGGGGAAATCATGTTTGACAAATTTACTGGGGTTCTTTGAGGATGTAACAAGCAGGGTGGATAAGGGGGAAGCAGTGGATGTGGTGTATTTGGATTTTTAGAAGGCATTCGATAAGATGCCACATAAAAGGTTACTGCACAAGATAAAAGTTCACGGGATTGGGAAAATATATATTATCGTGGATAGAGGATTGGTTAACTTAGAGAGCCGGGATAAATCGGACATTTTCTGGTTGGCAAACAGTGACTAGTCGGGTACCGCAGGCATCGGTGCTGGGTCCTCAACTGTTTACAATCTATGGGCCCAAGTTTCCACACGATAAAAAACGGGCGCCCCTCCGAGCTGGGCGCCCGTTTTTCGCGCCTAAAACGGCGCCGGAAAAAAACGCGCAATTCTGGAGAGCCCTGCAGCTCCTTGTCTGTTTGGCGCGGCGCCCAGGGGGGCGGAGCCTACACTCACGCCGATTTTGTAAGTGGGAGGGGGCGGGTACCATTTAAATTAGTTTTTTTCCTGCCGGCAACGCTGCGCGTGTGCTTTGGAGCGTTCCCGCACGCGCAGTGTGAAGGAAACATTGGCACTCGGCCATTTTTGTAGTTCTTTGTAGCTGTTTAATTTTTGAACATTTTTAAATAAAAGCACATTGCCATCAGCACTGAGGCTTCTTGCAGCCTTCTCACTGTCTCCTTCCCCCCCGCGGGAACGAACGGCTGTCTCCTCCTCCCCCCCCTCCCGCTCAGCGGGAACTAATGGCTGTCTCCTCCTCCCCCCCCCCCGCTCAGCGGGAACTAATGGCTGTCTCCTCCTCCCCCCCCTCCCCCCCGCGGGAACGAACGCCTGCAGCATTCTCCCTGGCTGAAGCACTTTCACACAGGTAGGAAGATGGTTTATTTAATCTTTTCTTTGCTTATAAATGTTTATTCAGGTTGGATTTATTTGTATAATATTTGTAGAAGTAGAAATAAGGATTTATTGTAGAATTTAATGACTTTCCTTCCTCCCCCCCCATCTCGTTCTGGACGCTTAATTTGTAACCTGCGCCTGATTTTTTTAATGTGTAGAACAGGTTTTTTTAGTTCTACAAAAATCTTCACTTGCTCCATTCTAAGTTAGTTTGGAGTACGTTTTCACTGTGGAAACTTTGAAATCAGGCGTCAGTGGCCGGACATGCCCCCTTTTGAAGAAAAAATTCTGTTCCAAAGTAGAACTGTTCTACCTGACTAGAACTGCAGAAAAAAAAATGTGGAGAATTGCGATTTCTAAGATAGCCCGTTCTCCACCAGTTGCTCCTAAAAATCAGGCGCAAATCATGTGGAAACTTGGGCCCCTATATTAATTACTTGGATGAAGAGACCGACTGTAATGTAGGCAAGTTTGTTGATGATACAAAGATGGGTGGGAAAGCAAATTGTGAGGAGGACACACAGAATCTGCAGAGAGATATAGACAGGCTAAGTGAGTGGGCAGAAATTTGGCAGATGGAATATAATGTGGGAAAATGTGAGGCTATCCACTTTGGCAGAAAAGTAGAAAAGCAAATTATAATTTAAATGGAGAAAAATTACAAAGTGCTGCAGTACAGAGGGACCTGGGGGTCCTTATGCATGAACCACAAAAAGTGAGTATGCAGGTACAGCAAGTAATCAGGAAGGCAAATTGAATGTTGGCTTTTACTGCAAGGGGGATAGAATATAAAAGCAGCAAAGTCCTGCTACAACTGTACAGGGTATTGGTGAGGCCACACCTAGAGTACTGCATACAGTTTTGGTCTCCTTATTTAAGGAAGGATATACTTGCATTGAAGGCTGTTCAGAAAAGTTTCACTAGGTTGATTCCGGAGATGAGGGAGTTGACTTATGAAGATGGGTTGAGTAGGTTGGGCCTATTCACATTGGAGGTCAGAAGAATGAGAGATGATCTTATCGAAACATGTAAGATTATGAGGGGGCTCGGCAAGGTGGATGCAGAGAGGATATTTCCACTTATAGGGGAAACTAAAACTAGAGGACATAGTCTCAGAATAAGGGGCCGCCCATTTAAAACTGAGATGAGGAGTAATTTCTTCTCTCAGAGAGTTGTAAATCTATGGATCTATTGACTGTATTAAGATTTTCTAAATGTCCTGCTACTGCTTCCTTCATCATGGACTCCAGCATTTCCTTAATGAAAGAAGTTGGGCTAACTGGTCTGTAGTTGCCTGCTATCTATCTTTCTCCTTTCTTAAATAGGGGCTGTCCAGTCTGCTGGGATCTCTCCAGAATCCAGGGAATATTGATAGATTAAAACCAATGCATCCACTATCTCTGCAGCCATTTCTTTTAACACCCTAGGATGCCGGCCGTGAGATCCAGGGGACTTGTCCTCCTTTAGTCCTACTAATTTACTGAGTACTTTTTCATTGGTGATAGTGATTGTTTTAATCTCAGGATTGCTACCAGTGCCATGTGCTAGTCAGAGTAGGAATCGCAGGATAGCTCAGATGAATACGTGGCTTGAGAGTGGTGCAGCAGGGAGGGATTCAAATTCCTGGGGCATTGGAACCGGTTCTGGGGGAGGTGGGACCAGTACAAACCAGATGGTCTGCACCTGGGCAGGACTGGAGCCAATGTCCCAGGGGGAGTGTTTGCTAGTGCTGTTGGGGAGGAGTTAAACTAATATGGCAGGGGGATGGGAACCAATGCAGGGAGAAAGAGGGAAACAAAAAGGAGACAAAAGTAAAAGACAGAAAGGAGATGAGTAAAAGTGGAGGGCGGAGAAACCTAAGGCAAAAAACAAAAAGGGCCACTGAATATAAAGGGGCTGCAGGAGGGGTCAAAATTAAAAATCATGGTTTAAAAACTAGTATTAAAACACTCTACCTAAACACATGCAGCATTCGAAATAAAGTAAATGAGTTGACGGCACAAATCATTACAAATGGGTATGATTTTGTGGACATTACAGAAATGTGGTTGCAGGGTGGCCAAGACTGGGAATTAAACATACAGGGGTATCTGACAATTCGGAAAGATAGACAAGAAGGGAAAGGAGGTGGGGTAGCTCTGTTAATAAAGGATGATATAAGGGCAGTTGTGAAAGACGATATTGACTCTCATGAACAAAATGTTGAATCATTGTGGGTGGAGATTAGAAATAGTAAGGGGAAAAAGTCACTGGTGGGTGTAGTTTATAGGCCTCCAAATAATAACTTCATGGTGGGGAGGGCAATGATCAAGGGAATAATGAAGGCATGTGAAAAAGGAACGGCAGTAATCATGGGGGATTTTAACCTACATATCGATTGGTCAAATCAAATTGCGCGGGGTAGCCTGGAGGAGGAATTCATAGAATGCATACAGGATTGTTTCTTAGAACAGTATGTTACAGAATCTACAAGGGAGCAAGCTATCTTAGATCTGGCCCTGTGTAATGAGACAGGAATAATAAACGATCTCCTAGTAAAAGATCCTCTCGGAATGAGTGATCACAATATGGTTGAATTTGTAATACAGATTGAGGATGAGGAAGTAGTGTCTCAAACGAGCATACTATGCTTAAACAAAGGGGACTACAGTGGGATGAGGGTAGAGTTGGCTAAAGTAGACCGGAAACACAGACTAAACGGTGGCACAATTGAGGAACAGTGGAGGACTTTTAAGGAGCTCTTTCATAGTGCTCAACAAAAATATATTCCAGTGAAAAAGAAGGGCGGTAAGAGAAGGGATAACCAGCCGTGGATAACCAAGGAAATAAAGGAGAATATCAAATTAAAAACCAATGCGTATAAGGTGGCCAAGGTTAGTGGGAAAATAGAAGATTGGGAAAATTTTAAACGACACCAAAGAATGACTAAGAAAGCAATAAAGAAAGGAAAGATAGGTCACGAAGGTAAACTTGCGCAAAACATAAAAACGGATAATAAAAGCTTTTACAGATATATAAAACAGAAAAGAGTGACTAAAGTAAATGTTGGCCCCTTAGAAGATGAGAAGGGGGATTTAATAATGGGAAATATGGAAATGGCTGAGACCTTAAACAATTATTTTGCTTCAGTCTTCACAGTGGAAGACACAAAAACCATGCCAAAAATTGCTGGTCACAGGAATGTGGGAAGGGAGGACCTTGAGACAATCACTATCACTAGGGGGGTATTGCTGGACAGGCTAATGGGACTCAAGGTAGACAAGTCCCCTGGTCCTGATGAAATGCATCCCAGGGTATTAAAAGAGATGGCGGAAGTTATAGCAGATGCATTCGTTATAATCTACCAAAAGTCTCTGGACTCTGGGGAGGTACCAGCAGATTGGAAAGCAGCTAATGTAACGCCTCTGTTTAAAAAAGGGGGCAGACAAAAGGCAGGTAACTATAGGCCAGTTAGTTTAACATCTGTAGTGAGGAAAATGTTTGAAACTATCATTAAGGAAGAAATAGCGGGACATCTAGATAGAAATAGTACAATCAAGCAGACGCAGCATGGATTCATGAAGGGGAAATCATGTTTAACTAATTTACTGGAATTCTTTGAGGATATAACAAGCATGGTGGATAGAGGTGTACCGATGGATGTTGTGTATTTAGATTTTCAGAAGGCATTCGATAAGGTTACTGCAGAAGATAAGGGTACGCGAGTCAGAGGAAATGTATTAGCATGGATCGAGAATTGGCTGGCGAACAGAAAGCAGAGAGTCGGGATAAATGGGTCCTTTTCGGGTTGGAAATCGGTGATTAGTGGTGTGCCATAGTGATCGGTGCTGGGACCACAACTGTTTACAATATACATAGATGACCTGGAAGAGGGGACAGAGTGTAGTGTAACAAAATTTGCAGATGACACAAAGATTAGTGGGAAAGTGGGTTGTGCAGAGGACACAGAAAGGCTGCAGAGAGATTTGGATAGGTTAAGCGAATGGCCTAAGGTTTGGCAGATGGAATACAATGTCGGAAAGTGTGAGGTCATCCACTTTGGGAAAAAACAGTAAAAGGGAATATTATTTGAATGGGGAGAAATTACAACATGCTGCGGTGCAGAGAGACTTGGGGGTCCTTGTGCATGAATCCCAAAAAGTTAGTTTGCAGGTGCAGCAGGCAATCAGGAAGGCGAATGGAATGTTGGCCTTCATTGCGAGAGGGATGGAGTACAAAAGCAGGGTGGTCCTTCTGCAACTGTATAGGGTATTGGTGAGGTCGCACCTGGAGTACTGTGTGCAGTTTTGGTCACCTTACTTAAGGAAGGACATACTAGCTTTGGAGGGGGTACAGAGACGATTCACGAGGCTGATTCCGGAGATGAGGGGGTTACCTTATGATGATAGATTGAGTAGACTGGATCTTTACTCGTTGGAGTTCAGAAGGATGAGTGGTGATCTTATAGAAACATTTAAAATAATGAAAGGGATAGACAAGATAGAGGCAGAGAGGTTGTTTCCACTGGTCGGGGAGACTAGAACTAGGGGGCACAACGTCAAAATACGGGGGAGCCAATTTAAAACCGAGTTGAGAAGGAATTTCTTCTCCCAGAGGGTTGTGAATCTGTGGAATTCTCTGCTCAAGGATGGAGTTGAGGCTAGCTCATTGAATGTATTCAAGTCACAGATAGATAGATTTTTAACCAATAAGGGAATTAAGGGTTAAGGGGAGAGGGCGGGTAAGTGGAGCTGAGTCCACGGCCAGATCAGCCATGATCTTGTTGAATGGCGGAGCAGCTCGAGGGGCTAAATGGCCCACTCCTGTTCCTAATTCTTATGTTCTTATGTTTAAGCTCCCCCCTCCCAATAGCCACTTGATTATCAATTACTGAGATACTTTTAGTGTCATATACCATGAAGAAAGATACAAAATATTTGTTCAAAATCTCTGCCATTTCCCTGTTTCCCACTATTAAGGGACCAATGTTTACTTTAGCTACTCTCTTTCTTTTTATATACCTGTAGATGCTCTTATTGCCTGTTTTTCTATATCTTGCTAATTTACTCTCAAAAACTATCTTCTCTCTATTTATTTAGGCCTCCTTTGCTGGTTTCTAAAAACGTCCCAATCCTCTGTCCTTCTGCTATTCTTTGCAACATTGTGTATGCCTTTGTTTTCAATTTGATACTATCCTTTACTTCCTTAGTTAGCCAGCCATGGATGGTTCATCCTTCCGTTAGATCCTTTCTCAATGAGAATTATGAAATATCTCCTTAAATGTTTGCCGCTGCTCATCTACCATCTTGCCTTTAATCTGTTTCCCCAGTCTGTTTTAGCCAACTCTGCCTTCATACCTTTGTCATTGAATTTATTTAAGTTCAGGAAACTAGTTTGAGACCTAGCTTTCTCACCCTCAAACTGAATTTGAAATTCGAAACAATTCTCACCCAAAGTAAATGCTGAAATCCTCAGTCCCAGATATTCATCCAGTCTCTTACTGAGGGGAGTGGGATGAGGAGACTGAGGAATAATCCATGCATTGTTGACTTATGTATGAAGTGGGGTTTCAAGCTTTGCTATAATTAAAAGGTACGGGACTCAAATGAGCTAATAGGCTTTTGTAGTGGTCAGCTTTTTAAGTTGCTTATCGGGCAGAAGAGATAATGCTGAGAATTACATGTCAGTTTGATTAACTGTTGTAAGCTGTGTAAATTGGAGACAATTACAAATAGCCGAACGTTGAACCAAGAGGCCGAGAGGGGCAGACAAGCAGAACAAGTGGTCAGAAGTAAAACATTGGAGAAACTCCACCTGGCATGAGCAAAGGTCATGTTAGCAACAGATTGCAGCATACTCTTTTCGGTAAAGAAGGCGGTACCTTAATGTCACGTGAGCTAGGCATGAAACATAGGTGAAAGATTAACTAATTCCCTTTCGCGTCACATAATCAGCAACTGTGCATGCGGGCTTTAGGCCAATCAAACTGCGTAAAGGAATTCTGCATGAGACTGATGTATGATTCAAGTGTATAAAAGATTGCTTAGAACTTTGTATCGACGAAGCCTGACTACAGACAGAGTAGGCAGTCTCCCCACCGGTGTGAATAAAGACTGCTTGAATCTCAGAACACAGACCTGGTGTCCAATGTTTATTTCAAATACTCCACTACAACTGGCGTAGTCGGCAGGATCTCAAGCGGACACCGGCAGATGGAAGCCATGTCAAAGGCGTGAGAACATTTTAATTACCACGCATAGTTAGGACAAAGGCAGAAATCTGTCTGGTGTCAGCTGACTGAGAGATCTGATCCTGCAGGTCTGAACGAGGCTACACGCAGTCCACGGCTACTTACCCCAGGTAAAGCAACTTCCATGGTATTGCGGTACCTGGATTGAATCGGTAGCAGAGAGTATAAATTGCAAGTGTCGGTCCCGCTCAAGAGGAGCCAGAGAAAGGGAGACACCACTGACAACAAAGAGCCATGGGGAATGAGGACTTGGGAGTGGGAATCCAAGGGGATCCCTAACCAAGTATGCAGCTGATAGAAATAAGTAGATTATAGAAAAGATGTTGAAAACTAAATGGGATCGCAGTGCAATTCCCGCCGAACAAGAGAAGTGGTAAGAAACGAAAAGAAACATAAGGAAGAAAACACATGCGGGATATTAGCTCGCGCACATTATGAATTAAGCAAAAAGTTATCAAAGCTGCCACAAAAATAACGCAAGCAAACGCTAAGAAACCGTGCGCAAGTGCGACTGTGTCAGTCACCAACGGTGCCGACAGCACCAGACATGACCAACAATGACAAGGACGATGGCGAATCCATAGCCTGGGGAGACTTGGGGAAGAAGACAGCAGGACCAGATTTAATCCGGACTACGTATGTACCGTTCTCTCCCCGCCGTCAAGTTGAAGTTGCTGCAATTACTCCCAGAAATAAAAGCAGAGTAACACCAAATTTTAGCAAAAAAAAGAGAAATGCGTATCTGCCAATCTCTACATAGCCGAGATGTGGAGGGGCTGGTAAAGGCAAAAATGCAGGAAAGTATGTAGGAACAGTTGGGCCAACGGTTCTGGGACAGAACCTAGAGCGTGGAGGTAGCACACGGTGGCAGAATGCGAGGCCGAACACACGCTATTCAGAGCTGAAGTAACACGCGCAATGGGAGTAGTCACTGTAAATTGGGGATTGATAATGGGAGTTACCCAAAATAAAGGTGAATCCGCACACGACTATGGTGAAAGAAAATACACCAGCTTCCTAGCATACTCCGGGATAGCCCAACCCAACAGAAATAATGCAGCCTTCCTAAAAATGTTGAAAGATGGGCTCAGCGGCGCACACCAAGCTATTCTTAAAACCGGATTAGTCACCATGCAAGGTTATGACGAACTAATGCGATGGGCAACCGGACTAGACAACAGAAAATAAAGAGAGCCGCTGCAGAGGATTTAGAAACCGTGGGGGTAGTAGGAAAACCCGAAGTCTGTTATAACTGCAACAAACCCGGGCAAAAGTGATGGATGGAATGTAGAGAGGCCCCTCTTTTGTGCTGAAGGAGAGATAAGGGGAAGTTAGTTGCTATGGTGACTGTTTAAAAGAAGCAGGGAGGAATTTTTTTTAAAGATGTTTAGTGGGAATGAAATTATAGACATATATCAGAGAAAAGTGCTGGAATCTACAGGGGATCGGTTTAAAGTAATGGCGGCGGGGGGGAGGTTTAGAGAAGATTTTTTTTCACCCAGAGGGTGGTGGGGGTCTGGAACTCACTGCCTGAAAGGGTGGTAGAGGCAGAAACTCTCACCACATTTTAAAAATACTTGGATGTGCACTTAGAGTGTACGGGGATCAGAAATGGAAACTGGTTCAAGGAATAATGGATAGTTATGACTCAATGAAAAGGGAAGATCATGTTTCTTACTGTTCTGATGTTTTTCTTGGGTGTTTAAAGTTTTTGGGAAGGCATGTTCCTTTGTGTGGCTGTTGCTCCTCCCCTTTTTCCAAGTGCCATTGGTTAGTTTAAGATTGGAATTACTGTGTAACTGGGGAGAAAAGGATGAAATGCAATTGTGTGCGAAGTTGTTTTCCTGAATGTTTATTTTAAAAGTAAAAGCACAGAGACTTTACAAAAGTAAAAATTTATTTAACTGGAAAGTTAAACTGGAAAGGCTGCAAGCTGTGTGACTGAAGATGACATCGATTGATGGTGTCTGTATTTGTCGGCTTTTGAAACAAAGCCAGCTGTGGACTCTCTTTTAATTCAGTGGGCGATACCTTTTGAATATTGGAAATTTTCTTAATTTGAAGAGAATATTTGCTCCTGGGGTAGAAGGAATTTTAGGATCATGTTACAAATTAACCCCTCAGGCTCTTAAGCAGGGTCACCAGGGATTCTCTGTTTCTTTTGTTTTAAGTAGATGACCATCGGGAAGAAGCGATGCTGTTTAATGGGGTTAATGGATTGTGCCTGAGGGATCAGGAGGGCACCATAACCGACTACATCTAGCCCCAAGTAAGCCTCGGGAGTGGGAGGTTGGCGGGGGATGGGTGCTGCAGGTAAATGAACAAAACTATGCCAGGGTGTAAGTTTTGAACTCCGGTACAAGGGACCGTATAATTTTGTTGAGAAAGCTAGTCCCATGGAATATGCAGTCCGCTTACCTAAGAGAATTAAATAGTTTTATATTAACCAGTTTACGTTTTTTTTAATTCACCAGCAGGTACTGAGATGAGAAGAAATGGTTATGAACATGGGGAGCTGGATTCGTCCCCTCCAGGGGGATAAGGAAGAATGGGATACCCCCACCTAATCAGGTTCTGTATGATCCAAAGGGAAGTGGACAGGACACGGGAGCTGGAAGAATCTCTTCGGGTCCCAGATCTGGAACCACCTCCTGTCCACAGACATACCTCGCAAACCCCTCCAATCTCACAAAGTAGTAAGAGACATATCGTGAATGATAGAAGTAGGGTCGGCCGAGGGTATAGGATAAGGATATATTTACAGTGGCATGGGAATCATACCACTGTAACCGTCCATTATATTAAGGAATGCAAGGAAGGGAGCACGGTTGTACAGCTGTAGAGTTAAAAAAAGACTCATCCAAAGGTTCATTCTCCTGTGAATAAATAGATTTGTGTGGAAAACAAATTGTTTGTCATGAACACGTCCAAAGGCCAACAAATGGGCTAATGGTAATCCCAACTCAGATGATATTGTACTATGATGTGCATCACAAAGTGGTACCTGTAATATTGAATCTGATCAGAGTGGGAGTGGTGCAAACCTAAAACAGCACGGCTACATGGGAGAATGATCAAGGGATTTTGGCAGAGGGCCAGTACAACCTGCACTGAATTCAGGGAGAGTGATGGGCTTGATCGTACCTTGCTGGGAATTTTGTTTTACCTCAGTCCAAACTGTGAGAATTGGGGCGTGGGTTTCATTAAATATTTATTTGCATAGGCAAGTAAATATCACTGTAAGAAAGGAGTTAAAGGTGTAACTGCCAAAGGTCAGATATAATGAATTTGGATAGTTAATTGGGCCAATTGAGGACCAAGTCCAATGGGCATTACGCGAAATGGAGATCAGAGGGTCACAAAAGCTAAACGCTGAGGTGATACTTACAGTACATATGATCGAGATAGTCTGACAAAGAACAATGAGACGATGTGTGGTTTTCATGTTATCTGTTGTCTAACAACAACCGACACACACTATCGGTATGTGGTGGGGATGGAAACTTTTAACACATTTGACATAGCCGGTATAGACCAAGAAGTTTAGAACTTAGCGCAACACTTAAGAACCCTTCTACAAAAGGGAAACAATCTAACTTCCTGGTTGTTGGAAACGGGGGACAAGGTTGCCAGACAAATGTTGCAAGTCGAGGAAATCCTAGAGCCCCATGCCCAGACTGTCAATAAGATAAGTACGCGACGGCATGAGGTAACCCACAAGACACATAGGAACTCGTATGTGCAATGTAATATACATGGTTACTGGGGAATATCCAACACAATGTAAACCAGATGAAACAGGGAAAAATACCTGATTGGATAAGTAATGAGCAGTTGTCCAAATGGATTAAAGAAGGTATTACCCTCTGCGATGTTCGTAAGACAACACAGTGTTCTTATTCCCAAATAATTGTATTACCAGAGAAGTGAAATTGATATGATCCTAGCTATCCCACAAATACAGGGTATTTGTGGGCAGTACATAACAAAGGTGAAATACAAGGTCAATCTTGGGATCAATTCCACAATATGCCCCCTTATGCAGTAAAACCCAGTGGCACATTCCAAGGGGTGCACATTGCTGGCTGCATGCAATATTTGGATGTGGTAGTGTGCATGCACCCCATGGAAGGAGGGCAATGCACAACGTGCAGGTTCACACAGATGGTTAATTGCATGTTGGAAATTAGTCCCCTTAGTCATGGAGGGACTGAGGTGGCAGCCCAGGATGAAGGGACTTACTGCATATATACCAAAAAAACTAAGTCCGAGTATGCCGAATGTGCGATCCCACAACCTAATTTCAGCTTTATGCCTAAAACTGTGGTATACCTATTCCCGCAAAGAAAGGAACACGTCAAGAACATCACTTTAAACAATCCGAGATGGGATGATGAAATGAAACAATATGAGATATCAAGTTGGCAAGACATTCCCCTCTGCTCATACAGCAGAGCCTTGCCTCCAGTCGTCTTGGACCCCCTTGCCACTGGACCAAGACTTTTCTCTGTTAAACCCTTGTGGCAGCCGGTGTGCAACGGCCATCCCATGTTAAAAGAACTCACGCACAGGCATCTTCCACCCTTCAAAGTGAAGTTCGGGACCTGGAACGTCAGGACTCTCATGGACAACTCAGTCACCTGAGAACTCCCTTTTGGAATGGAAGCAAGTCTTCCTCGATTTCGAGGGACTGCCTATGATGATCATGAAGACATTCCCCATCTCGAAGAACATTTGACACAGTTGAAAAAGGACACTGAGAAAAGCATATGGCATTATCATGAGATTTTGGAAGATACCATACAGCATTCGAACGACATTGAGGAATCCCTGAAGGATACTCAATGGTAGGAACATGTATGGAATTGTGGAATGAATTTCATATATTCTCTTGCGTTTGGTGGTCATACAGTTAGGGCTAGCTGTTGGATGGGAAATTGGGTTATGCATGGCATGCAGAAAGAGGCAAAGGAAAGCAAAGGCTTTAATTATTAAACAGCAAAAAGTACTAGCCACGCACCCTGAAATATTCTGAGACGTAGGTTATGTCCCGAGTCCCCCAAACTGCGTGGCTGATCACCACAGAACGGAGCAGGGGACACAGGACGAAGCAGAATTAGGTTGGTAATCTTGGGCTGGGTAGCCCAGAACCAAAATGGGGGACTGAAGTGGGGCTTTCGAGCCCTGCTATAATTAAACGGTTTAGAATGGGTCTCTGGATTCAATTGAGCTAATAGGCTTTTGCAGTGGTCAGCTTTTCTGGTGGCTTAATGGGCAGTTGAGATAACGTTAGGAATAACATGTTGACTTTGCAATGACCAACGGATGTAAGCTGTGTGACTTGGAGATTGCACCACGGGGGCCTAGGAGAGCAGGAAAGTCGAACAATGGGCAGAGATGAAATGTTAACAGGATTACATCTGGCCTAAGCAAGGTTCCTAGTAGCAACAACAGATTGTGGTCACATCAGTCATATGCTTCTTCGGTAATGGAGACGGTACCTTACTGTTACATGAGCTAGACATAAAACATAGGCGAGTGATTAGGTGACGTGGAAGGGAGGTAACCAATCAGCCACTGTGCACGTGGGCTTTAGGCTAATCAAATTGTGCCAAGGGATCTTGCGCAAGGCCTCGCAAAAGCCGATTTTCAGGGCGCGATGCGGATGCGCTGAAAACCGGCTTTTCTGATCTGTCAAGATTTCTCTGGATAGATCCTCCACATCCCTGTTAGAAGGACATTTGCATGGGAGAGATTGGGCTATTTGCTCAACTCATGCCCAACAAATGTCCTTCAAACTTTTACTCCTGGTAAAAGCAGGCACATAGCTTACTTTTACCAGCGTAAGAGTTTTAAAACATATATATATAAAAATAAATTTAATCAATCATTTTTATGTTTAAAAAATCCTGTCCATTAAGGTAAGTTTATTTTTAACCCTATTAAAACACATCAAAAAATTTCCAAAAAATATTTTATTTTTCTAAAACATTTAATTACATTTAATTTCAATTCATTTTAAATATGTGAGGTAGTTTGTAGAATTTATTATGCTGTGTATTGATGTTTTACGAGCATTTTCTCATTGATAGTAATGGGAACTCGCCCAAAAGAAGATCTCATTTTATCAATGAGAACGCTACTAGTGATTGGTGGTCCGGGCCATTGTGACTCCAGCATTTCCGTACGTAGGTGGAAGTCATCTCTCCATATACTGTGCAGCGAATGAAGGTCTTCGACTGGAATCGAAAGTGCCATCGTGACCACCAGGTATTTTTGTTCAATTTTTTCAGGTTGGAGGCATTCGTCCAAAGGAAGCCTCCAACCACCATTTTCCTCCCAATAAGGGAAATAAATCACTGGTGGTCTATAGGCCCTAACAATAGCTACGCTGTAGGACAGAGTATAAATCAATAAATAATGGGGGCTGGTAAGAAAGATACGGCAATCATCATGGGCGACTTTAATCTTCATATAGATTGAGACCACACCTGGAGTACTGTGTGCAGTTTTGATCTCCTTATTTAAGGAGGGATATACTGGAGGCAGTACAGAGAAGGTTCACGAGGTTGATTCCTGAGATGAAGCGGTTGTCTGATGAAAAAAGGTTGAGCAGGTTGGGCCTATATGCGCTGGAGTTTAGAAGAATGAGAGGTGATCTTATTGAAACGTATAAGATTCTGAGGGAACTCGACAAGGTAGGTGCAAAGAGGGTGTTTCCGCTCGTGGGGGAATCTAGAACTAGGGGGCATACTGTTTCAGAATAAGGGATCGGCTATTTAGGAAGGAGATGAGAAGGAATTTGTTCTCAAAGGGTCGTGAATCTTTGGAATTCTCTGCCCCAGAGAGCTGTGGAGGTTGGGTCGTTGAATATATTTAAGATGGAGATGGATATATTTTTGAATGAAAAGGGAGTCCAGGGTTATGGGGAGCGGACAGGGAAGTGGGGTTGAGGCCAGGATCAGATCAGCCATGATCGTATTGAATGGCAGAGCAGGCTCGATAAGCTGAATGGTCTACTGTTCCTATTTCTTATGTTCTCCCTCTCTCCCGACCCCTGTTCCTCTGTTCTTGATACAGACCCAGTGGGAGTGGCCTTGTCCCATGGAGCTGGACCATAAGAACATAAGAAATAGGAGCAGGAGTAGGCCATTTGGTTCCTCGATCATGCTCCATCATTCAATAACATCATGGCTGATCTGATCCTGACCTCAACTCCACTTCCCTGCCCACTCCCCATAATCCTTGACTCCCTTTTCATTCAAAAATCTGTCTATCTCTGCCTTAAATATATTCAATGACCCAGCCTCCACAGCTCTCTGGGGCAAAGAATACCACAGATTTACAACCCTCAGAGAGAAGAAATTCCTCCTTATCTCAGTTTTTAATGGGCGGCCACTTATTCAGAAACTATGGCCCTTACTTCTAGATTCCCCCATGAGTGGAAATATGCTCTCTGCATCTACCTTGTCGAGCCCCCTCATATTGCGAATTGGGGGGGGGGGGGCACACGCAGAAGGGCACAACAATGTTCGTGCAGATAATCACTTTGTTCCTTCAAAGTTGCGGCATTCTCTGCCTCCTCCGCTCCCTGTGGTGAAGCAGTCCCGACCCGTGCTCAAACAGATACCTGCATGTAGCATAAGAAAAACCCTCTATGAAACCCCCTGTCAGCCCGCTGTGCTCCGGTGGATACAGCCCCCTTTACAGGCCTCCGGTCAGATCGGTAGGAAGCAGTTTCAACAACAGTGTGCAGAGACCCGCGCCGAGAGCCTGGCAGATAGATATCACCGGGATAAAGTCAGTGAGCTCACTCTCACCATGCAATGCCTGGGGGAGTGAGGTCGAACAGCACAGAGAAAAGACAGACTTGCAATTCTATAGCGCCTTTCATGACCATCGACCTCTCAAAGCGCTTTACAGCCAACGAAGTACTTTCGCGGTGTAGTCGCTGTTGCAATGTGGGCAACACAGCAGCTAATCTGCGCACAGCAAGCTCCCACAGACAGCGATGTGATAATGGCCCAGATCATCTGTTGTTTTGTAATGTTGACTGGGGGATAATATTGGCCTCAGGACAAGGTTCCCTGACGACCTGGTAATTCACTTCTCCCTCGGCACCTCCAGGGTTGACCATGCCCTGCGACATTCCCATACCTACACTGTGAAACATTTCCCAATTGGATTATGCACAGCACCGCAGTTACCGCAGTTCAATTTCAGGCTCTGCCTGCAGTGGGCAGCCGATCTGATCCCACCCGATCCGCGCCAGCGCCCGAGACCAATTTCTCGAGATTTTAAAAGGGGAGAATGATCCAGACGGAAACATTGGCAATCATTATTCAAGCATTGTAGTTTTATTGGATTGCAATTCTGAGCATACAGAGCCAAGCGACGGTACACCCACAAAAAGCCACACCCCACAATCTGCACCGCGGAACAGCAAGCGGGAGCTTTTCCGGTAAGCAGCTTGCATTGAGCATTCAGTGAAAGAGGTTTGGTGCAGATTCTCTTCTCCAACAGGTTGAGCACAGGAAGGACAGTCAATCAGTAGAGGGGAGGGCAGAATTCGGAGCAGAGGGCCCGGCGTTGGGTCTGCTCAACTCTTCGGTGGCTGGGTCTGCACAGTTTTCCGCAGCTGATTTTGGCAGAATAAAATCGTCGCTGTTTAAGGGTTGCAGTGAAGACACCTTGTCATTGTATTTATATTTTCCGTAGTCTTGGATGTCGTCACCTTTAAAGGCGATGAAACAATCGCCTGTGAAATGGGGACCGTCGTATAGGATCCACACGCCTCCCGTCACCTTGTGGGACGAGGCCATATTGTCGAACTTAGAATTTTTCAGGTCTGTTTCATCATTCTGGGCAATGTGCTTCCTACCTTTATAATCAGTGTGTTGGTACAGTTCAATCTTTCTCACATCTAGCGCTTCTGTCACCAGGCGCAAGAATTTGATCCGTTCCTTCATCTTGTCAGACAGCACATGGTCCCCTTCTCCATAAACCACGAATTCTCCCTTACCACGGAGTCCCTCTCCTTCTTGCTCCATATCCGTGTATGCAACCCAGTGTTTGCCTTGCACCGTCAGGGATTGAGCACGGTCACTCCACGAAACATCCGCAAGGTTATTCAGTTTGTCCCTAAAGCAGTACGCAGGGCCGACAAAGTTGGGATTCTCGAACAGGATAATCCTGCCGGTCATCTTGACTGCGGATTCGGTGGGTGATCAGTGACACTGCAAACATTCAGTGGTTTGCAGCTTGATGCCTGGCCTTATATTCACTATCTCCCTGTTGACACAGCACATTATAACCACTGCTCAGCGTCCATAGGTGAATCACCAAAAGCTTCACCCAGAATTGCACCAACCCCGAATGGGTGGAGCACAACTTGATCAGCAGGAGGTAGAGACACATTGCACAAGATCCTGGAACCTGCCCTGTCAGCAATTGCAGTGGCGCCGAAATTCTGTCACGCAAGAAAGAAGGCGCTCCTCCTGAATTTGTGGGGCCATTACCGAAAGGCCCAATCGATTTTCAGCCTAAAAAGTTGAAAAGTGGGTTCCAGTGCTAAGGAGCCCTTCCAAAGTGCAGTTTGCAGCGGTGTGGCTGTGTTCATGAAGCGGAATCCCTACGGAGAAATTCAACATGCTGGTAATGTGTTTGCAACAAGTCAACTGCTCCCTGGCCGCCTTAAAGTCAGGGTTTGTAGCTTGGCCCCGAGAGGAGAAGGAGTTCACGTGGAGCATGGCTGGTGTGAGAGCAGCAAGGAGGGCAAGCCGCTTCCAATATTGTCTCCGTCAGGGACCCTGTTTAAAGAGGGAGTCTCTCACTGTCAGGGACCCTATTTAAAAAGGGAGTCGCTCCATCAGCGACCCTGTTTAAAGAGGGAGTCACTTCCTCAGGGACACTGTTTAAAGAGGGAGTCTCTAACAGTCAGGGACCCTGTTTAAAGAGGGCCAATCTCCATAAGGGACGCTGTTTAAAGGGGGAGTCTCTCACTGTCAGGGACCCTATTTAAAGAGGGAGTCTCTCACTGTCAGGGACCCAGTTTAAAGAGGGAGTCCCACCATCAGGGACCCTGTTTAAAGAGGGAGTCTCTCACTGTCAGGGACACTGTTTAAAGAGGGCCTATCTCCATCAGGAACCCTGTTTAAAGAGAGAGTCTCTCCATCAGGGACCCTGTTTAAAGAGGGAGTCTCTCACTGTCAGGGACACTGTTTAAAGAGGGAGTCTCTCACTGTCAGGGACCCTATTTAAAGAGGGAGTCGCTCCATCAGCGACCCTGTTTAAAGAGGGAGTCACTTCCTCAGGGACACTGTTTAAAGAGGGAGTCTCTAACAGTCAGGGACCCTGTTTAAAGAGGGCCAATCTCCATAAGGGACCCTGTTTAAAGGGGGAGTCTCTCACTGTCAGGGACCCTATTTAAAGAGGGAGTCTCTCACTGTCAGGGACCCAGTTTAAAGAGGGAGTCCCACCATCAGGGACCCTGTTTAAAGAGGGAGTCTCTCACTGTCAGGGACACTGTTTAAAGAGGGCCTATCTCCATCAGGAACCCTGTTTAAAGAGGGCCTATCTCCATAAGGGACCCTGTTTAAAGAGGGAGTCCCACCATCAGGGACCCTGTTTGAAGAGGGAGTCCCACCATCAGAGACCCTGTTTAAAGAGGGAGTCGCTCACTGTAGGGACCCTGTTTAAAGAGGGAGTCTCTCACTGTCAGGGACCCTGTTTAAAGAGGGAGTCTCTCACTGTCAGGGACCCTGTTTAAAGAGGGAGTCTCTCACTGTCAGGGACCCTGTTTAAAGAGGGAGTCTCTCACTGTCAGGGACCCTGTTTAAAGAGGGAGTCTCCCCATTGTTATGCTTTCGGTACAAACTCACAAACACACAGGCTTTAAGATGGCTGATAACTTCAGGAATGCCTGTCAGGTGACCTGAACTATTTATTCTTATAAACAGCACTGGCTGCAATGGCACAGTAGTCCACTGGGTGGAGCTATATATATTACACTTCTCCCTCCTTAATGAAGTAGTAATTAAAACAAACAATCATCATACATAACTTGCATGGTTATACATAAGAAAAGATATGGACTTATTTTGCCATATTTACAAATCAAGCTTAACCACTTATTTTCTGTTTCGAAAAGGATACCTTCGTTCTTTAACAGAACCTTCCAAATATGGTGTCGAACTTAGACTCATTCTAGGCTGATCCCGGGGAATGTTTTCCTCCAAGGGATGCCCTTGATTTACAGTTGAACTCTCTGCAACTTCAGACTGTTTGTCTGCCTGACTCGGACTCTGACTTAAATTCTGACTACCTCTTGGACTTATTTCCAGTACATTTGATGTAAGATATACTACTGGTACGTTACTTGTATCAAAACTATCTAATGAGTCGGAAATAATCAAATCATGTGAACCTTCAACTCCTTCCATGTCTGTCGGTAAAATATGATCAACGTGAAGAAACCTAACCTGTCCATGATCAAACATCTTGAACAAATATGTGCGAGGACCACATATCTTCACCACTCTTCCTGTTGTCACTTTAACCATTTTTGGTGATAGTTCTTCACTCTCACCTTCTGATTTCAATTCACACTTCTTTATTTTACTCTACCTCTATCATGATTCTCCTTCTATCTTAATTATTTCTCTTCTACGGACAGTGCCAAGTTTGGTTTTAACAATGAGAATCTGGTTCGTGGCTGTCGTTTGAGAAACAACTCTGCTGGTGTTCTACCAGTAGTTGTATGAGGAGAATTACTATACGTAATTAGAAAATGAGCTAATTTGTGGTCCAATGTCGTTTCTTTGAATTTGGATCCAACATCTGTTGATGAGGGCACATTTTACAATTTGTACTGTGCATTCTGCTGCACCATTTGAAGCAGGCTGGTACGGTGGAACCTTGGTATGTTTCACACCATTTTTGTTCGTGAACTTTGAAAATTCTTCTGAACAAAATTGTGGTCCATTATCAGAAACAATTTCTTCTGGGAGGTCAAATGAAGAAAATAATCTTCGCAAAATGTCTAATGTTTTACTTGTTGTTATTTTCCGCATTGGAAACACCTCGACACACTTTGAATGGCTATGAACCACAATTGTTGTCTTTCTAGCACAGCAAAAACGATATGTAACCTTTGCCCCACCCTGGGAGGCCATTTCCATGGTTGTAATGGTACTGATGGTGGTTTCGTGCTTATCGATTGACATGTCATACACCGACTGACGATGTATTCTATATCTTTATTTAGACCTGGCCACCATAAGTAACTGCATGCAAAACTCTTGGTCAAGCACATTCCCAGGTGTTGGTCATGAAGATCTCCTAATAATTTGGACCTGAATTTATTTGGTATAAGCACTCTGGTACCCCCATGATACAATCTTTATCGACTGATAATTCATTCCTAAAAATGAAGAATGGTTGAATATAAGAACATAAGAAATAGGAACAGGAGTAGGCCATATGGCTCCTCAAGCCTGTTCGGCCATTCAATAAGATCATGGCTGATCTGATCATAGACTCAGCACGCTGCCCACTCCCCATAACCCCTTCTCCCCTTATCGTTTAAGAAACTATCTATTTCTGTCTTAAATTTATTCAATGTCCCAGCTTCCACAGCTTTATGAGGCAGAAAATTCTACAGATTTACAACCCTCTGAGAGAAGAAATTTCACCTCATCTCTGTTTTAAATAGGTGGCTCCTTATTCTAAGATCATGCCCTCTAGTTCTAGTCTCCCCCATCAGTGGAAACATCCTCTCTGCATCCACCTTGTTAAGCCCCCTCATAATCTTATATGTTTCGATAAGATCACCTCTCATTCTTCTGAACTCCAATGAGTACAGGCCAACCTACTCAGCCTTTCATCATACGTCAATCCCTTCATCCCCGGAATCAACCTTGTGAACCTTCTCTGAACTGCCTCTAAAGCAAGTATATCCTTTCGTAAATATGGAATCCAAAACTGCACGCAGTATTCCAGGTGTGGTCTCACCAAAATCTTGCATAGCTGTAGCAAGACTTCCCTGCTTTTATACTCCATCCCCTTTGCCATAAAGGCCAAGATATCATTGGCCTTCCTGATCACTTGCTATACCTGCATACTATCCTTATTGTGTTTCATGCACAAGTACCCCCAGGTCCCGCTGTAGTGCGGCACTTTGCAATCTTTCTCCATTTAAATAATAACTTCCTCTTTGATTTTTTCTGCCACTCCATCTGACAAATTTTTGCCCACTCACTTAGCCTGTCTATGTCCTTTTGCAGATGTTTTGGTCCTCCTCACACATTGCTTTTCCTCCCATCTTTGTATTGTCAGCCAACTTGGCTATGTTACACTCAGTCCCTTCTTCCAAGTCATAAATATAGATTGTAAACAGTTGGCGTCCCAGCACTGATTGCTGCAGCATCCCACTAGTTACTGATTGCCAACCAGAGAATGAACGATTTATCCAGACTCTTTGTTCTCTGTTAGTTAGCCAATCCTCTATCCATGCTAATATATTACCCCCAACCCCGTGAACTTTTATCTTGTGCAGTAACCTTTTATGTGGCACCTTGTCAAATGCCTTCTGAAAGTCCAAATATAACACATCCACTGGTTCCCCTTTATCCACCCAGTTCGTTACATCCTCAAAGAACTCCAGCAAATTTGTCAAACATGACTTCCCCTTCATAAATCCATGCTGACTCTGCCTTACCGAATTTTGCTTCTCCAAATGTCTTCTTTAATAATGGACTCCAACATTTTCCCAACCACAGATGTTAGTCTAACTGGTTTATAGTTTCCTGCTTTTTGTCTGCCTCCTTTTTTAAATAGGGGCGTTACTTTTGCAGTTTTCCAATCTGCTGGGACCTCCCCAGAATCCAGGGAATTTTGGTAAATTACAACTAATCCATCCACAATCCCTGCCACTACTTCTCTGTGTCTGTCACATGGTTTGGCCAGCCATTTGCGATGTAATCATACACTTTTGACATAACTGGGTCATGTTTGGTTGCTCTACCAATCTTTTCAGCTGTGACTGGCAGTTCATCAATGTATGAAAAACAGAACACTTCTTCACTATTGGGTGTAACTTGTGATGGGGAAGGGAATCTAGACATAGCAGCAGCATTACTGTGATCAGCTGATCGTCTGTATTCAATACCATATGTATATGCTGACTAACTGAAAGCCCATCTCTGCATTTGGTCTGCAGCTAATGTTGGAACTGGGGACTTTGGATGGAGGATTGGTGTCAGGGCTTATGGTCCGTAACAATGGTAAACTTAGGACCATACAAGTATTTGTATACTTGAGGTACTTGTGCATGAAACACAAAAGGTTAGTATGCAGGTACAGCAAGTGATCAGGAAGGCCAATGGAATCTTGGCCTTTATTGCAAAGGGGATGGAGTATAAAATCAGGGAAGTCTTGCTACAGCTATACAGGGTATTGTGAGGCTATACCTGGAATACTGCGTGCAGTTTTGGTTTCCATATTTATGAAAGGATATACTTGCTTTGGAGGCAGTTCAGAGAAAGTTCACTAGGTTGATTCCGGGGTTGAGAGCGTTGACCTATGAGGAAAGGTTGAATAGGTTGGGCCTCTACTCATTGGAGTTCAGAAGATTGAGAGGTGATCTTATCGAAACGTTTAAGATTATGAGGGGGCTTGACAAGGTGGATGCAGAGAGAATATTTCCACTGATGGGGGAGACTAGAACTAGGGGCATAATCTCAGAATAAGGGGCCAACCATTTAAAACTGAAATGAGAGGAGAAATTTATTTTGTCAGAGGGTTGTAAATCTGTGGAATTCGTTGCCTCAGAGAGCTGTGGAAGTTGGGACATTGAATAAATTTAAGACAGAGATAGACAGTTTCTTAACTGATAAGGGAATAAGGGGTTATGGGGAGAGGGCAGGGAATTGGACCTGAGTCCATGATCTGATCAACTAAGACCGTATAAAATGGCAGAGCAGGCTCGAGGGTCTGCAAGGCGTACTCCTGCTCCTATTTCTTATGTTCTTATGTTCTTGACCCCCAAAATTAATGCCAAAGCTTCCCTTTCGATTTATGCATAATTACGCTCACTGGCACTAAGAGTGTGTGAAGCAAAAGCAATTGGTCTATCCTCCACACTATGTAGTACATGAGGGATCACTGCCCCAACTCCATACAGAGTGGCATCACATGCCATCTTGATCTCCTTACATACGTCATAGTGAATTAACATGGTGCTCTCTGCCAATTTGCTTTTACACTCCTTGAATGCTGTGTTGCATTCTTCTGACCACTTCCAATGGACCTATTTTTTCAATAGTTCATTCAATGGATGTAACACTGTAGCCAAATTTGGTAGGAACTTCCCATAATAACTCAAAAGACCCAAAAATGATTGAAGTTCAGTGACATTCTTGGGAGTGGGTGTATTTCTGATTGCACCCAGCTTTCACTTGGTTGGATGTAAACAACCTTTGGCTACTCTGTACCCTAAGTATTTCACTGAGTTTTGAAATAACTTACACTTGCGAGCAGTCACTCATACTCTGTGCTTCTCTAACCATTTGAGGACTTCATTCAATATGTTATTATTAATTTGCCTGTTTGGTGCTGAAATTAGTATGTCATCTAAATAATATACTACCCCTTCAATACCTTGCAAAATCTGGTTCACCATCCCTCAGAATATGGTGGAGCGGAAGACATTCCAAATGGTAGTCTATTAAATTGATATAGGCCTACATATATATTTATAGTCAAGCATTGTTATGTATGTAAACCTGTAAATACCATGTCTAACCACCAGGGGGCTTATCTCCTGAAGTCCCAAGGGATCCCACAATCCCTTGGGAGCATCTATATATAAGGAGGCCTCACAGGCTGCAGAGGCACTCTGAGATCTGTAATAAAGGACTATGGTCACACCTTACTTTGAGCTTGCAGTATCTAGTCTGACTCTTTACTCAAGACATAACAACTGGCAATGAGATACAAATGACGAACCCCACCGCAATAATGCAGAAAACTGTGGGCATCCTGGAGAAATCTTCGGAGGGAGATGATTAGGAAACCTTCATGGAGTGACTCGACCAATACTTCATGGCCAACGAGATGGAAGGAGAAGCGAACACTGCTAAACAAAGGGCGATTCTCCTCACCGTTTGTGGAGCACCAACGTATGGCCCCATGAAAAATCTGCTCACTCCAGCGAAACCCACAGATAAGTTGTATGATGAATTGTGCACACTGGGAACATCTTAACCCAAAGGAAAGCATTCTGATGGCGAGGTATCGGTTCTACACGTACAAGAGGTCTGAAGGCCAGAAAGTGGTGAGCTACGTCGCCAAGCTAAGGACACTTGGAGCACATGCTCAGGGAATTCTTTGTACTTGGATTTGGCCATGAAATAATACTTCGCAAACTTTTGACTGTAGAGACCCTAACCTTGAGTAAAGCTATAGCGATAGTCCAGGCGATTATTGCCACCAGTGACAATACCAAACAGATTTCTCAAAACACGAGTGCTGCTACAAGTACTGTGAACAAAATAACCTTGTTTTTGAATCGAAATGTTCAGGGCAAGACTTACACGCCTGCAGCTGCACGTCCACAGATGAGTCAGAATCCATCATCAAGGTGAATAAAAGGCCATTAACACCTTGTTGGTGCTGCGGGGGTGATCATTGTTTCCATTCATGCCGCTTCAAAGGATATATTTGCAAAGGCTGTGGAACAATGGGACAACTCCAACGTATGTGCAGCAGAGCTGCAAACCCTGCTAATCCTGCAAACCACCATGTTGCAGAGGAGGACAGATCCACGGTGGATCACGATGAACCAGAGCCTCAGACTGAGGATGCAGAGGTATATGGGGTGCACACATTTATCACAATGGAGCTGGACATGGGTGCAAGCCAGTCCATAATGAGCAAAAAGACTTTTGATAAATTGTGGTGCAGCAAGGCCTCCAGGCCAGTCCTGACTCCCATTCATACTAAACTGAGAACGTACACAAAGGAACTGATTCCCGTAATCGGCAGTGCTACCGTAAAGGTCTCCTACGATGGAGCAGTGCACGAGTTACCAATCTGGGTGATACCGGGCGATGGCCCCATGCTGTTTGGCAGGAGCAGGCTGGGAAAGATACGCTGGAACTGGGACGACGTCCAAGCGCTTTCGTCTGTTGATGATGCCTCATGTGCCCAGGTCCGAAACAAGTTCCCCTCGCTGTTCGAACCAGGCATTGGGAAGTTCCAAGGAGCAAAAGTACAGATCCATTTGATTCCGGAGGCGCGACCCATCCATCACAAGGCCAGAGCGGTACCTTACATGATAAGAGAGAGTGGAGATTGAACTGGACAGGCTGCAACGAAAGGGCATCATTTCACCAATCGAATTCAATGCCTGGGCCTGTCCGATTGTTCCAGTCCTCAAGGGAGATGGCACCATCAGAATTTGTGGTGATTACAAAGTAACTATCAATCATTTCTCACTGCAGGATCAATGCCCGCTACCAAAGGCAGACGACCTATTTGTGACGCTGGCGGGAGGGAAAACCTTCACAAAGCTGGACTTGACTTCGGCCTACATGATGCAGGAGCTGGAGGAATCATCGAAAAGCCTCACATGCTTCAACACGCACAAAGGTCTCTTCATTTATAACTGATGCCCATTTGGGATTTGATCGGCCGTGGCGATATTGCAGAGGAATATGGAAAGCTTACTGAAGTTGGTCCCGCGCACTGTGGTCTTCGAGGATGAATCTTGATTACAGGTCGGGACACCGTCGAGCACCTGCAGAACCTGGAGGAGGTTCTTAGTCGGCTTAATCATGTGGGGCTCAGGCTAAAACGCTCAAAGTGCATTTTCCGGGATCTGAAGTGGAGTTCCTGAGGAGAAGAATCACGGTGGATGGCATCAGGCCCACCGATTCGAAGACAGAGGCAATCAAGAATGCACCGAGACCACAGAACGTGATGGAGCTTCGGTCGTTTCTAGGACTCCTGAACTATTTTGGTAACTTCTTACCGGGTCTTAATACATTGTTAGAACCCCTGCACTCTATACTGCGTAAAGGAGATGAATGGGTATGGGGTAAAAGCCAAGAAAACGCCTTTGAGAAAGCTAGGAAGTTGTGATGTTGAAAAAATTTGCTTGTGTTGTACGATCCATGTAAGCGTTCGGTACTAGCATGTGATGCGCGTCGTACGGAGTCGGGTGTGTATTGCAGCAAGTAATGAATTTGGGAAATTGCAACTGGTTGCTTATGCATCCAGAAGTCTGTCTAAGGCTGAGAGGGCCTACAGTATGATAGAAAAAGAAGCGCTAGCGTGTGTTTACGGGGTAAAGCAAATGCATCAAAAGCTGTTTGGGCTCAAATTTGAATTGGAAACCGACCATATCCCTCTTTTCTGAAAGCAAGGGGATAAATACGAATGCATCGGCCTGCATCCAAAGATGGGTGCTCATGTTGTCCGCATACAACTATGCCATCCACCACAGACCAGGCACAGAAAACTGTGCCGATGCTCTCAGTAGGCTGCCATTGTCCACTACAGGGGTGGAAATGGACAGTCCGCAGATTTAGTCATGGTAATGGAAGCATTCGAGAGTGAACAATCACCTGTTACCGCCCGACAGATTAGAACCTGGACGAGCCAGGACCCCTTACTGTCCTTAGTAAAAAAAACTGTGTGCTCCACGGGAATTGGAGATGCAGCAAGAAATAAAGCCGTACCAGCGGCGCAAAGATGAAATGTTTATACAGGCAGACTGCCCCCTATGGGGTAACCGGGTCATGGTGCCAAAAAAGGGCAGGGACACTTTCATTAGTGATCACCACAGCACACCAGGCATCGTAATACTGAAAGCGATAGCCAGATCTCACATGAGGTGGCCCAGTATCGATGCAGACTTAGAGTCCTGCGTGCACAAATGTAATACATGTTCACAGTTAAGCAACGCACCTAAGTTTATGGTCCTGGCACTCCAAACCATGGTCCAGGGTCCATGTCGACTATGCAGGCCTATTCTTGGGAAAAATGTTCTTAGTGGTTGTAGATGCATACTCCAAATGGATTAACTGTGTGATAATGCCGGCAAGCACATCCGCTGCCACCATTGAAAGCCTACGGGCCATGTTTGCCATGCACGGCCTGCCTGATGTCCTTGTAAGTGACAATGGACCGTGCTTTACCGGTGCCGATTTCAAGGTGTTCATGACCCGCAATGGGATCAAAGATGTCACATCTGCCCTGTTTAAATCAGCGTCTAACAGTCAAGCAGACAAGCAGTTCAAACAATCAAGCAGAGCTTGAAAAGGGTAACGGAAGGCTCACTGCAGACTCGCTTATCCCGAGTCCTGCTTAATTACCGCACAAGACCCCACTCACTCACTGGAGTCCCTCCCGCTGAACTGCTCATGAAAAGGGCATTAAGACAAGGCTCTCAATAGTCTACCCTGATCTACACGAAGAGATAGGGAGCATGCAGCTTCAGCATAATACATATCATGATCGCGCAAATGTGTCACGTGAAATTGAGATAAATGATCCTGTATCTGTGTTGAACTATGGACAAGGTCCCAAATGGTTCCCTGGCACTGTTTTGGCCAAAGAGTAGAGTAAGGTGTTCGTGGTCAAACTCTCAAATGGATTCACCTGCAGGAAACACTTGGACCAAACCAAACTCAGATTTATGGACTATCCAGAACAACCCACAATAGACTCCACCCTTTTCGACCCTCCAACGCACACACACAAGTGGCAACCGACCCAGCGGTTGACCACGAAGCAGAACCCATCACCTGCAGCAGCACAGCAGGACTCACCAACCCCAGCAGCCCAGCAAGGCTAGCTGTACAGCAGCCCAGCGAGGGCCCAACAAATGACTCACCAAAACCAGCATTTGCACCGAGATGATCAACCAGTGAAAGGAAGGCCCCAGATCAACTCACATTGTAAATAGTTACACCATTGACTTGGGGGGGAGTGTTGTTATGTATGTAAACCTGTAACTACCATGTCTAATCACCAGAGGGCTTATCACCTGGAGTCCCAAGGGATCCCACAATCCCTTGGGAGCACCTGTATATAAGGAGGCCTCACAAGCTGCAGAGACACTCTGAGATCTGTAATAAAGGACTACGGTCACACCTTACTTGGAGCTTGCAGTATCTAGTCTGACTCTTTATTCAAGACGTATAACTGACCACCTGTCAGTGTTGTGAACAAATCTCCTACATTCGGCAATGTACTGGGGAGATTACCCTCTAGAACCTGGTTTACGGTTACTGTATAATCACCACACAACCTTACCTTACCATCAGACTTAGGTACAACAACAATGGGTGTAACCCAATTACATAGATAATGTTCTCAGTCTCTAGTCTTTTGAGCTCTTGTTCAACGTTCTCCTTGAGTGCATATGGTATGGGACATGGCTTACAGTAAACCGGTCTAGCGTTCTTCAGTACCCTGACACTCGCCGTGAAGCCTTGGATTGGACTTCCTGTTTTGCAGAACACCTTCGGATACTTCTTGATGAATTCATCCTTTGATGCAAATATCGTTTCAACAAGAAAAAACTCACTCCAATCCAGCTTCAGTGACCCCAACCAATTTCTTCCTAGTAAGGCAGGATTGTTTCCTGTCATTACTAAGAGAGGCAAGTTCTGAAATTGATCCTTGTATTTCACCAGTATGGTGATATGACCTACCACAGGAATATTCTCTCCCGAGTAGCCTCACAGCTCTATCTTGGATTTCTCCAATGGGAAATCACACAATTTGGTCAAGGCATAGCAATTCCAGTACTGCACTCATGGATGCACCAGTGTCGATTTCCATGGGTATCTTGGTTCCTGCAACATCTACGTGGATGACGATACTTTTCGAATCACTGATAGATACCCTCGTGCTCCTGATGATGCGTAGCTCGAAAACCTCCTCGTCCTGTTGTTTTTCTTCCATGCTATGTAGTCTCTGGGGATTTCTACTTATAGCTTTGAAAGTTGGTTTGCTCTTCAGTCGGCATGCCTTTGCAGGATGCCCAGTTTTCCTGCAGAAGAAACACTCTGCCTTCATTTATGAACAACTTTGAGCAATGTGTTGTTGCAGGCACCGATTGCATGACTTCAATGCTCTTTTACCATGACCAGTTGCTGAGACCTTGGGGCCCAACTGCCTTTACTTTTAACCTGCAGGCGATTTACCTTGGTTGTCTGACAACTGGAAATGGTATGAAATTCTCAGGAATATTGGTTGGCCATGTCCATTGACATAGCTGTCTGACAAGCTAAACCAAAATCAAGTTAGGAGTTGTCAATAATTTTCTTCTCATCGCATCATTTTTCATCCCACAAAGCAGTCACACAATGCTCGGTCCTGAAAGTTTACGAAGTTACAGTGAATAGATAGCTTTTTTAATGCTACAATGATACTTTTGTCGGTTAACTGAACTCGTATTCCGAAACGGTAACTTTTAGCAATTTCCAGGGGCTGTGCTGTTCTAACTTGTATGAATCTGCTTAAGTGATGTGTCCTCTGGCTCGACAGGCACAAG
The DNA here is from genome assembly GCF_044704955.1 of Pristiophorus japonicus. NCBI lineage: Eukaryota > Metazoa > Chordata > Chondrichthyes > Pristiophoridae > Pristiophorus > Pristiophorus japonicus. The sequence continues at coordinate 213,936,469 of NC_091985.1, forward strand.
CACATTTTTCAGGGTTTCATACACCTCGGGCATTGCTTCAGTTAAGAAAATAGACTGTTTTTTTCCCAACATCACCCGGTTATGGTTTTCATCATTGGGGACTTCGATGATACTGTTTGCAATGAAAAACATTTCTAGCCGCTTCACATATTCTCCGAAACTTTCACGGTCACATTGAAACCCCCCAAAGCTCCCTATTATTCCCATAGGCACAGCCATCTGGACTCTGGAAGTTCAGCCAAGTGTGCTTGTAATTTACCTTGGAGTTTTAGCTGATAGTCAAAACAGAGAAACTGTCAAAGTAGCTCTGTCAGATGGCTGAATCATCCACCAACAAAAATTTCAGTGAGGTTATCTGATTATTCCATTCTCCATCGCCAATGTTATGTTTTTGGTATGACCTCACAAACAGGCTTTAAGATGGCTGATAACTTCAGGAAGTCGTCGGGTGACTCCAGCTTTATTGATGGAAACAGCAATGGCTGCAATGCCACAGTAGTCCACTGGGTGGAGCTATATATATTACAGACACGACCTTCCCTTAACAAATCTATGTTGTCCTTAATTAATCCATGTCTTTCTAAATGATGATTAATACTGTCCCTCAAAATTTTTTCCATTAATTTACCCACGCCTAGGTTAGGCTGACCGACTGGTAATTACTTGGTCTATCCCTTTCTCCTTTTTTAAACAATGGTAGAACATTAGCTGTTCACCAGCACAACGCCTATAACCAGAGAGGATTGGAAACTGATGGTGAGAACCTCTGCTATTTCCTCCCTTGCTTCTCTCACAGCCTGGGATAGATTTCATCCAGGCCTGGGGAGTTATCCACTTTCAAACCTGCTAAACCCGTTAATATTTCCTCTCTCATGATGTTTATCTCTTCTAATATTTCACAGTTCTCTTTAACTACAATATCTGCATCAACCCTCTCTTTTTTGAAAACAGATGAAAAGTATTAATTTGGAATCCATACACACATCTTCCGCTTCCACACACAGGTTACCTTTTTGGTCTCTAACAGGCCGTACTCTTTTCTTATATATTCTCTTGCTCTATTTGTATTTATAAAACCTCGTGGTCTTGCATCGATTTTTTTCATGCCTTCTCTTTGCTTTCCTTATTTCCCTTTTAATTTAACCCCTGCACTTTCTATACTCCTCTACGCTTTCTGCAGTATTGAGCTCTCAGTATCTGACAGCAGCTTCCCTTTCTTTCCTTATCCTACCCTTTTTCTTTTGTGGGAACATACTTGGACTGATCCCTCACTATCTCCTCATTGAAAGCCTCCCACTGCTCTGACACTGATTTACCTTCAAGTAGCTGTTTCCTGTCTGCTTTTGCTAAATCACATCTCAGCTTAGAAAGATTGGCCTTTCCCCAATTGAGAAAATTCACTCCTGGTCTATCTTTTTCCTTTTCCATAACTATGCTAAATCTAACTGAATTATGATCACTACCACCAAGATGCTCTCCCACTGTTGCCTCTTCCACTGTCCAGCTTCATTCCCTAAAACTATGTCCTGAACCACCCCCTCTCTTGTTGGGCTTGCTATGTACTGAATGCTTTTTAAGAATTCTGAACCCTTTATGCATTTTACACTGTTTTATCCTAATATTGGGTTAGTTAAAATCCTCTACTATTACTGCCCTATTGTTTTTGCACTTTTCAGAAATGTGCTTACATATTTGCTCTTCTATCTCCCTCTAACTGTTTGGGGGTCTATAGTACATTCAGCAGTGTGATCACCCCATTTTTGTTCTATTCAACCCATACGGTCTCATTTGATGACCCCTCCAACATATCATCCCTCTTCATGGCTGTAATTATTTCTTTACTCAATACTGCGACCCTTCCTCCTTTTTTATCCCCCTCTCTCTCCCGTCTGAAAATCCTGTAACCAAGAATGTTGAGCTGCCATTCCAGCCATGTCTCTGTAATAGCTACAATATAATACTCCTACATGCTATCTGTTCTCTCAGCTCATCTGCCTTATTCGCTATATTCCTTGCATTGAAGTATATACCATTTAGCTTTGCCAAACTGCCTTGTTGTCTATTTTCCATCCTTTGTTTCTTCTGCCTTCCAAATTCACATTCTAATTTTCTGCCTTCCATTCCAGCTTTACTTTCCTCCCTTCTGAAGCTACTCTTAGGTTCCCAACCTCCTGCCAAGCTAGTTTTGAACCCTCTCCAACAGCACTAGCAGTGCCTCCGCCCCCCCTCCCCCACATGAGGTTATTGGTCCCGGCTCTGTTGAGGTGCAACCCATCCAGCTTGTACAGCTCCAACCTCCTCAGAAACAGTCCCAATGCCTCAGGAATCTAAAGCCCTCCCTCCTACACTATCTCTCCAGCCACACATTCATCTGCTCTATTCTCCTATTTCTGTACTCACTAGCACATGGCACCAGGATTAATTCAGAGATTATTACCTTTGAGGTCCTGTATTTTAATCTCTCTCCTAGCTCCCTAAACTCTGCCTGCAGGACCTAATCCCTTTTTTATACCCATATCGTCGGTACCGATATGGACCACACCTTCTGGCTGTTCACGCCCCCCCCCCCCCCAGAATGTCCTGCAGCTGTTCCGTGACATCCCAGTGTAATGGTCCTTGGATTTGGAGTCACACTGCATGTGGACCCTGGATTTGATATCTCAGGGTAAATGGTTCCTGGATTTGGTGTCACAGTGCATGTTGTCCGTGGATTTGGTGTCTCAGTGTAAGTGGTCTGTGGATTTGGTGTTACATTGTAAGTGATCTCTGACTTTGTTGTCTTACTGTAGGCCATCCCTGAATTTGGTATCAAGTGTAACTGATTCCTGGATTTAGTGTCTCAGTGTAAGTGGTCCCTGGATTTGGTGTCTCAGTGTAAGTGGTCCCTGGATTTGATGTCTCAGTGTAAGTGGTCCCTGGATCTGGTGTCTCAGTGTAAGTGGTCCCTGGATTTGATGTCTCAGTGTAAGTGGTCCCTGAATTTGGTGTCTCAGTGTAAGTGGTCCCTGAATTTGGTGTCTCAGTGTAAGTGGTCCCTGAATTTGGTGTCTCAGTGTAAGTAGTCCTGGATTTGATGTCTCATTGTAAGTGGTCCTTGGAGTTAGTGTCTCAGTGTAAGTGGTCCCTGTATTTGGCATCTCAGTGTAAGTGGTCCCTGAATTTGGTGTCTCAGTGTAAGTGGTCCCTGAATTTGGTGTCTCAGTGTAAGTGGTCCCTGAATTTGGTGTCTCAGTGTAAGTAGTCCTGGATTTGATGTCTCATTGTAAGTGGTCCTTGGATTTAGTGTCTCAGTGTAAGTGGTCCCTGTATTTGGCGTCTCAGTGTAAGTGGTCCCTGAATTTGGTGTCAACAGCAACTTACATTTATATAGCACATTTAACATAGTAAAGTGTCCCAAGGCACATATAAAAAAACATGTTTGACACCGAGTCACAGAATGAGATAGGAGGAAAGATGACCAAAAGCTTCACCAAAGAGGCAGGTTTTAAGAGAATCTTAAAAGAGGAGAGAAAGGGGGAGAGGCGAAGAATCTTAGGGAGGGAATTACAGAGCTTAAGGCCATGTTCTCTTTCACACATACTCTCCAAACCCTCTCTTACCCCAACTCCTCTTTTCCCCCTACTCTCCAAACCCTCTCTTACCCCAACTCTCTAACCGTTCCCAACTCCTCTTTCACCCCTACTCTCTAACCCCTCCTCATCTTCCATTCATTTCAATTGAAAATAGAAAGGTTGTACCAGTGAGGATTTGAAATATATTTACAACAGATTCTAGATGTTCTTAAAGTTGGGATCTTTCTCTATCACTCGAGGAGTTAGATAACAGACTTTCTCCTGTGAATATAGAACTGGGTTATTGGGCCGTGCTGTGTTTACTTGTTCATCTTGTTGACTCTAAACCTTTGCCAATTATTTGATGTGATCAGTTTACTTGTATGTATTTTTTTTTTTAAATACACTTGGAGTGGATTCAAATTTAAATTGAACCCAGATTTGCAGGCATGATGCTCCATTCACACATCGAAGGTGAGAGAGATGCTGTGGGGCACATACTAAGTCCAGTAGCTGAAAGTGATTGGCAGACTGGGTTTTGTGTTTAGTGATCCTGGGCTGTTACCGATACCTTCCCTGGATCCCAAGGCTAGGAGAGGCACTCTGGAAGGTATGGGGAGCTGGGAATTGTCCCTGAGAGTAACTGAAGGTCTGAGAACTGAACTAATCTAGAGTCAGAGAGGAGAAAAGGCTCAAAAATGGTAGTATAGTATTAGGCCGTCCCTCGTATCGAGGATGACCCACTTCCACACCAAAAATACATGAGTTCACAGGCGTTTCAATGAGGAATCTGACATTCTCGGTCCCGAACTACATACTGAAGGGTGGAAGATGCCTGTGCGTGGATTCTTTTAACATGGGGTGGCCGTTGTACACCAGCCACTACACGGGCTTGACAGAGCTAGGTCTTGATCCAGTGGCAAGGGTTAACCAAGACGACTGGAGACCAAGCTCTGCTGCACGGACCTAGTGCGCACACAGGCTTCTACTATCCACAGATCGCAGTGTGGGCTGGCCCGTGCTGCCCCTGGGCCCTCGCCTCTCCTGGGCCCCGATCACGACGCTCCTGGTCCCCGATCAAAAATGGAGCAGTGAGTAACAGGACATCAATTAGTCTCCTCTTATCTTGGAGACATCAAATATCAACACACTGTTATTTGAAATATCAAAATATTAAACTCCAGGCTAGTTGAAGGGTTATTAACATCAACAGAAATAAACGGCAACTAACAGAATGAATATGATTCAGTAGGATGTGAATAACAGCAGCAACAACAGCAGAATCCAAACCCTGCAGTCACTTGTGAACTCGCTGGTGTCTCAGTAGGTTGGATGACTGAGTGAATCCCTCCCCACACACTAAGCAGGTGAACGGCCTCTCCCCAGTGTGAACTCGCTGGTGTTTCAGCAGGTTGGATAACTGAGTGAATCCCTTCCCACACTCCAAGCAGGTGAACGGTTTCTCCCCAGTGTGAACTCGCTGGTGTGTCAGCAGGTTGGAAGAGTGAGTGAATCCCTTCCCACACTCAGAGCAGGTGAACGGCCTCTCGCTGGTGTGAACTCGCTGGTGTGTCATCAGGCTGGAAGAGTGAGTGAATCCCTTCCCACACTCAGAGCAGGTGAATGGCCTCTCGCTGGTGTGAACTTGCTGGTGTTTCACCAGGTTGGATGAACAAGTGAATCTCTTCCCACACTTTGAGCAGGTGAACGGCCTCTCCCCAGTGTGGACTCGCTGGTGTACCAGCAGGTTGGATGAGATACTGAATCCCTTCCCACACACAGAGCAGGTGAATGGCCTCTCCCCAGTGTGAACTCGCTGGTGTGTCAGCAGGTTGGATGAATGAGTGAATCCCTTCCCACACTCAGAGCAGGTGAACGGCCTCTCCCCAGTGTGAACTCGCTGGTGTGCCAGCAGATAGGATGAGGTAGTGAATCCCTTCCCACACTCAAAGCAGGTGAACGGCCTCACCACAGTGTGAACTCGCTGGTGTGTCAGCAGGTTGGATGAGGTAGTGAATCCCTCCCCACACACAGAGCAGGTGAACGGCCTCTCCCCAGTGTGAACTCGCTGGTGTATCAGCAGGCTGGATGACTGAGTGAATCCCTTCCCACACACAGAGCAGTTGAATGGTCTCTCCCTAGTGTGAACTCGCTGGTGTGTCAGCAGGTTGGATGACTGAGTGAATCCCTTCCCACACACAGAGCAGGTGAATGGTCTCTCCCCAGTGTGAACTCGCTGGTGTGTCAGCAGTTGGGATGAATGAGTGAATCCCTTCCCACATACGCAGCAGGTGAACGATCTCTCCCCAGTGTGACTGCGTCGATGAATTTCCAGCCTTGATGGATAATTGAATCTCTTCCCACAGTCCCCACATTTCCACGGTTTCTCCGTGGTGGGGGTGTCCTTGTGTCTATCCAGATTGGACGATCAGTTGAAGCCTCGTCCACACACAGAACACGTGTACGGTTTCTCCCCGCTGTGAATGGTGCAATGTTTTTTCAGGTTGTATAACTGGTTAAAGCTCTTTCCAAGGCAGTGCACTGGAACACTCTCACTCAGGTGTGTGTGTGTCTCAGTGCTTTACCAGTCACAATGATGTTTGAAATCTGTTCCTACTGACAGAACAGACAAACATTTCTCCTTCCAGATTCAAAGTCCGATGATATTCAGGTCCTGAGTAATCGAATGATTCCGTCAGATCTTGACGTGATGTTTGGTTTCAGTTTCCCATCTGCAAATCCTGCCGTTCTAATACCTGTAAAAGGAGTTTACAAAAATAATTACTGCAAGTACCGAACAGAAATTCAGAACAGATAATTCTAGATTCCATCGAACATTCATTGCTCTCTTGTTCCTCCCATACATTCTCCATCCTCCCTGTGCTGAAATTCAAACACATCACACATCTGAAGACAACATGCCCTCTGCTCCCAGTTTTCACCACCAACTCTGTCTGGGTTCAGTTCTACACTCACTGGTTCCCCTCCCTCTCCTCCCCTGAAGGTGCTGACTCTGGCTGGGTTCAGTTCTACACTCACTGGTTCCCCTCCCTCTCCTCCCCTTAAGGTGCTGACTCTGGCTGGGTTCAGTTCTACACTCACTGGTTCCCCTCCCTCTCCTCCCCTTAAGGTGCTGACTCTGGCTGGGTTCAGTTCTACACTCACTGGTTCCCCTCTCTCTCCTCCCCTGAAGGTGCTGACTCTGGCTGGGTTCAGTTCTACACTCACTGGTTCCCCTCCCTCTCCTCCCCTGAAGGTGCTGACTCTGGCTGGGTTCAGTTCCACACTCACTGGTTCCCCTCCCTCTCCTCCCCTGAAGGTGCTGACTCTGGCTGGGTTCACTGGGACCCTGTAGCCCCGCCCACACATTGTTCTTTTGCAAAGATGGCCACGCATGCGCTCTACATCGCGATGAATCTCTGTGGCAGTGCACAAACCCGCAGCTTTATGTTATTTTAATAATAATAACTTTTATTTATAAAGCGCCTTTAATGTAGTACAATGTCCCAAGGTGATTCATAACAGTGTTACAAGATGAGTTAGCCTAACATCTGTTGCAGGACATTTGGAAAAGCATAATTGAGTCAAGCAAAGTCAGCATGGTTTTATGAATGGCAAATCATGTTTGACAAATTTGCTGGAGTTCTTTGAGGATGTAATGAGCAGAGTGGATAAAGGGGAACCAGTGGATGTGTTGTGTTTGGATTTCCAAAAGGCATTCGATAAGTTGCCACATAAAAGGTGACTGCACAAAATAAAAGTTCATGGGGTTGAGGGTAATATGACTAGAGGATTGGCTAACTAACAGAAAACAGAGAATCGGGATAAATGGGTCATTTTCCGGTTGGCAAACAGTAACTAGTGGGATCGGTGCTCCCACCGTTTAACTAATTTACTGGAATTCTTTGAGGATATAACTAGCATGGTGGATAGAGGTGTACCGATGGATGTGGTGTATTTGGATTTCCAAAAGGCATTCGATAAGGTGCCACACAAAAGGTTACTGCAGAAGATAAAGGTACGCGGATTCAGAGGAAATGTATTAGCATGGACAGAGAATTGGCTAACTAACAGAAAGAAAAGAGTCGGGATAAATGGGTCCTTTTCGGGTTGGCAATCAGTGGTTAGTGGTGTGCCACAGGGATCGGTGCTGGGACCACAACTGTTTACAATATACATAGATGACCTGGAAGAGGGGACAAAGTGTAGTGGAACAAAATTTGCAGATGACACAAAGATTAGTGGGAAAGCGGGTTGTGTAGCGGACACAGAGAGGCTGCAAAGAGATTTAGATAGGTTAAGCGAATGAGCTAAGGTTTGGCAGATGGAATACAATGTTGGAAAATGTGAGGTCATCCACCTTGGAAAAAAAAACAGTAAAAGGGAATATTATTTGAATGGGGAGAAATTACAACATGCTGCGGTGCAGAGGGACCTGGGGGTCCTTGTGCATGAATCCCAAAAAATTAGTTTGCACGTGCAGCAGTTAATCAGGAAGGCGAATGGAATGTTGGCCTTCATTGCGAGAGGGATGGAGTACAAAAGCAGGGAGGTCCTGCTGCAACTGTACAGAGTATTGGTGAGGCCGCACCTGGAGTACTGCGTGCAGTTTTGGTCACCTTACTTAAGAAAGGATATACCAGCTTTGGAGGGGGTACAGAGACGATTCACTAGGCTGATTCCAGAGATGAGGGGGTTACCTTATGATGATAGATTGAGTAGACTGGGACTTGACTCATTGGAGTTCAGAAGGATGAGGAGTGATCTTATAGAAACATTTAAAATAATGAAAGGGATAGACAAGATAGAGGCAGAGAGGTTGTTTCCACTGGTCGGGGAGACTAGAACTAGGGGGCACAGCCTCAAAATACGGGGGAGCCAATTTAAAACCAAGTTGTGAAGGAATTTCTTCTCCCAGAGGATTGTGAATCTGTGAAATTCTCTGCCCAAGGAAGCAGTTGAGGCTAGCTCATTGAATGTATTCAAATCACAGATAGAGTTTTAACCAATAAGGGAATTAAGGGTTATGGGGAGCGGGCGGGTAAGTGGAGCTGAGTCCACGGCCAGATCAGCCATGATCTTGTTGAGTAGCGGAGCAGGCTGGAGGGGCTAGATGGCCTACTCCTGTTCCTAATTCTTATGTTCTTATGTGCTGTGGCTTCAACTATTTACAATCTATACTAATGATTTGGATGAAGCGACCGAGTGTAATGTAGCCAAGTTTGCTGATGATACAAAGAAGGGTGGGAAAGCAAGTTGTGAGGACACACAAAATCTGCAGGGGATATAGATAGGCTAAGTGAGTGGGCAAACATTTGGCAGATGGAGTATAATGTGGGAAAGTGTGAGGTTGTCAACTTTGGCAGAAAAAATAAAAAGCAAATTATTATTTAAATGGAGAAAAATTGCAAAGTGCTGCAGTACAGAGGGACCTAGGGGTACTTGTGCATGAAATACAAAAAGTTAGTATGCAGGTACAGCAAGTAATCAGGAAGGCAAATGGAATGTTGGTGTTTATTGTAAGGGGGAACAGAGTATAAAAGCTGAGAAGTCCTGCTACATCTGTGCAGGGTACTGGTGAGGCCACACCTGGAGTACTGCGTACAGTTTTGGTGTCTGTATTTAAGAAAGGATATATTTGCATTGGAGGCTGTTCAGAGAAGGTTCACTCGGTTGATTCCGGAAATGAAGGGGTTGACTTATGAAGAGAGGTTGAGTAGGTTGGGCCAATACTCATTGGAGTTCAGAAGAATGAGAGGTGGTCTTATTGAAACATATAAGATAATGAGGGGGCTCGACAAGGTGGATGCAATGAGGATATTTCCACTCACAGGGGAAACTAGAACTAGGGGACATAGTCTCAGAATTAGGGGTCGCCCATTTCAAACTGAGATGGGGAAAAATGTATTCTCTCAGATGGTTGTAAATCTGTGGAATTCTCTGCCCCAGAGAGCTATGGTGGCTGGGTCATTAAATATATTTAAGGCGGAGATAGACAGACTTTTGAGCGTTAAGGGAATAAAGGGTTATGAGGAGCGGGCAGGGAAGTGAAGGTGAGTCCATGATCAGATCAGCCATGTTCTTATTAAATGGCGGAGCAGGCTCGAGGGGCCAAATAGCCTACTCCTGCTCCTATTGTTATGTTCTTATGTTCTCATTACACAATACCAGATCTAAGATAGCCTGCTCCCTGGCTGGTTCCGAAAAGTACTGTTCAAGGAAACTATCCCGGATACACGCTATGAATTCTTCCTCAAGGCTACCTTGGCCAATTTGATTTTTTCAATCAATATGAAAATTAAAATTTCTCATGATTATTCCTGCTCCTTTTTTACAAGCCTCCATTATTTATTGATTTATACTCCATCCAACAGTGTAGCTACTGTTAGGGGCCTATAGACTACACCCACCAGTGAGTGTAGTATTTATTCTGTATCTGTCAGTCTCTGGTTAGCGAGTGTAGCTTTTCCTTTATATCTGTAAGTTTATGGTGTGGAAGGGAGGTTTTCACACTGTACCTGTCAATTACTGGTAAATGAGTGTGGGTTTCACTCTGTATCTTTCATGTGAGTGTTGGATTTACACAGTCCCTGTCATTTTCTGATATGCGAGTGTGGGTTTTGTCTGTACCTCTCTGTTTCTGGTATTTGAGTGGAGCTTCATTCTGCACCTTTCAGTTTCTCTGACGTGAAAGTGGAGTTTAATCTGTAATCGTCAGTCTCTGGTATGAGATTGTGGGTTTTACTCCGTATCTGTCAGTCTCTGGTATGTGAGTGTGGGTTTTATTCTGTATCTGTCAGTCTCTGGTATGTGAGTGTGGGTTTTATTCTGTATCTGTCAGTTTCTGGTACGTGAGTGTGGGTTTTATTCTGTATCTGTCAGTTTCTGATATGTAAGTGTGGGTTTTGTCCTATACCTGTTAGTTTCCAGTATATAAATATAAGTTGTTTTTGTTGTTGTTTCATTTGGCATCTTTGAGTATCTCAGGTGAATGTGGCTTTTACTCTGTACCTGTCAGTTTCAGGAATGTGTGTGTGGATTTTACTCTGTACCTGGCAGTTTCAGGAATGTGAGTGTGGATTTTACTCTGTACCTGTCAGTTTCAGGAATGTGAGTGTGGATTTTACTCTGTACCTGGCAGCTTGTGTTATATGAGTAACGATTTTACTCAATACAATAACTCCCAGTTTCTGGTAAGGGAGTGCATATTTTAGTCTGTATCCATCACTCTCGAGGATGTGTGTGTGAGTTTTATTCTTTATCGATCAATCTCTGGGATTTGAGTGTGGGTTTTTCTCTGTATCTGTCAGTTTCTGGTATATGGATTTGGGTATTATCTGTATGTGTCAATATCATTAACATGAATGTGGATTTTTGTCTGTATCTTTCACTCTCTGGGATGTGAGTGTGCATTTATTTTTTATCTGTCACTCACTTTTATGAGAACGTGGATTTTACTCTACAGTGGTCATTCTCTGGGATGTGAGTGTGATCTTCACTCTGTATCTATTCGTCTTTGGTGTGAGTGTGGGTTTTACTCTGTATCTGTCAGTCTATGGTATGTGAGTGTGGGTTTTACTCTGTATCTGTCAGTCTATGGTATGAGAGTGTGGGTTTTACTCTGGATCTGTCAGTCTATGGTATGTGAGTGTGGGTTTTACTCTGGATCTGTCAGTCTATGGTATGTGAGTGTGGGTTTTACTCTGCATCTGTCAGTCTATGGTATGTGAGTGTGGGTTTTACTCTGCATCTGTCAGTCTATGGTATGTGAGTGTGGGTTTTACTCTGTATCTGTCAGTCTATGGTATGTGAGTGTGGGTTTTACTCTGCATCTGTCAGTCTATGGTATGTGAGTGTGGGTTTTACTCTGTATCTGTCAGTCTATGGTATGTGAGTGTGGGTATTATTCTGGATCTGTTAGTCTATGGTATGTGAGTGTGGGTTTTACTCTGTATCTGTCAGTCTATGGTATGTGAGTGTGGGTTTTACTCTGGATCTGTTGGTCTATGGTATATGAGTGTGGGTATTAATCTGTGAATGTCAGTCTGTAGTATGTGAGTGTGGGTTTTCCTCCTGTCAGTTGCTGTTACGTGAATGTGTGTTTTATTCAAGTGTGTGAGTGTGGATTTCACTCTGTACCCATCAGTCTCTTGTGTGTGAGTGTGGCACTTTTTATCTGTACCTGTCTGTTTCTGTTATGAGTGGGGTAATATTCTATACCTCACTTGTGAGTGTGATGTTTACCACATTCTACCTGTCTGTCACTGGTATGTTAATGTGTGTATGTTTTCTGTACCCGTCAGTTGCTATTATATGAATGTTGATTTCATTCTGTGCCTTTAAGTGTCTGGTACAGCTGTGGCATTGTGGGTTTGACATTGAATCAATCAGTCACTTTCAGGTGATTTTACTCTATATCTTTCACTCTCTGGTATGTGTTTTATTCTGCATCTGTCCATCTCTGGGAAGTGAGTGTGGATTTTATTCTGTATCTGTCTGCTTCTGAAATTTGAGTAAGGGTTTTAATCAGTACCTATAAGTTTCTGTTATGGGAGTGTGGTTTTTCGTCAGTATTTTCAGTTTCTGGCATGTGAGTGTGGGTATTACTCGGTCTATCAGTCTTTGGAATGTGAGTCTGGGTATTACTCTGTATCTATCGGTCTCTGGAATGTGAGTGTGAGTATTACTCGGTCTATCAGTCTTTGGAATGTGAGTCTGGGTATTACTCTGTATCTATCGGTCTCTGGAATGTGAGTGTGAGTATTACTCGGTCTATCAGTCTTTGGAATGTTAGTCTGGGTATTACTCTATCTATCAGTCTCTGGAATGTGAGTGTGGGTATTACTCTGTATCTATCAGTCTCTGGAATGTGAGTGTGGGTATTACTCTGTATCTATCAGTCTCTGGAATGTGAGTGTGGGTATTACTCTGTATCTATCAGTCTCTGGAATGTGAGTGTGGGTATTACTCTGTATCTATCAGTCTCTGGAATGTGAGTGTGGGTATTACTCTGTATCTATCAGTCTCTGGAATGTGAGTGTGGGTATTACTCTGTATCTATCAGTCTCTGGAATGTGAGTGGGTATTACTCTATCGATCAGTCTCTGGAATGTGAGTGTGGGTATTACTCTGTATCTATCAGTCTCTGGAATGTGAGTGTGGGTATTACTCTGTATCTATCAGTCTCTGGAATGTGAGTGTGGGTATTACTCTGTATCTATCAGTCTCTGGAATGTGAGTGTGGGTATTACTCTGTATCTATCAGTCTCTGGAATGTGAGTGTGGGTATTACTCTGTATCTATCAGTCTCTGGAATGTGAGTGGGTATTACTCTGTATGTATCAGTCTCGGGAATGTGAGTGTGGGTATTGCTCTATATCTATCAGTCTCTGGAATGTCAGTGTGGGTATTACTCTGTATCTATCAGTCTCTGGAATGTGAGTATGGGTATTACTCTGTATCTTTCAGTCTCTGGAAAGTGAATGTGGGTATTACTCTGTATCTATCATTCTCTGGAATGTCAGTATGGTATTACTCTGTATCAATCAGTCTCTGGAATGTGAGTGTAGGTATTACTCTGTAGCTATCAGTCTCTGGAATGTGAGTGTGGGTATTACTCTGTATCTATCAGTCTCTGGAATGTGAGTGTGGGTATTACTCTGTATCTATCAGTCTCTGGAATGTGAGTATGGGTATTACTCTGTATCATTCAGTCTCTGGAATGTCAGTGTGGGTATTACTCTATCTATCAGTCACTGGAATATGAGTGTGGGTATTAGTCTATCTATCAGTTTCTGAAATGTGAGTATGGGTATTACTCTATCTATCAGTCTCTGGAATGTGAGTGTGGGTATTACTCTGTATGTATCAATCTCTGGAATGTCAGTGTGGGTATTACTCTGTATCTATCAGTCTCTGGAATGTGAGTGTGGGTATTACTTCTGTATCTATCGGTCTCTGGATTGTGAGTGTGGGTATTACTCTGTATCTATCAGTCTCTGGAATGTGAGTGTGGGTATTACTCTGTATCTATCAGTCTCTGGAATGTGAGTGTGGGTATTACTCTGTATCTATCAGCCTCTGGAATGTGAGTGTGGGTATTACTCTGTATCTATCAGTCTCTGGAATGTGAGTGTGGGTATTACTCTGTATCTATCAGCCTCTGGAATGTGAGTGTGGGTATTACTCTGTATCTATCAGTCTCTGGAATGTGAGTGTGGGTATTACTCTGTATCTATCAGCCTCTGGAATGTGAGTGTGGGTATTACTCTGTATCTATCAGTCTCTGGAATGTGAGTGTGGGTATTACTCTCTATCAATCTCTGGAATGTGAGTGTGTGTATTACTCTGTATTTGTCAGTCTCTGGAATGTGAGTGTGGGTATTACTCTGTATCTATCAGTCTCTGGAATGTGAGTGTGGGTATTACTCTGTATCTATCAGTCTCTGGAATGTGAGTGTGGGTATTACTCTATCTATCAGTCTCTAGAATGTGAGTGTGGGTACTACTCTGTATCTATCAGTCTCTGGAAAGCAAAAGTGTTTTTTTTTCTGTACCTATCAGCTTCTGGTGAATGACTGTGGAGTTAATTATCTAACTATCTGTCTCTGGTATGTGAGTGTGGGTATTACTCTATCTATCAGTCTCTGGAATGTGAGTGTGGGTATTACTCTGTATCTATCAGTCTCTGGAATGTGAGTGTGGGTATTACTCTGTATCTATCAGTCTCTGGAATGTGAGTGGGTATTACTCTATCGATCCATCTCTGGAATGTGAGTGTGGGTATTACCCTATCTATCAGTCTATGGAATGTGAGTGTGGGTATTACTCTGTATCTATCAGTCTCTGGAATGTGAGTGTGGGTATTGCTCTGTATCTATCAGTCTCTGGAATGTGAGTGTGGGTATTGCTCTATATCTATCAGTCTCTGGAATGTCAGTGTGGGTATTACTCTGTATCTATCGGTCTGTGGAATGTGAGTATGGGTATTACTCTGTATCTTTCAGTCTCTGGAAAGTGAATGTGGGTATTACTCTATCTATCAGTCACTGGAATATGAGTGTGGGTATTAGTCTATCTGTCAGTTTCTGAAATGTGAGTATGGGTATTACTCTATCTATCAGTCTCTGGAATGTGAGTGTGGTATTACTCTGTATGTATCAATCTCTGGAATGTCAGTGTGGGTATTACTCTGTATCTATCAGTCTCTGGAATGTGAGTGTGGGTATTAGTCTGTAGCTATCAGTCTCTGGAATGTCAGTGTGGGTATTACTCTGTATCTATCAGCCTCTGGAATGTGAGTGTGGGTATTACTCTGTATCTATCAGTCTCTGGAATGTGAGTGTGGGTATTACTCTCTATCAATCTCTGGAATGTGAGTGTGTGTATTACTCTGTATTTGTCAGTCTCTGGAATGTGAGTGTGGGTATTACTCTGTATCTATCAGTCTCTGGAATGTGAGTGTGGGTATTACTCTGTATCTATCAGTCTCTGGAATGTGAGTGTGGGTATTACTCTATCTATCAGTCTCTAGAATGTGAGTGTGGGTACTACTCTGTATCTATCAGTCTCTGGAAAGCAAAAGTGTTTTTTTTTCTGTACCTATCAGCTTCTGGTGAATGACTGTGGAGTTAATTCTCTAACTATCTGTCTCTGGTATGTGAGTGTGGGTATTACTCTATCTATCAGTCTCTGGAATGTGAGTGTGGGTATTACTCTGTATCTATCAGTCTCTGGAATGTGAGTGTGGGTATTACTCTGTATCTATCAGTCTCTGGAATGTGAGTGGGTATTACTCTATCGATCCATCTCTGGAATGTGAGTGTGGGTATTACCCTATCTATCAGTCTATGGAATGTGAGTGTGGGTATTACTCTGTATCTATCAGTCTCTGGAATGTGAGTGTGGGTATTGCTCTGTATCTATCAGTCTCTGGAATGTGAGTGTGGGTATTGCTCTATATCTATCAGTCTCTGGAATGTCAGTGTGGGTATTACTCTGTATCTATCGGTCTGTGGAATGTGAGTATGGGTATTACTCTGTATCTTTCAGTCTCTGGAAAGTGAATGTGGGTATTACTCTATCTATCAGTCACTGGAATATGAGTGTGGGTATTAGTCTATCTGTCAGTTTCTGAAATGTGAGTATGGGTATTACTCTATCTATCAGTCTCTGGAATGTGAGTGTGGTATTACTCTGTATGTATCAATCTCTGGAATGTCAGTGCGGGTATTACTCTGTATCTATCAGTCTCTGGAATGTGAGTGTGGGTATTAGTCTGTAGCTATCAGTCTCTGGAATGTCAGTGTGGGTATTACTCTGTATCTATCAGCCTCTGGAATGTGAGTGTGGGTATTACTCTGTATCTATCAGTCTCTGGAATGTGAGTGTGGGTATTACTCTCTATCAATCTCTGGAATGTGAGTGTGTGTATTACTCTGTATTTGTCAGTCTCTGGAATGTGAGTGTGGGTATTACTCTGTATCTATCAGTCTCTGGAATGTGAGTGTGGGTATTACTCTGTATCTATCAGTCTCTGGAATGTGAGTGTGGGTATTACTCTATCTATCAGTCTCTGGAAAGCAAAAGTGTTTTTTTTTCTGAAACTGTCAGCTTTTGGTGAGTGACTGTGGAGTTCATTCTCTAACTATCTGTCTCTGGTATGTGAGTGTGATTATTTGTCTGTAGCTGTAAGAGCCTGGTATGTGAGTGTGGTTTCACTATCAGTCAGTCAGTCAATCTCAGGTACTGGAGGTGATTGTGTTTCTTTCTCAATCTGTCATTCAATGTGTCTGTGTGTATGAATCATTATGTGTCTCTCAGTCTCTGGTACTGTTTGTGAGTGTGGAATTAATTCTGTAGCTGTCAGTTTCTGTTACTGTTTGTGAGTGTGGGATTGATGATGTATCTGTTAGACTGGTGATGTGTGTGAGTGTGGGATTGATTATGTATCTGTTAGACTGGTGATGTGTGTGAGTGTGGGATTGATTATGTATCTGTTAGACTGGTGATGTGTGTGAGTGTGGGATTGATTATGTATCTGTTAGACTGGTGATGTGTGTGAGTGTGGGATTGATGATGTATCTGTTAGACTGGTGATGTGTGTGAGTGTGGGATTGATTAGACTGGTGATGTGTGTGAGTGTGGGATTGATGATGTATCTGTTAGACTGGTGATGTGTGTGAGTGTGGGATTGATTAGACTGGTGATGTGTGTGAGTGTGGGATTGATTATGTATCTGTTAGACTGGTGATGTGTGTGAGTGAGGGATTGATTATGTATCTGTTAGACTGGTGATGTGTGTGAGTGAGGGATTGATTATGTATCTGTTAGACTGGTGATGTGTGTGAGTGAGGGATTGATTATGTATCTGCTAGACTGGTGATGTGTGTGAGTGTGAGATTGATTATGTAATTGACAGTCTCTTGTACTGAGCTATTCTTGCACTGTGCGAGTGTTGGATTTGGTTCCTCCTCCACCTGCTGTAGGCGGATGATAGTTTGCGATTATCGATGACTGTCTCAGGAGGAGGTTTGGTTCAGTCCATTACCTCCGTTTCTCTGCTCTTGTATGTTAGCTGTTGGGTTTGAGAGTCAGTGTACAGACACCAATGTGGATTGATACTGTGTCAGTGTCTATCTGTTCGTGGGTGAGAGTAAGGGAGTGAAATTGGATCTGCCTTTCAATGCAATATGACTGGACTTTGAAACAACACATTATTGTACTGCTCCAAGTGACTGTGGGATTCATAATATAACTCTGGAAATTCAAATCACTGTAGGACTGACAGCTTCTGCTGCCTGTGACAATATGATTGAGGTCAGTTCTGTGTCTCTGCACACTGTGTGATAATTACTTACTGTGTGTGAGAAGGAGCTGCCTGCACTGTTCCTTGTGTTCCGGGTTGAGGAAAGATCAAATTTATTCTGCTTGGTGAAGTATTTTGCTCTGAGAATAATAATAGGAGAACACTATTAATTATGATATGAGCAGATGATGGAGAGAATATAAAAATAAAGTTATAATTAATGTATTTGTTTATAATAAAGTAAAGTATCTGGAGAGAGGAATCCGTGATACAAACAGTGTCATTGTCTGATCTCACTGCAGTACAGCAACACTCAGATTCACCACACCAGGTGTGTAGGACGATTCTATAGTAAGTTATCAGCATCCAGACACAACCCAAACCCAGCACTGGTCCATGAATGGGAACACCCGATTGGCAGAGTCCAGGTTTATATCTCCCACTCCTATGGGACTATCTGTAAAATTCTGAATTGCTTCCTGGAATATAACCACAGGTACCTGGGCTGTACAATAATTGTTCTCAGTCTATTGGAACCAAGTGGAGGGCCTGTGTAGTTAACAAAATGTCACAGTGACTAGATCCTGATGTATCTGAGGGAGCGACAATGTATCTCTCGATCACCAGCAACATGGGTCTGGAGAATTCAATGCACCGAAACAAAATAACTCATTTTTGAAATGTCTCCTGTCATACTCCTCTTCTGGTGCCTGCAATAGATGCACGTTGTGACATCCTCAGTCAGGCTGTGTTTCCACTGTTCAATGTCCAAGAACAACAGACACTGAGATTGGAACTGAATCAGGAACATTCATTACTGATTTGGGGAAAGAAAGCAGCAATGATTTGAAAGAGCGAGGTGATTTACTTTCTCTGTTACCTTACACTGTACACAGCCCGAGAATGGGCTCCCCCTTCCCCCACTCACTTCATGTTCCAGAACTAGTTCCTGTTCCACTCCACCTCTTACAGTCAGCCCTCGACTGCCTCTGAACTTACCCCGACTCAAAGCCCATCTGTGGACACAGTCCCAATGTGATGAGCTGCTGTAAGGAGGCTGCTGTTTGCTCCCTTACTCGGGCCTGGGATATCTCCGCTCCCTGATGTGTTCAACGATCATCAGCCCAGCACAGAGGAAACGGCAGCCGCTGACAGAGCTGGGGGAGGGGAGCTCGCCTGGGCCCTTCCCGTCGGTTTAAACACTGTGTGGGGAGGAGCAGCATGTATTTAGTGCATGCTCAGACCATCTTTTTGTCACAAATTAAATTAACAAAAATGGGATTGTTTCACAAGTTGCTTTTATCACTTATTAAATAGGCCACATTGAGAGCATATTAGTTATCATCCGAATTACTGAAAAAACGATTGTGAGAGCCTGACACTGGAGTAAGAGTGACTAAACTATTTACTCATTCCGTCAGTCTCTGGTATGTGAGTGTTTCGCTGTCTGTTTCCGACAGGAGTGTATGGGTTTTATTTGCACATTATTGTTCAGGTACACGGGTGTGGATTGTATTCTGTACCTGTCAGTTTCTGCTGTGTGAATGTGGGTTTTATTCTGTACTTGTCAGTTACTGCTGTGAGAGTGTAGGAATTAATATGTACCTGTCAGTTTCTGGGATGTGATTGTGTTTTTTTTCTGTGACTGTCCGTGTGTGGCAGATGTGTGGGGTGTCAGTTTCTGGTATCTCTGAGTGTGGATTTTTACCTTTATATGTCAGTTTGTGCAATGTGAATGTGGGATTCATTCTGTATCTCTCATTCTGGGGTGAGTGTGTGCTTCCTCTGTACCTGTTAGTTTCTGGTATGTGAGTGTGGGATTTATTCTGTATCTGTCAGTTTCTGGCATGTGAGTGTGTTTTATTCTATATTTGTGAAATTTACAGATCAGAGACGGCCCCAACAGACAAAAGTTTTTCACATTATATTGAACAAATGCGATTCAGAATAAGTTGGAGTAGAGACGAGCTATTAGTACATTATATAAACCATATATGTCAGTGGTACAGTGTGTAAGTGTGGTATTCATTCTGTATCTGTCAGTCAAGGGTACAGTGAGTGAGTGTGGGATTCATTCTGTATCTGTCAGTCAAGGGTACAGTGAGTGAGTATGGAATTCATTCTGTATCTGACAGTCTGTGGTACAGTGAGTGAGTGTGGGATTCATTCTGTATCTGACAGTCTGTGGTACAGTGTGTGAGTGTGGGATTCATTCTGTATCTGACAGTCTGTGGTACAGTGAGTGAGTGTGGGATTCACACTGTATCTGACAGTGGTACAGTGAGTGAGTGTGGGATTCACACTGTATCTGTCAGTCAGTGGTACATTGAGTGAGTGTGGGATTCACACTGTATCTGACAGTCAGTGGAACAGTGAGTGAGTGTGGGATTCACTCTGTATCTGACAGTCTATGGTACAGTGAGTGAGTGTGGGATTCATTCTGTATCTGACAGTCTGTGGTACATTGAGTGAGTGTGGGATTCATTCTGTATCTGACAGTCTGTGGTACAGTAAGTGAGTGTGGGATTCATTCTGTATCTGACAGTCTGTGGTACAGTGAGTGAGTGTGGGATTTATTCTGTATCTGTCAGTCTGTGGTACAGTGAGTGAGTGTGGGATTTATTCTGTATCTGACAGTCTGTGGTACAGTGAGTGAGTGTGGGATTCACACTGTATCTGACAGTCAGTGGAACAGTGAGTGAGTGTGGGATTCACTCTGTATCTGACAGTCTATGGTACAGTGAGTGAGTGTGGGATTCATTCTGTATCTGACAGTCTGTGGTACATTGAGTGAGTGTGGGATTCATTCTGTATCTGACAGTCTGTGGTACAGTAAGTGAGTGTGGGATTCATTCTGTATCTGACAGTCTGTGGTACAGTGAGTGAGTGTGGGATTTATTCTGTATCTGTCAGTCTGTGGTACAGTGAGTGAGTGTGGGATTTATTCTGTATCTGACAGTCTGTGGTACAGTGAGTGAGTGTGGGATTCACACTGTATCTGACAGTCTGTGGTACAGTGAGTGAGTGTGGGATTCATTCTGTATCTGACAGTCTGTGGTACAGTGAGTGAGTGTGGGATTCATTCTGTATCTGACAGTCTGTGGTACAGTGAGTGAGTGTGGGATTAATTCTGTATCTGACAGTCTGTGGTACAGTGAGTGAGTGTGGGATTCATTCTGTATCTGTCAGTCTGTGGTACAGTGAGTGAGTGTGGGATTCATTCTGTATCTGACAGTCTGTGGTACAGTGAGTGAGTGTGGGATTCATTCTGTATCTGACAGTCAGTGGTACAGTGAGTGAGTGTGGGATTCACTCTGTATCTGACAGTCTGTGGTACAGTGAGTGAGTGTGGGATTCATTCTGTATCTGACAGTCTGTGGTACAGTGAGTGAGTGTGGGATTCATTCTGTATCTGACAGTCTGTGGTACAGTGAGTGAGTGTGGGATTCACACTGTATCTGACAGTCAGTGGTACAGTGAGTGAGTGTGGGATTCACACTGTATCTGACAGTCAGTGGTACAGTGAGTGAGTGTGGGATTTATTCTGTATCTGTCAGTCAGTGGTACATTGAGTGAGTGTGGGATTCACACTGTATCTGTCAGTCAGTGGTACATTGAGTGAGTGTGGGATTCACACTGTATCTGACAGTCAGTGGAACAGTGAGTGAGTGTGGGATTCACACTGTATCTGACAGTCAGTGGTACAGTGAGTGAGTGTGGGATTTATTCTGTATCTGACAGTCAGTGGTACAGTGAGTGAGTGTGGGATTTATTCTGTATCTGACAGTCTATGGTACAGTGAGTGAGTGTGGGATTCACACTGCATCTGACAGTCAGTGGTACAGTGAGTGAGTGTGGGATTTATTCTGTATCTGACAGTCTATGGTACAGTGAGTGAGTGTGGGATTCACACTGTATCTGACAGTCAGTGGTACAGTGAGTGAGTGTGGGATTTATTCTGTATCTGACAGTCTGTGGTACAGTGAGTGAGTGTGGGATTCATTCTGTATCTGACAGTCAGTGGAACAGTGAGTGAGTGTGGGATTCACTCTGTATCTGACAGTCAGTGGTTGAGTGAGTGAGGGATTCAATCTGTATCTGTCATACAGTGTTTGTTGTTGCTGTAGAAATGAAGATTTTCAGTTACTTACGGTGATTAACATTTACGCAGAAGAAAATGTCAGAAGCAGCCTCGTGGATAACCGTCGGGAAAGTGCTATTACTGGTGAGATCACGATTTGCTCGATGCAAACTTGGCTAATAACTCTAGAGGTGATGGAAAAGAAAGCAACATTTGGGAATGTTTGAGCGAGATGATAAAACATAATCAGCGCGAGGAGCCCGATCAGAGAGCTGGCGGGCAAGAAGCATTGAGCTCCTGTTTACTGCCCGATGCTATTTCCAAAACAATGGGGAAGAACAGTCCCTGGATCTGGGAACTTGAGGAGGCCTTTGAGCACATGGAACCTGGAGGCAAATCATCCCTTCGAGCCTGTTACATAAGGAACAGGGGAGGCAATTCAGTCCCTCGAGCCTGTTACTTTAGGAACAGGGGAGGCCATTCAGTCCCTCGAGCCTGTTACATAAGGAATATGAGGAGGCCATTCAGTCCCCCGAGCCTGTTACACAGGAACAGGAGCAGGCCATTCAGTCCCTCGAGCCTGTTACATTGGAACAGGAGGAGGCCATTCAGTCCCTCGAGCCTGTTACATAAGGAACATGAGGAGGCCATTCAGTCCCCCGAGCCTGTTACATTGGAACAGGGGGAGGCCATTCAGTCCCTCCAGTCTATTACATTGGAACAGGAGGAGGCCATTCAGTCCCTCGAGCCTGTTACATTGGAACAGGAGGAGGCCATTCAGTCCCTCGAGCCTGTTACACTGGAATAGTGGGAGGCCCATTCAGTCCCTCGAGCATGTTACATTGGAACAGGGGGAGGCCCATTCAGTCCCTCGAGCATGTTACACTGGAACAGGGGGAGGCCCATTCAATCCCCGGATCCTGTTACATAGGAACAATAGGCCATTCTGCCCCTCGAATCTATTACATTGGAACTGGGCAGCAGATGGTTTCACACCGCCCAGGAACACTGCGCAGGCAAATTCTGTGGCTTCCTCCATAAAATAGTATCACCGCAAGACCTGTCAAAAAGCTTATCTGAATCGTCCAGGCCACTGTTTTGTTTTAACTGTTCACAGCCTGCAGCAATGAAAGTGTCTCGTAAAACCCTAAGGTAAGATGTTTCTTTGTAGTTTTTGAAGACTATTGTAATCTTTTAGATTATTTTAAATACTTTTAAATTGATTCTAAAAAATGTAAATAGTTTTTAAGGGCTGGATTTTCATTACCGTCCATTTCAGGGCGTTAATAATGGCGGGGCGGTAATTATAGTGCCCGGGAACAGTTTGTGCCTCAGTCAGTAAAATTCATCAGCTAAGCTCTGAGTGGGGCGGAGTGCTAAGGGAGGCATTACACACCTCTTATAGGGTGCAAGGCCGGCTGAGCAACTGAAAATCTGTTGCTAAAGAGCCGGCCTCGGAGGGCTGGAAGAGAGGCATCTGCGGCAAAAAGTAAATCGCAACTAAAAACACAACGAACATCCCCGGTACCTTAAACACCCCACACTAAGCTACAACGCGAATATAAAACTGAACAAAACACTCAAACTTTCCTCATTCACCAATTCCATCTCTGACCGCCGCTGGGACAGCTCTGGTTTTCCAGGCGGTCCCACCACGGTGCGCTCCGGGGCACTATAGGGTCAGTGCACAACAGATTTCATCGTGCAGTCAAAACCGGTGGTGCTGGAAGCTGGTCATCCGCCCGGAAAGCATTCCCTCCACCATTACTGCCCCTTTGGGTGTGACCAGAGGCGACAACATAACGGAAATCCAGCCCTTCGATTTAAAGCAATCTCAAAACTATTTAAAAACCTTGAAATAATTTTGCAATAATTATAATGAAACGGATGAGTGAAATGGAAGGATCAAGCGTCGCCCTCATGAAAAGAGCTGAGAATTTCACCGACGAGGATCTCACCACACTGCTCCGTGAGGTTCAGGTGAAGCAACTGCGGATCGTTGGGACCACGATGTCGGAAGCAGCGGCAAAGGACAAATGGCAGGACAGACAGAAGTTGCGTTGTTTGTTAGCGGCAACTCCACCGTTCCACGGACAGCGGAATAATGCCGCACAAAATGTCACAACTTGATGAGATCAGCCTGGGTTAGTATAGTTATAACAAATCTCAAATGTTAAGTTTGTTAAAATGTAATCTATTTAAAAGTCCATTGTGAACTGACATACTCCTCCTGCCACATGAGCTCATTGAAAAGTTTGATGCAGCACTTGGTTTGTGACATCTCAGCAAGATCCACTCAAAGACCCTCTGGTCCTGTGGCTGAACAGTGGTCCTGTGTACAGCGCTCCTTGGATGGATTCCTCTGTGAAAATGAACCTTTGTATGTAAGTACTTCCAGGGAGAGGACCTGTGGGAAGGACGGAGCGGGACAGTAGGAATATGTGTGTGTGTGCTGGGCCCATGCAGCAGAGCCTGGTCTCCAAGCGTCTTGGATCCCCTTGCCATTGGACCAAGACCTTGCTCTGTCAAGCCCGTGTGGTGGCTGGTGTGCAACGGCCACCCCACGTTAAAATAATTCACACACAGGCATCTTCCACCCTTTAAAATGACGTTCGGAACCTGGTCCGCATTGCTCTCATCAGTCACCTTAGAACTCACTCTGGTGTGTAAGCAAGTCATCCTCGGCTCCGGGGAACTGCCTAAGAAGAGAGAGTTTGATGGCCTGGGTTCAGTGAAAGGGCTTGTTTACATGTACCTGTGATGCACTGCTTGTAGGTTGTAAAAACTCAATTGGTCAACATGTATGTCTCCAAAACTGGCAGGTGCTTGTATGGGTTTAAAAAAACATGACCTTTCATTTTCATTTCTGTTTTCAATTTAGAGCAGTGTTCCCTCAGTACTGCCCCTCAGACAGTGCAGCGCTCTTTCAGTACTGCCCATCTGACAATGCAGTGCTCCCTCAATACTTCTCCTCTGACAATGCAGCGCTCCCTCAGTACTGCCCCTCTGACAATGCAGTGCTCCCTCAGTGCTGCCCCTCCAACAGTGCAGCGCTCCCTCAATACTTCTTCTCTGACAATGCAGCGCTCCCTCAGTACTTCCCCTCCAACAATGCAGTGCTCCCTCAATACTTCTCCTCTGACAATGCAGCGCTCCCTCAGTACTGCCCCTCTGACAATGCAGTGCTCCCTCAGTACTGCCCATCTGACAGTGCAGTGCTCCCTCAGTGCTGCCCCTCCAACAGTGCAGCACTCCCTCAATACTTCTCCTCTGACAATGCAGTGCTCCCTCAGTACTTCCCCTCTGACAATGCAGTGCTCCCTCAGTACTGCCCCTCCGACAGTGCAGCACTCCCTCAGTACTGCCCCTCTGACAATGCAGTGCTCCCGCAGTACTTCCCCTCAGACAGTGCAGCACTCCCTCAATACTTCCCCTCTGACAATGCAGTGCTCCCTCAGCACTGCCCATCTGACAGTGCAGTGCTCCCTCAGTGCTGCCCCTCCAACAGTGCAGCGCTCCCTCAATACTTCTCCTCTGACAATGCAGTGCTACCTCAGTACTGCCCATCTGACAGTGCAGCGCTCCCTCAGTACTGCCCATCTGACAGTGCAGCACTCCCTCAATACTTCTCCTCTGACAATGCAGCGCTCCCTCAGTACTTCCCCTCTGACAATGCAGTGCTCCCTCAGTACTGCCCCTCCGACAGTTCAGCACTCCCTCAGTACTGCCCCCTGACAATGCAGTGCTCCCTCAGTACTGCTCCTCCGACAGTGCAGCGCTCCCTCAGTACTGCCCATCTGACAGTGCAGTGCTCCCTCAATACTTCCCCTCTGACAATGCAATGCTCCCTCAGTACTTCCCCTCTGACAATGCACTGCTCCCTCAGTACTTGCCCTCAGACAGTGCAGCACTCCCTCAGCACTGCCCCTCTGACAGTGCAGCGCTCCCTCAGCACTGCCACTCCGACAGTGCAGCGCTCCCTCAATACTGCCCCTCTGACAATACAGTGCTCCCTCAGTGCTGCCCCTCCAACAGTGCAGCGCTCCCTCAATACTTCTCCTCTGACAATGCAGTGCTCCCTCAGTACTTCCCCTCTGACAGTGCAGCGCTCCCTCAATACTTCTCCTCTGACAATGCAGTGCTCCCTCAGTACTTCCCCTCTGACAGTGCAGCGCTCCCTCAGTACTGCCCATCTGACAGTGCAGTGCTCCCTCAGTACTTCCCCTCTGACAGTGCAGCGCTCCCTCAGTACTGCCCATCTGACAGTGCAGTGCTCCCTCAGTACTGCCCATTGACAGTGCAGCGCTCCCTCAGTACTGCCCATCTGACAATGCAGCGCTCCCTCAGTACTGCCCCTCTGACAATGCAGTGCTCCCTCAGTACTGCCCCTCCGACAGTGCAGCGCTCCCTCAGTACTGCCCCCTGACAATGCAGTGCTCCCTCAGTACTGCTTCTCCGACAGTGCAGCGCTCCCTCAGTACTGCCCCCTGACAATGCAGTGCTCCCTCAGTACTGCTCCTCCGACAATGCAGCGCTCCCTCAGTACTGCCCATCTGACAATGCAGTGCTCCCTCAGTACTGCTCCTCCGACAGTGCAGCGCTCCCTCAGTACTGCCCATCTGACAGTGCAGTGCTCCCTCAATACTTCCCCTCTGACAATGCAATGCTCCCTCAGTACTTCCCCTCTGACAATGCAGTGCTCCCTCAGTACTGCCCCTCGCTCCCTCAGTACTGCCCCTCTGACAGTGCAGTGCTCCCTCAGTACTGCCCCTCTGACAGTGCAGCGATCCCTCAGTACTGGTACCGGGGGGAGTGCCTGCCTGGATTATGGGGCTTGAGTCTCTGGAGTGGGTCTTGAACCCATGACCTTCTGATTCAGAGGCTGCCTACTAAGCCATGCTTATTTAAATAATCAGCGTTACTGCAACTGTAAAGGAAGAGCTTATCTCAAAGTCTCATCCGGTGAGAGTCACAGTTGGGTGATACAGGAAACTGTTGCTATAGAAACATGAGTTTAAAAAAAACTGCTTCCCATCCCACTGGATATCCTCCTTAAAGGGGTAGCCCTCCCCTGCTGCTTCTTGTGTCGGCCCGCAAATCCTGCTGTCTTTTTTTTGGCTATCCTGACAAGCACAACTTGCATTTATATAGCACCAAACCAACAATAACAACACTAGTATTTATATAGCACATTTAACGACCAAACAACTTGTATTTATATAGCTCATTGACAATAACTTGCATTTATACAATGCCTTTCTAGACCAGCAGACGTTTCAAGGCACTTTACAGCCAATTAAATACTTTTGAAGTGTTGTCACTGTTGCAAGGTGGGAAACGCGGAAGGCAACTTGTGCATAGCAAGCTCCCACAAACAGCAATATGATAATGACCAGATATTGTGTTTCTTGTTATGTTGATTGAGGGATAAATATTGGCCAGGACACCGTGGATAATTCCCCTGCTCTTCTTCCACATAGATCCATGACATAATTTACATCCACCTGAGAGGTCAGAACGATCCTCAGTTTAACGTCTCATCCAAAAGACGGCTCCTCCAACAGTGCAGCACTCCCTCAGCACTGCACTGGAGGGTCAGCCTCGATTTAAATATTCAGGTTGCTGGAATGGGATTCGAATCAACAACCTTCTGGGCTCAGAGGCGAGTGTGCTACCCACTGAACCACAGCTGACACAGCAGCGATTATCATGAATAAATAAATATAAGGAGCTATTCGGAGGTGACCAAAAGCTTGGTCAAAGAGGTAGGTTTTAAGGAGCATCTTAACGGATGAGAGAGAGAGGTGGAGAGGTTTAGGGAGGGAATTTCAGAGCTTGGGGCCTCGGCGGCTGAAGGCAGGGCCACTGATGGAGTGATGGTAATCCAGGGATGTGCAAGAGGCCAGAATTGGAGCAGCTCAGAGATTGCGGAGGGTTGTGGGGGCGGGGAGGTTACAGAGATCTGGGAATGTTGTACATCTGGAGGAGGTTACAGAGATAGGGAGGGTTGTAGGGCTGGAGAAGGGACTGAGATAGGGAGGGGTGTAGGGGCTAAAGAAGGTTACAGAAATAGGGAGGGGTGTATGGCTGGAGAAGGTTACAGAGATAGGGAGGGTTGTAGGGCTGGTGGAAATTACAGAGAGGTAGGGTTGTAGAGCTAGTGGAGGTGACACAGATATGGAGGGTTGTAGGGCTGAAGGAGGTTACAGAGTTATGGAGGGTTGTAGGGCTGGAGGAGGTGACAGAGATATGGAGGATTGTCAGGCTGGAG
This sequence comes from Pristiophorus japonicus, assembly GCF_044704955.1. Classification (NCBI taxonomy): domain Eukaryota; kingdom Metazoa; phylum Chordata; class Chondrichthyes; family Pristiophoridae; genus Pristiophorus; species Pristiophorus japonicus. Next base: position 213,964,179 of record NC_091985.1, read on the forward strand.
GAGGTTACAGAGATATGGAGAGTTGTAGGGCTGGAGGAGGTGACAGAGATATGGAGGATTGTAGGGCTGGAGGAGGTTACAGAGATAGGGAGGGTTGTAGAGCAAGTGGAGGTGATACAGATATGGAGGGTTGTAGGGCTGGAGGAGGTTACAGAGTTATGGAGGGTTGTAGGGCTGGAGGAGGTGACACAGATATGGAGGGTTGTAGGGCTGAAGGAGGTTACAGAGTTATGGAGGGTTGTAGGGCTGGAGGAGGTGACAGAGATATGGAGGATTGTCGGGCTGGAGGAGGTGACCGAGATATGGAGGGTTGTAGGGCTGGAGGAGGTTACAGAGATAGGGAGGGTTGTAGGGCTGGTGGAGATTACAGAGAGAGGGAGGGGGGACCGAGGCCGTGGAGCGATTTGAAAACAAGGATGGATAATTTTAAAATTGAGGCGTTGCCGGAGCAGAAGCCAATGTAGGTCAGCGATCACAGGGCTGGGATGGGTGGTGTGGGGTGTGTGGGAGTGGAGGGTGTGGTGGTGATGGGTGAATGGAAATCGGTGCGAGATAGGATAGGGGACAGCAGGAGTTCGGGATGAGCTGAAGTTCATGGCGGGTGGAAGGTGGGAGGTGGGCCAGAAGTGGTTTGGAAGAGTTGAGTCTGGAGGTAACGGTGCCAATTCCCACTGGGGGTCCGGGTTCCACGGGCACTGGCTGCCCTCCCTTAGCTCAGGGTCAGCAGGGTATTCAACTGGGGGGTGAATCACAGCCGATCGCCATACTTCTGCTCACTCAGTCACACACTTTCGAGCTTGGAGTTCTTGGATCCTGATCAGGACCAGTGAACACTCCACAGGCCGGGGAGGGAGCCTGGGCCATTCCTGCTGTGTGTGTGTGTGTGTGTGTGTGGGTCAGGCTCAGTACCACACTGGGTGTGAGATCAGGCTAACTCAGCAAAGGCCAGGATGGAGCCTGAGCATTGGGCCCTCATCTTTCAGCACCACACTGATCCATTTCCTGAGTTGCGGTTTTAAACACCTACTTCCCCGGTTCTGATGACAGAGAGTTTAATGCCCAGTTTGCAATTATGATCGGGATTCAAAGGGCCGACTGGGCCTCCTCCTGTTCCTGTGTAACAGGCTCGAGGGGGCTGAACGGCCTCCTCCTGTTCCTGTGTAACAGGCTTGAAGGGGCTGAATGGGCCTCCTCCTGTTCCTGTGTAACAGGCTTGAGGGGCTGAATAGGCCTCCTCCTGTTCCTGTGTAACAGGTTCAAGGGGGCTGAATGGGCCTCTTCCTGTTCCTGTGTAACAGGCTCAAGGGGCTGAATGGCTTCCTCCTGTTGCTGAGTAACAGGCTCGAGGGGGCTGAATGGCTTCCTCCTGTTCCTCTGTAACAGGCTCGAGGGGCTGAATGGCCTCCTCCTGTTCCTGAGTAACAGGCTCGAGGGGCTGAATGGCCTCCTCCTGTTTCTGTGTAACAGGCTCAAGCTGCTGAACGGCCTCCTCCTGTTCCTGTGTAACAGGCTCGAGGGGCTGAATGGTCCTCCTCCTGTTCCTGTGTAACAGGCTCGAGGGGCTGAATGGTCCTCCTCCTGTTCCTGTGTAACAGGCTCGAGGGGCTGAATGGTCCTCCTCCTGTTCCTGTGTAACATGCTCGAGGGGCTGAATGGTCCTCCTCCTGTTCCTGTGTAACAAGCTCGTGGGTCCATCGCCCAAGAGGGATTTCTAGGCCCGTGTCTGTCTCTCTCTCTCTCACAACAACAGCAACTTTTATTTCTGTAATGCCTTTAACATAGTAAAATATTCCGAGGGGCTTCACAGCAGTGTTACAAGGCAAAACAGATAAATGTGACACTGAGTCACACAAGAAGAAATTACAGCAGATGACCAAAAGCTTGATTAAAGTGGTAGGTTTTAACATAAGAACATAAGAAATAGGAACAAGAGTAGGCCATACGGCCCCTGTAGCCTGCTCCACCATTCAATAAGATCATGGTTGATCCGATCATGGACTCAGCTCCATTTCCCTGCCCGCTCTCCATAACCCCTTATTGTTTAACAAACTGTCTATTTCTGTTTTAAATTTATTCAATGTCCCAGTTTCCAAAGCTCTCTAAGGCAGCAAATTCCACAGATTTACAACCCTTTGAGAGAAGAAATTTCTCCTCATCTCAGTTTTAAATGGGCAGCCCCTTATTCTAAGGTCATGCCCTCTAGTTCTAGTCTCCCCCATCAGTGGAAACATCCTCTCTGCATCCACCTCGTCAAGCCCCCTCATAATCTTATACGTTTCGATAAGATCACCTCTCATTCTTCTGAATTCCAATGAGTAGAGGCCCAACCTACTCAACCTTTCCTCATAAGTCAACCCCTCATCTCCAGAATCAACCTAGTGAACCTTCTCTGAACTGCCTCCAAAGCAAGTATATCCTTTCGTAAATATGGAAACCAAAACTGCATGCAGTATTCCAGGTGTGGCCTCACCAATATCTTATATAGCTGTAGCAAGACTTCCCTGCTTTTATATTCCATCCCCTTAACAATAAAGGCCAAGATACCTTTGGCCTTCCTGATCACTTGCTGTACTTGCATAATATCCTTTTGTGTTTCATGAACAAGTACCCCCAGGTCCTGCTGTACTACGGCACTTAGCAATCTTTCTCCATTTAAATAATAACTTGCTCTTTGATTTTTTTCTGCCAAAGTGCATGACCTCACACTTTCCAAAATTATATTCCATCTGCCAAATTTTTGCCCACTCACTTAGCCTGTCTATGTCCTTTTGCAGAATTGTTGTGTCCTCCTCACACATTGCTTTTCCTCCCATTTTTGTATCATCAGCAGACTTGGCTACGTTACACTCAGTCCCTTCTTCCAAGTCGCTAATATAGATTGTACATAGTTGGGGTCCCAGCACTGATCCCTGCAGCACCCCACTAGTTACTGTTTGCCAACCAGAGAATGAACCATTTATCCCGACTCTCTATTTTAAGGAGCGCCTTAAAGGAGGAAAGAGCGGTAGAGACGAGAGGTTTAGGGAGGGAGTTCCAGAGCTTGGGGCCCAAAACTGAAGGCCCGGACAGCGATGGTTGAGCAATTATAATCAGGGATGTTCAAGAGGGCAGAATTAGAGGAGCGCAGACATCTTGGGGCTTGTGGGGCTGGAGGAGATTACAGAGATAGGGAGGGGCGAGGGCCATGGAGGGATTTGTAAACAAGGATGAGAATTTTGAAATCAAGGTGTTGCTTAACCTCAAGCCAGTGTAGGTCAGCGAGCACAGGGGGAGATGGGTGAGCAGGACTTGGTGCAAGTCAGGAAACAGGCAGCCAAGTTTTGGATCACCTCTAGTTTACGTAGGGTAGAATGTGGGAGACCATTCAGGAGTGAGTTGGAATAGTCAAGTCTAGAGGTAACAAAGGCATGGATGAGGGTTTCAGCAGCGGATGAGCTGAGGCAGGGGCGGAGACAGGCAATATTACGGAAGTGGGACATGTTTACGTACACTGTTTGTTTCTTTCTCTCTCTCTCTCTCTCTGCGTCTCTCACACACACTGACCCAACAATTCCGGTCGGAGGCTTCCTGCCTGCCTTTGCCTTGACCACTGAATGCGATCCGCACCAACCTTTTGATCCTGTGCCTTCGGAGAATTGCGTTCTCAACCGGCAGAGTCCTGGGCAGCGGATGGCGTCACACTGCCCGGGAACACTGCACACGCAAAGTCTGTGGCTTCTTCCGTAAAATAGTTCCACCTCAAAACCTGTCAAAATGCACAACGGAAAAGTCCAGGCCACTGTAGTTTTAACTGTTCACAGCCTGCAGCAATGAACGTGGCTGGTAAAACATTAGAGTGAGATGTTTCTTTCTTGTTTTTAAAGACTATTGTAATCCTTTAGACCAGTTTAAAGACTTTTAAATTGACTCTAAAAAATGGAAATCGTTTTTAAGGGCTGGATTTTCATTACTGTCTATTTCAGGGTGTTAATCATGGCGGGGCGGTAATTACAGTACCCGGGAATAGTTTGCGCCTCAGTCAGTAAAATTCATCAGCTGAGCCCTGGGTGGAGTGGAGTGCTAAGGGAGGCATTACACACCTCTTATAGGGCGCAAGGTCGGCTGAGCAACGGAAAATCTGTTGTTAAAGAGCCGGCCTCGGAGCTCCCGGAGAGGCGCTTCTGCGGCAAAAAGTAAATCGCAACTAAAAACACAACAAACATTCCCAATACCTTAAACAGCCCACACTAAGCTGGACTGGGGGCAGTTTACAGAGATAGAGAGGGTTGTAGGGGCTGGAGGAGGTTACAGAGATAAGAAGGTTGTAGGTGGAGGAGGTTACATAGGTAGGGAGGGTTGGAGGAGGTTACATAGAAAATAAGTGCAGGAATCGGCCATTCGGCCCTTCAAGCCTGCACCACCATTCAATAAGATCATGGCTGATCATTTTTGCAACTTAGTATCCCATTCCTGCTTTCTCTCCATACCCCTTGATCCCTTTAGCCGTAAGAGCTATATCTAACTCCATTTTGAATATATCTAACAAACTGGCCTCAACAACTTTCTGTGGTAGAGAATTCCACAGGTTCACAATTCTCTGAGTTTAGAAGTTTCTCCTCATCTCGGTCCTAAATGGCTTACCCCTTACCCTTAAACTGTGACCCCTGGTTCTGTACTTCCCCAACATTGGGAACATTCTTCCTGCATTTAACCTGTCCAATCCCGTCAGAATTTTATGTTTCTATGAGATCCCCTCTCATTCTTCTAAATTCTATAAGCCTAGTCGATCCAGTCTTTCTTCATAGGTCAGTCCCGCCATCCCGGGAATCAGTCTGGTGAACCTTTGCTGCACTCCCTCAATAGCAAGAATGTCCTTCCTCAGATTAGGAGACCAAAACTGTACACAATATTCAAGGTGTTGCCTCACCAAGGCCCTGTACAACTGCAGTAAGACCTCCCTGCTCCTATACTCAAATCCTCTCGCTATGAAGCCAAAATGCCATTTGCCGCCTTCACCGCCTGCTGTAACTGCATTCCAATTTTCAATGACTGATGAACCATGACACCCAGGTCTCATTGCACCTCACCTTTTCCTAGTCACCATTCAGGTAATATTCTGCCTTCCTGTTTTTGCCACCAAAGTGGATAACCTCACATTTATCTAGATTATACTGCATCTGCCATGCATTTACCCACTCACCTAACCTGTCCAAGTCAATCTGCAGCCTCTTAGCATTCTCGTCACAGCTCACACTGCCACCTAGCTTAGTGTCATCTGCAAACTAGGAGATATTTAATTCAATTCCTTCATCTAAATCATTAATGTAGAAATAGGGAGGATTGTAGGGACTGTAGGAGGTTACAGAGATAGGTAGGGTTGTCAGGGCTGGAGCAGGTGACCGAGATAGGGAGGGTTATAGAGGTTGAAGGAGGTTACAGAGATAGGGAGGGTTGTCGGGCTGGTGGAGGTTACAGAGATAGGTAGGGTTGTAGGGCTGGTGGAGTTTACAGAAAGAGGGAGGGTTGTCGGTCTGGTGGAGGTTACAAAGATAGGGAGGGTTGTAGAGGTTGAAGGAGGTTACAGAGATCGGGAGGGTTGTAGGGCTGGTGGAGTTTACAGCGATAGGGACAGTTGTAGGGGCTGGAGGAGGTTACAGAGATAGGGAAACAAAGAAACATAGAAAATAGGTGCAGGAGTAGGCCATTCGAGCCTGCACTGCCATTCAATAAGATCATGATTGATCCTATCCTCAGTATCCCTTTCCTGCTTTCTCTCCATATCCCTTGATCCTCTTAGCCATAAGGGCCATATCTAACTCCCTCTTGAATATATCCAATGAACTGGAATCAACAACTCTCTGCGGCAGGGAATTCCACAGGTTAACAACTTTCTGAGTGAAGAAGTTTCTCTTCATCTCAGTCCTAAATGGGCTGCCCCTTATCCTAAGACTGTGTCCCCTGGTTCTGGACTTCCCCGACATCGGGAACATTCTTCCCGCATCTAACCTGTCCAGTCCCGTCAGAATCTTATATGTTTCTATGAGATCCCCTCTCATCCTTCTAAACTCCAGTGTATAAAGGCCCAGTTGATCCAGTCTCTCCTCATATGTCAGTCCAGCCATCCCTGGAATCAGTCTGGTAAACCTTCGCTGCACTCCGTCAATAGCAAGAACATCCTTCCTCAGATTAGGAGACCAAAAATGAACACAATATTCCAGGTGAGGCCTCACTAAGGCCCTGCAGTAAGACTTACCTGCTTCTATACTCAAATCCCCTGGCTATGAAGGCCAACATACCATTTGCCTTCTTCACCGCCTGCTGTACCTGCATGCCAACTTTCAATGACTGATGAACCATGACACTCAGGTCTCGCTGCACCTCCCCTTTTCCTAATGTGCCGCCATTCAGATAATATTCTGCCTTTGTGTTTTTGCCCCCAAAGTAGATAACCTCACATTTATCCACATTATACTGCATCTGCTATGTTTTTGCCCACTCGCCTAACCTGTCCAAGTCACCCTGCAGCCTCTGAGCGTCCTCCTCACAGCTCACACCGCCACCCAGTTTCGTGTCATCTGCAAACTTTGAGATATTACACTCAATTCCATCATTTAAATCATTAATATATATTGTAAAGAGCTGGGGTCCCAGCACTGAGAGCTGCGGCACTCCACTAGTCACTGCCTGCCATTCTGAAAAGGACCTGTTTATCCCGACTCTCTGCTTCCTGTCTGCCAACCAGTTCTCTATCCACGTCAGTACATTACCCCCAATACCATGTGCTTTGATTTTGCACACCAATCTCTTGTGTGGGACCTTGTCAAAAGCCTTTTGAAAGTCCAAATACACCACATCCACTGGTTCTCCCTTGTCAACTCTACTAGTTACATCCTTAAAAAATTCCAGAAGATTTGTCAAGCATGATTTCCCTTTCATAAATCCATACTGACTTGGACCGATCCTGTCATTGCTTTCCAAATGCGCTGCTATTTCATCCTTAATGATTGATTCCAACATTTTCCCCACTACTGATGTCAGGCTAACCGGTTTATAATTACCCATTTTCTCTCTCCCTCCTTTTTTAAAAAGTGGTGTTACATTAGCTACCCTCCAATCCATAGGAACTGATCCAGAGTCCATGGAATGTTGGAAAATGACCACCAATGCATCTACTATTTCTAGGACCACTTCCTTAAGTACTCTGGGATGCAGACTATCAGACCCTGGGGATTTATCAGCCTTCAATCCCATCAATTTCCTTAACACCATTTCCTGACTAATAAGGATTTCCCTCAGTTCCCGCTCCTCGCTAGACCCTCGGTCCCCTAGTATTTTCGGGAGTTCTTTGTGTCTTCCTTAGTGAAGACAGAACCAAATAATTTGTTTAATTGCTCTGCCATTTCCTTATTCCCCGTTATAAATTCACCTGATTCTAGCTGCAAGGGACCTACATTAGTCTTCACTAATCTTTTTCTCTTCACATATTTATAGAAGCTTTTGCAGTCAGTTTTTATGTTCCCTGCAAGCTTACTCTCATACTCTATTTTCCCGCTTCTAATTAAACCGTTAGTCCTCCTCTGCTAAATTCTAAATTTCTCCCAGTCCTCAGGTTTGCTGCTTTTTCTGGCCAATTTATATGCCTCTTCCTTGGATTTAACATTATCCTTAATTTCCCTTGTTAGCCACGGTTGAGCCACTTTCTCAATTTTATTCTTACACCACACAGGGATGTACAATTGTTGTAGTTCATCCATGTGATCTTTAAATGTCTGCCGTTGCCTATCTACCATGGGATTGGCTTGATAGCTCTTTGTCGGCTGGCATGGACACGATGGGCTCCTTCAATGCTGTAAACTTGTGTGATTCTATGGTCCTGTACTTACAGTGATGAAGTTTGTGAATTATGAGAAATATAGAAGATTAAGGGGTGATGTAATTGAGGTGGTTAAGATGATTAAAGGAGTTAATGGGGTGGATGGAGAGAAACTAATTCCTCTGGTGAGGGAGTCCACAACAAGGGGACACAACCTTAAAATCAGAGCTCGGCCGTTCAGGGCTAATGTCAGGAAGCACTTCCTCACACAAATGCTGATTGGCTGTTCTCTTGTTTGGAGAGTCTAGAACTAGGGGTCATAGTCTCAGGATAACGGACGGCCATTTAGGACTGAGATGTGGAGAAATGTCTTCACTCAAAGGGTTGTGAATCTTTGGAAATCTCTGCCCCAAAGAGCTGTGGATGTTCAGTCGTTGAGTATATTCAGGGCCGAGATCGATAGATGTTTGGACACTAAAGGAATCCAGGGATACGGGGATAGGGCGGGAAAGTGGAGTTGAGGTAGAAGATCAGCCATGATCTTATTGAATGGCGGAGCAGGCTCGAGGGGCTGTTTAGCTCCTATTTGTTATGCTCTTAAAGCGTCATGGAATCAGGAACTCTGTTCCCCATAAAACGGAGGCTGGGGGCCAATTAAAAATCCCCAAACTGAGATTGATAAATTCTTCTTAGGCAAGGGTATTAAGGGCGATGGAACCAAGGCAGGTAGACGGAGATAAACAGATTTTTGAGCAATAAGGGAGTAAAGGGTTATGGGGAGTGGGCAAGGAAGTGGAGCTGAGTCCATGATCAGATCAGCCATGATCTTATTGAATGGTGGAGCAGGCTCGAAATGGCCTCCTCCTGCTCCTATGTCTTATGTTCTTAAACATTCCCAGGGCAGGTACAGCAGGTTAGATACAGAGTAAAGCTCCTTCTACATTGTCCCATAACCATCAGCCCCAGAAACAACCCGAGCTCCAAACAGACCGATCTCTCACATATAACAAGGAGTATAATCCACCCCCCCAATCTAAAGAGGGCCCCACCCACACAACCCCGACTACTTTTTCTCCCACAAACAGGACGGAACCCTTTCTGGGGCTGATTATACCAGTGGGGTTGGTTGTTAGTTACCCACTGTGATATTTAGGTGTGTTTATGGTCTTGGGTATTACTGACGTGGAACTTCTATGGATGGGTCTTATTAATAATTACATTTATGAAAAATTAAATTGAGCCCATCGATTAAATTTATAAAGATTGAATGTATTTATTCCGTCGTAGCGGGGTGTTGGTTTAGGAAGGGTTATTTGACGGGAGGGGGGGGGAGCGGGGGTTGGATTTGTTGTTTAAAAGTCATTATTAGGTGGGTTGTTGGTTCCCTGCTATGTATTCAAGTGATTTCTGTGAAATGAGGGAATTATTAATTGTATGTAAGTAAGTTGTATTTTATGGATTTATGAATAATATGATGGTGTTGTAAGCTAGGGATATTGATTGGGGAGTTATTGTTGTTTAACCAGCCTGTGGGATCAGTGTGCTGGACACGGGGGCTTGCTGCTGCTGTTAGTCAGACCGCTGATCCCTCACCCCGCGGAGCTGCCTGTCCGAGTCTGTGTCTCCCATTTTATTCATTGAACAGTTTGTAAATGTTTGGATCGTGTTTGGGATGTACGGCGGGGGAGGGGGTGTTACTGTGTTTTGGGCAGTGGGGGGGGGGGGTTACTGTGTTTTGGGCAGTGGGGGGGGGGCCGTTACTGTGTTTGGGGCAGTGGGGGGGGGGTGTTACTGTGTTTTGGGCAGTGGGGGGGGGGTGTTACTGTGTTTGGGGCAGTGGGGGGGGTGTTACTGTGTTTTGGGCAGTGGGGGGGGGATTACTGTGTTTTGGGCAGTGGGGGGGGGTGTTACTGTGTTTGGGGCAGTGGGGGGGGTGTTACTGTGTTTTGGGCAGTGGGGGGGGGGATTACTGTGTTTTGGGCAGTGGGGGGGCGGTGGTGTTACTGTGTTTTGGGAAGTGGGGGGGGTGTTACTGTGTTTTGGGCAATGGGGGGGGTGTTACTGAGTTTTGGGCAGTGGGGGGGGTGTTACTGTGTTTTGGGCAGTGATGGGGTGTTACTGTCTTTTGGGCAGTTGAGGGGGGGTGTTACTGTGTTTTGCGCAGTGGGGGGGTGTTACTGTGTTTTGGGCAGTGGGGGGCGCGGTGTTACTGCGTTTTGGGCAGTGGAGGGCGGTACTGTGTTTTGGGCAGATTGGGAGGGAGCGGTGTTGCTGTGTTTTGGGCAGTGGGGGGATGGGGGCGGTGTTACTGTGTTTTGGGCAGTGGGGAGGGTGGTTACTGTGTTTTGGGCAGTGGCGGGGGGTGTTACTGTGTTTTGGGCAGTGGGGGGGGGGTGGTTACTGTGTTTTGGGCAGTGGGGAGGGGTGTTACTGTGTTTTGGGCAGTGGGGGGGGGGGTACTGTGTTTTGGGCAGATTGGGAGGGAGCGGTGTTACTGTGTTTTGGGCAGTGAGGGGAGGGGGGCGGTGTTACTGTGTTTTGGGCAGTGGGGGGGTTGTGTTACTGTGTTTTGGGCAGTGGTGGGGGGTGGTTACTGTGTTTTGGGCAGTGGGGGGGGGTGTTACTGTGTTTTGGGCGGTGGGGGGGTGGTGTTGTTACTGTGTTTTGGGCAGCGCGGGGGGGGTTACTGTGTTTTGGGCAGCGCGGTGGGGGTTACTGTGTTTGGGGCAGTAGGGGGGGTACTGTGTTTTGAGCAGTGGGGGTGGGGGGTTAGTGTTTTGGGCAGTGGGGGGGGGGTTACTGTGTTTTGGGCAGTGGGGAAGGGGTGTTACAGTGTTTTGGGCTGTGGGGGGGGGTGTTACAGTGTTTTAGGCAATGGGGGGTGGGTGTTACTGTGTTTTGGGCAGTGGGGGGGTGGTTACTGTGTTTTGAGCAGTGGGGGGGAGGTACTGTGTTTTGGGCAGTGGGGTTGGGGGGGGGTACTGTGTTTTGGGCAGTGTGGGGGGGGGGTGTTACTGTGTTTTGGGCAGTGGCGGGGGGTTACTGTGTTTTGGGCAGTGTGGGGGTGTGTGTTACTGTGTTTCTGGCGGTGGGGGGGCGGTGGTGTTACTGTGTTTTGAGCAGTGGGGGGGGGGGTTACTGTGTTCTGGGCAGTGCGGGGGGTTACTGTGTTTTGGGCAGTGGGAGGGGTGTTACTGTGTTTTGGGCAGTGGGGGGGGTTACTGTGTTTTGGGCACTGCGGGGGGGGTGGTTACTGTGTTTTGTGCAGTGGGGGGGGAGATTTCTGTGTTTTGGGCAGTGGGGGGGCGGTGGTGTTACTGTGTTTTGGGCAGTGGGTGTGGAGGTACTGTGTTTTGGGCAGTGGGGGGAGTGTTACTGTGCTTTGGGCAGTGGCGGGGGAGGTGTTGCTCTGTTTTGGGCAGTGGGGGGGTGTTACTGTGTTTGGGGCAGTGGGGGTGGGTGTTACTGTGTTTTGGGCAGTGCGGGGGGGGGTTACTGTCTTTTGGGCAGTGTGGTGGGGGTTACTGTGTTTTGGGCAGTGGGGGGGGTGTTACTGTGTTTTGGGCAGTGGGTGGGGGTGTTACTGTCTTTTGGGCAGTGGGGGGGAGGTGTTACTGTCTTTTGGGCAGTGGGGGGGCGTGTTACTGTGTTTTTGGCAGTGGGGGGGGGCTGTGTTACTGTGTTTTTGGCAGTGGGGGGGTGTTGCTGTGTTATGGGCAGTGGGGGGGGGTGTGTTACTGTGTTTTGGGCAGTGGGGAGGGTGGTTACTGTGTTTTGGGCAGTGGCGGGGGGTGTTACTGTGTTTTGGGCAGTGGGGAGTGGGGGTTGTTGCTGTGTTTTGGGCAGTGGGGAGTGGGGGTTGTTGCTGTGTTTTGGGCAGTGGGGGGGGGGTACTGTGTTTTGGGCAGATTGGGAGGGAGCGGTGTTACTGTGTTTTGGGCAGTGAGGGGAGGGGGGCGGTGTTACTGTGTTTTGGGCAGTGGGGGGGTTGTGTTACTGTGTTTTGGGCAGTGGGGGGGGGTGGTTACTGTGTTTTGGGCAGTGGGGGGGGTGTTACTGTGTTTTGGGCAGTGGGGGGGTGGTTACTGTGTTTTGAGCAGTGGGGGGGAGGTACTGTGTTTTGGGCAGTGGGGTTAGGGGGGGTACTGTGTTTTGGGCAGTGTGGGGGGGGGGGTGTTACTGTGTTTTGGGCAGTGGGGGGGAGGTGTTACTGTGTTTTGGGCAGTGGCGGGGGGTTACTGTGTTTTGGGCAGTGTGGGGGTGTGTGTTACTGTGTTTCTGGCGGTGGGGGGGCGGTGGTGTTACTGTATTTTGAGCAGTGGGGGGGGGGTTACTGTGTTCTGGGCAGTGCGGGGGGTTACTGTGTTTTGGGCAGTGGGAGGGGTGTTACTGTGTTTTGGGCAGTGGGGGGGGTTACTGTGTTTTGGGCACTGCGGGGGGGGGGGTGGTTACTGTGTTTTGTGCAGTGGGGGGGGGGATTTCTGTGTTTTTGACAGTGGGGGGGCGGTGGTGTTACTGTGTTTTGAGCAGTGGGGGGGGTTACTGTGTTTTGGGCAGTGGGTGGGGTGTTACAGTGTTTTGGGCAGTGGGGGTGGGGGGGTTACTGTGTTTTGAGCAGTGGGTGGGGAGGTACTGTGTTTTGGGCAGTGGGGTTGGGGGGTTACTGTGTTTTGGACAGTGTGTGGGGGGGTGTTACTGTGTTTTTGGCAGTGGGTGGGGAGGTACTGTGTTTTGGGCAGTGGTAGGGTGTTACTGTGCTTTGGGCAGTGGCGGGGGAGGTGTTGCTCTGTTTTGGGCAGTGGGGGGGTGTTACTGTGTTTGGGGCAGTGGGGGTGGGTGTTACTGTGTTTTGGGCATTGCGGGGGGGCGGTTACTGTCTTTTGGGCAGTGGGTGGGGGTGTTACTGTCTTTTGGGCAGTGGGGGGGGGGTGTTACTGTCTTTTGGGCAGTGGGGGGGCGTGTTACTGTGTTTTTGGCAGTGGGGGGGGCTGTGTTACTGTGTTTTTGGCAGTGGGGGGGTGTTGCTGTGTTATGGGCAGTGGGGGGGGGTGTGTTACTGTGTTTTGGGCAGTGGGGAGGGTGGTTACTGTGTTTTGGGCAGTGGCGGGGGGTGTTACTGTGTTTTGGGCAGTGGGGGGGCGGTGGTTACTGTCTTTTGGGCAGTGGGGGGGCGGTGGTTACTGTGTTTTGGGCAGTGGGGAGTGGGGGTTGTTGCTGTGTTTTGGGCAGTGGGGGGGGGGGTACTGTGTTTTGGGCAGATTGGGAGGGAGCGGTGTTACTGTGTTTTGGGCAGTGAGGGGAGGGGGGCGGTGTTACTGTGTTTTGGGCAGTGGGGGGGTTGTGTTACTGTGTTTTGGGCAGTGGGGGGGTGGTTACTGTGTTTTGGGCAGTGGGGGGGGTGTGTTACTGTCTTTTGGGCAGTGGGTGGGGGGTGGTTACTGTGTTTGGGGCAGTGGGGGGAGGGGGGGTTGTTGCTCTGTTTTGGGCAGTGGGGCGCGGTGTTACTGTGTTTTGGGCAGTGGGGGGGGCGTGTTACTGTGTTTTGGGCAGTGGGTGGGGGGAGTTACTGTGTTTGGGGCAGTGAGTGGCGGGGGTTACTGTGTTTGGGGCAGTGGGGGGAGGGGGGGGGTTGTTGCTGTGTTTTGGGCAGTGGGGGCGCGGTGTTACTGTGTTTTGGGCAGTGGGGGGGGTACTGTGTTTTGTGCAGTGGGGGGGGGGCGGGGTGTTCCTGTGTTTTGGGCATTGGTGGGGGGGGTATTACTGTGTTTTGAGCAAGTGGGGGGGGTTACTGTGTTTTGGGCAGTGGGGGGGGGTACTGTGTTTTGGGCAGTGGGGGGGCGGTGTTACTGTGTTTTGGGCAGTGGGGGGGGTACTGTGTTTTGGGCAGTGGGGGGGGTACTGTGTTTTGGGCAGATTGGGAGGGAGCGGTGTTACTGTGTTTTGGGCAGTGGGGGGAGGGGGGGGCGGTGTTACTGTGTTTTGGGCAGTGGGGGGGGGTGTTGCTATGTTTTGGGCAGTGGGGGGGGGGTGGTTACTGTGTTTTGGGCAGTGGGTGGGGGGAGTTACTGTGTTTGGGGCAGTGGGTTGGGGGGGGTTACTGTGTTTGGGGCAGTGGGGGGAGGGGGGGGTTGTTGCTGTGTTTTGGGCAGTGGGGGCGCGGTGTTACTGTGTTTTGGGCAGTGGGGGGGATACTGTGTTTTGGGCAGTGGGGGGGATACTGTGTTTTGTGCAGTGGGGGGGGCGGGGTGTTACTGTGTTTTGGGCATTGGTGGGGGGGCGGTGTTACTGTGTTTTGGGCAGTGGGGGGGGTACTGTGTTTTGGGCAGTGGGGGGGGGTTACTGTGTTTTGGGCAGTGGGGAGGGGGTGTTACAGTGTTTTGGGCTGTGGGGGGGGGGTGTTACAGTGTTTTAGGCAATGGGGGGTGGGTGTTACAGTGTTTTGGGCAGTGGGGGGGGGGTTACTGTGTTTTGAGCAGTGGGGGGGAGGTACTGTGTTTTGGGCAGTGGGGTTGGGGTGGGTACTGTGTTTTGGGCAGTGTGGGGGGGGGTGTTACTGTGTTTTGGGCAGTGGGGGGGAGGTGTTACTGTGTTTTGGGCAGTGGCGGGGGGTTACTGTGTTTTGGGCAGTGTGGGGGTGTGTGTTACTGTGTTTTTGGCGGTGGGGGGGCGGTGGTGTTACTGTGTTTTGAGCAGTGGGGGGGGGTTACTGTGTTCTGTGCAGTGGGGGGGGTTACTGTGTTTTGGGCAGTGGGAGGGGTGTTACTGTGTTTTGGGCAGTGGGGGGGGGTTACTGTGTTTTGGGCAGTGGGGGGGGGGGGTGGTTACTGTGTTTTGTGCAGTGTGGGGGGGGATTATTGTGTTTTGGGCAGTGGGGGGGCGGTGGTGTTACTGTGTTTTGAGCAGTGGGGGGGGTTACTGTGTTTTGGGCAGTGGGTGGGGTGTTACTGTGTTTTGGGCAGTGGGGGTGGGAGGGTTACTGTGTTTTGAGCAGTGGGTGGGGAGGTACTGTGTTTTGGGCAGTGGGGTTGGGGGGTTACTGTGTTTTGGACAGTGTGTGGGGGGGTGTTACTGTGTTTTGGGCAGTGGGTGGGGAGGTACTGTGTTTTGGGCAGTGGGGGGGGTGTTACTGTGCTTTGGGCAGTGGCGGGGGAGGTGTTGCTCTGTTTTGGGCAGTGGGGGGGTGTTACTGTGTTTGGGGCAGTGGGGGTGGGTGTTACTGTGTTTTGGGCAGTGCGGGGGGGGGTTACTGTCTTTTGGGCAGTGGGTGGGGGTGTTACTGTCTTTTGGGCAGTGGGGGGGGGGTGTTACTGTCTTTTGGGCAGTGGGGGGGCGTGTTACTGTGTTTTTGGCAGTGGGGGGGCTGTGTTACTGTGTTTTTGGCAGTGGGGGGTGTTGCTGTGTTATGGGCAGTGGGGGGGGTGTGTTACTGTGTTTTGGGCAGTGGGGAGGGTGGTTACTGTGTTTTGGGCAGTGGCGGGGGGTGTTACTGTGTTTTGGGCAGTGGGGGGGCGGTGGTTACTGTGTTTTGGGCAGTGGGGAGGGGGGGTTGTTGCTGTGTTTTGGGCAGTGGGGGGGGTACTGTGTTTTGGGCAGATTGGGAGGGAGCGGTGTTACTGTGTTTTGGGCAGTGGGGGGAGGGGGGGGCGGTGTTACTGTGTTTTGGGCAGTGGGGGGGGGTGTTGCTATGTTTTGGGCAGTGGGGGGGGGTGGTTACTGTGTTTTGGGCAGTGGGTGGGGGGAGTTACTGTGTTTGGGGCAGTGGGTTGGGGGGGGTTACTGTGTTTGGGGCAGTGGGGGGAGGGGGGGGTTGTTGCTGTGTTTTGGGCAGTGGGGGCGCGGTGTTACTGTGTTTTGGGCAGTGGGGGGGGTACTGTGTTTTGGGCAGTGGGGGGGATACTGTGTTTTGTGCAGTGGGGGGGGCGGGGTGTTACTGTGTTTTGGGCATTGGTGGGGGGGCGGTGTTACTGTGTTTTGGGCAGTGGGGGGGGTACTGTGTTTTGGGCAGTGGGGGGGGGTTACTGTGTTTTGGGCAGTGGGGAGGGGGTGTTACAGTGTTTTGGGCTGTGGGGGGGGGGTGTTACAGTGTTTTAGGCAATGGGGGGTGGGTGTTACAGTGTTTTGGGCAGTGGGGGGGGGGTTACTGTGTTTTGAGCAGTGGGGGGGAGGTACTGTGTTTTGGGCAGTGGGGTTGGGGTGGGTACTGTGTTTTGGGCAGTGTGGGGGGGGGTGTTACTGTGTTTTGGGCAGTGGGGGGGAGGTGTTACTGTGTTTTGGGCAGTGGCGGGGGGTTACTGTGTTTTGGGCAGTGTGGGGGTGTGTGTTACTGTGTTTTTGGCGGTGGGGGGGCGGTGGTGTTACTGTGTTTTGAGCAGTGGGGGGGGGTTACTGTGTTCTGTGCAGTGGGGGGGGTTACTGTGTTTTGGGCAGTGGGAGGGGTGTTACTGTGTTTTGGGCAGTGGGGGGGGGTTACTGTGTTTTGGGCAGTGGGGGGGGGGGGTGGTTACTGTGTTTTGTGCAGTGTGGGGGGGGATTATTGTGTTTTGGGCAGTGGGGGGGCGGTGGTGTTACTGTGTTTTGAGCAGTGGGGGGGGTTACTGTGTTTTGGGCAGTGGGTGGGGTGTTACTGTGTTTTGGGCAGTGGGGGTGGGAGGGTTACTGTGTTTTGAGCAGTGGGTGGGGAGGTACTGTGTTTTGGGCAGTGGGGTTGGGGGGTTACTGTGTTTTGGACAGTGTGTGGGGGGGTGTTACTGTGTTTTGGGCAGTGGGTGGGGAGGTACTGTGTTTTGGGCAGTGGGGGGGGTGTTACTGTGCTTTGGGCAGTGGCGGGGGAGGTGTTGCTCTGTTTTGGGCAGTGGGGGGGTGTTACTGTGTTTGGGGCAGTGGGGGTGGGTGTTACTGTGTTTTGGGCAGTGCGGGGGGGGGTTACTGTCTTTTGGGCAGTGGGTGGGGGTGTTACTGTCTTTTGGGCAGTGGGGGGGGGTGTTACTGTCTTTTGGGCAGTGGGGGGGCGTGTTACTGTGTTTTTGGCAGTGGGGGGGCTGTGTTACTGTGTTTTTGGCAGTGGGGGGTGTTGCTGTGTTATGGGCAGTGGGGGGGGTGTGTTACTGTGTTTTGGGCAGTGGGGAGGGTGGTTACTGTGTTTTGGGCAGTGGCGGGGGGTGTTACTGTGTTTTGGGCAGTGGGGGGGCGGTGGTTACTGTGTTTTGGGCAGTGGGGAGGGGGGGTTGTTGCTGTGTTTTGGGCAGTGGGGGGGGTACTGTGTTTTGGGCAGATTGGGAGGGAGCGGTGTTACTGTGTTTTGGGCAGTGAGGGGAGGGGGGCGGTGTTACTGTGTTTTGGGCAGTGCGGGGGTTGTGTTACTGTGTTTTGGGCAGTGGGGGGGGGGTGGTTACTGTGTTTTGGGCAGTGGGGGGGGTGTTACTGTGTTTTGGGCAGTGGGGGGGATTACTGTTTTTTGGGAAGTGTGGGGGTGTGTGTTACTGTGTTTTTGGCGGTGGGGGGGCGGTGGTGTTACTGTGTTTTGAGCAGTGGGGGGGCAGTGTTACTGTGTTTTGGGCAGTGGGGGGGGTGTTACTGTCTTTTGGGCAGTGTGGGGGGGGGTGTTACTGTGTTTTGGGCAGTGGGGGGGGTGTTACTGTGTTTTGGGCAGTGGGGTGGGTGTTACTGAATTTTGGGCACTGGGGGGAGGGGGTGTTGCTGTGTTATGGGCAGTGGGGGGGGGTGTTACTGTGTTTTGGGCAGTGGCGGGGGAGGTGTTGCTCTGTTTTGGGCAGTGCGGGGGGATTAACTGTGTTTGGGGCAGTGTGGGGGGGCGGGTGTTACTGTGTTTTTGCCAGTGCGGGGGGGGTTACTGTCTTTTGGGCAGTGTGGGGGGGGGTGTTACTGTGTTTTGGGCAGTGGGGGGGTGTTACTGTGTTTTGGGCACTGGGGGGAGGGGGTGTTGCTGTGTTATGGGCAGTGGGGGGGTGTTACTGTGTTTTGAGCAGTGGGGGGGCAGTGTTACTGTGTTTTGGGCAGTGTGGTGGGGGTTACTGTGTTTTGGGCAGTGGGGGGGGTACTGTGTTTTGGGCAGTGGGGGGGCGGTGTTACTGTGTTTTGGGCAGAGTCGGGGGGGCGGTCTTACTGTGTTTTGGGCAGTGGGGGTGGGGGGGTTACTGTGTTTTGGGAAGTGGGTGGGGGGTGGTTACTGTGTTTGGGGCAGTGGGGGGAGGGGGGGTTGTTGCTCTGTTTTGGGCAGTGGGGCGCGGTGTTACTGTGTTTTGGGCAGTGGGGGGGGCGTGTTACTGTGTTTTGGGCAGTGGGTGGGGGGAGTTACTGTGTTTGGGGCAGTGAGTGGCGGGGGTTACTGTGTTTGGGGCAGTGGGGGGAGGGGGGGGGTTGTTGCTGTGTTTTGGGCTGTGGGGGCGCGGTGTTACTGTGTTTTGGGCAGTGGGGGGGGTACTGTGTTTTGGGCAGTGGGGGGGGGTACTGTGTTTTGGGCAGTGGGGGGGGGTGTTGCTATGTTTTGGGCAGTGGGGGGGGGTGGTTACTGTGTTTTGGGCAGTGGGTGGGGGGAGTTACTGTGTTTGGGGCAGTGGGTGGGGGGGGTTACTGTGTTTGGGGCAGTGGGGGGAGGGGGGGGTTGTTGCTGTGTTTTGGGCAGTGGGGGCGCGGTGTTACTGTGTTTTGGGCAGTGGGGGGGTACTGTGTTTTGTGCAGTGGGGGGGCGGGGTGTTACTGTGTTTTGGGCATTGGTGGGGGGGGCGGTGTTACTGTGTTTTGGGCAGTGGGGGGGGTTACTGTGTTTTGGGCAGTGGGGGGGGGTTACTGTGTTTTGGGCAGTGGGGGGGGGGTATTACTGTGTTTTGGGCAGTGGGGGGGGGTTACTGTGTTTTGGGCAGTGGGGGGTGGTACTGTGTTTTGGGCAGTGGGGGGCGGTACTGTGTTTTGGGTAGTGGGGGGGGCCGGTGTTACTGTGTTTTGGGCGGTGGGGGGGGGTACTGTGTTTTGGGCAGATTGGGAGGGAGCGGTGTTACTGTGTTTTGGGTAGTGGGGGGAGGGGGGGCGGTGTTACTGTGTTTTGGGCAGTGGGGGGGGGTGGTTATTGTGTTTTGGGCAGTGGCGGGGGTGTTACTGTGTTTTGGGCAGTGGGGGGGCGGTGTTACTGTGTTTTGGGCAGTGGGGGGGGGTGGTTACTGTGTTTTGGGCAGTGGGTGGGGGGAGTTACTGTGTTTGGGGCAGTGGGTGGGGGAGTTACTGTGTTTGGGGCAGTGGGGGGAGGGGGGGGTTGTTGCTGTGTTTTGGGCAGTGGGGGCGCGGTGTTACTGTGTTTTGGGCAGTGGGGGGGGTACTGTGTTTTGTGCAGTGGGGGGGGCGGGGTGTTACTGTGTTTTGGGCATTGGTGGGGGGGCGGTGTTACTGTGTTTTGGGCATTGGTGGGGGGGGTATTACTGTGTTTTGGGCAGTGGGGGGGGTGGTTACTGTGTTTTGGGCAGTGGGGGGGGGTACTGTGTTTTGGGCAGTGGGGGGCGGTACTGTGTTTTGGGTAGTGGGGGGGGCCGGTGTTACTGTGTTTTGGGCGGTGGGGGGAGTACTGTGTTTTGGGCAGATTGGGAGGGAGCGGTGTTACTGTGTTTTGGGTAGTGGGGGGAGGGGGGGCGGTGTTACTGTGTTTTGGGCAGTGGGGGGGGTGGTTACTGTGTTTTGGGCAGTGGCGGGGGTGTTACTGTGTTTTGGGCAGTGGGGGAGGTGTTACTGTGTTTTGGGCAGTGGGTGGGGGTGTTACTGTCTTTTGGGCAGTGGGGGGGGTGTTACTGTGTTTTGGGCAGTGGGGGGGGTGTTACTGTGTTTTGGGCAGTGGGGGGGGGGTGTTACTGTCTTTTGGGCAGTGGGGGGGCGTGTTACTGTGTTTTTGGCAGTGGGGGGGGGTGTTACTGTGTTTTGGGCAGTGGGGGGGCAGTGTTACTGTGTTTTTGGCAGTGGGGGGGGCTGTTGCTGTGTTTTGGGCAGTGGGGGGGGTGTGTTACTGTGTTTTGGGCAGTGTGGGGGGGTACTGTGTTTTGGGCAGATTGGGAGGGAGCGGTGTTACTGTGTTTTGGGCAGTGAGGGGAGGGGGGCGGTGTTACTGTGTTTTGGGCAGTGCGGGGGGTGTTACTGTGTTTTGGGCAGTGGGGGGGATTACTGTTTTTTGGGCAGTTGGGGGGGGTGGTGTTACTGTGTTTTGGGCGGTGGGGGGGCGGTGTTGTTACTGTGGTTTGGGCAGCGCGGGGGGGGTTACTGTGTTTTGGGCAGCGCGGTGGGGGTTACTGTGTTTGGGGCAGTGGGGGGGGTGTTACAGTGTTTTGGGCAGTGGGGGGGGTTACTGTGTTGTGAGCAGTGGGGGGGAGGTACTGTGTTTTGGGCAGTGGGGTTGGGGGGGGTACTGTGTTTTGGGCAGTGTGGGGGGGGGTGTTACTGTGTTTTGGGCAATGGGGGGGGTTACTGTGTTTTGGGCAGAGGGGGGGTTGTGTTACTCTGTTTTGGGCAGTGGGGGGGGGGATTACTGTGTTTTGGGAAGTGTGGGGGTGTGTGTTACTGTGTTTTTGGCGGTGGGGGGGCGGTGGTGTTACTGTGTTTTGAGCAGTGGGGGTGGGGGGTTACTGTGTTTTGGGCAGTGGGGGGGGTTACTGTGTTTTGGGCAGTGGGGGGGGTGTTACTGTGTTTTGGGCAGTGGGGTTGGGGGGTTACTGTGTTTTGGACAGTGTGTGGGGGGGTGTTACTGTGTTTTGGGCAGTGGGGGGGGTGTTACTGTGTTTTGGGCAGTGGGGGGGGTGTGTTACTGTGTTTTGGGCAATGGCGGGGGTGGCTTACTGTCTTTGGGGCAGTGGGGGGGGGTGGGTTACTGTGTTTTGGGCAGTGGCGGGGGGATTACTGTGTTTTGGGAAGTGTGGGGGTGTGTGTTACTGTGTTTTTGGCGGTGGGGGGGCGGTGGTGTTACTGTGTTTTGAGCAGTGGGGGGGGCGGTGTTACTGTGTTTTGGGCAGTGGGGGGGTGTTACTGTGTTTTGGGCAGTGGGGTGGGTGTTACTGACTTTTGGGCAGTGGCGGGGGAGGTGTTGCTCTGTTTTGGGCAGTGGGGGGGGTGTTACTGTGTTTGGGGCAGTGCGGGGGGTGCTGTTACTGTGTTTTGGGCAGTGGGGGGGATTACTGTTTTTTGGGCAGTTGGGGGGGGTGGTGTTACTGTGTTTTGGGTAGTGGGGGGAGGGGGGGCGGTGTTACTGTGTTTTGGGCAGTGGGGGGGGGTGGTTATTGTGTTTTGGGCAGTGGCGGGGGTGTTACTGTGTTTTGGGCAGTGGGGGGGCGGTGTTACTGTGTTTTGGGCAGTGGGGGGGGGTGGTTACTGTGTTTTGGGCAGTGGGTGGGGGGAGTTACTGTGTTTGGGGCAGTGGGTGGGGGGGTTACTGTGTTTGGGGCAGTGGGGGGAGGGGGGGGGTTGTTGCTGTGTTTTGGGCAGTGGGGGCGCGGTGTTACTGTGTTTTGGGCAGTGGGGGGGGGGTACTGTGTTTTGTGCAGTGGGGGGGGTGTTACAGTGTTTTGGGCAGTGGGGGAGGTTACTGTGTTGTGAGCAGTGGGGGGGAGGTACTGTGTTTTGGGCAGTGGGGTTGGGGGGGGTACTGTGTTTTGGGCAGTGTGGGGGGGGGTGTTACTGTGTTTTGGGCAGTGGGGGGGGTTACTGTGTTTTGGGCAATGGGGGGGGTTACTGTGTTTTGGGCAGAGGGGGGGTTGTGTTACTCTGTTTTGGGCAGTGGGGGGGGGGATTACTGTGTTTTGGGAAGTGTGGGGGTGTGTGTTACTGTGTTTTTGGCGGTGGGGGGGCGGTGGTGTTACTGTGTTTTGAGCAGTGGGGGTGGGGGGTTACTGTGTTTTGGACAGTGTGTGGGGGGGTGTTACTGTGTTTTGGGCAGTGGGGGGGGTGTTACTGTGTTTTGGGCAGTGGGGGGGGGGTGTTACTGTGTTTTGGGCAGAGGGGGTGGTGTTACTGTGTTTTGGGCAATGGCGGGGGGATTACTGTGTTTTGGGAAGTGTGGGGGTGTGTGTTACTGTGTTTTTGGCGGTGGGGGGGCGGTGGTGTTACTGTGTTTTGAGCAGTGGGGGGGGCGGTGTTACTGTGTTTTGGGCAGTGGGGGGGTGTTACTGTGTTTTGGGCAGTGGGGTGGGTGTTACTGACTTTTGGGCAGTGGCGGGGGAGGTGTTGCTCTGTTTTGGGCAGTGGGGGGGTGTTACTGTGTTTGGGGCAGTGCGGGGGGTGCTGTTACTGTGTTTTGGGCAGTGGGGGGGATTACTGTTTTTTGGGCAGTTGGGGGGGGTGGTGTTACTGTGTTTTGGGCGGTGGGGGGGCGGTGTTGTTACTGTGGTTTGGGCAGCGCGGGGGGGTTACTGTGTTTTGGGCAGCGCGGGGGAGGTGTTGCTCTGTTTTGGGCAGTGGGGGGGGTGTTACTGTGTTTGGGGCAGTGGGGGGGGTGCTGTTACTGTGTTTTGGGCAGTGGGGGGGTGTTACTGTGTTTTGGGCAGTGGCGGGGGAGGTGTTGCTCCGTTTTGGGCAGTGGGGGGGGTGTTACTGTGTTTGGGGCAGTGCGGGGGGCGGGGGGTTACTGTCTTTTGGGCAGTCTGGTGGGGGTTACTGTGTTTTGGGCAGTGGGGGGGTTGTTACTGTGTTTTGGGCAGTGGGGGTGGGGGAGTGTTACTGTCTTTTGGGCAGTGGGGGGGGGTGTTACTATGTTTTGGGCAGTGGGGGGGGGGTGTTACTGTGTTTTGGGCAGTGGGGGGGTGTTTTACTGTGTTTGGGGCAGGGTTACTGTGTTTTGGGCAGTCGGGGGGGGGGGTGTTACTGTGTTTGGGGCAGTGGGGGGGGCGGTGTTACTCTGTTTTGGGCAGAGTCGGGGGGGCGGTCTTACTGTGTTTTGGGCAGTGGGGGTGGGGGGGTTACTGTGTTTTGGGCAGTGGGTGGGGGGTGGTTACTGTGTTTGGGGCAGTGGGGGGAGGGGGGGTTGTTGCTGTGTTTTGGGCAGTGGGGGGAGGGGGGGCGGTGTTACTGTGTTTATGGCAGTGGGGTCGGGTGTTACTGTGTTTTGGGCAGTGGGGGGGCAGTGTTACTGTGTTTTTGGCAGTGGGGGGGGGGTGTTGCTGTGTTTTGGGCAGTGGGGGGGGTGTGTTACTGTGTTTTGGGCAGTGGGGAGGGTGGTTACTGTGTTTTGGGCAGTGGCGGGGTGTGTTACTGTGTTTTGGGCAATAGGGAGGGTGGTTACTGTGTTTTGGGCAGTGGGGAGGGGTGTTACTGTGTTTTGGGCAGTGGGGGGGGGGTACTGTGTTTTGGGCAGATTGGGAGGGAGCGGTGTTACTGTGTTTTGGGCAGTGAGGGGAGGGGGGCGGTGTTACTGTGTTTTGGGCAGTGGGGGGGTTGTGTTACTGTGTTTTGGGCAGTGGGGGGGTGGTTACTGTGTTTTGGGCAGTGGGGGGGGTGTTACTGTGTTTTGGGCAGTGGGGGGGGATTACTGTTTTTTGGGCAGTTGGCGGGGGGTGTTACTGTGTTATGGGCGGTGGGGGGGCGGTGTTGTTACTGTGGTTTGG